>NC_047090.1:136202597-136827597 GCF_902459505.1 Geotrypetes seraphini | reverse complement strand
GTCCCCGTGAAGAATCCCTCCGTCCCCACCCGTCCCCGTGAGGAATCCCCTCCGTCCCCACCCGTCCCCGCGAGGCATCCCCTCCGTCCCCGCCCGTCCCTATAAACTTCAGAAATAGTTATTTCATTTAATTATGCTACTGAATTAAAGGCTCTGGTAGAAACCCATTTACAAATAAGCAAAAAGACTTTATTAATTTGAAAATATTAATTGGGAAGAATACATACTTTGCAAATGGGTTTCTACCAGAGCCTCTAATGTTTATAAATTTTTATCAACACAACTAATATACTACTTTATCCTGAAGCAAAAAAAAAAAAAAAGAAATATAATTCTTTTCCTACCTTTGTTGCCTGGTTTCTGCTTTCCTCATGTTCTCATTCAATTCCTTCCATCCACTGTCTCTCTTCCTTCTGCATCTTCCATTTGCTCTGTTACTGTGCCTCTCCCTTTCTTCCCCCTTCCAAATTGGTCTGGCACCCATCTTCTTCTCTCCGCTCCCCCCATAGTCTGGCATCTGTCTTCTTCCCTGCCAGCGTCTTCTCCCTACTCTCTCTTCCCCATTTCCTTTCAGCGTCCTTCTCCCCCCATCTTCCCCATGTCCTGTCAGCGTCCTTCTCCCCCCTCTGCTTCCCCATGTCCTTTCAGCGTCCTTCTCCCTCTCTGTCTTCCCCATGGCCTTTCAGCGTCCTTCTCCACCCCCCCCCGTCTTCCCCATGTCCTTTCAGCGTCCTTCTCCACCTCTTTGTCTTCCCCATGTGCTTTCAGCATCCTTCTCCCCCTTCTGCCTTCCACAAGCTTTCAGAGTCCTTCCCCCCCCCCGCCCTTCCCATGGCCTTTCAGCGTCCTTCTCCACCCCTTTGTATTCCCCATGTGCTTTCAGCGTCCTTCTCCCTCCTCTGTCTTCAAGTGCTTTCAGAGTCCTTCCTCCCCCCTCCCGTCTTCCCCATGGCCTTTCAGCGTCCTTCTCCCCACTCCTTCTCTACCGCCCCGGGTGCAGCACAGCCGGCCAGGTCCCCTTACTTTTGTGGCACTTCCCCGACCGACTGACAACAGCCCCGGTCCGACAAACCTCCCTGCCCTTAACTGCGAATCTAAATTACCTTATTACAGCTGCTGTAAAAAGATAATTTAGATTCACGGCTACAGGGCAGGGAGGATTGTCGGACCGGGGCTGTTGTCGGTCGGTCGGGGAAGTGCCACAAAAGTAAGGGGACCTGGCCGGCTGTGCTGCAACCGGGGCGGGGTGTGGCGGGGCGGACCGCCCCCTCCCTTGGTAGCCACTCGAACCGCGAGGCTACTCTCCTCCTTACCTGCACTGCCTGCAGCACAGAGCCAAACGGAAGTCTTCCCGACGTCAGCGCTGACGTCGGAAGGAGGGAGGGCTTTGTTTAAGCCCTCCCTCCCCTCCGACGTCAGCGCTGACGTCGGGAAGACTTCCGTTCGGCTCTGTGCTGCAAGCAGAGAAGGTAGGGAGAAGAGCCGCGCGACTGAGTACATCCAGCCCCGCAGGAACCCCGCGACCCTCGGAGGCGTCCCCACGGGATCCCCGCGACCCTAGGGGGCGTCCCCACGGGATCCCCGCGACCCTAGGGGCGTCCCCACGGGATCCCCGTGACCCAAAGGGGGAACCCGCGGGATGCCCGCGGGTCCCGCGGGATTCCCGTCGTCCCCGTTCCCGTGCAGCTCTCTAGTTATAAGAAGAAATTTGATAATTACTCCTTTATATTTACAATTTCACTGGTTGCCAGTTTCTTTTTATTTTTTGTTCTTCCTTATCTATCATATAACGCATCCGCCAGGTAATCCACCCCGGACACCAGAGGACACTGGGTCTAGGGGGGGTCTGGATTTTACGAAAGTAAAATCTGGCAACCTTACCTAAGGTGGACTCTAGCATCTGATAACTATGATTTGGATTATTTTTCCCAATCGTCATCACTTTGCATTTGTCCACATTAAGGCCCCCTTTTATCAAGCAGCATTAGGGGTTTTTATTGGCAGACGTTGCAGTAAAAGCTTCAATGCTCATAGAATTCCTAGGACCCTGGAGCTTTTACCACAGTAGCCAGCGATAAAAAATCCTAATGTGGCTTGATAAAAGGTTCAAGGTTTATTAAAAGGGGGACTAAATTTCATCTACCATTTCATCTTCCAATTTCCTAAGGTCTAGTCCTATCTATCTGTCCAATTAGATTGTAAGCTCTTCTGAGAAGGGATTGTCTATTGCATGTTGGTTGTACAGTGCTGCATATGCTTTTCAGCGCTATAGAAAATTATAAATAGTAGTAGTCTTTATGCAATTTTTCAGTCTGCATGTGTTTTAACAACTTTGAATAGTTTTGTGTTATCAACAAATTTTATCACCTCACTCCTTACTTTTGTTTCCAGGTTATTTATAAATATAAAAAGCAGCAGCCCTAGGACAGATCCCTGGGGACCCCCGCTTTTTACCCTTTTCCACTGAAAATATTGATTAACTCTACTCTCTGTTTCTTATCTTTTAACCAATTTTTAATCCATAATAGGACACTGTCTCCCATCCCATGACTTTCTAATTTCCTCAGGAGTTTTTCATGGGGTACATTGTCAAATGCTTTCTGAAAATCTAGATACCCAATATCAACCAGCTTACTTTTTATCCACACATTTTCACTCTTTAAATTTTATTTATTTTTTTTTTTAAGTAGCACGTTGGTGAGGCAAGATTTTCCTCAGCTAAAGTATTGTTGGCTCTGTCTCATTAATATGACCAGTAAGTTTGTCCTTATGTTAATAATTAACCCATGGCCTCATGGCAAGGATTGTAAATAATACCCTTGATAAGATAACCAAGAGGACCAAGGGCTGAATTCTCTAAGCTCCAACAACATCAAGGGAAAAAAATACCATGGTGGGAGTAATTTTTGTTTTATGGGTGATTCTTAGCACAATACCATGCAAATTATATGCTTGCTATGTGGGCAGAAAATAGCTGGTGAAGGAGGGGAAGAACTGTGCCTGGGGCTTGCTCAGAAGAGCAATCGTTAGCACAGCTCCTCCTCCTGCCTGTCTAAAAATAAAAAAGCCTCTGTTCTCCCTGCCCAAACCAGCAAGCAAGGAGAACAGGGGCTGCTTTCTTTTTTTTAAATAGGCGTAGCTGTTGTGCATGCCTTTAACCCCCCCCCCAAAGCTGGAACTCCCCCCCCCCAAATCAGGGTACTTTAATTGTGTTCGGCAGGAAGGATGCCTCCTTCACCCCCAATAGCTCCCCACCACACAAGCCCCCTTCATACCCTTTCTTCGAAGGCTGGCAAGAGGGATGCTCACTCCCTCCTGCTGCAGGGTCGGTGACCCCCCCAACCCCTCATCACACAGGCCTGGTGGTCTAGTGATCTGTCCCCTCTCTGAATTCCCCTACCTTTTTTCCAGACTGGCAGGAGGGATGCTTCCCTTCCTGGTGCATCCAAGGATGCACTGGGGAGGGACTGAAGGCTCTGATTATCTCAGGTGCCTAAGACCCCCTCCTATGAAAGGGGCCTTAGTCACCTAGGCTAATCAGGGCCCCTTCCGGTGTATCCCAGGGTACACTGGGAAGAGGCCTAAGGGGCCCTGATTGACCTAGGCGACTAAGGTCCATCCCATAGGAGGGGTCCTAGGCACCCGAGACAATCAGAGCCTTCAGTCCCTCCCCAGTGCATCCTTGGATGCACCAGGAAGGGAAGCATCCCTCCTGCTAGTCTCAAAAAAAGGTAGGGGAATTCAGAGAGGGGACAGATCACTAGACCACCAGGCCTGTGTGATGAGGGGTTGGGCCAGTCAGAGCCTTCGGCCCCTACCCAGTAGTGGCGTACCAAGGGGGGGCGTGGGGGGCGGTCCGCCCCGGGTGCCAAGCCCTGAGGGGGTACTCCCGGTCCAGTCCTCCCTCCCCTGCGCCGGGTGTCGCGTCTGGAAACAGCCTGCAGCAAGATCGCGATGCCAGCGATCTTTGCCAGCTTCGGCTGTTTCCTCCGCCACAGTCCCGCCACAGACGTCAGAGGAGGGGCGGGACCGCGGCGGAGGAAACAGCTGAAGCAAGCAAAGATCGCTGGCATCGCACGATCTTGCTGCAGGCTGTTTCCCCAGGGAAATGAAGTGCAGAGGCCGGGGGAATGAGCAGTGCTTCGTGGTGGTGGTGGTGGGGCCGAGCGGTCCTTCGAGGTAGTGGGGGGGGGGGCAGCAGGCCTTCAGGGTGGGGCGGGCAGGCAGACCTTGTGGAGGGGGGGGGAGACAGGCCTTCAGGGGGACAGGCCTTCAAGGGGGACAGGCAGGCCTTCGGGGGGGCGACAGGCTGTCGGGGGACAGGACAGGCCTTCAAGGGGGGGACAGGCCTTCAAGGGGGGGACAGGCAGGCAGGCCTTCAAGGGGGGGACAGGCCTTCAATGGGGGTGTGGGCCTTGGGGGGGGTGCAGGCCTTCAAGGGGGGGGCAGGCCTTCGAGGGGTGCAGGCCTTCGGGGAGGCAGGCCTTCAAGGGGAACAGGCAGGCAGGCCTTCAAGGGGGGGCAGGCCTTTGAGGGGGGTGTAGGCCTTTGGGGGGTGCAGGACTTCGGGGGGGGGTGCAGGCCTTCAAGGGGGGGCAGGCCTTCGAGGGGGATGTAGGCCTTTGTGGGGTGCAGGCCTTCGGGGGGGGAAAGGCCTTCGGGGAGGCAGGCCTTCAAGGGGAACAGGCAGGCAGGCCTTCAAGGGGGGCAGGCCTTCGAGGGGGGTGTAGGCCTTTGGGGGGGATGCAGGCCTTCGGGGGGGTGAAAGGCTTTCAGGGGGGGTAGGCCTTCAAGGGGAACAGGCAGGCAGGCCTTCAAGGGGGGGACAGGCCTTCGAGGGGGGTGTAGGCCTTCGGGGGGATGCAGGCCTTCGGGGGGGGTGCAGGCCTTCTTGGGGTGCAGGCCTTCAAGGGCCCCCCTTGAAGGCCTGCACCCCTCGAAGGACAGGCCTTCAGGGGGGGAGGCCTTCAAGGGGAACAGGCAGGCAGGCCTTCAAGGGGGGGGACAGGCCTTCGGGGGGGTGCAGGCCTTCAGAGGGAGGTGAAGGCCTTCAAGGGGGGGACAGGCCTTCAGGGGGGGCAGGCCTTCAAGGGGAGTAGGCAGACAGGCCTTCAAGGGGGGGACAGGCCTTCAGGGGAGGGCCTAGTGTAGAAGTACACAGAGGGAAGGGGGAGGAGTTCAAAGAGCCGTGCATATGCCGGACTTTGGGTGGGAAGAAATAATGGCTCTGAAAATAGAGGAGAGAGAGAGAGGTGATGGACATGGGTTTTAGGGAGGGAAGGAACAGAAAAGGAGAGAAGTAAGACACAAGGGATGGTGTGGAGGGGGGATAGAGATACTGATTAGGAGGGTAGTTGGGAAAAGAAAGGGAGAGATGGTGGACCCTGGGGTGGTGGGGAAGGAGGGAGAGCTGCTGGATGAAAGGATAGTTAAGAAAAGATGGATCTGTGGAGGGAGACAAAAAAAAGGAAAGATGCCAGACATCCGGGGGAGGGAAGGGAAAGGGGAGGACAGAGATGGCAGATGGATGGTTAGCATGGAGAAAGAAGAAAGAAGGAGACCCTGGCAAGCAAGTTATCAGAAGACAACCAGAGCCTTGGACCAACAAGATTTGAAAAATAACCAGACAACAAAAAGGTAGAAAAACTAATTTTATTTTCTGTTTTGTGATTACAATATGTCAGATTTGAAATGTGTATCCTGCCAGAGCTGGTGTTAGACCGCAAACGTGAGCTAGGATTTAACAGAGAGAGGAAAAGTCCTTTTTGTTTCTTTATTTTATTTACACCACAGCGCCAGTGTGGTTAGGAGAAGCCAAAGGGGGGTGAAAAAGCTATAAAATAAACCCACCAGGATGTTTGAAAAAAACACCCAATTGGGCAGGAAAATCGAATCGATAAACCAATTCAATAGGCTGAATCAAATCGAAATTTTTTTTCCTGAATCTGACAGCACTAGTTTGCGCTACTGTCTTAGACTTTAGGACCTGGGATTGGGGAGAGATGGCATCCTCAGTACTTTATAATGCAAGTGAAATGAGGATTTGGTCAGATTTTTGAAGGGTCTGCACTCTGCAGAAGAAAAATATTGTATAAGCCGGGGACATGAGACAGCAGGAAATGGGAACTTTTCTTCCTTCTATTTTTGTGAATGGCAAGGCTGAGGATGTCAGAGAGTTCAGTTAAAATATGTGCTTTATAAGAAAATATAATAATGTGTTTTATAAAGTTTATAACATTGCTGGCCTACCTGGTGAGGTGTTCCTAGTGGTGGTGGTGGTGGCAGCGTGTCAATGTGTTGAGAGGAAGAGGTGATCTGGGAAATTCTGCTGAGCAAACTCCGGGCCCATTTCCACCCCCCAGTTAGTCCACTCCACTCAACTGGTTCACACACTGAGTGGGTCTTTGGGTGTTGTTCCTGGGTAGTTGTTTTGGGATCTCTTCCAGTGGTTTGTCAGTATCTCCTTCTGGTCTAATGAAGGAAACTTTGTTAACCTTAGCACTGACCTACAGAATATGTTTGTAACAGCGCTGCTTGTGTGGCATTAGTCTATGTAGTGATCGAAAGAAAAAACCAGACCTTTGCACATTTTTGCACTATATGATGGGTGTATGAGGAGATTCACATTTCCTGCACAGCTAAGTCCATGTGAAGTTACCTTGTGCTGTATTTGACATCTAGCAAAGTCTCTGTTTGGAAGGAAAGATCTCAGCTTAAAAATGAAGTGGCCAGAAGTTATGGTAAAGCACAGTTACTTACCGTAACAGGTGTTATCCAGGGACAGCAGGCAGTTATTCTTAACGTATGGGTGACGTCACCGACAGAGCCCCAGTACGGACACTTTTTACTAGAAAGTTCTAGTTGGCCGCACCGCGCATGCGCGAGTGCCTTCCCGCCCGACGGAGGAGTGCGTGGTCCCCAGTTAAGATAAGCCAGCTAAGAAGCCAACCCTGGGAGGTGGGTGGGACGTAAGAATATCTGCCTGCTGTCCCTGGATAACACCTGTTACGGTAAGTAACTGTGCTTTATCCCAGGACAAGCAGGCAGCATATTCTTAACGTATGGGTGACCTCCAAGCTAACAGAGAGGGAGGAGGGATGGTTGGCCATTAGGAAAATAAATTGTGTAACACAGATTGGCCGAAGTGCCCATCCCGTCTGGAGAAGGTATCCAGACAGTAGTGAGTAGTGAACGTGTGAACTGAGGACCAAGTGGCAGCCTTGCAGATTTCCTCGATGGGCGTGGACTGGAAGAAAGCCACAGATGCAGCCATAGCTCTGACCCTGTGGGCCGTGACAGCACTTTCCAGTGAGAGACCGGCCCGAGCATAACAGAACGCAATGCAGGCGGCAAGCCAGTTGGAAAGCGTCCGTTTAGAGACAGGACGACCTAGACAGTTAGGGTCGAAGGACAAAAAGAGCTGAGGAGACGAGCGGTGAGCCCTGGTACGGTCAAGGTAGTAAGCAAGGGCACGCTTACAGTCCAGCGTGTGCAATGCCTGTTCCCCAGAATAAGAATGGGGTTTAGGGAAAAAGACAGGCAACACAATGGACTGGTTGAGATGAAAGTCCGAGACCACCTTGGGGAGGAATTTCGGATGGGTACGCAGAACCACCTTGTCATGGTGAAAAACAGTGAAAGGTGGGTCGGCAACCAGTGCATGCAGCTCACTAACCCTCCTGGCAGAGGTGATGGCAATGAGGAAAAGCACCTTCCATGTAAGAAATTTGAGTGAAGTTGTGGCAAGAGGCTCAAACGGAGGTTTCATGAGGGCTGATAAAACCACATTCAGGTCCCAGACGACTGGAGGAGGCTTCAGAGGTGGTTTGACATTGAAGAGGCCTCTCATGAACCGAGAAACCAGGGGATGAGCCGTAAGAGGTTTTCCGAGGATAGGCTCATGAAACGCAGTGATGGCACTGAGGTGGACTCTGATTGAGGTCGACTTGAGGCCAGCGTCGGAGAGAGAGAGCAAATAGTCCAGTACAGTTTCCACCGTCAATGAGGTGGGATCGTGATGATGAAGCAGACACCAAGAGGAGCGAATGATGTTGAGGTCCGAAGTGATGACCTCCCAACGGCTGAGGAAAAGTTGAAGACGTCCTCCGATAGGTTGAGGGAGAGGTAGCGACGGGGGAGATTGGCTATGCTCTGGAGAAAGGAGTCAAAAGGGTTGAGATGGTTTTGCTGAAGGAAGAGGCTTGGTAGGCTGAGTCTGCGGGCAATCCTGAGGCTGATGCTGGTGGCGAGGACGGCGAGACTGTTGTTGAGGCGGGTTGAGAGGTCTGGCCGAGAACCTGCGTTGGTAAGAAGACTGTTGTCTGTAGAGGCGAGTAGGCGGAGTCTTCTTTTTAGGTTTGATCAGAGTGTCCCACTTGGTCTCGTGTGCGGAGAGCTTCTGGGTTGTCGAGTCCAGGGACTCTCCGAAGAGTTCATCACCCAGACAAGGTGCGTTAGCCAGGCGGTCCTGGTGGTTAATGTCTAGGTCAGAGACTCTCAGCCATGCCAAACGGCGCATAGCCACCGCCATGGCAGATGCGCGAGAGGTCAGCTCAAACGAGTCGTAGATGGAGCGAACCATGAACTTCCTGAGTTGGAGGAGGCTGGAAATTTGTTGCTGGAAAAGAGGGACCTTACGTTTAGGAAGATATTTCTGTAAGGAGGAGAGCTGTTGCACCAAATGCTTCATGTAGAAGGAGAAGTGGAAGGTGTAATTGTTTGCTCTATTGGCTAGCATGGCATTTTGGAAAAGGCGCTTACCTAATTTATCCATAGTTTTTCCCTCTCTGCCAGGAGGGGTGGAGGCATATACACTGGAACCCTGAGATTTTTTAAAAGTTGATTCCACTAGGAGGAATTCGTGGGGCAATTGAGGTTTGTCAAACCCTGGGATTGGAATAACCCGGTACAAGCTATCCAATTTGCGAGGGGGCCCCGGGAACAGTGAGGGGAGTCTCCCAGTTTTTATAGAAGGTTTCCCGTAAGATGTCGTGGACGGGCAACTTTAGAAATTCCTTGGGAGGTTGCTCAAAGTCTAGGGCTCGAGAAAAGCCTGAGACTTTTTAGAGTCGGACTCTAAGGGGATGGAAAGAGCTGCTGACATCTCCCTAAGGAATTTGGAGAAAGAGGATTGCTCTGGTTTTGAGACGGTGTCGGTCATGGAGGGTTCTTCGTCGGTTGACAAAGCATCCTCTTCGGTACCGTGTGGGGAGTCTTCCCACAAGTCTGGGTCTCTAACGTCGGGGTGTGCACGTTTGGACATTGGTGTAGAGGGCTCGGCATGGCGGGTCTTTGAGAGAGATTTGCCTGAGCGCACCGAGGCGGTACCGGGTGAGGAAGACTGATGTCGTTCCCGGGACCGGACAGGGTCGGCAGCAGCACGGGTATGCGATGTAGGTGTTTCAGCCAAGAGCACCGGCATGGAGGTATTAATCGGTACCGAGGGGGTCGACACCGATGGGATAGTGCGAGGCTCGAACCGGTCCTGTACCGGAAGGTGCGGCGCCAGCAACGCCGGCAACAGTTGTTGGAGTTGTTGCTGCAGCTGCTCCTGTAACTGTGTTTGGAGTATGGCCGTGATGCGGTCATCCAGGGGAGGCACCGGTACCGCTTTTTTCTTCTTCGGTACCAGAGGTGCCGCTCTACGCTCCGGTGATGAGGAGGCCGATGATGAGGCACTCACCGATATCGGAGCGGAGCGTTTGCGGGGTCGGTGCGGTGCCGGGAGGGCCGGTGTCGCAACCGTGGCAGGAGGGTGCTCGAGGGAAGTGGAAGGCTTCTTAGCCGGCTTACCTGGGCCCAACGACCCCAAGGAAGGGTCCGGTGGTGTCGACGTCGTCGGTGCCGACTTTTGGGGTGCCGTCGACATCGCAGCAGGTTCCATGGCAGATCCGGTACCGAACAAAATATTTTGCTGGATCTGCCTATTTTTCAATGTGCGCTTTTTAAGCGTAGCACAGCGGGTGCAGGTGTCAGCCCGATGCTCTGGACCCAAGCACTGCAGGCACCAATTGTGCAGGTCGGTGAGAGAGATCGGGCATGCACACCGCTGGCACTTCTTAAAGCCCGGTTGAGGGGGCATGAAGGGAAACTTGGCCTCCGCAAAATCAAAGCCGGAGGCCTATATGGTGACAACAGGCCCCGCCGGGGCCGGCTCGAAAAAATAAAGAAAACTCGACGAGTTTTTTTTTTTTTTTAAAAGAAAATTAAAGGAATCCGAAGGAAAAAAAATAGAAGAAAATCGAAAAAAATACGCGAGCGGGAAGGCAAACTAAATAATTTCAACAGCCGTTGAAACACATGCAACTTCTTTGCTCCGCGGAAACGAAGAAACTGGGGACCACGCACTCCTCCGTCGGGCGGGAAGGCACTCGCGCATGCACGGTGCGGCCAACTAGAACTTTCTAGTAAAAAGTGTCCGTACCGGGGCTCCGTCGGTGACGTCACCCATACGTTAAGAATATGCTGCCTGCTTGTCCTGGGATAAAAGCAGATAGCATAGCTGGTTTTAAGAAAGGTTTGGACAAATTCCTAGAGGAAAAGTCCATAGTCTGTTATTAAGACATGGGGGAAACATCTGCTTGCCCTGGATCGGTAGCATGGAATGTTGCTACTCTTTGTGTTTTGACCAGGTACTAGTGACCTGGATTGGCTTTCATGAGAATGGGTTACTGGGCATGATGAACCATTGGTCTGACCCAGTTAGGCTATTCTTATGTTATGTTCTCATCTGTAGGGGCCTTTGTTTTCACTTCTTATTTTAATGTAATTTTTTTCTGAGAACTTATCAGTGTTTTATATAATGGGAACAAAAATGGAAGAGAATTAATGTATGTGGAATGGGGGGGGTAACTAATTTCTTCAGCTAAATAATTCAATCCACCTCAACCAGACATAGGAGAACTCACGCACCATTCACACACCCTCCAACCAAAAATGTCAAAAGAAAAAAACAGTTCGACAGCCTCCTAGCTATTCGAGCTGCAACACTCGACCCCCAACTCTACAACCTATTGACCTCGACCACAAACTACAAAACCTTCAAAAAAAGAAATAAAAACCCTTCTATTCAAAAACACATAAAACCGAACTAACACAATCAGAACTGTCCCAAGCATCACCTGCAACTACTCCATATGTACTTCTGATGTCATGACAATTCAGACATAATTTATGTTATGTTATGGTATGTTTGGAATAATGGTTACATATATGAGGTTCAATAAAAGAAAATTTTCACTGCCTGTTTCTATTATGACCATTTATTCAGTTTCATGGTTATTACAAATAATATTTTTTTACATGGGGGGGTGTCAAAAAATTATGGGCCCCGGGTGCCACATACCCTAGGTACGCCACTGCTACCCAGTGTATCCCAGGATGCATTGGGAAAGGGAAGGCCCGCCATTTTGAAGAGTAGGACCCGCCAGCAGGAGAGAGTAAGCATCCCTCCTTCTGGTCTTTGGAAAAAAGACATGAGGGGGGAACAGCTCACTAGAACACCAGGCTTGTGTGATGGGATGTTGTGTGTGTGTGGGGGGAGAGGGGGAGTTTGTCGGGAATCCCTGACCTTGCAGCAGAAGGAAGTGGGTATCCCTCCTGCCGATTTTTGAAGAAGAGGTATGAGGAGGGAGTGGAGGGGGAAGGCCCACTAGACCACCAGGCTTGTGTGGTGGGGGGACTGTCAGGGGTGGGGTTCCTGACCTTGTGGAAGGAGGGAGTGGGCATCCCTCCTGCCCTGCTGAAGTTGAGGGAGCATCATTGGCGGGGGGGGGGGGGGGGTTGCACTAGACCACCAGGCTTGATTTTGGGCATTGCAGGGAGAGAATCAGAGTCATTTGTGGTGGGGATCTGAGCTTTATTTTCCTGTCAGTGCCTGAGTCAATCAGCACTCAGGCACTGACAGGAAAGTAAGGCTATGACAGGAAAGTAAGGCTATGACAGCTCAGACCCTGCCCCTATAAATTGGACCCAATTCCATGTAAATGGAGAGGCATTCCCTTTGGAGAAGTGCCCAAGATCATTTTAATAACCTTGACTTCATTATACTACATAATGCAGCTTTAATATTAATGACTTTGTTGTACTACATTTGCATAATACAATCGGAGACTGCCAGAAAGCACAGAAAAGACCACTGTGAGCCATTTTGATAAAAGGGCAGTAAAATACATGCATTTAATGATGGTTTAGCGCAGGCGTAGGGAACTCCGGTCCTTGAGAGCCGTATTCCAGTTGGGTTTTCAGGATTTCCCCAATGAATATGCATCGAAAGCAGTGCATGCAAATAGATCTCATGCATATTCATTGGGGAAATCCTGAAAACCTAACTGGAATACGGCTCTCAAGGACTGGAGTTCCCTACCCCTAGGTTAGCGGCATCGTTAAATGCAAGGTAAGTTTTGAGAATCTTCTTCCAAGACTGAAAAATTATATTAAGGTTACCAGACGTCCAGGAAAACCTGGACATGTCCTCTTTTTTTGATGACTGTCTGGTTGCTCGAAAGGTTTTTCTTTAAAATGTGGGGAGTCTCTCCGGGTTTAGCCACTCTTCTGATTCCCTCACCTCCCATCTCCCCAGGCTCGGCTGCTGTAATTGAATCTTCAGGCAGGCAGCTAGCAGCAGCAACGAGGTAAGCCTGCTATCACCAGCCTGCCCTGGAAGCCACCTCTCTGCAGCGGCTTCCTGTTCCTGTGTAGGCAGGACTTGCAGAGGTGACTTCCAGAGCAGGACGGCAGTAGCAGAATTACCTCATTGCTGCTGCTGCTGCTGCCGCCTGCCTGAAGATTCAATTGCAGCGGCCAGCCAAGGGAGGATTGGGGTGGAAACTAGAGATGTAATGAGGTGAAGTAGTGTCGGAGGAGGGAGGGGAGGTAGCAGGAGAAATAGCATGGAGGGAGGTTGGAGAAACAGCATTAAGAGAGGAAAGGAGGGTTGGAGAAGCATTATGAAAAGGAGAGCGTGCTGGAGCATGGAGTAGCTAGTGCTGGATGGGATAGGGTTACCAGATGCCCAGATTTCCCTGGACATGCCCTGCACTTTGTCCTGGTTTTGAAAAGCTTCCCGACTAGAGCAGGCAGCAGGGGCAGGGCTAGGACTGGTGTGTAGCAGGGCGGGGATGGGTGAAACTTGGGGGGTAGGTCTAGAGGTCTGGATTTTACTAAAGTAAAATCTGGTAACCCTAGGATGGGAGAGATAGAAACAGGAGAGGAGGTTGGAAGGAGAGAAAGGGACGCTTGCGGGGAGAGAGAAAGAAGCACCCATATATATAAGCATCTGTGGGGGAGGAGGGTTGAAGGAAGGGAAAGAAAGAGAAGCTCTAAAAGGGTACAGAGGATGGGAAGGGGAATCAAAGAAATGGGAGGGGCTATGGGTGGAGTGTGGACAATCATGTGTCCTTTTTTTGTCATCACAAATATGATAACCCTGTTTATGAGTAGTAAGCAAACTGTAACCAGAATTCAGCTGCTAGAAGGACTGGGGGAGGGGAAAGACCAAAGCCACAGGTTTTTGTTTATTCTCCCCACTCCTATGCACACACAAAGATCAAGAAGTTCCATCACTAATGTGGAAAAAGTCATGCAACATGAAGATGAGAATTAGATTATTTTGAATATCAAGAATATGATCTTTTTAAGCCTTGGTCCTCTGGGTCTAGCAAGGGTATTGTTTTGTATCATCCTTGTCTGAAGTGATGAGTTAATGATTAACATATGAATCAATCATATTTGAAATGAAAATTATTACCTAGAAATTATCTAAACAGGCAAAAGCGAACACAGTTTAAAAAAATAATTTCCGTAACGAGCTGGCACTGAAGCTGCTGTATACATCATAGGAAAATAGCAATTGATAACAGATACAACATGCTAACCTTGAAGCAGATAATTAGCTTATTACCAGACTAAGAACTAGCATATCGCATCGAAAAGGGCCCATGCTATCTCCTGGGCCCTATGCATGTGCCTAGTTTGCCTACGCCGTAATCTTATCCAGGTGGTCTTTACTCATTCTCTGTACGTATGACGTTCTGCGAAGGACAGGCTTCCCAAATTCTAATGAGCTTGCGCACTTATGTGTGCGGCGCGCGGCCGACTCTTGAGGGACTCGAGACTGCAGCTGTAGGTACCTGGGAGCGTGCCGGATGCCGCGTACGTGAGCAGCTCGCTCCCTCTCCATCTCGCTGGTTGGGCCGGCTGGGCTTCGTGCAGGCTCTGCTTCCGCTCCGTGTCGCAATGAGAGGGGGCGGGGCTGCGTGAAGGACGCGTCAGTTTTCAAAGCGCTCGGCACTTGCGTTTCCTGCGCTGTCTCCTTCAGTTCTGAATAGTGAGAGGCGAGAGAGGTTGGCGGAGGAGATGATGCGCTTGTTGCTGTTTCTGGGTTGTTATGTCGCCCTGTGGATTGTGTGGGGCTGCTCTCCTCAGAGCTTCGTAGATTCGCCATCACACAGGTGTTTTTGTCAGGTGAGTCCTCCAAAAGGCACGGTTTTTACTTTATAATCGCTCTCAGATTTTGCATCATGGGTGAGGAAACGAATTGTAGTGGCCCAAGGCAGAAGCACTCCTGGTTTGTTTTCATTTTTATTTGAGTCTGGAGTAGCGAGGCGATCTGTTTGTTACTAATGTGTTGTTAGGAAGGGACTTTTCTACGCTGAGGTGAATTTACTACTTATTTTAATAGGGCGGGGAAAACAGTGTCACAGAAGTTCCCTCCATGTTCCAGCACATTATTGAAGAAACCCCTCACCCCATTCCTGCTCTCTTTTTTTTTTGTATGGTTTTAGTGCTGTATCATGGGATATGAACTTTTGCAAAATGTATTATACAGAATGATTCTTTTACTTGAAGGTTGATCACCTGCATCTCGGTTTCAAACGTAGTTTGGGTTTAGAGTTGATTACAGGATTATTTTCTGTTAGACGATTAAGAATTAGTAATCATCAATATTGATTCTTTTAAAATTTAAAGTAACAGTAATTAAAATTTCAACTTGTTTCTTTTGTCTGTTGGTATGGATCTTATTCCTACTTTTTATTTCTTTCTGCATTATATCATATGGCTGGCAAAGAAGTCTAGCTGGAAAACCAAACAGAAACTGCAGACAATGTACACGATGCAGGCAAAAATTTATTATCCCAAAATTAAAATGCAGTAATATAAAAACCTTTTTACCAACCAAGGGACCCAACACGGTCCGTGTTTCGGACAAACACCTTCATCAGGGGTCCATGGTAAATAAGGTATAAAATGTACCGCAAAAAATGAAGATAACAATAATTGCCTGTATATTAAATCCGCCGAAAGTGCTGCCAGAAATGAAGTCACTCAACAGAGAAAAAAGAAGTCTAGCTACCATTATAAATCTTGGATGATCCCTGCTGTCACCTTCTTTCTGAAAATAATATGTCATCATAGCCCTGTGCTAGTGGCATACTGTTCCATAATAGAGCAGCTATCACAAGCACTCCACGGTCTTTGATGTAGATGGGGAGAATGGGCTAGAAAACAAATTAAATAAATAGTTACCTGACGTCATTAAAGTCAGGCAGCAATTTGAGTTACAAATTAACCATATATGTAAATTAGAAGTATGCAGTAAATCAACAGATAGAAGTAGGAAATATTGCAAAAACCATAAAACAGTAGCAAGACTTGGGCACAAACATAACCTAAAGATAAGCCCAGCTGAAACAAGTATACACTAAAATCATAAACTACAAACTGCAACAAGACAGAAAATAAATATAACCTAAAATAAATTCAACGACTTGAAAAATGGAAAACCATGTACATGATAACATTTCTTATATGAAACAGAGATTATAGTCAATACAATTCCATATGAAACCTAGCAAATCAGAATAAAAAATACCAGCATAGATATAAAATGCTAAAAAGGATAGGTTTTTGTGTCATCTTGAAATTAACAATTTTAATTATTTCTGGCTTCCTAAAGGGCTTCTGTATATAAGAGAACTTCTGTATATAAGAGAAAGACATGGGATAAATTGTCCTCGTTCCATCTTCAATATCCCTGTCCTGTCCACATAAGTTCTGTCCCTATCCCATTCCTGCTAGCTCTGCTTTAACTGCACAAGCCTTGAACGCTTATGATTTAAAGTGTTTGAGGCTGGTGCAGATGAGGGGACAGAATGGGAAATTTTGTTGGGACATAGGACTTATTTGTTCCCATGTCATTCTTTAAATCTGTATTAACTCATGAAATGACTTGGTACCGGGTTTTTTTTGCATCAATAAACAACAAAATCCCACCAAAATCAACCTGTGTAGTCTATTCTAAAGAGGGTAGGAAAAGCCTCAGATTTAGAGCATTCCACCTCATTTAGTGGAACACCATATAGTATTCAACTAACTGGCCTCCAAAAATTGTCTCCTGTGCTCTTGACTGACAACCTCCAAATTTGTTTTTGTGCTCCTGACCTTACAACCCCTTCCCTCCCCTTCCCTCCCATCCCCTGAAGCATCAGCGGCAGCCAGTCCTGACCCGCCAACCTCCCCTCCCTCACTTACCAGAAGCAGCAGTGGCAGCCAGTCAGTGCTATAAACAGGCTGCTCATGGCCAGCCCTGGCAGGTCCGTTCCTCTGCTGGAGTGGGGGGGGGGGCATTTGGAAGATCAGGACTGCTGCTGCTTTGGGAAAATGAGAGGGTCCAGGGGGCCAGACCTGTGTGGAGGGAGGGCAAACCGGGGGTAGGGAGGGTGGGGGTGGACCATAAGTGTGTATGTGGTAGGAGGGTCCAGCAGGGTGAAGGGGAGGGAAGATGGATAGATGCTGGACCCATAAGTATAATAGGGGAAAGTGCCCAGACCAGAAAGGAGGGTAGGAAGGGAGGAACATATGCTGGACCTACAAGCGGGGGTCGTTGAAAGGGACTGGGGACTTGTGTACTGCCTTTTTGTCATTTTAGCATTTCATATCTGACATTTAAAGCAGTGGGCACTAAAGGATTAAGTGACTTGCCCAGGGTCATAAGAAGCAGCACCGGGATTTGATCTCACAACCTCTGGGTGCAGAGGCAGCAACTCAACTAGTGAGCCACAGCCCTGAGGTTTAGTAGTTACAATAGTTGGGCGACTTTTTAATGGTAACACTCAAGCAACCAGAAACTAGTTATCCGGCATTTACCAATCCCCATGGGTGCCAAATAACTGAGAGACTATTGTATTTAGGTCAACTCCAGCTCTAAGCATTCGTATAAAAACCTTCCCCTCCACATGATTGTTGAAAAAATAATTTCTATATACTCATCTATTATCTCCTCATATGTTTTCATATATTCTTTTTGTTTTGTTTGTTTTGTTATCTTTTTCAACTTATCCAATCAATCATACTACAAAGTCACAACCGTCGGCGGTAGAGAGACATTTTAGATTCATCAACCAGCTTTATTGTTATCAAAAGAAGACTTCTCAATGAACATTTTTGAAGTCTCCAGGCCACTTCTTCTATATTTAGTTAGTTTTTTATAGCCCGTCCTCCCAAGAGAGCTCAGAACGGATTATAAACATTTTTTTCTCTTTAGAGTCCCTGTTGGTTCTTAAGAACCTAGAGCTACCACTGGAACTGACGTATTTCACCTAAATATGGTGTTCCACTGAATGAGATGGAGTGCTCCAAAAATGAGGTTTTTTGTACCCTCTTTAGAATAGACTACACGGGTCTATTTTGGTGGGATTTTGTCGTTTGTTGATTTTATACAAGATGCCTTAGCCAGGAATGTTGCACTTTATTTGGCAATGTGTGAAAACAATTACCTGACTCTCCGTGCCTGATCAGTGGCCGATCCGTGCAGGCCCGACCAATTCACAAAACAACAAAATTAAAATGAGGACGATCAGAGGAACGCCTCCTCCGATTGCATGGATCGCTAGTGTGCGATCCTGACGCATGCGCAGACCATCTGCTTTCCCTGTAGATGGACTGCACATGCTCTCTCTGCGCAAGGAACACACTTGCAGGCAGGGAGGGGGGCAATCAGCCAGAACATGCTAGGCCTTAACCCACCTGACTCTCCTACTCTCTGCCGCCTTCCCTGCAGTGTGAGCTCGCAGGTTTAAAGTGAGGCTGCACTGCAGCGTGCAGCCTCACTTTAAACCCGTGGGCTCGCACTGCAGGGAAGGCGGCAGAGATCCAGAGCTTGGGGCAGAGAGCAGGGCATGATTGGAGCAGAGAGCAAGGCTGGAAGATCGAGGCAGAGTGGCAATGGAGCAGGAGAGTCGTCAGAGACGTGTGCGACTGGTCTCCAGCAGTTGCTTCTTCTGTTGATTGGCCAGCCCAGTTGGTGTCCCAGATTTGTTTTGTGAATCGCATCCCTGCCTACTTTACATGCCATTTCCCCTCATTTGCATGCATGGATTGGAAGTGGATCGGAGGAGAGGTTAGTGAATCGGGTTGGAGAGAAATCGGGTTGCAAACCAATTGGTACATGATTGGTTTGCTTAGTGAATCTAGCCCAGAGTTTTTTCACCAGAAAAATCAAAAGCCCCACTCCTTCCTGAAACTCCATTTCTTTCCAAGGTTAAGGTCCACCCCACTGCCACTCTATCTCTCCACTTTTTCTCAGAATCCCAACTCATTCCAAGGGTCCAGTCGGATACAAAAGAAAATTGGAGGTACAACAAACAAAGCAGATACAGTCAAACCTCTGTTTGCGAGTAACCCGGTTTGCGAGTGTTTTGCAAGACGAGCAAAACATTCTCGCAAAACGTGTCTCGCAAACCGAGTGTTGACTCGATTTGCGAGCACCCCCCGATAACCGGCATCGCTCCCCCCCACTTGCAAAGGGCCCCCTTCGCTCAAATAGGCACCCCCCCCCCGCGAGAACGGGAACCCCCCCGCCTGACCAACTTTAACTCACCCCCCCTTTGGCACTGGTACGCAGCCCACAAGTGCCGGTGCCGCTTTAAGATCTTCTTCCCAGTCTCTGCCGGCTTTGAGCATGCATCTGCGCATGCTCAAGCCCTTCTAATTCTCCCTCTCGCTGAGAATCTCGGTGAGAGGGAGAATTAGAAGGGCTTGAGCATGCGCAGATGCATGCTCAAAGCCGGCAGAGACTGGGAAGAAGAAGATCTTCAAGCGGCACCGGCTCTTGTGGGCTGCGTGCCGGTGCCAAAGGGGGGGTGAGTTAAAGTTGGTCGGGCGGGGGGTTCCCGTTCTCGCGGGGGGGGGGTGCTGATTCGAGCGGGGGGGGGGCCTTTGCGAGCGGGGGGGAGCGGTTCTCGTGCCAGTGCCAGACTGGGGGGAAGTGAGTTAAAGTTGGTCGGGCGGGGGGTGCCTGTTCTCACGGGAGGGTGCTGGATCACACGGGGGGGACTTTGCGAGCGGGGGGGGGAGCAGCGCCCTGGCCTCGGGGGGGGGGGGAACGTATCAAAGCGAGTTTCCATTATTTCCTATGGGGAAACTCGTTTTAATAAACAAGCATTTTGGATTACGAGCAGGCTCCTGGAACGGATTATGCTCGTAATCCAAGGTACCACTGTAAAGGCGTTTGAGTAAATAATAAAATAATCAGATTAACAATGTGTATCTATTTATGATTAAACTGCTATTTTTGCACAGAATTGCCATTTTGCACAGAACTTTTTATATGACCTTGTACAACTTTATTATTAACTTTGACAATCACAATAACTTTATTTATATAAAATTTACAGAAATATATATATTTTTTTAATATCAATTATAGCACTTAATGAATTATTGCATTCTTATAAAAAGGATGGAGGCGTACCAGTGATTGAAATCATAACATTGTATTTATCAATAGCCTTTGGCTGTTATGAGGTGCAGCAATATGGTCTGAGGTTTTGCCTTCTTCCATTTATGATCTATCAGTGAAATTGAATTGACAAAGTTAATTTTTATTTCATTCTACTTTCTTGTGTATTTGATATTTGGTTGTGGAATTACTGCTTTTTTGTATTGTGTATATATTGGAAACAAATAAAAAAAATCACCTGACCAGGTAAAGTAAATTTCTTATTTACTAAAAATAAGAACATCTTGTGTCTTATTGAAGAAAAGACCAAAATATAGATCTGATATTCAGCTATATCTACTTTGTTTGTTATTCCCAAGGGTCAGTGGAGACCAAAATGACCCCCACCTTTTCTGCCCTAGAGACTGCTTAGTTCTAAATCAGTGGTCTCAAACTCGTGGCCCAGGGGGCCACATGTACATTAACTATTTTTTCTGAGGCCCTCCAAGTACCTACAAATCCAAAATGTGGCTCTGCAAAGGGTTTGAGTTTGAGATCACTCCTCTAAATGGTGCTACTGCTAACTGAGTTGGTATCCTGGGGGTGGGGTGGCAAATCAGATATCAGGAAGGAGTGGGGGGGGGGGTTTCAGGAAGTCATAGGGCCTTGGAGAGGTGGTCTTTTGAAACATTCTAGCCCATGGGAGCATTCAGCCCACTGAGCCACCAGGAAATTAAGGAGGTTTGGGGAAACCTTCCTGATTTGATATGGAGAGCCCTTTACTTTTCACTGGTCACAGTAAAAGGAGGGTGAACAAATTTTTATTTTGACAACTTTGGAAAAATAATTACAGCTGTTGAGTTGTTTTTCCAACAAAAACAGGCTTGCAAAGCTATCCTCATGCACCCATTTTCTCATTATTTGTAACAGTGAGCTGCTTTGCATGATTTTGCTTTGTAGCAGCTTAAAGGAAAATTTGCATTAACTTTCATACAAACTATACTTAGAGTAAAAATTAACTGCCATGAAGTGTACTTCTGTGAAATTACTTTGCAAAAAGGTATTGTGCATGAAAAATAGCACATAATCTCTGCATTTAGGAGTTTTTCAAAATTCCAGAGAGATCTAGCAAAGCTTGAGGAATGGTCCAGAAACTGGCAACTAAGAGCCCCTTTTACAAAGCTACGGTAGCGATGCTGTCACAGTAAAGGCACCAAAGGCCATTCAGTTCCTATGGGCTTTGGTGTATTTACCGCAGCAGTATTGCTTCCACAACTTTATAAAACGGGTCCTAAGATTTAATGCTTAAAAGTGCAGGTCTGTAAAAAATATAAAAGACCCGTATAGTATGAGTTGAAGTACTTGTATATGAAAGAAGAGCTAGACTTGGGAGTGATCATATCTGATGATTTTAAAGTGTTCAAAAAGATGATGGTCAAAGCCAGAAGGATGCTGAGTGCATAAGGAGAAGAGTGGCCAGTAGGGAAAAAGAGGTGATGGTGCCTTTGTATAAGATTCTGGTGAGGCCCCATTTAGAATAGTGTGTGCAATTCTGGAGACTGCATCTTCAAAAAAAAAATATAAACAGGATGGAGTTGGTCCAGAGGGTGGCTACAAAATTGGTCAGTGGTCTCTGTCATAAAGCACATGGGACAGACCTCAATTTGTCTACTCTGGAAGAAAAGTGGGAGAGGGGAGTTAAGATTGAAACATTTAAAATATCTTCATGGCCTTAATGTACAGGAGATGAGAGGGCTTAGGCTCAGGAGTACTCTAAGGAAATACGTTTTTATAAAAGGGTGGAGGTGGTGGAGACGAGGACTGTCTGAATTTAAGAAAGTATGGGACAAGCATGTAAGACAGGGGTGTCCAACCTTTTGGCTTCCCTGAGCCGCATTGGATGAAAAAAAATGTTTCTGGGGCTGCACAAACGCTGCAGCAAGACAGAGGAGGGAGCTGGCAAGATGGTAAACACCCAGGGGCAGCAGAGGAAAACATTGCATCGCCCTCGACCGGGGCCGCATAAAATACTTCACGGGGCCGCATGCAGCCCTGGGGCTGCAGGTTGGGCACCCCTGATGTAAGATGTCTTAGGGAGAGGATGCTGAGGATAGGCAGACTAAATTGGCCATTTGGCCCTTATCTGCTGTCATGTTTCTATTTTGTATTGAGTCGTTTCACACTGTAGTACCCTGGGCCCTAAATAATGTATTCTGCCAATGTGTAATGTTCTTTCTAATCTGATGGCTTTTAAAAATTTGGCATGAGGGGTTGATAATAATCAATTGGTGAATGGTCAGCGTTTTTAAAATCTAGATCTAAAACTTTTGTGTTATTTTCAGTAATTCTTACGTTTTTAAGTGACACTTCCCTAGAGTTTTCACATATTGCTTCATCATCGGTGGAGCCCTCTTGAACACATGAGGGGTTTTGAAGGTTTCCTTGTGTTCCTCTATGTTCCTCCACCTGAAATATGTTGTTTTTGTAATTTTTAAAGTTTGAGAAATGTCGTTTTTTGGCACGTTTTTGAAGCAAATTTGTGTCTGTAAGCCATTTTGAATTTTTAATGATCTTTTAAAAAACTTCCCTACTTCTGTAAAATTCGAAATTTTGCCTGGAAAACTGCTGGAATAGAGTCCTTAGGGTCTCCTTGTGTGGATTCATATAAAATTTGGAAAAAAATGGCCGCATTTTAGAGTGTTTTGCGCCACATGAACTACTGGTTCAGCCTCCCCTTCACAGAAGCAGGTAATTACACACTCAGCTAGCCCATTGGGGCGGCTGCATTTATTTTAGGGCTTGGTTCTGCGGCTTTGTCTGTCTGCCGTGAGACTTATTCTCTACAGCCTAAGAAGTGCAAGTATGAGTCATCTAAGGGTGCCTCTATGCCCCAGGGTCCAGATACCTTCTCAGAATTTGAGATTTTGTGGGAACGTATTTTACTCCAGGGGTCTGGCTGCTGGGTGCTTTTCTGTTTCCCCTGCTACGTATCTCGGTGCCACTATCCACACTGCAAGAATAGTCTTCTTTCCCACCATACTGACTTTACAAATGAAGGAGAGATGGCTGCCCCTACCCTGCAACAGAAACTCCAAATTTGTCCAGTGACAGCCCAGTGCCAAAAATGGAATGGAGCGCCAGATAACAAAATGGCTATTCAGAAATCATGAAAAAAATGAATTAGGGGCTTGGGTACATTTCTGACACACAGGAGACAGTGTGCCCTCAAATTAAAAAAAAATTGTTATTGTGTTGTATGACCCTGAATTGACTGATCACTAAATCTGGATTTGGAGCCTGCCCAGAGAGAACAAAGAAAGGCCGTTTGTTTATGAAATTCAGAACCCCTTTGTTCCTGTGTCATAGAGGATAAATTTAACAATGTGTTTGGATATTTTTTTTACTTTCTTTTAATGATGGGGCTCCTTTTGCATAGTTCTTTTATATTAGAAACATGACGACGGTTCCCCTTTACTGCTCTTGGAAAGCGACATGTCAGGTTGGTATAGCAGCTTAAGTTGCAAACGATATTTGAAAAAACTGGGTAGAGAAATTTTAACGATGATCTGACCTGCCGTCTCGAAGAGCTCTTAGTCAGTGGGTCTGATCGCCATGTCGGTCAAGCCACGCCCCCTCTACATCCATGCTTTAAATTCTGTGTATGTGAAAGCAAATTGATTGATATCATGATCTCAGTAGGCATCCAACAGGTTCTTCAGAATTAGAAATCGGCATCTAGGTTGAACTTTACCTTCTGGTGGAATTCTCTATGCTTATATAAACGTTTTGAACAGCATGCAGCAGAAAAATTACAATATCATCAAACTGTCCGTTCAATCCCTTTGGACCCCCATTGACGTTTACTTGCTCACTTTATAATTGCTTCATTTTTATTTTTTTTATATTGTATGAGCTCTACATTGCACTACAAACTTTTGTGAACTGTTGTTGTTATTGAATGTTTCTCTTTCTTATGTTGATTTTCAATAAAAAAGATTGGAACTAAAAAAGAAACATGAGGACGGCAGATAAAGGCCAAATGGTCCATCTAGTTTGCCCATCCACAGTAACCATTATCTCTTTCTCTCTCTGAGGGATCCCACGTGCCTAGCCCAGACCCTCTTGAATTCAGACACAGTCTCTGTTTCCACCACGTCTTCCGGGAGACTGTTCCACTCATCTACCACCTTTCCTTAAAAAAGTATTTCCTCAGATTATTCTGTACTCTGGAGCCTATCACCTCTTAACTTCATCCTATGCCCTCTCATTGCAGAGTTTCCTTTCAAATGAAATAGACTCGACTCGTGCACATTTATATTACATAGGTATTTAAACGTCTCTTATCATATCTCCTCTCTCCCATCTTTTCTCCAAATTATACAGATTGAGATCTTTGTCTGTCCCCATACACCTTATCACGAACCATAAGAATAGCCTTACTAGGTCAGACCAATAGTCCATCAAGCCCAGTAGCACAGTCTCACAGTGGCCAATCCAGGTCACTAGTACCTGGCTAAACTCCATGGAGTAGCAACATTCCATCAGGGCTGTGGAGTCGGATTCGAGGAGTCGGAGTCGGAGTCAGAAGTACAAAAAACTGAGGAGTCGGAACATTTATCTACCGACTCCATTTTTGAACTTGGCATACCAATCGTGAGCGATTCTTTCAGCTATAGCACCCACTATATACACAGCACAAATGTTGCGAGCAGCTTCTGCGGCCTTAGAACCTTGATTAAAAGCAAAAAGAAGATGGTGTCGAAAATGCTCATTTCTCTCAACTCGACATTCCATTTTAACGATCTGAAAATTAACCAGTGCTGTGGAGTCGGAGTCTCGGAGTCGGAGGAAATTTTGGGTACCTGGAGTCGGAGTCGGAGTCTG
This sequence comes from Geotrypetes seraphini, assembly GCF_902459505.1. Taxonomy (NCBI): domain Eukaryota; kingdom Metazoa; phylum Chordata; class Amphibia; order Gymnophiona; family Dermophiidae; genus Geotrypetes; species Geotrypetes seraphini. The sequence continues at coordinate 136,802,996 of NC_047090.1, read as the reverse complement.
AAGTACAAAAAACTGAGGAGTTGGAGTCGGAACATTTATCTACCGACTCCACAGCCCTGCATTCCATGCTACCAGTACAGGGCAAGCAGTGGGTTCCCCCATGTATTTGTCAGTAACAGACTATAGACTTTTCCTCCAGCCTTCCTCTGGATCGACTCCATCCTTTTTATATCTTTTTGAAGGTGCAGCTTCCAGAATTGTACACAATATTCTAAATGAGGTCTCACCAGAGTCTTATACAGAAGCATCAATACCTCCTTTTTCCTACTGGCCATACCTCTCCCGATGCAACCTAGCATCCTTCTAGCTTTCGCCATCACTTTTTAAACCTGTTCGGCCACTTTAAGATCATTGCATACAATCACACCGAAGTCCCGCTCTTCCGTCGTGCACATATGTTCTTCACCTCCTAAACTACTGTTCCTTCGGGTTTTTGCAGCCCAAATGCATGACCTTGCATTTCTTAGCATTAAATTTTAGCTGCCAAATTTCAGACCATTCTTCAAGCTTTGCCAGGTTTTTCTTCATGTTATTCACACTATCCGAGGTGTCTACTCTATTGCAGATTTTGGTACCATCCGCAAAGAGTCAAATCTTACCCGACAACCCTTCAGCAATATCATTTATAAAAATGTTAAAAAGAACGGGCCCAAGAACAGACCCTTGAGGCACACCACTGGTGACATTCCTTTCCTCAGAGCGATCTCCATTGATCACCACCCTCTGTCGCCTTCCACTCAACAGTTCCTGACCCAGCCCGTCACTTTGGGACCAGTCCCAAGGGCACTTAGTTTATTTATTAGATGTTTGTGTGGAACACTGTCAAAGGCTTTGCTAAAATCTCAATATACCACATCTAGTGCACATCCTCTATCCAATTCTCTGGTCACCCAGTCAAAGAAATTGATCAGATTTGTCTGACAAGACCTGCCTCTAGTGAATCCATGTAGCCTCCAGTCCTGTAATATTGTTTATTGTACACCACTTTGATTATTCTCTTCCTAAGCAGTTAGTCAAATGAAATAAACCTGAAACCTAGCAACAACATACTACTTAACCTACAGAATGATGCATTGAACTGTGACTAAGAACGTTAAGGGTATTGAGTCTAAGAACAGCCTGTATGTATCTGGTGATAATCAGAAGGCTGAGCAGATGGGCACAAGTTTATTTTTCTGTTCATATCTTTCACAAATGTGTACCTATTTAGTTTAGAAAATCTGTTTTTCTGCTGTTAAGGTAACAGGTGTACTAAAGATTATTCCCATAGCTGCAAATGGGAAAAGACTTTTAGTACATTTGTCCCTAAGGAATATACTAATTTTTATTTTGAGAATAACAGTCTATTTTTAAATTTATTTTTAACAGGTCACAGGCTACTTAGATGATTGCACCTGTGATGTTGAAACCATTGATGCCTTTAACAATTACAAGCTTTTCCCTAAACTGCAAAAACTCCTGGAAAGCGACTATTTTCGATATTACAAGGTATTTTCACATTCAATGGTTGTAAAGTTTATAAAATAAGACACATTTCTTCCAAATTGACCATAGTACTAACCCCATAATTGGGGGGGGGGAGGGGGTAGTGTGAAATAGAAGGAGGGTTAAGGTGGTGGTATTGTGGGCCTTAACATTTTTATACAAAAGGTATTAGTGCCAGAATTCCCAATGGTAATTCTAATATGCATATGAATGAGAGAGAACTTGTTCAAATAACCTCTTTAGATATTAATGCTACATTTATGATCAAGCATTAATACCTTCAGAGTGGTAGTTTAGATTTCTTCACTAAGGACTACCTTTACTCATTGCAACAGGCCCCCACATGATTTGAAGTATGACATGAAATCAGCTGTGGAATTTGGACATCTCCTTGTACCAATTTTCAAAGGAGTGTAGTGGGATGGTAGAGATGAGTGCAGTAAGAATTGTTGGTAAGCGGGAGCACTGTGTTTACTGTGAGGAATTTTGTTGCAGGAAGGTGATATGGGAAATTGACAGGGGCTTGAATTGGTCAAGAGTTTCATTCTTCCTTTCAGAGGGGGTTGGAGTCCCAGTGTGGTTGCTTTTGGAGGTAGATGGCGTTTGGGATTTGATGTTGTTATTTGGAGACCTGGGCTTGTTTTTGGAAGATGTGGGGATAGGACACCCAGAGGCCAATCATGGATACTGGAATTCCCTACTGGAGGCCCCCACTCCTGTTAGGTGCCCTGCAGCCTGTGATCATCAGCCATATTTCTCTGGTCCAGGTAATATAGCTGGCAGAGTGAATTTGGAGCTAGTCAAGAAGCTGCTCAGCGCTGAGCATGAGCACCAAAGTGCGCTCCTGTTCGGTGCTGCTCAGCGGCAGAAGAAACCGGATCTCACGGCAGCCACCACTGACTGAGTTAGCAGCGGGCAGGAGCGCGGAAATCTTGCTTCTGCCCGCTACACCTTTGGACCACCAGGGATCAACAGAGGAGGTAGGAGGGCAGGGAGGGGGATAGGGTGCAGAGCCTGCAATAATTCTGGAAGGGGGGCGCTGGCCTGAATATAAACTGGCCCAAAAATTGTGGTTTATATTAGAGTATATATGGTAATCTGTTTAATTCTTACATCATCTGGTTGCCTCAACAATGGAAAAGTTAATCTGAGAAATGGAGCAACTCTGAGCTTGGGAGTCACTCATTTGTGTGCCTGATTTCATTTCTTCTTGACAAAAAAAAAAGCAAAGTTGCTTACCTGTAATAGGTGTTCCTTGTAAACAACAGGATTAATCAGGTACACAGTTCTCCTCAAAAGTTCTAATTGATCTTGAGCTGTGGAGTTATACAAGGAAAAGGGCAAATGTGTTCAGAAAATTACATTAGTTCTGTGCTCTAGGAGAGCTGTTCTGGCACTGTGCGATAACATTGTTCACTGGTGTGCTGATTATAATGTGCTGTGTTTGGGAAAACATCTGTTACGAGTAAACAAATTTGCTTTATCCTGTTTACTTTGCTGCAGGATTAGTACCTAGATCCCTAACTGCACCTTAGACCTCATAGCACAGCTTAATATAATGCAGGATGACTTATAATAGTGTTTAAGGGTTGGACATTCTCTTTAAAAAAAATTATATGCTATACTGTAGACTCCATGCAACATAGATTCACTTATATTTGCAGTCAGATATCTTGGAACCTAACATCTTATATGGGGTTCACAGTGTACTAGACGAGCATGAAGAGAATTCAAAAATGTTCAGGTGGAAAATATTTAATTTTTCCATTCACCTTTCTATTTTTGAAATGTAATCTAATCCACAATTTATTAATCGCACTATACTAAAAAGGTTCAAGGCGATTTACATTCAAAGATGCTGTAAATTCTACGGGAAAATAGAATATAAGAATAGTCTTACTGGGTCAGACCAATGGTTCATCAAGCCCAATTGCATGTTCTCATGGTGGTCAATCCATGTCATTAGTATCTGACCAAAACCCAAAGAGTAGCAACATTCCATGCTGCTGATCCAGGGCAAGCAGAGGCTTCCCCATGTCTTAACAGACTATGGACTTTTCCTCCAGTAATTTGTCCAAACCTTTCTTAAAACCAGCTACGCTATCGACTTTTCCCACAAACTCTGGCAACGCATTCCAAAGCTTATCTATTCTCTAAGTGAAAAAATATTTCCTGCTATTGGTTTTAAAAGTAGTTTCCTGTAGTTTCGAGTGTCCCCTAGTCTTTGTAATTTTTGACAGCGTGAAAAATTGATCCACTTGTACCCGTTCTACTCCACTCAGGATTTTGTAGACTTCAATCATATCTCCCCTCAGCCTTCTCTTTTCCATGCTGAAGAGCCCTAACTTTTTTAGTGTTTCTTCATACGAGAGGAGTTCCATCCCCTTTTTCATCTTGGTTGTTCTTCTTTGAACCTTTTCTAGTGCCACTAGATCTTTCTTGAGATAAGGTGACCAGAATTGAATGCAATGCTCCATCATAACACGAATATTACAAGTCAGATAAAATTTTCAAATCTTTTTACGAAACCTTAAGTAATTGATATCAGTCCTAATGTAAACAGTTAGATTATTCCAAATTGTAATGGCAGCATAATCCAAAGAGGAGTTGAGCTGTTGTTTATACCGTATTCCTCCTAATCTGTGGAAAATGTAGTAATAAAGTACCACATAATCTGGTGGAAAAATAATGCAAATGAGAAAAAAGCAAAATCAGATTATCTGAAGGCAGTCCAAAATATAATTCAACACTCAATTGCTAATGAAGATTTTTATATGCTAATGCAACACATTTTTCATATCTTTTTACACCAAAAATTAGTCTAACTGCAGTATTCTAGAGTAACTGCAATTTTTAAAATCGGTTTTGATGTTAAAATTCAAATAATAAGAATTGCAGTAATCAAGTTGAGGTAACACATCTGAACCAATAGTGCAAAATGATCAAAAAAACACAATTTCACAAGCCTGTTTCATTATAATATATAAAATCTTCCTCGATAAATTAGAAATTTGATCTTCAAATGTAAGAAAAAAGTCTAAAAGAATACCCAAAACGTAGACGTTTTATCTACTTGCAGGTTAGTATCTGATTGTAGAGTAAGAAATGAAGGAACAGAAGATAGTGAATTGTGATTTAAATTTGCACATAACGCTAAACTGTTCAAAGTTGTTGAAATGCATGCGGATTGTGAAAAATTGCAGGTGGACCTTAGGAAATTGGAAGACAGGGCGTCCAAATGGCAGATGAAAGTTATTGTGGACAAATGCAAAGTGATGCATATTGGGAAGAATAACCTGAATCACAGTTACTGGATGCTAAGGCCCACCTTGGGGATTAGCGCTCAAGAAAAGGATTTGGGTCTCATCATAGAAAATATGATGAAACCTTCCACCCAATGTGCAGCGGCAGCCAAAAAAGCAAACAGGATGCTAGGAATTATTAAAAAAGGGATGGTTAACAAGAGTAAGAATGTTATAATGCTCCTGTATTGCTCCATGGTGCAACCACATTTGAAGTATTGTGTTCATTTCTGGTCTCCTTATCTCAAGAAACATATAGGGTTAGATTCACTAACCCCTGATTCTGTGTCCGATCCGTTCCCAACAGGCCAACAAAGTCACAAAAGGACCACTGGTCTGACCCAGCAGTGGCAATTCTTATGTTCTTATGCAAATGGGGATGATCGTTGACATGCCCCCAACCAACTGCACGGATCGCTAGAGCCCTGACAGTAGTGACAGTCCTTCCTGCTCCTCAGGCCTTCCGTGATTTCGCGAGCAGGAAGAAGCGCAAAATCCTCCTGCCGCTCTGCTTGCCGCGACGCAATACCGACCTTAGGCCCCGCCCTGGTGCATCATGTGATGCATGGGGAGGCCTCGGGCTCCTCCCTTGGGAGGAGCCCAAGGCACCTCAGCCAATCGGGAACTTTTTTAGGGAGGAGTCTAAGGAAGTCCCTGATTGGCCTCCCTAAGGAAGTCCATGATGGGCTGAGGCGCCCCAGGCCCCTCAGCCAATCATGGCCTTAGGCCCCTCCCAGTGCATCACATGATGCTCTAGGGCGTGGCCTAAGGCTGGTATTACGTTGTGGCAGGAGGACCTTGCCCTTCCTCCTGCTCCCGAAGATCACGGGAGGCCTGAGGAGCAGGAGGGACTGGTTTTAAAGGTACAGGGAGGGAGTTTGTGATGGCAGAGGGAGTTGGCATCCCTCCTGTCATATTCCTTTGGGGAGGGGGTGGGTGGACAGCGGCGATGGCAGGTTTTTTTTGGTTCGGAGAAGGGGGACACTGTCGGATTAAAATCACGGGCATGGAATGCGTTTTGCTGAATATATATAAAAGGAAAAATTTATTTTTTATATATTCTGCTAAAAGCATTGCAAGCCCGTGATTTTAAAGGGCAGGAGAGTTGGTCAGGTTGGGAGGAGGGTTAGTGAATCTAGCCCATAGTGGCGCTAGAAAAGGTTCAAAGATGAGTGACCAAGATGATAAAGGGGATGCAATTCCTCTCGTATAAGGAAAGACTAAAATGGTTAGGGCCCTTCAGCTTGGAAAAGAGATGGCTGAGGAGAGATATGATTGAAGTCTACAAAATCCTGAGTGGAGTAGAACGGGTACAAGTAGATCTTCCTCTCCCCCCCTCCCCCCCACTGTAAAAAATTAGAAGGATTAGGACACTTGATGGCAATATTTTTAAAACCAATAAGAAGAATTTTTTTTTTTCACTCAAAAATTAGTTAAGCTGTGGAACACATTGCCAGAGGTTGTGATGAGAGCGGATAGCGTAGCTGGTTTTAAGGTTTGGACAAGTTCCTGGAGGAAAAGTCCATAGTCTGTTATTGAGAAAGACATGGGGGAAGCCACTGCTTGTCCTGTATTGGTAGCATGGAATATTGCTACACCTTGGGTTTTGGCCAGGTACTAGTGACCTGGATTGGCCACCGTGAGAACGGGCTACTGGGCTTGATGGACCATTGGTCTGACCCAGTAAGGCTATTCTTATGTTCTTATGTAAACCAAAGAACCCTTTGTCTATTTTGTTAGTTTTTACATAGATTTCAAGTATAATTTTTTGTGGAGAAATCCAGCAATATATTCAAGAAAAGAGACCCTTTTTACTATAGCTTAGCACAGCTAACAGACATTAGTGTGCATTAAGTGCCATGTGGCCCATAGGTATAAAATAGGACACTCAGCATTTAGCACATGCATGTGTCGAGCTTTAGCAAAAGGACCTAAAATAGCTGAAATCTCATAAGCCCAAAGCTATGAGGATCCAAGGTTGGAAAACAAACTTGGGAGCAGTTTAACCCCTCCCCCCCAAATAAACTAATGGAAATTCAGAGGGACAGCTGTTTTATCATTTTGAACTTGTCATATTGGCCCCCTGCTGTTATTGTAGAGATTAGTTTACTCTGGGCTGGATTTACTAACCTACGAATTCAGCAAACGCAAACATGCAGATGAGGGTGATCGGAGGAATGCCCCCTATCTGGCTGCATGGCTCGCGCATGTGCAATCGGTGCGCATGCGCCAACCCGTCCTAGCCGTGACTTTTTTTTTTAACTTTAAACTTTTGCAGTCCATGGGTTTAACCCTCTTCGGGTTAAACCCACAGGCTTGCACAAGCAGTCGGGGCAGACGTGTTCGGGGCAGGGAGGTATGTTCGGGGCCCGACTCTCCTGCTTCCATGCGGTGGCAGCGGCAGCCTCTTCCCTTTAGTGCGAGCCTGTGGGTTTAAAGCGGAACTGCACTGCGTCGTGCAGCCCCACTTTAAACCCACGAGCTCGCACTGAAGGGAAGGCAGCAGAGCCAGGGGGAGCAGCAAGGACATGTCAGACAGGCAAGCCTAGGGGTGCAGGACCGCGAGAGCCTGGGCAGGCAGATCAGGGCTGCAGGAGATCGGGGCTGACAGGGCAGAGAGCAGGGCTTCAATAGAACAGGAGAGTCGGAAAGACTTTTCCGACTGCTCCCCAGCAGTCGCTTCTATCATTGATTGGCCAGCCCTGTCGGATGTGAAATTTTGTGTAGTGAATTGTGTCACTGTCCAATTTGCATGCCTTTCTCCTCATTTGCATGCACAGCGGATCACAGGAAAGGTAAGTGAATCAGGCCGGAGGGAAATTTGCTCGTTAAGGGGTTGCAAACTGATCGGTACACGATCGGTTTGCTTAGTGAATCTAGCCTTCTGTTCTTTTTTTTTTTATATATATATTTGTTGCTATATTTTCTTTATCACTTTTGATTGTAGTGATTTGATTATACAGTAGAAATCTTAATTAGAAATAAGTACAAACCTATATCATCAGGCTCTACTTAGACTCTGTTCTACTGACATCCAATAAATTATGCAATTGCATTGGTCCAAACAAATATATTGTACATTATGAAAGTTTAAGTAAACATTTACAAGGAAAATGTAACAAACACCCTTCATCTCTCTCCCACAAGTCTGTCAAAAACAACCCAAGGGCTTTATTATGAAATTTTGGCATGTTTGCAGGATTTGGGGATTCATACCTAATGTGCCAGTTTAAAGGAAACTCTCTGAGCTTTTCAATGCTAAATTAATGACAAGTGAAAAGTTATGATTTAACAAGAATCATGGGCTCCTGCTTCTCTGTCCCTAAAGTTAACCATTAAATTGATTTTGAAGTAAGTTTAAATAAACCCTAACCTGTTACTTTGTTAATTTAAATTATACAACTAGAGATCAACTAGCACTGGTAAAACCATCTCTGGACATGCCAGACCTCCTCTAGTCCATCTGACCCATTACCTTTTGCACTACACAGGACCTGCACACTCATCAGTTATAGTGGTGCATACATAACTGGTCTAGACAGGTGGAGGGGCATAATCAAAAAATACTAAGTCTGTTTTTGGCCTAAGTCACTAGTCGCCCAAAGTCGGCAGTGTCTAAAGTCCATTCTCGAAAAATACGTCCAAAATATATATTTTTTATAATTGGCTAATTATATGTCCAGCTGTTTGATCATAATTCATCTATCTTTATACTCCATTCTCATCCAAAAATTTGTCCAAGTCAAAAAAACAAACACCTAGAACAAGACCTTTTGGATGTGGGGGGGGCCAGCAAAGTGATGGACTGGACACTCAGACATGGCAACACTGTAGTGGGGCACCTTACAGGGCACTGCTACGAACTTCACAAAAAGGATGCCACATAAATATCTCACCAGAACTCCCTTATAGGTCATGGTGAGCCCCCCCAAAAAAAAACAGCCCCCCCAAAACCTGCTAGAACCTACTAGATCCACCTGTCTACAACCCCAATAGCCCCAGACTACTTAAGCCACCTGTCTACAACCCCAATAGCCCCAGACTACTTTGCTATACTAGGCTGTAATATGCCAGGTGCTGATATTCTGGAGGCAGATATGTACATTTTTATTCTGATTTTTATGGTGGTGGTGATGGTGGTGGGTCAGTGATCACTGGGACAGTGTGTGGAGGTCTGTACTTTGTGTCTGCAGTGGCTATCTGGTCACTTTGGAGTGGAGTGCCGCAGGGCTTGGTCTTGGGCCCGATACTATTTAATATCTTTGTAAGGAATCTGCCTCTGGGACTTCGAGGCAAAATTACATTATTCGCCGATGACGCTAAACTATGCAACGTTGTGGGCAGTGCAGCAGAACCCAACAGCGCAACTGTGCCCGACACTGTGGAGCAGGACCTACTTTTACTGGAACAATGGTCCAGTACTTGGCAACTGAATTTTAATCAACAACCGGAAAAAAATGAGAGACCAAATACTAAAAAATAAGGGTTCCAAATTACATGAGCACATATACAACAAATAAACCGTTTACTGAAACCAAGTAATTAGTCTATCTATAAAGCAAAAGCTGATGTGAATGAATTGTACATAATAAATATAAATATATAATTAATAAATGTATTTTAATCTTTATTCATCTTATAAACCTTAAAAATATATTAAAGATATGTTAAAAGCTATACATGTAAACATAATTTGACATGGCTCTTATACAAAAATACTAAATAATAAATAAATTTAAATTAAATGTGAAGTGCTCAGACCTTATAACCAGTGTTTTAAGTGTTATCACCAAAACGAGGTTAACAAAGGGACCATCATTGCCTTCACTGTCCCTCGACCACCTGAATAATATTATCCACAATCTCAGTATGAGTAGATTGATATAAATGATGTACTTATCTCTGACAGATGGTAATCGGTGGTGTTAATCCTCGTTCAAACAAACATAACCAAAGTGATGTGCTTTTAAAAGGTTTTGTTTCTCTATGTGTGCCTTTTACTTCATAGTCCCAGTCCCCCCGACCCAGGTTTCGTATCTTCGTCAGGGAGGGACATTGATACTAGAGAAAATAAATTAAAACAATAAACAACTTAATTAACTCAACTAACGTTAATTGATCTGAAATAGAATCTTAAAGATTACTAGTAATCTTGCAATAAAGAATATTATGTAAATATTATAAAAATAGTATCAGTAAATCTACATACCAAATGTTGGCTCACTGTAACTAGACCAGACCGCAAAGGAGGGCAAGCTAATCACCAGAGACCAACGCTCTGCTTTTATAGGCTAAAGAACCGGAACTTATTGAATTAAGCCCTGCCGGAAATGAGATCAAACAGAAAATGACAAGACACTCTCCGTTGTGTTATAATAGTAGCCAGTCAATCTCTGAATTTAGTCCATCAGGGGTAAGGGTGTGCCAATTATAGATGAACCGCTGTTCCTTTTGAATAAGTAATTTAGAGAGGTCTCCTTGAAAATGTTCAATGTGTAATAACACCGTATATTGAAGATCCTCAAGTGTATGTGCTTCGCTCAGCCAATGGGGAACTAAAGGGGCGGTGATGCGTTTGGTGCGTATGCTGCTCAAATGCTCGATAATACGAGTCTTAATTTTACGGGTGGTCTGCCCAATATATATTTTTAAACAAGGGCATTGTATATAGTAAACGACTCCTTTGGAGTCACATGAAGTATCAGTGTTTAATATAAACCTACGACCACCCGAAAAAGGAATTGTTAATTGAGCAACATTCATAACGTGCTTACATACCTTACATTTACCACACGGTTTATGAGATTTCTTCTGTGCAGTAGAAATGTCAAAATTCTTATGTTTTAATTTTTCACCCAAATTAGGCCCTCTTGAAAATGCGAATTTAGGTTTCTGAGTAAGCGAAGGATGACTTTGAAGTATTGACCAGTGTTTTAAAACAATATGCTTAATCGCATTACTACTGCCAGTGTAAGGCATCACACATACCGTGTCCGTCTTTGACTGATCTCTATTAGTTGGTAACATCAGCCAAGGACGGTGGCAATTTTTTGCCCTCTTCCAAGCTCTTCTTATTATTTTCCCAGGGTACCCACGTTGCTTAAATTTCTCATATAGCGCTGTCGCTTGTTTGTTGAAGTCATCTTCATTTGAACAAATTCTTCTTAAGCGTAAGAATTGGCCCACGGGTATGCCATTTCTTAAGGCTCTTGGGTGGAAACTTCCATATTGTAACAAAGAATTTCTATCAGACGGTTTTTTGTATAGGGAGGTAAGAATTTGACCTTCTTGTTTATAAACCATGATATCCAAAAAAGATATCTGATGTTGATTATATTGATATGTAAAAGAAATATTCGGATCTTTGTGATTAATATCTTCTAGAAAACTATTTAATTCATCAATATTACCTCCCCATACAAAAAACACGTCATCTACAAATCTTTTCCAACAGGAGACATGCTTGAAAAATGGAGACTTGTAAACAAACGTTTCCTCAAACTGTGTCATATATAAACAGGCTAACGTGGGAGCCACTGTAGCTCCCATGGCAACTCCTGTTGTTTGATGATATATCAGATTCTCAAACTTGAAATAATTATTACCGATAACAGTGGTTGCTAATTTCTTCAACATAATTCTTTTCCCATCAGATATATCTAATTTGAGTAAAAATGATTCTGCTAATGTAACAGCCGCCTGTTGTGGTATATTCGTGTATAAGGCCACGACATCGGCTGTTACTAGAAAAAAATTCTCATTTGATATTTGCTGAGCAATTTGGTTTATAATCTGTAAAAAATGGGAAGAGTCCTTAATATATGACACAGCTTGAGGAACAAATGACTTCAAGAAACTGTCGAGATATTGAGACAATGGCTCAAGTACTGAGCCAATGCCTACTACAATAGGCCGACCCGGAGGCTTGATTAAGGTTTTATGGATTTTCGGTATGAAATAGATAGTGGGTACCCTGGGGAAATCATTTGTGAGGAACTTAAATTCTTTAGATGTAATAATTTGCTCGTCCTTGGCAGAGTGTAGGGTCTCGTCTATTTTCTGTTTGATCTCATTAGTTGGGTCAGTTGGTATCAGACTATAATAGATATTATCATTGAGTTGACGCATTGCTTCGTTATGATAATCTGAATAATCTTGAATAACAATGCCGCCTCCCTTGTCTGCTCTCGATATAATTATAGAGGAGTCCCTTTGTAGATTTTGAATTATCTTCCACTGTTCAGTTGACAAGTTTGAACGTGTGCGTGTACTATAATTAGATTCGAGGACTTGTATATCCCTAAGTACTAGATGTTCAAAGGTAGCAACAAGTGGATCTTGTGGGCCTGGTGGCAACCATGTTGATTTGCACTTCAGACCTTCAGGCAAGGAAGGATCGGTCATGATATTTTCTTTATCTTGAAAGAATACTTTCAATTTTAGTGATCTGAAAAACCTTTGAAGATGAGTTCTAATGTCAAAACCATCGTACTTCACACTAGGTACAAATGATAAACCTTTAGCAAGGAGATCTTCTTCTTGAGTATTTAAAGTCCGTGATGATAAATTGAAAATTCCATATGGATTTATGCTGGAGCTTTCTTGTTCTTGTTCGAGCTCCGAGTTTCTCTTCGATGAGAGTCTTGAAGGGGACCTTCTTGTGACGGAAGTCTTAAAAAAGATTCCGACAGAGTATTAAATTCAGAAAATGAACCTTTACTTGACTGATCTTTAGATGTTTTATTTTCACTATCCGATGATGACTCACTGGTTGATAAGTTGAATCCCACTTTTTTGGTGGTATTCGTTTGTCTTTGCCGTTTAGTTTTACTATTTCGGTTCATCCATGGATATATGTATCCCCTGGTAAAGTCCATCTCATCTCTACGGAATTTTTTTATTTTAAGTTGTCTTTGTTCTTTATTATATTTCTCCATAGCTGTTACATGTTCCTGATAAGATTGAATAAAGCCATCATCTGTACTTTGTATTTTGATTAGCTCCATCTTGGATTGTAAATCTTGTTTTTGTGCTTCAATGATTGGAGCTAGCACATCAATGGTGAGTAGCATGAGGTCAATTGAACATCTTGTCAGTGTTTCGTTCCAGTTTTTAATATATTCAAGATTATCCTGGAATCTAGGTTCTTTAAATAGGCGTAAGCCTCTGGGTACTCTTTTAGAATGGCAGTATTCAACTAGGGCCGCTGAGTGGAGCTGGGTTCTAATTAAAGCCTTATGGGAATATTTAATTTCTTCCCAGGTGCAACCTTGATCTAAATCTCCCTCTCCAAACAGTCTATTGCCAGCCAATAATGAAGAGATACGTTCTTCTGAGAGCCCAGATTTTGAAGTCCAGCCTAAAGTGGCCATTATTTCCTCAATGTACTAAATAGATAAATTGCTGGAGGAATAAAGATATATTCTGTGATGACAATCTATAATGGTTTCATTGATCACAGCTCTTATACAAAAATACTAAATAATAAATAAATTTAAATTAAATGTGAAGTGCTCAGACCTTATAACCAGTGTTTTAAGTGTTATCACCAAAACGAGGTTAACAAAGGGACCATCATTGCCTTCACTGTCCCTCGACCACCTGAATAATATTATCCACAATCTCAGTATGAGTAGATTGATATAAATGATGTACTTATCTCTGACAGATGGTAATCGGTGGTGTTAATCCTCGTTCAAACAAACATAACCAAAGTGATGTGCTTTTAAAAGGTTTTGTTTCTCTATGTGTGCCTTTTACTTCATAGTCCCAGTCCCCCCGACCCAGGTTTCGTATCTTCGTCAGGGAGGGACATTGATACTAGAGAAAATAAATTAAAACAATAAACAACTTAATTAACTCAACTAACGTTAATTGATCTGAAATAGAATCTTAAAGATTACTAGTAATCTTGCAATAAAGAATATTATGTAAATATTATAAAAATAGTATCAGTAAATCTACATACCAAATGTTGGCTCACTGTAACTAGACCAGACCGCAAAGCACATACACTTGAGGATCTTCAATATACGGTGTTATTACACATTGAACATTTTCAAGGAGACCTCTCTAAATTACTTATTCAAAAGGAACAGCGGTTCATCTATAATTGGCACACCCTTACCCCTGATGGACTAAATTCAGAGATTGACTGGCTACTATTATAACACAACGGAGAGTGTCTTGTCATTTTCTGTTTGATTTCATTTCCGGCAGGGCTTAATTCAATAAGTTCCGGTTCTTTAGCCTATAAAAGCAGAGCGTTGGTCTCTGGTGATTAGCTTGCCCTCCTTTGCGGTCTGGTCTAGTTACAGTGAGCCAACATTTGGTATGTAGATTTACTGATACTATTTTTATAATATTTACATAATATTCTTTATTGCAAGATTACTAGTAATCTTTAAGATTCTATTTCAGATCAATTAACGTTAGTTGAGTTAATTAAGTTGTTTATTGTTTTAATTTATTTTCTCTAGTATCAATGTCCCTCCCTGACGAAGATACGAAACCTGGGTCGGGGGGACTGGGACTATGAAGTAAAAGGCACACATAGAGAAACAAAACCTTTTAAAAGCACATCACTTTGGTTATGTTTGTTTGAACGAGGATTAACACCACCGATTACCATCTGTCAGAGATAAGTACATCATTTATATCAATCTACTCATACTGAGATTGTGGATAATATTATTCAGGTGGTCGAGGGACAGTGAAGGCAATGATGGTCCCTTTGTTAACCTCGTTTTGGTGATAACACTTAAAACACTGGTTATAAGGTCTGAGCACTTCACATTTAATTTAAATTTATTTATTATTTAGTATTTTTGTATAAGAGCTGTGATCAATGAAACCATTATAGATTGTCATCACAGAATATATCTTTATTCCTCCAGCAATTTATCTATCAACATAATTTGACAAACATAATCAAACAACAACCAACACAGAAGTACATAAATGTCTTGTGCAACAGCAAACAAACAAAAAAGCAAAAAAAACAACAAAAAAAGAAAAAATAGCTCTATTCAGTGTGATGAAATATATTGTACATATCTTAAAACAGTTCAAGATCATACGAGTAAAATCTGGAAACAAGGATCATGAGTGAAATCCAAAATGGCAGATGAAACTTCTGAGTTCGCAGTTCAAGGTTCAAAGTGCAAAATGCAGAATCACGTGAAAAAGAGTCTGTGCAACCAGAGCATAACATCATAGTAAACGAAACAGTATAAAGTACAAAGCCAATGCTGGTAAACCCTCCACAAAAGTGGTGAAAGAAAACCTTCACATGAACGTAAGATGGAACAAAAGCAAAACAGCAAAATTTCTTCTCCTTTTCTTCTTCTCTCCTCCTTAACACAGGCCGTGTTTCGAGACTTTCTTTATCAAAAGGAAGAATGTAAGCAGGCAGGAAGTCGGAGCAAGGTCTGTCAAAAACTGAACTTGCCGTAGCCATGCTATACTGTTTCGTTTGCTATGATGTTTTGCTCTGGTTTGTGACAGGGATTCGGCTAGGCCTAATAAAGCCAAGGGAAAAGCTCCTGTAAGTATCACTAAAGTTCCAGTGACTAAGTGGAAGAAACATCCTGGGTATAGTGGAAATCCTGTGCACAATGTCAAGAGTGAGCCTGCCCCTTTAAAAGTTCACAGAGCTCAGGCAGGAACTAGAAGGACAGGGCTCTTTAAGAATTTAGCTGACTCTGCTGTTAGGGGGCGTGGTTGCTGGCCGAGTCTCCCTTTTTCTGAGCTTCCCTTGTCAGAAGGAGAGGAGAGGCAGCTGGGACTGGAAGCTGAGGAAAAGCTGAGAAGGAAGTCAGCTAGAGCAGCTAACTTATGGCCAGGACAGGAAGATTCTCGCAAGGATTGGGAAATGGAAAATCCTGAAGTACAGTCTGAGGTTTGTGATATGGACTGTCTAGAGAACAATGTTATGCCTCAGGGGGAAGAGCACCCCATGGAATGGGAGTAGGTTTGGGAAAGCCTGAATTTTCTTTTCCTTTGTGAAGGGTTTTTTTTCTTTTTGGAGTTTTGTGTTTTGAAAGTATTTTTGTACACTGTTTTGAACCTGTGCTGGGAGCTACTGAATTTACCTTGATCTTCTATGATTGGAAAGAGTGGCAACACCTGTAGGAGAACCGGCCTCTCTGCTCCTACTAAGGGGAATTGCTGTTCAAGGTTACCACAAACATAATTAGTGCCAATACTGTTAAAAGCCTTATATCCTAAAACTATTACCAGAGGCATGAACTGTTCTATCTTACCTTGAAGGTGGCATATAGGATGAACTGTGTTTTGTGTTGTTATTGTTTTGAACCTATCTTTGAAAGCACAGCCGGTGCTGGGATTAGAACTGGTGTGTATGAGGAAAGAAGCAGCAGAAAAAACTGGAACGTTTGGCTTTTGTATTGATGCCAAATTTTGACCTTTTTGTTTGGAACTTTCATTGATGTTCAATAAAAGTGTAATATTTGGACAAACCAGGCCATTTTGGTGTGCAATTTATGGGAGACACCAGGCAAGCTGTGTTCCACCACCTTTATGCTCGCGCCAAGACTAGGATTCTGCGGAGCTACTAGGCCTCGCCAGGATCCCGGTCCCACAGGCTGCACATAGACTCTTTTTCACGTGATTCTGCATTTTTGCACTTTGAACCTTGAACTGCGAACTCAGAAGTTTCATCTGCCATTTTGGATTTCACTCATGATCCTTGTTTCCAGATTTTACTCGTATGATAAGTACAATATAGTTCATCACAGAGTGGGACTTGGAGTAATCATCCGGGAAGATGGAGAAAGCTTCAGCAAAGGCTAGACAAATGCTGGGTTGCATCAGAAGGAGCTTTATTAGCCGAAAGCCTGAAGTTATACTACCGTTATACAGATCCATGGTGAGACCTCACCTGGAGTACTGTGTTCAGTTTTGGAGGCCACATTATCAAAAGGATGTGAAGAGAATGGAGTTGATTCAGCGAATGGCCAACAGTATGGTCTCAGGACTTATAGATCTCCCATATGAAGAACGTTTGAGCAGGCTGCGCTTATATTCTCTCGAAGAGCGCAGAGAAAGGGGGGACATGATAGAAACATTCAAATACATCACGGGCCGCATTGATGTGGAGGAAGAAATCTTTTTTTCTTGGAGATTTGCACATATTGCGCATGCTCAAGGACTTCTAATTCTCCCTCTCGCTGAGAATCTTGGCGAGAGGGAGAATTAGAAGTCCTTGAGCATGCGAAGATGCATGCTCAAGGCAGGAAGGCAGAAGCCGGAAGATCTTCTAGGCACACGATCTGTGCCTGTGCTAGATTGGGGGGGGGTAAGTTGTTTGGGTGAGGGGGCCGGTTCGTGTGCGGGGGGGGTTGCCGGTTGGAGCGAGGGGGCCTTTGTGAGCGGGGGGGGAGCGTGCTGGTTATCGGGGGGAGGGGGTGCTCGCAAATCGAGTCAACACTCTGTTTACAAGTCAAAAGTTTGAGTGTTTTGCTCGTCTTGCAAAAACACTCGCAAACCGGGTTACTCGCAAACTGAGGTTTGACTGTATTTCCGTTTTGATTATGAGCCCCATACTGTTTAGACTCTCTCAAAGTACGTAGACCATTATTGAGATGGCTTGGGGAAATGCATTGCTTATTCTTAGGAAAAGCAGCTTTAAAATCTGTTTTACTACTTGGGACCTGAATTGGCCACTGTTGGAAACAGAATACTGAGCTTGATGGACCTTTGGTCTGTCCCAGTATGGCAATTCTTATGTGCTTATAACTGACTTGCAGAAACCTGTAAAATATGTAAGGGCAAATGATGATTAGTTATCAACACCCTTTCTCTCTATCCCCAATGCTGTCATCTCCAGCATTTGTATCCCCATGCCTTCCTTGAGCCAACTTCACTACTATCATCCTTCCCCCTCACCTCCCTCTGCTATAGTGTCCCTCCTAAGGCAACAGGCAATTTCAACATCACTACTACGCACATTAAAACCATTCTTTAATTTTGCATCATTTAGACTGTTGGTCCATTCGCTGATCCTGAGCTCACTGGATTACTGCAACATAATCTACCTGGGATCACACAAAAAAACCATCAAGAAACTCAGGCTAATCCAGAATGCGGCCATTCGATTAATCTTTGGCCTGAAAAAATCTGAACACATCACCCTATATTACAAGAAACTTCACTGGCTACCCATCGAGGCCAGAATATTCTTCAAATTCAGCTGCCTCTGCTACAAGACTCTCCTCAGCACCGCTCCCACCTACCTCCTGAAACACTTCATCCTATAGGACAAAATCCACTTCCCACGAAGAACACTCCTGTTTACATTCCCCTCCCCAAAGGATGCTGCTTCAAAAGATTTTTCAACAGGACTCTCGCCTTCCAAGCAGGGCTATGTAACAACACCCTGAGCGACCTAATCCTAAATTCACTAACGTACCACACATTCAGAAAATCACTAAAAACACACTTGTTTGCTAAATTTGTCTGATCCTCCAAAATTGTTCCAACACCTACCTCTTCTTACACGTTCCCCCTCCCACCCCCCTATGCTGTCCAACCACATAACTGCCCACTTACCCCCTTCCCAATTCCAACCGATGTTAACTCGCTGTTATCAGTACTTCTTATTGTACACCATCTGTGATGTGTTGGGGGCAAGAATTTGTTGAGATGAAAAATGCCCTTAAATTATACCAGTTCTCAGAGGGGAAGTGTGTATGCTTTCCTTTTCATAGTTATCCCATGGGTAGGTTCGCAAGCACATTCCACCTGCTATTTAGTTTTAGTGCACATAAATTATCCAGCTTACGAGTATTTTATATGCATATATGTGTGTTCTATAAAATATGCACTTAAATACTTAAGTTATGTGCATAAAGTTTATACACATATTGGAAAGGCAGTTGTATAAAAGCATAAGCATATTTCTAGGTGTAAAATATTTACTCATGGAAATGCATTTTAAATTACCCTCAAAGTATCTTAAATCCAGTTCTTTATCTTAGACATAATTTTGGCCTTATCTTGGATTGACTTTTGACAAGTGATATGTAGGTTTGGTTTTATTTATTCACTTGATATACCGCTTAACATAAAATATTAAAGCAGTTTACAATAAATTGTAACATATCTTATTATATCTTATAAAACAATTAAAAAAAAAAAAAAGGAAAATATTATTAATTGATAGAAAACAAAATGTACAGTTGCCAAAAAATGGCCTCCTCACTAGCTGGCTCTGAAGAGGAAGTTCTAAAAGAGCTTAGTTCCTGCTAACATTTATCACGTAGTAGGAAGGATGGACAAGAGGAAGAGAAATCTGTGAAAAGCAACTGGGCAGGAAAAACTGTAGGTGCCTGTTGCATCCAGTTTATAACAGCATCATATGTTCTTATGTGCCTTTTAAAATTACCCCAGGGAAAGTGGGCACACACATTTAGAAGTGCTCTACATAAAGGCCAGACTTTTGGCTACTCTTGTCTATTCTCCAGCCCTGGGAACAGCTATGTGTATTTCAAGTGAAAATGGGTGTTGTGTTTATGTGCCTACTTTTTTACACATATATGCTCCTGGCCAGCTTTGTATTTAAATGCATAATATGCTTTTCTATATGCTTACATCCATTATAAAATGACCTCAATTATAAAAAGCAATTCTGGGTTATGTGAAATCAAGCTTTACTTGAACCAACACCAGTGTTCTCTCTAGAAACTTTTTCGCGGAAACAAAGTAGGCAGGACCCGGCAACGAGGAAGGCCTGAAGCAAGTAAAAGCATGCTGGCAATAAAAAAAAAAAAAACAGGCGTCAAACAAAATTTTCAGCGGAGAGTCAGCCTGGGAAGGAGCATCGGCGGAAGCAGAAGGATTCGCTGAGCGGTCATCTAAATTAGCTGGGCGGTGCGCCCGGCTAAAAGGCCCTGGGGAGAACACTGCAACACCATTATGATGGTGCGTAAAACTGACAGGAAATTTTACTGCAGCAGCTTGTTCAGGAATCAACAATAGGCAAAACAATTCTAGACCTAGTCCTTAGTGGAGCGAATGAATTGGTGCAGGAGGTAATGGTGCTGGAAGAAGAAGCAGTTCATAGGCCTACTTCTTCTCTTCCTTCTGCACAGTTCACTTTATTTTCTTTTCTTTATTAATTTCCAGGTACTTTAGTTAGATTGTGAGCCTTCGGGACAGTAAGGGAATTTTTTAAGTACCTTCTTACTTCTCATTTATAATCTTAATGTATATTTTCTTCAAACCGCTTAGAACCTAACGGATGTAGCGGTATATAAGAAATAAATTACATTACATTACATTCACATGTCCACAGGTAGCAGCTGACCCAGAAGCATTCCCTCTGACAGCAGCTGACCCAGAAGCATTCCCTCTGACAGCAGCTGACCCAGAAGCATTCCCTCTGACATTAGAGGGAACGCTTCTGGGTCAGCCTGTGCCTGTGGATTTCTACGAGAACATTTTATAGCCAGCAAGGAGGAGGACGAGAAGGAGTAGACCTATGTGGAGGGGTGCAAAAAAACAATGGGAGGAGGGCATGAAGAGGGAGAAGGCCACCTGAGGGCACATACTGAGGGAGAAGGCCCCCTGCGAGAGGCCTCATGTTCTGATGCAGTAGGCCTACGTGGAAAGGTACAAAAAAAACAAAAACGTGGAGCATAGAGGTACTTGTAATAGGTAGGGTGACAATTGGTAGGATTTTCCTATGAATTGTCTTCCTACCAGTTGTCTGGATCCCTGAACACAATCATCTGGGGGTATCTCCTGTTGGGCCTTCCCTGCCCCTTCTTTCCACCTGCAACATAGCTTCCACCACCACAAGTGCATCGACTACATCCTTCACCCATCATCACAGATGTGCCTCATTATCCCCACAAACACCACTGTGCACCTATCACACATAGTGACCCCACCCCCAACAGAGGATACCCAGGCACTCACTCTCCCTCCCCAGCACATGTTCCTCAGACACACACAGTAACAGCAGTACTCTGCCACCCCATCCCCTACACATGTTCCAGACACACACTTGACACAGCATTCACGCTCCAGTTTCTAGCACAGAGTTCAGACACAGACATCACAGCAACACAGGGCATGGTGACTGGGAGTGGAATCTTGGGTGAGATACAAGAAGCAGGTAGGGATGGAGGAAGGGGGTGGTGGGTGTCTGGCAGGTATGGTTGTGGGGTGGGAGAGGTGGCAAGCAGAGGAGCAGGGCTAAATAGTTGAGGGATCAGACAGGGACACACAGATAGTTATTACAGCACTCATCAACTTTCCAGTAGTTTAGATAAACGCACGCTTCTTGCTCTGCAATATCCAACACAACCAAATCAATAGTGGGTCAAAAGACGATTTTATTCCTTACCACCTTCCGTTTTAAAGCAAGTTTCAAGTTTATTGGTTTCTTTATATACCGTTTATCATATATATATCAAACGGTTTACAATAAAATGCTTTATATAAATAAAAACAATATTATCAAAAATTAAAAAGGATTTCATAAACAGTACATAAACTTCATTTCCCCCCCAGTTAGAGGATGTAAACTGAAAAAACACCATGAACACCTTCTCTCACATCAGGCAGCATTATGGGGTAAAGATCTAGAACAATTGCTTTTGCCCACTACTTATGAGGAATTCAGGAAGCGCCTAAAAACATATCTGTTCCTGAAATATCTAGACAGCTGACCCGTACATCTCTTTCTCCTCAATACGGTTCTCTTGACCTATTAACCACTTTCCTTCACCTCTTAAGTTCAATCAATTTGTACCTTCTTTTAATCTTTTGTAAACTGCATAGAACTTCACGGTACTGCGGTATATAAACTTATTATTAATTTTTTTTAAAAATAATTCTTTATTCATTTTCAAATTTGACAAGTGCACAAAATAATATAATTCAACAAGTTATTACACAATAGCATTTTGATATCTACTACATAAAAATCTAATGATACATTTAACCCCCCCTACCTCCCAACCTTCATCTATATTTTCTTTTTTTTTTTTAAGTTCAATTTGTTTATTGAATAATTAAGAAAAGGAAAAGAATGAAATACATCATGTAACATGGAAGAAGACACAGGTTACAGAAATTGGCAGAAAATATCATAATGATACAGGATATATATTTCCAAGAGAGTTATACAGATTATATAATTATCACATTTTTAGAGTGATTGTAAGTAGTTGTCAATGGGAGTCCAGGTATCACTAAGCGAAATTGAAGGGTTAGCCTTCATCTTGCTTACGGCATATTGTTCATATTTTTTATACAGGCAAACAGAGTTCCACCAAAAAGTGAAGTTTAACATAGAAGCGGATTTCCAATTTTGCAGAATATGTTGTATACCAACTGATATCAATATATCAATCAGTTTAGGTGTACATTTAGAGTTAATAAAGCAAGGATGGAGAGATCTCATTATTATGATGTCAAAAGACAGATCAGCAGTGCAATTGGCAATAGAGCTAATAAATGGCCAAATTTGTAGCCAAAAAGGTAGAATCTTAGAACAATTATATAACATATGTGTTAAGGTACCTGGGCATTGAGAACAATGCCAGCATAGGTCATCAATTCTTAATTGTGCCAGTTTCATTCTACTCGGAGTCCACACAACTCTTCTCATCAGGAAATACAGAGACTGTGTTATATTTGCTGAGAGAAGAGGTCTATTCACCTTTGTCCAGAACTTAACCCAATCCTCGTCAGAGAATTGTAAATTAAGATCTACTGACCATTTATGTTGGAGATCTATATCAGATGAGGGTCTTCCGCATTGTAAAATATTATAAAAGTATGATATAGCTTTTCCTTGTGTCATAATCAATGAACTCCATTTTTCGATACATGAAGTGGTCGAGTATTGTATAGAAGAGAGTATGGAAGACAGCAGCGTCCACTGAGCTTGTTTACCATTCAGGGTTGGATACAGTGCAGTGAGTTCTGAGTAAGTAAATATTTTGGTATGGTGAAAGAGCTGTTGAACTTGCCAAATACCTAGTTTACTCCAGGATTTCCAATTGATAGCTCTTTTCTTATGTTTAATGACTGGGTTATTCCAGAGGGCCATATTTTTCCGTGTAAAGATGGAATGAGTAGCTTTGCGATCTAGTAAACGGAGTGCAGTGATAGTGGCTGGGAAAAGTGAGAAGGATTTTAATTTGGGAGGAGGAGACATTGTGGGAATAATATTAATAGGAATTGGAGCGCAGATTGAGAGTTCTAATTCTAGCCAAGAAGGCAGGGGGGTAAGACTTTGAGAGTGAGTATATGTGATCCATTGTGATCCATATTTAGCGAATGATGCAATTTGATATTTGCGAAAGTCAGGAATGTTCATTCCTCCATACTTCCTGGGAGCTTTTAGTTGGTTTAGAGCTATTCTGGGTTTTTTGTTTCCCCATATAAATTCAGTCATTCGTTTATCAAGCCATTTGTAGAATGAGGGTTTGCCTAAATAGGGAAGCATAATTAAGATATAAGTAATTTGTGGAGCTAAGGTCATTTTGAGGGAAGATATGCGCCCCATCCAGGACAGATAGAGAGGTTTCCACTTAGAGATGGAAGCAATAACTAGTTCTTTTAGTTTGGTTATATTTGTGTCCATAATAGTGTCCCTGTCTTTGTGTATATAAATACCCAAGTATTTGATAGGAGAGGAGGACCATGCAAATGGAAAGGAAGATAGTTCCGGTTGGGATATCTGATTATTGAGGGGAATTATAACAGATTTCTCCCAGTTTACTCTGTAACCAGAGTACATGGAATAAGTATCCGTAAGCTGTATGAAGGAAGGGAGAGAAGTGATCGGATTTCTAACAAAAAGCATTATATCGTCCGCATATGCCGCAACTTTGAGTTCTCTCGTATCAAGGGGAATTCCTTGCAATGCAGAAGTTTGTTTAATTGCTAAGAGGAGAGGTTCTAGGGACAAATTGAAAAGAAGCGGGGAAAGAGGGCAGCCCTGTCTAGTACCCCTTGCTAATGTAATTGGTGAAGAAAGAAATCCATTTAGAAGAATCTTAGATACCGGGTTCCAGTAAAGAGCTCTTATCCATGCAATGAAAGACTCACCCAAATTAAACCATCTCAGAACCTGCAACAAGAATCGCCATTCTACTCTATCGAAGGCTTTTTCAGCATCAATAGCAAGTCCTATTACAGGTTCCGAGACAGTCTTGGCGTAGTCATTGACAGAGTGAAAAATGCGTAGGTTATCTCCGATATATCTATGTTTAATAAACCCCATTTGATCAGGTGAAACTAAATAGTCTATTACATTATTAAGCCTGATGGATAGGATTTTTGCTAAAATTTTATAATCAGAATTAAGCAATGAAATTGGTCTATAGTTTTTAGGTAGTGTGCTGTCTCTGCCAGGTTTAGGAAATATCACTATGTGGGCCTCTGAAAGGTTTCTTTGGAGATCAGGGAATTTTTGGATGAAATTAAAGTAAGCCAATAGGTGGGGAGAAAGGATTGAGGAAAATATCTTATAAAATTCACTAGTTATGCCATCAGGGCCTGGCGATTTATTGGTGGCGAGGGTTTTGATAATATTTTGGATTTCCTGGATTGTCAAAGGTTCGTCCAAGATTCTTCTAAGATTGGAGGATAGTTCCGGATGATTAATGGAGTTAAGATAAGTTGAAATGTCATCAGTAGTGGAGGAAGATTCTGATTTAAACAAGTTAAGATAGAAATTCTCAAATTCAGTTGCTATTGATTGCTTATCAGAAGTTAGGGTACCTTTCGCTGTAGTAATATGCGTGATATGAGATTTTTTTTTATTTTTCCCTTTAAGATATTGAGCTAAAGCACGACCCATTTTATTGCCTCCGATATAGTGTCCAGATTTTATCAGGAAGATATCCTGATTAGCTAGTTTAGATGCTAAAGAATTGTATTCATATTTCAGCTTTATAAGTTGAGAATGTAAAATGGTGTTAGACAAATCAGAAATATATTGCAATTCTAGCCTTTTGATGTCAGCTTCCAATGAAGTGAGACAGAGGTTCGATTGTTTTTTTTCCCAAGCCATTAGACTGATTATTTGTCCTCTCAGTGTAGCTTTATATGCTTCCCAGAGCGTGGTAGGAGAAATATCAGGTGATGCATTATGTTGGAAAAATTCCTCAGTGAATGTGTGAAGTTTTTGAATAGCAGCTTCATCCGTTAAGATGAAATTATTTAATCTCCAGCTAGGAGAGGATTTACTTGGACTTTTTAGGTCAATATATATAGAGACAGGGGCGTGGTCTGAAAGGAGAATGGGGTGTATGGAGGCCTGAGTTACATCCGATGCTAAGGAAGAAGAGAGTAGAAAATAATCTAATCTCGTATATGAATTATGAGGAGCTGAGAAATGCGTGTAATCTCTTTGTGTAGGGTTTAAGAGTCTCCATGGGTCTATTAAAGTAAAGTTGAGAATCAATGAGTTAATTTCTGTTAAAGTTCTAGTTTTTGAAGGTCTGCATGATGAGGTTCTGTCCAAGATATAATCTAGTGGTTGGTTGTGGTCCCCACCAATGATGAGTGGGTATTGTGAGAAAGGTAATAGAACAGTTTGAAGAGAGCGGTAGAACTCCGGGGAGTCAGAGACAGGAGCATAGACATTCAGCAATGTGAATCGGAGATCATATAGTGAGACATGCAGCAAACACCAGCGGCCCTCTAAATCTGTACTTTGTGAAAGTATCACTATAGGTAGAGAGGATTTAACATATGTGGAAACCCCATTCTTTTTTTTAAGTGCTGGAGAAAATACTGGAGCATTATAGCCCTGCAATGTGGTTTTCAAATTGTCAGAATGGGAGAGGTGGGTTTCCTGAATGAAAATAATATCAGGGTTCAGGGATCTTATATAGTTTGACACTCTTTTCCGCTTAATACAGTGGTTAAGACCATTGACATTGAAAGTTAGTATGTGCAGACTAGTCATTTAAAAACAATAATGTGATTATTATAACGATAGTATAATGTGGTTTTGTTTAACATGAGAAGTATTAATGCATATAGTCTCAAGGAGAAAAGCCAATCTTGAACCTGAATATAACAACAAAATGCCATACCTATGAGAGGCAAACAGTGCCAGAGGAATGACAAGTGAAAGAAGAAAGAGGAAAATGGGAGGGTTTGAAACTCCATGAGCTGCCTGGTGCAGACTCCTCTCCACGGTGCACATGCAAGAAAGGTTAATGGTTATAACACGCATAAACAGTAACATGTACCATAAACATAATAATGAATGGAAGATCAACACATCTGAGTCAGTGCATCTTAATAGTTTCAATATATAGCTGTAAATCAACCGGATTCATGTAAGTTACAGTTTTGTTATTGTGAGTAACAAGCATCTTCGCTGGGTAGAGCAAGCCGAATCGGGCTCCTATGTCTTTCAGATCCTGACGCAATTGTAGAAAAGATTTCCTTCTAGCCGCAGTGGTTTTCGCCAAATCAGGCACGAAAAGGATTTTCTTGCCTTGATAAAGAATCTGCTTCTTTTCTTTTGCTGTAGTCAGGATCTGCAAAGTGTGTTTGTAGCGTAGAAGTTTGGCGACAATAGGTCGTGGCATTTTTTGATTAGGAGAAGGCCTGGATGGAACCCGATGAGCGCGTTCCAATTCCAATGGAGGATCAAAAGTTATACCCAGTAATGAAGGAATCAGGGTATGCAAGAAGGTGATGGTATCCGATCCTTCAGAGGATTCAGGGATTCCAAGGATTCGAATATTTCCTCTTCGGCTTCTGTTAGCCAAATCTTCCAGTTCCGCTTGTAGTGTGGCAATATCTTTGTTATGTTGCGGTATGAGCGCAATGCCTTTTTCGTGGCAAGTTTTGAAATTCTCCAGAGCGTCGATTCTGTGTCGGACATCAGTAAACTGTGCATTTAGCGCTTCAATCTCCGTTTTAATTAGTTGGGATTCTTCAACTTGTTGGGACATGAGATTTTTAAATGCCCGCATTTCATTCAGAATAAGGTCAAGTTGTGACTCAACAGAGTTCGGCGGTAGTTTAACGGGCGATGCTGCCTCGTGTTTAGGCCTCTTGCCGCTGGTGGGTCCCGTGCCGGATTGCTCAGGTTTCGGAGGTTTATTTGTAGACATGATGTACAGCTAAATGCCTGATATATATCGAGCGTATTAGCAGAGGTTCAAATCTCGAAGCGTGTTAGAGAGGTTATCGTTTTCACGCACCGTTTTGGGGAGAGTTCAGTCGGCACGTCTGGCAGCCATGATCGTCAAGCCACGCCCCTCCTTCATCTATATTTTCAATCAGAATATACACATATTATAGAACATATTGTAACATATTATGTAAGATTGTTCCCAACACCCTCCCCCCTTTGGTGTGCCAAAAGAAGAAAAAGAAAAGAAGTGATGCCGCCCATGTTATGCCTATGGCATGTCCATTCACGGTACTGCGGTATATAAACTGTTGTTATTATTATTATTCAGACTTCTTGATTTTGGTGATTGGTACCATGAGTTGTCGTCTGTTGTTTTTATTTATTAAAAAATTTATATACCGCATAAAACTATGCGGTTAACATATTGATTAAAAACATAATATACTGATCGCCCTTTAGTCGCATGGATATGAACAAACAATAGACATATCAATAAAACATTCAGCAATAAAACTGTAAAGTTAAAACCTAGATATTTGTTGGCAGTATATCTTACAGGAAAAACAAAGCATTAACAAAGAGCTGCATTTTCAACATTTTCTTAAAATTGATCTTTCCAACACAAAATCACAGTATGTTTGTTTTTTTAGGGGGAGATTGATTATATGCTTTGGAAGTTTTGCAACCACATGTGCATCCACCTCTGTGCTATGTCATTTGGACGTAAAAAAAAATAAAAATTAAATCGTGGGGTATTAGTATGGGGCACAGATGGGGGGAGTGGGTGGGAGGAAAACCAAGGAAGCTGTTATATATGTTGAACGTTCTTGGAGGATTTTCTACTATGTTCTTAGTTGGGAGGGGGGGGTTTGTTGGTTTTTTGTTTTGGTTTTTTTTTTGGTCCAACAATAAAAAGATTTAAACAACTTTTCTTTTTTTTTTTAAATAAGCCCCTTAGTGAGAGAGTGCCATTGTAATGCTCTTGTATCTTTGCAGGCAAACTTAAAGAAGCCTTGCCCTTTCTGGGATGTTATCAGCCACTGTGGAATAAAAGACTGCGCTGTGAAGCCATGCCAAACGGTACGCATGAATGCAATTTTTTTCCCCTTATATTGCACTTTTAGATATTTTGTAAAAGGAGTGTGGCACTGGTAGAAACAGCTATTGCTCATTATTTTTTTATGAAGTACTGGTAGCCCCAAAATATTGACTGGTAGTATTAATTTTACCTGATGCCAATTTGGGAATGTTAGTCTTCTTACACTTTTGGTATTAGTCATTAAATAAAACAGCTGTAAAGGTTACTGAATTCGGTATGAGCTCTGCTGAATTAGTTTGACTACATGCAAATACTTTAGCTTCAGATGTGTGCTGCAAAGCTAGGCTCCAATGTTGTTAAATTACCACATAGTGCGGAGAGGGTATAGCTTCCTTCACTACTACTATTTATTATTTCCCTAGCAACAGCAGCAGATGAATCCAGAAACCAATGGGATAGCTCACATCTACCAGCAGGCGGAGATAGAGAAACTGATTAACAGGTGGTCCTATTGGCTGGCACTCCTCCTGTCTCATCAGTAATCTCTATCTCCCAGCAGGAAAAGGTCGCTATTCAACTAGCTCCTGAATTCTGGCTGTGGCTGGAACTTTATTTTCTCCTGTTGAGGTTTCTCTTCAGTGAGACAGGGGTGTCCGGCTGAACGGTGCTGGCTATAGAGGTTACACTTGGGCCCCCCCTTGTCCCTGCCTCACCCTCCCTCCATTGCTAGAGGGTCTGACTGAATCTCAAATTTTTTCTTCTTTCCCTTCTCTGTAAAAAAAAAAAAAAAAAGAGACCACAGTTGTTACATTCTGCCATGATTTTGCTGCAAACTGGCTTCAACCGGCCCTAACAACAAGCTGTGAGTATGTCTGGCTTTTACAGTTGTTTAAACTTCAGGTTCTGTTTGGGAGTCTTAGTACTGTGGGTTCGGTCATCATACATTTAAGGTATGGATATTTTATTGAGGCTAAGTTTTATGACTAGAAATCCATGGAGGGAGCCGGGATTTCCCGCCCTTTGCATGCACGCGCTTTGTTTCCTTTTTGGTTACAGCGCAGCAGTAGCGATGCGATTTCATGCTCGTACTTGTTCTCATTGTTGGGTTTCAGTGCAGCAATAGTCCTGTTTATTCTGAGGCTCTCTTTCATCAGTGTTTGTCACGGCCATGTGCAGCTGATTGTGCAGGTGCCGGTTTATAGCAGCGCGCATGACATGGGATATGTTTTTTCCGGCGCTGTGGGCCGTTCTTCTGGTTATTCCCCAAGTCTGATTTCTTTCTATGCAAGCCGCGGCAGGGTAAATTTTGCAGGGCTCGAATCCAACTATGTTTCTAGGAGCGTTGATGCAGCGGCCACGTGTCAGCGAGAATCAGGCGTGCGCATGGGTCTCCGGTGATGGCGGGAGAGCTGCAGCGTTCCGGTAGTTTGTTTCCAACTGACTTTGGTCAGGGTATGCCGGGGCTTCTCTCCTTTCTGGTTCAGACAAGTTGTATGTGTTTCACCAGCTTTGGGACAAGCTTGGGCAGCTTTATATGTCTATGTCTGTGTTCCTGCTGTACTCCCTTGAAGGAAGCTGCTTGTTTAATCGGACTCTGGGGTTAGCACTCAAGGGGTTTACCAGAGAGACTCTGACCTGTGCTAGGTCACCCAGTCTCGGTTTGTCTCCAGACTGGGGGCGACATAAGGCAACTCACGGCACAGTGAGATCAGCAGTAAGATAGTGCCCTGTATTTCACACAGGTATCTCATTGTCTCTCTTGGGGGTCCCTGCAGATTGAGCCTTTGTCTATTGGTAACTGTCCTTGTTTGGGCCTCTGTGCTGAGCTGCATGTGTCTAGTAGTGGCACAGGATATTTATGCCTAAAGGTAGTACAAGTAGTTTCCAAGTTCAGGCTGTCTCTATGGGCATAATGACACTGCACATATTCCTGCGGCCAGGACTCTCTTTCTCTATTTCTGAGGGGGCCTGGACTTCAGATTTCCATGCTTATCACGCTGGTTTCTCCTGTCACCATTTTCTCATGGCACATGCTAGACGGGCCCCCCAACCAGACAGAAAGGGCTGTACAACTCCTTTTAACCAGGAGCCAGTTACCTATTCTATCAAACCCATGGAGGATCACGCACTATGTGGCTGTTAGCCTCATCCCTGAAGTTCTCATTAATGATGTGAGCTTTGTCTGATACCTGTAAGGATGCTGTTGTTTTCCATGGGGCGGTAGATGCCGCATCTTGATTGAGTCTAGTACGTATTCACTTTAAAGGACATACGTATTTTGCTCATGTTGCATGGGGTTAGTACTGTTTTCATGGTTCCAGTATATTCCTCTTTACATTGTGAACCTTGATTTTTCCTAGGAGAATCTTCTTGCAGATCCTACAGTCTTATTCTGCCATTCCCTGACCTTCTGCACTTCATTCTGAGGGGATCTTGACTTCTTCCAATGACTCTTCAGGCTTTCTCATGAGGGAGAAGACACTATAATGTCAGGTCAGAGGGCTGTGAAGATTTTTCAGGATGCTTGCATCTTTGCATTCTCCTCAGGTTTTCCAGTTCGTTCTTGGAGTCTCTATGTTTTGTGTTTCCCTTTTCAGTGTTACTGGTCCTCAGGACGGTCCTTGTAGTTCTTCGGGAACTAAGGAACGTTGTTCCACTTACTGCATGGTGCCCGAGATAGGGGGTATTGGGCAGGCTGGATCCCATTCTGCTGAATTAGTTTCTCGGGGTTACACATTTCTGCAGACAACCTGGGAGTATATTTACATTTTCTCTATGGACTCCGAATCGGCACTTGGTTTGCCTGCCTCTCTTGGAGCGGCGCTTTCAGTTTTGGCACATGCCATTTTGCCTACCCAAGGCTTCACGAACATTTTAGGTGATGTGGGCGGTGGTACCGTTTTGGCGCTACCAGGCGATTCATCTAATTTCTTCTTGACTGCCTGCTTGATTCGGACGACTTCCAGTCGGGCCATTTGACTGACACGAAAAGGGTGATATCTTTTCCTCAGTTCTTTACACGTGCATCTTTGAATTTGCACAGCACTCTTTTCTCCTGTACTATTTATAGGTATATCGGGGTGATGTTTTTATTCATATAGGAGAGACATGTGTTTCTTTCCAGAGACTTGGGCATGGGGTCTCGGTCTCAGATTGGTATTCTTCTTCGCTTATCATGACCAAGAGTATGGGATTCTGTACAGTTTCTGGGATCCATATTGCTGACACCACTGGGGACTTCGGGTTGCTTTCCCCTTCTTACGCTACAGCAGTCGCTTTTGTTCCGGTGGTTCCCGGTATCTCAGGGCACCAATTATTTGGTATGCTCCTCCTGCGTCACTCTGTATGATTTGGTGGCTGCTCGCGATTTCTCTTTTCAAGGCATGCCTCGGTCTTTGCTGGACTATCTCATGACCACCGACCATCCCGGGCTGTCGGGTTGGGGGGCTCCGTGGCTTCCATCCTCAGCTCCTGGAGTCTGGTCTTCAGAGGCGACTCAGTACTTGTTCATTCTTCTGCTCTTGAGCAGGGTCAGGCTACCTTTCTGGAGCTTCAGATCATTCTTCCGGATTGCCGCTGAGGGTCCTTTTGGTCAGTATTAGGATGGGGGTATTTCTCTACTGCTTGGGCAGTAAGTGTTGTACTCATTGGCAGGTGAAGTTGTTCTGCTTCAATGGGTGGACTCTCATCTTCGTCTTCTGTTGGCAGATCCTTTTATGGATCAGGATAAGAGTTTGGATAGACTTTCTCTCCGCGGAATCTGAGCATGGCCCATTTCTTGTATGTTACAGTGTACAGCGCTGTGTACGCTCTGGAAAGTGTGCATGTTAGTAATAGTGTAATCTTCTGCATCCTGGATATTGAGATTTGTGGCTCAAGCGTTCTAGCTCTTTTTATGGAAGTGAGTTCTGCTTGACCTAGACCTCATGGCCTCGTCTCTCAATTCTAAGCTTCCTAGCTTCTTCGGCGGGCCCAGGGAGTGGGAGTTAGAGGGGGTAGCTGCATGGCTCCTTTCTCGCTTCTGCCTTCTCTTTTTCAGTGTTTTCCGCTGGCTGATGATGGCTTGGATTTGCCACCTCGAGCTTGCTTTCCGGGCACAGTATTTGTAGAATCTCTGGATTGGCGGCGCCATCCTTACTTTGCGGATTTGATGAGTCTTTCAACAGCCGGACTAAGAAGTTTCCTGGTATCTCCGGCTTTGCTCGCCTAGGGTTCGTTCAACATGGATATTTGTACTACTTTAGTATTACGACCTAGTTTTTTGAAAAATCTTGGCTGACGTGTAAGGATTATGCGAAGCAGGTTGTTTCTTCTCTTATCCAGGTGCTACGGACGTCTTCTCCTGTGGCTTCTGCTTCCTTTTGGAGGTTTTTCCTTTCTTGGGTGCTTCTTAACGTTTGAACCACTTCAGAGTTCCTTTTTGGCACAGGTGTATTGCCGAGGGCTTAGCGTTCAATTCCCTTCAGCTTCTAGTGCCATTCTTAGCTTGTTACAAGGGCTAGGTATATTGCTCTTCGCTTACTTCTCAGCTTCATGTAGTTCAGGTCCTAAACAGAGTCCGGTATATTCATGCGCCTCTTAGAAAGCCCGGTTTGGAGTACAATCTTCACGTACTTCTTCTCAGTATACCGAAGGCTTCATTTCATCCTTGTCTTTTGGGACTCTAAAGGGCTGTGCCGTTGAACATGGGGTTTCTTGTGGCCATGGCTTCAGCTCTGCAGTTTTCTATGTTGCAGGCCTTGTTCAACGGGGATTCCTATTTCTGATTTCCGAAATATGGGGTATCAGTTTGGATGGTACCAATGTTTCTTTCTAGGGGGGTGTCATCCTTTCTTTTATGTCATGCTCGCTTTTCCTTCCTTCTTCCTGGGAGGGGAAATTGGGAGCAGTGCTTTTATTCACTGCATTTTTTTATATGTACGTAGCGTTCTCTGTGAGCTCGGTTTCTTACGACTTTTAGTTGTTTATATCTCCTTTTTGCATTCTTCAAGGGACGCTTCAAACGTTTGGTGGCTTCCGAAGCCTCCATCGCTCAATAGGTCCAGGAGGACATTCTTTATGCTTGCTTGCTGGCAGGGAAGCGGTTGGCGAAAGAACTTCATGACCATTCCGCTGGAGCGATGGCTACTTCTTGGGTTCGGCCCAGAGGTTTTTTCCTTGGAGGAAATTTGTCTCGCGGCTAATTGGTCTTCCGAGCGTGCTTTCTCTCCCCATTTCTGCTTGGATGTGGGGGCGCATGCGGTAGGGGCGTTTTGTGCTTCGGTTGTTGCGGAAGCGACGTTTGCTTCCCACCCAGATTGAGGATTGCTTTGCTACATCCCATTGGTCTCTGGATTCATCTGCTGCTGTTGCTAGGGAAGGAAAAATTATGTTCTTACCTGTTAATTTTCTTTCCCTTAGACGCAGCAGATGAATCCAGAGCCCCATCCTTTCTGGATATTGTCTCTCGGTTTTTTCTTTTGCAACTTTCGCAGTTTGTTATTATGGCAGGTTGTTTTCTGTATTATTGCATTTTGAGATTTGTTATGGGAAATAAGTTTTTTACATGCTATGCCTATTGCTGGTTACGTGTGCTTGGGCAAGGAGCTATACTGATGAGACAGGAGGAGTGCCAGCCAATAGGACCACCTGTTAATCAGTTTCTCTATCTCCGCCTGCTGGTAGATGTGAGCTATCCCATTGGTCTCTGGATTCATCTGCTGCGTCTAAGGGAAAGAAAATTAACAGGTAAGAACATAATTTTTCCTTCTAAAGCACTGAAAGTCATAAGCAGTGCTGTACATTCTAACATAGAATAGACAGTCCCTGCTCAGAAAGGCTTACAATCTAATTTAGACAGCCAGGACATCTCAGGGTTAGGGAGATTATGGTACAGGAAATAATACAGTGGGTATAGGTATCTGACAGCAGTGAGTGGGAGTCTGCCCTAATCAGCCGCACGATTTAATTTGTATTAGTGACCACTCTGCAATGCACTACTCGAAAGGGTCCAGAGAAGAGCGACTAAGATGGTTAAAGGGCTGGAGGAGTTGCCGTACAGCGAAAGATTAGAGAAACTGGGCCTCCTCTCCCTCGAACAGAGGAGATTGAGAGGGGACATGATCGAAACATTCAAGGTACTGAAGGGGATAGACTTAGTAGATAAGGACAGGTTGTTCACCCTCTCCAAGGTAGGGAGAACAAGAGGGCACTCTCTAAAGTTGAAAGGGGATAGATTCTGTACAAACGTAAGGAAGTTCTGTCATAGGGGAAAACACCCTCCAGGGATTCAAGACAAAGTTAGACAAGTTCCTGCTGAACCAGAAGAAAGGCAGGTAGGGCTAGTCTCAGTTAGGGCACTAGTCTTTGACCAGAGGGCCGCTGCGTGAGTGGACTGCTGGGCACGATGGACCACTGGTCTGACCTAGCAGCAGCAATTTTTATGTTCTTATGGGGATTGCAGATTGCATGTGTGCCGATGATATGCTTTCTTCCTTGTTCTAGTGAAGGCTAGTGGCTTAATTGTATAAACTTATCCAAAACTCAGAGCTTGGTCCTGTGATATGTCACATTTTAGCTGCCCTTCTCACAGTGACTGTGAGTAATGTACCTGTTTTTATTTATTTAGAGGTGCCATGTTTAGATTTTTTGCTAGATTCGGAGTTGACCTTTTTAAGCCTCACACCTAGAAGGTAATTAAGATAACCTTTTTTAAATAATTTGGTTATTTTAGAAGATGAGAACTTAATTGTCAACTTAATTGTCAACTGAGGATTTTCAAACTGCTCTTCAGCACTTGGATCTTGCTTCAGTTAATTAGAGCAAACATTTTGTATGTGGGGATTTCTTGGTTCTGTTTCAAAAGCTTTTCAATTGATACTAGTTGAGTTTTCATATTTTGTAAAGGCTGACTGAACTTCTGGAACACATTTCTTTAGTTTTGATGAGATTACATTGGATCCCAATGGTGGCTTGCATAAAATACAGTACGAGATTGCATGCAATATTTAAGGTACTTACACAATCTGTACATCAGCCTTTTTGTCTATATACACTTTTTAATAAATATAACAGTAGGGCTTATAAGAATCGGGTAAGTTAAGACAATGGAAGCGCAACATGGATGCTACCCAGCACTCTGTTTTTTCTAGAAGCTTTTGGCAGGCCCGACTGTGCATGTGTTTACCTTCCTGCCCACTCAACACTTGTGGGACTCACAGCTGGATAAAATTCATAGATAATTCAACTCCTAGGGAAAGTGGGAAGGATGTGGTCATCTGTGTCCTTCTGTCCTTGGAAAATACCTGCTACAGGTGAATAATTTTGCTTTTTCTGAGGACAAGCAGGACAGCAGATTACCTTAGATGCCCTTTTACAAGTTGTTGATGAGGCCCCACTTGGAGTATTGTGTTCAATTTTGGCAAAGGATATAAGAAGACTTGAAGCAGTTAAGAGAAAGGTGATGAAAATGGTAGGAGGTTTGTACTAAAAGATGTACGAGGAGAGACTGGAAGCCTTGAATATGTATACCCTAGAGCAGTGGTCTCAAATTTGTGGCCCGCCAGGTACTATTTTGCGGCTTGCAGTCTGTACTAGTGCTGTCCACTCTTTGCAGCGTCCTCTGTCTTCCCCCCGGCCTCCTGCTCTTACCTTCAGATAATTACCGCTGCCTGCAGAGACAATTGCCGGTGCTGTAGCTATCCTTGCAGGCTGCCATCGTCCTTAGCAGCATGCTTCCTCTGCCGTGATCCTGCCCCTGATGTCAGAGGAGGACGGACCACGGCAGAGGGAACGTGCTGCAGAGGCCAATGGCAGCCTGCAAGGAATGCTACAGCACTGGAGATCCTCTTTGCAGGCTACGGTAATTAGCTGAAACTAAGACTAGGAGGCCATGGGAGAAGCTGGAGGATGCTGCAGAGAAGGGGGGAACATGCAGGCCTTCGTGGAGGGGGAGATTTATAAACCATAAAGTTTTTTTACCTCGTGCAAAATTGTCATTTCTTTAATAAGATATTAACTACTTTTATCCCAGGACAAGCAGGCAGCATATTCTCTATATGTAGGTGACGTCATCTACGGAGCCCCGATCGGACACTCTTGCAAGCAAACTTGCTTGAAGATCTTCAAGCTTGTGAGTGTATCGTGCATGCTCATGTGTCTTCCCGCTTGAGTCAGGGCGCGTGTCTCCTCAGCGTGGCCTCAGTTCTACATTTTCCGCAGAGCCAGAAGCCCTGTTCCTTTGCTCTGCGAGATCGGAGTGCTTCTTGCACCGCGGCTTGCTTTGATTTATTTATTTATTTTTTTTGTTTTCGGGTGAGTCGCTATGCGGTGCGTTTCGACTTAAAAAAATAAATAAATAAAACTTTACCATGTTTGTCGTTGACCCAGGGCTCTGGGTCCAACTAGGCCGATGAGCCTCTCGCGGCTGCGGCAACGCTCTGACCCTATGTCCCGGCTTAACACTGGATTTAAAAAGTACACTCAGTGCGGTCGGGTGATTTCTGTTACTGACCTCCACTGTTGGTGCATTGAGTGCCTCAGAGCCAATCATCGGACTGAGTCCTGCCCGCACTGTGCTGCCCTCCGGCCGCATGCGATTCGTAGGAGACGGGCACAGATCCTCGAACTGTTTGGAGCCATAGATTCTGGAGCCGGCGTGACCTCGGCCTCGAAGGCCTCGACTTCGTTGAAGTCGCCCTCTTCCACCAAGGCTTCGGTGGCTGCCCCGATGAAACCTGCGGCCTCGGGTAAGTCTCCTCTTCCTCCCTCAGGTTCGCTAGCAAAGAAGCCTCCCCTGGGGTCTCGGGGGAGTTCAGTGGGCCATACCCCATCGAGACCTCCTTCTAAGCATGCCTCCACACAACGGGAATACTCTTCATCGAGGTCGCCCTTGTTGGAGCGCACTGCTGCACCTATAAGGCCTGATCCAATGGTCTCTGTGCCGATATTCGAGGACATGCTGATGGCCATACTGACGGTTCTGAGCCAGCTTGCACCTGCCTCAACCTCGCTCTCGGCAAGCCAGCTTGAGCGCCCGCTCGACGCCCCTCGGGGGCGGTCTCGACGGTCTCACAGGCTCTCTTCTAGTCGGTCTTCCTCTGCTACTTCGAGGCTTGGGTCTCCAGCCCACGCACCTCGGTCGAAGCACCTCTCCAAAGCCGCTTCTTCTTCGAGGCTTCCACCCTCGAAGCGGTCGAGAGACTCGCCTCACTGGGGTAGGTCCGCTGCCCCGTGGATCTCGAGGCCGTTCGAGGCATCAGTATGGTCAAGACGCACCTCTCATTCTTAAAGGTGGCCCGCCCTGTCGGTCTCCTCAGGTCGGGGTAGTTCGAGGTCGAGGACCCCTCCCTCGAAGCCATCAGGGAAGTTGTCTCCTCTCCCATTCCTTGTATTCCAGGCTCTTCCCCCGGTAGGATGCAGCATGGGTGCTCTTCTACCTCCCTGGGGCTTAGGAGCAGGACGTCCTCTTTCCTTTTCTCGAGTCCCCGACATGCCTGCTCTCTATTCTAGGGCAGCGTCCCCGTCCTTTTCGGCAGCTCGATGTTCCGGGTCTTCCTCGCCTCACGAGGTCCTTTCTTCCTCTCGGATCTCCTCCTTTGCGAGGTTTGTCTCGGACATGGGTAAGTCTCTTCAGCTGGACCTCCAGTCTGAATCCCGGTACACCCAGGAATATCTGGATGAGTTAGAGCTCCCCCATCCTCCTAGGGAGTCCTTGTGGCTTCCTCTGAATCAGGTTCTGAAACGGACCTTCTTCCAGAACCTGGAAACTCCTTATGCCATTCCTGTCATCCCTTCCAAAATGGAATCTCGATACCGCATGGTTCCATGTAAGGGTTTCAAAAAGGTGCAGCTTTCCCATCAGTCCCTGGTAGTGGAGTCATCACTGAAAAAGTTTAACCCCCCCCCCCCAGGGTATACGCTGCCACCCCCCTGGGAAGGGAGGGTTGGACGATGGACAAGTTCAGTTGCTGGCTCTACCAGAACTCGATGATGGCGAACCATGTCCTTAACTATAATTTTACCTTCACTTCCTATCTCAAGCACTGCTTGAAGGTTCTACAGTCTTTCTTTTCTGACTTGCCATCAGCCAGCGTTCTGTTACCTTCTTGAGATGCTGTCCCAAATTCGTCTCTACATGCTCCAGGCTGCGTACAACGCCTTTGAGCTGTCGTCCCGGGTCACGGCCTTTGCGGTGGCGATGCGTCACTTAGCCTGGCTGCGCATCGTGGACATGGACCCCAATTTGCAGGATCGCCTGACTAACCTCCCTTGTGTGGGGAACAAGCTCTTTGACTCGATCGAGGCGGCTACGAAACGCCTTTCAGAGCACGAGCGATCCTTTGCCTCCCTGTTGTGCCCTAAGGCGAAAGCCCCCCTACTAAGCAGTATAAGCTTCCTCCGCAGCGCTATCCGCAGAAGTCCACCCCGGCTCTCTCTTGTCCGTCTCCTTGGCAGCCTCAGCAGCAGCAGCAGCATCCTTCTAAACCTCAGACGCCTGTGGCGGCGAAGCTGGCGCTGTCCTTTTGACAATTCCAGTCAGAGCATGCCAATGTCCTTTGTCCATCAGCCTTCCCTCCTGCCCATCGGGGGTCAGCTCCGTCATTTTTCTCATCAGTGGGAGTTGATAACAACTGACTCCTGGGTTCTCAACATTATTCGGAAAGGGTACTCTCTTCACTTTCGGCATGTGCCTCCAGTGCAACCCTGCGGGAGTTACCTTCCGACAGGTCACAGCTTCCTCTCCTGCTTCAGGAGGCCCAGGCTCTCCTCCGTCTCCGGGCGGTCAAGGTGGTCCCGGTGTGCCAGCAGAACTCTGGGTTCTACTCCCGGTTTTTCCTGGTCCCCAAGAAAACCGGGGACTTGCGTCCCATTCTCGATCTGAGGGCTCTCAACAAATGCCTGGTCAAGGAAAAGTTTTGCATGCTCTCTCTTCCGACTTTGTACCCCTTTATGGACGAAGGGGACTGGTTATGCTCCCTGGATCTGAAAGAGGCCTACACGCACATCCCAATTCATCTGGCCTCTCGCCAGTTTTTGAGATTTTGGGTGGGGAATCTCCAACTACAGTACCGTGTTCTCCCCTTCGTCCTCGCGTCTTCCCCGAGGGTGTTCATGAAGTGTCTGGTGGTGGTTGCCACAGCCCTGCAGACGCAGGATTTTCAGGTCTTCCCATACCTCGACGACTGGCTCATCAAAGCGTTGTCTCGATCGGAGGTTATCTCAGCGACCCGACAGACTATTTTGTTCCTTCAACGTCTGGGTTCGAGATCAA
Source organism: Geotrypetes seraphini (assembly GCF_902459505.1). Lineage (NCBI taxonomy): Eukaryota > Metazoa > Chordata > Amphibia > Gymnophiona > Dermophiidae > Geotrypetes > Geotrypetes seraphini. Next base: position 136,763,775 of record NC_047090.1, on the reverse strand, counting down.
CTTCCCAAAATCCCAGTTATGTCCGTCTCAATCTCTCCAGTTCATCGGAGTGGTGTTGGATATGCTTCGTTTCCGCTCGTTCCTACCCCAACCTTGTCGGGAGACTCTCGCCCGCCTTTGCTGGAAGCTGTCTCTTCTTTCCACCATCTCGGCCAAGAACATGATGATCCTGTTAGGACACATGGTCTCCACCGTTCATGTGATGCCTTTTGCCAGACTTCATCTTTGCACTCCGTAGTGGACCCTGGCCTCACAGTGGCATCAGGACCGCGATCCGGTCTCTTGCCAGATTGTGGTGACTTCCTTCCTTGAAACAATCTCACCGCTGGTGGATGCGCTGTTCCAATCTTTCCAGAGGTTTTCTGTTTCACGCACCCCCTGCGCAGAAGGTCCTGACAACAGACTTGTTGGCCTATGCTTGGGGAGGGCTCACCTCGATGGCCTCCGGACATAAGGCCCTTGGTCCAGCGTGGAGCGATGCTGTCAAATCAATCTGTTGGAGCTTCGAGCGATCTTCAACGCTCTCCAGGTTTTCCTTCATCTGCTTCGCGACTGGGTGGTCCTCATGCGGACGGATAAGCAGGGGGTACCAGTTCCCTGTCTCTTTGCCAAGAAGCTCTGAGGATTTGGGATTGGGCAATCCATCATAACATCTTTCTCAGAGCGGTCTACATTCAGGGCCAGCAGAACTGCCTGGCGGACAATCTCATTCACCTTCTACAACCTCTCGAATGGTCTCTCAGTTCGTTGACTCTATATCAGGTGTTCGCTCAATGGGGGACCCCACAGGTAGATCTGTTTTCTTCCCCCCTAAACCACAAGCTGCCCCAATTCTGCTCCAGGATTTATTCTCCGCACTGACTCGAGGCAGATGCGTTCCTCCTGGACTGGACGGATCTGTTTCTCTATGCATTCCCTCCATTTCCTCTGATTCTGAAGACTCTAGTCACGCTCAAATCTGTTCACGCCACCATGATTCTAATAGCTCCTCGGTGGCCCAGACAATCCTGGTTCTCCCTGCTTCTTCAACTCAGTGCCAGGGAGCCTCTTCTTCTTCCGGTTTTTCCTTCTCTGCTTTCTCAAAGTCAAGGATCTCTTCTTCATCCCAACTTGCATTCCCTGCTTTTGACAGCTTGGTATCTCAGCACCTGACTGCCTCGTTCCAGTTCTCTGTCGGTTCGGGATGTTCTCGAGGCGTCCAGAAAGCGGTCCACTCAACAGTGTTATTCTCAGAAGTGGACCAGATTTTCCTCTTGATGGTCAGCTCTGCGCCTGGAGCCATGTTCTGCCTCCATGTCTTCCTTGCTGGACTATCTGTTGCACTTGTCTCAGTCTGGTCTCAAATCGACTTCTATTAGAGTCCACCTCAGTGCCATTGCTGCTTTTCATCAGCCGCATGAGGGGAAACCGCTCTCTGTTCATTCGATGGTTTCCCGGTTTATGAAGGGCCTTTTCAATGTTCATCCTCCTCTCAAACCTCCTCCGGTGGTTTGGGATCTTAATGTTGTCCTTGCCCAGTTGATGAAGCCTTCCTTTGAACCTATCGATCGGGCTCATCTGAAGTATCTCACTTGGAAAGTGGTGTTTCTTATTGCTCTCACGTCTGCCCCCTTTCACCGTTTTTCATCATGATAAGGTGGTTCTCCGCACCCATCCTAAATTCTTGCCTAAGGTGGTTTCGGATTTTCACCTCAACCAATCCATTGTTCGTCCTGTGGTTTGTTTGTTTTTCCTAAGCCCCATTCTCATCCTGGAGAAGTGGTGCTCCACACTCTTGACTGAAAGAGGGCATTAGCTTTCTACCTGCAATGCACTTGGACTCATCGGATGGCTTCTTAACTTTTCATATCTTTTGATCCAAATCGGTTGGGGCATCCCATGTCCAAGCACACCTTATCCAACTGGTTGGCTGCTTGTATTTCTTTCTGCTATGCTCAGGCTGGTCTCCCTCTGCAGGATCGGGTTCACGGGGCATAAAGTCAGAACGATGGTGGCATCTTTTGCTTTCCTCAGGTCCAAGCTTATTGAGGAGATCTGCAAGGCCGCCACTTGGTACTCGGTTCATACCTTCACCTCTCACTACTGTCTGGATACCTTTTCCAGATGAAACGTCCAGTTTGGCCAATCTGTTTTGCATAATCTGTTCTCCTAAATTGCCAACTCTCCCTCCATCCCTTTTTGGTTAGCTTGGAGGTCACTCACATGTAGAGAATATGCTGCCTGCTTGTCCTGGGATAAAGCACAGTTACTTACCGTAACAGGTCCAGGGACAGCAGGCAGATATTCTCGCAACCCACCCACCTCCCCGGGTTGGCTTCTTCGCTAGCTATCTGAACTGAGGAGACGCATGCCTTGACTCAGGCGGGCAGGCACACGCGCAAGCTTGAAGATCTTCAAGCAAGTTTGCTTGCGAGAGTGTCCGATCGGGGCTCCGTAGATGATGTCACCCACATGTAGAGAATAACTGCCTGCTGTCCCTGGATAACACTTGTTACAGTAAGTAACTGTGCTTTTCTGCGGCCCTCCAAATTCCTACAAATCCAAAATGTGGCCCTGCAAATGGTTTGAGTTTGAGACCACTGCCCTAGAGAATAGAAGGGACAGGGGAGATATGATGTGTGATGTCATGTCTGTCTATTTTATGGAATTTTATGACTGTTTTGATACTGGAAACTGCCTAGACTTAAGGATGTATATAAATGTATAAAATAAATGATTCGGATGTTCAAATACTTGAAAGGTATTAACATAGAACAAAATAAAACCAGAGAGCATAATTTGAGGTTGAGGAGTGGTAGACTCAAGAGCAATGTTAGGAAATTCTACTTTACGGAGAGGGTAGTTGATGCCTGGAATGCTCTCCAAAGGGAGGTGATGAAAAGGAAAACAGTGTCAAGAGTTCAAACAAGCATGGGATGAACACACAGGATCTCTAAGCAGAAAATAATGGTATAATAATGGTATTGAAGAACTAGGACAGACATGCACAGTCTGTGTCCCGTATATGGCCATTCATTTGAGGATGGGCTGGGGAGGACTTTGACGGCTGGGATGGTTTAGATGGGCAGAAGTAAGCTTTGATGGAGACCACAGTGGATGGAACCTAAGCACAGCTGTGTCTAGAGCTACCATGTTTTCGTGTGTGGGTCTTCAGGAGTGGAATAAGCTTCCGAGATATTTACGACAGCAAACAAGTTTGAGTAGTTAAGAAAATGTTGAAGAAACACCTCTTCTGTAAGATGAAATATGGGACTTGATCTAAAGTTTTTTGATGCAAGGCACTGGTAGCCTCTTTGTAATTTTAGGAGGCTTGACATTATCATTATTATGTTTTATTGATCTATTTGTTGTAATGTATGTGATCTGTTTGTGAATGTATATTGTATATGTAAATAAATACAAATGCAAGCGTCAAAGTATGCAAGCATTCTAGAACATCAGCATCTCATATAGGAAAGCCTACTAAAGTAGCGTGTAGGCGTTTTCAGTAGTCTGAATGGGCTAGTGAACCATAGAGAGGAGGATCCATAAGCCATTCTAGCCAGTACATTTATGATGGAAAGTGTGAGGTAACCATAAACCACCAAATCCCTACTAAACTGCCATATAGTTGCCACCTGCAGCCCTAAGGGCTATTGATGTGGTAGACAGGTGGGTATAGTAGGTATTGGGGGGGATTCACCCTACATTATAAGGGGGTTATGGTGAGATGTACAAGTGGCAGCCTTTGTGAAGCTTACAGCAGTGCCCTGTAAGATGCTCCATTGCTCTATTGACATGTCTGTATGGCCAGTCCATTACAAGGTTAGCTCCTCCTACATCCAAATGCATGTTTCCAGCTTGGATAGGTTTGTTTTGATTGAAAATGTAATATAATTTTGGATATTTTGGTGGCTTAGATGTCCTAGCAGCCAAGACGTCTAAGTAGATGATGGGGTGGTTGTTTTTTATTTTTTAATATTTTGCATTTAAAAAAAAATATTTGGTTTTGCTTTCGAAAAAATGGCTGTTTCTGTGAGTCCGACTTTGGAAGCTTTGCAGGAAATGTCCAAAGTTGAACTTAGATGTTCTTTTGAAAATGGCCCTCCATGTGGTATAGCCATTGCAGTGTCTACCATACAGGATGATTGTAGAGGTGGGCCTCATAGGAGCCAACTTCTCAAAATGATTGGGGATGCTAAATGCAACACAAATTGTCCCTTCAAGGACACATTGAAGGAAGTTGGTCAATATTGGGGATGCTTAGCATTCTCTGCACCCAGACAGCTGGCATCGATGGTGGGCATAATCAGATGCTAGTACTCTCTTGATTCAGAGCAGCCGGATTAATCCATGTGTATCCCTTGCATTCTCCCCTCTCTTGCTATCCCCATCCTCTGTCACTGCTCTTTGAGATTGGAAGGCTGTAAACAGGCAGTCATATTAATTTTCTGCTTTCCTTGGATCTCCTCACCTGGAATGCACTAATTCTACCACTTTTTCCTATAATACCAGTGAGTGACTCTCTCTATATAATTTGGGAGTTGCTAGGAGTAACCCACAAGGAGTAGAGATACGAATGTGCTTAGTTTAACACGATAGTGCTATTTAGCTTAGTAACATGCTGGCAGCATTTTGAAAAAGCATTTCGGGTTGCTGTTCACAAAGATACTGTGACCCACAGTATCACGGACATTTTTACTGTGCTTAATGCTAAATCTTTTTGAATCACTGATTGAGTAGCTTTGTAATAGGCTTGGCAATTTTTTGGCAAGCCTAGACTAAATGACTTTTTTGCATGACATTTATTGCATAGGCTCCTTAGTAACAGTAAAAAGATTTTTGAAAAATAATCCCAGTGATTTTCAATTTAGTATTACGCTTTGTTAGCTAACAGAAGCAGTAATTTTGTATTGTTTTTTTTAACTTTACAACCTGTTAACTGATCTCTGTTACATACCTCTTTTGGTGGTCTGAATTTAAACTTGAATTGGAGACTTAGGCCATTGATTTAGCCCAGTTGTTCCCTAGTCCTGGAAGCATCCCAGCCGGCCAGGTTTTCAGGATTTCCATAATGAATATTCGTGAGAGATTTGCATGCAGTGGAGATAGTTTCTGCAAATCTCTCTCATGAATATTCATTGTGGATATCCTGAAAACCTAATTAGCTGGGGTGCCTCCCTGACTAGTTTTGGGAACCATTGCTTTAGTTGAATGTATCAATGTTCTTTGGTGTTGTGTGGCTTTAATTATCTCTTTCGTACTCATAGTAACATAGTAAATGATGGAAAGACCTGAATGGTTCATACAAGTTCTTAACTGCAATTATTGATTTTTAAAAAAAATAAATGTATAACTGTTCTTTCCTGTTTATCATATTTTGGGTACAGTCCAGTTTAATGTCTCTCTGCCATTTTTTTATCAATATAGTTCACAAATAGTAACAAAAGGCAACACCTTCCTTTTTTTCCAGAGTGAGATTCCTGATGGCATTAGATCTGGCTATAAGGTATGCGATCTGTATATTCTCCTATGTTGCTTTTATGGAACTTCTGTAAAGGCACCTGTTGTGAAATTTAAATTCAGTTTTAATCTGCATGGACTTGTCAAGTGATAGTGCCAGTTACTGAAGACAGGAGATGGTTTTGACTTTGCATTCTAGTATTCAGAAGAAGCAAACAGGCTTGCTGGTGAATTGGAAGATTGTGAAAAGGCTGAGAGGCTTGGAGCAGTTGATGAATCTTTGAGGTATATTTTTCTGTAGATTTGTGCTTGCTTGTTTCTGATGTAGCCTAGTAACGGAAGTTCTTGTTTCCTTTATTCACTTTTTTTTTTTTTTTCAGTGAGGAAACTCAGCAAGCTTTTCTTCAGTGGGCAAACCATGATGATTCTGGAGACAACTTTTGTGAAGCTGATGGTATGAGACTGCATTATTGACAGTTTCTTAGGATGAACAGAACTAGTACATTGAAGTTTGGAATTCGAAATGCACGAAAAATACAAGAAACTATGGCATACCCAGAAACGTTTGAAGTGTGTGTTTCCCCTCCTCCCCACCCAACCCCCCCAAACCAACCAACAACCTGCATTTTAAAACATTTTAGAAGCTATGGAAAACTGAAGTAGGTTATTTAATTTTGAATTCTTGTTGCATATGGTAAAGTAATCCAGTCACACTAGGTACATGCATAGAAATTAACTGTCATGGTTAATAATGTGCTAATGGTGTTAAAGGGCATTGGGGCCTTTTTACTAAAGTGTGATAACTTTTGCAATTACTTCATGTTTCAAAGTAAAAATTAATGTGTGTAACTGCAAAACCTTTTGTGGTAAATGCATTTACCACACAGGGTAGATGCATACCTCACCAGACGCACTGCATTAAATGCAGCAGCACATAGCGCTTGAGGGATCTCATCATATTCCTGTGGTTCTCAATCTTGGGACATATTTAATGGATGTCGCTTGCATATGTTACACACTGCACATATTAACCATCAGGGCCAGAACATTTCACATAAAACCTCACTATTTAAGAAAAAGGGTTGCCCCTTTTCTCCATTTGTAGACTCAGGTATGTGTGTCTGAGGGTGGGGGGAGGGGGAGTTCAGTTATCAACCACAGTAAAGTGTTCTACAGCAGGACAAGTGGGTTGGGATGTGAATAGAGAATGATAGTACATGTGCGGTCTGTGTGTGTTTTGTGCTGTATATTTATCTTCAAAGAGTATGTTTAGTTATCTCCTGAGGGTGCGTGAATTGGATATGAGGGCATGGAGTGATATCTGTTTAGCGTGTAAGGTTGCTAGGGGTGTATATGGCGATAGGAATATGAATAGGTGCATGAGTGGGGGTGGGTATGTTGGGGTGTATAAATATGTGCATGGGTCTATGTATGTAGGGGGATGGAAGGGTAGGGACTATTTAGAGCAATATTCTTCAGTGCAAGGCCCAGGGGCCAGTGGCAGTCCCTGAAGGAGTCTGTGTTGACTTTTTTTCTGTTACTCTTTGTCTCTCTTTCCAAGTTTATGGGAGAAAAAGCTGCCTGTATGAAGGACAAGGCATTTCTCAATAGATGAAGAGAATGCATTTTAAAATGCCTTCAGGATGCCTTCAGGCTGTGGGTACCTGACATGTGCTGTGTCCGTTCGTGGCCGTATTCGTCGGCTTAAGCGCATGCGCCGGCTTGGCGCAACAGACGGCAGGATGAAGGCAGTGCGGAGCAGCGCTGGCGACAGCAGTGTCCATTAGGGAACAAGTCGACGACTCCCCCCCTCCTGCACCAACCGCTGCCGCTCCTGTTTGAAGCGTCCTGCTGAGGTTCGCAGCCGGCTGTAGCGAACCTCGCAGGCCGCTCTCCACATGGAGCACGTTCCCTCTGACTCGATCGCGTCAGAGGGAACATGCTACCATATGGAGAGCGGCCTGCGAGGTTCGCTACAGCCGGCTGCGAACCTAAGCAGGCTGCTTTGAACAGGAGCGGCAGCGGCGGCAGGAACCATGGATGGATGGAGGGAGAGTAAGAACGGGAGGGGAAGCGAAAAAAGAAGGGCTATGGAGCAGGCAGGAAAGGGGGCTATTTTGGTGGGAGGGTTGTGCTGAGTGCAGACAGCAATCATAGGGGGTGGGGGAAACAAGGGGGCCACGGAGCAGGCAGGCATGGCACAACAGGGGGCCAGAGAGAGAGGGAAAGGGGGCTGCTTTTGGGGGAGGGGTGTGCTGGGAGCAGACAGCAATCGGGGGGGAGGAACAGAAGGAGGACCACAAAGCAGGCAGGCATTGAACAACAGGGGGAGAGGGAAAGGGGGCTGCTTTGGCAAGCAGGGGGGCCTGGGAGACAGACAGAAAGAAAGACGCACAGACAGGGGACCAGGGAAAGACACAGACACAAAGAATGACAGACAGACAGCGTCCAGGGAGAGAGAGAGACAAATAAAAAAAAACAAAACCACAAAACCCAGACATACAGAGACATCTACTCTAGCACCTGTTAGTGTAACGGGCTTAAACGCTAGTTAGATATAACATCCTCTAAAGTACATATACCTGCCATTACCCAATACTTCCAGATGATCTTAAATCCGCCAATTTGAATCTTGCAGTTAAGCCATATAGTTTGATTTATGTATTGGAATAGGTGTTAGTTTATTCACATATCTTAAGGTTTTCCATGTATCTACTAATATTCTGTTTTCTTTATATATCCTAGGCATTTTGATACTAAGAACATGGTTTAGTCGCAAAGGAAACATGAGTCGCCATTCCAACCATATCCAATCTGGAATATTTTCAATGGGCCCTGGGAGGACCCAATACATACCTTGGCACATAATATAGGGTTGATGATACCTATAAAAATTGGGAAAATTTACCCCTCCCTCCACAATTAGTCTTTGTAAAGACACTAAAGCAATTCTAGCAATTTTACCCAGCCAAATAAATTTTGTAAGAATACTATTTAACTTTATCCTGAAAATTTTTCAAATTTCTCTATCAATTCAAGTAAACATGTAATGGTTGTTCCAGGATTTCTCAAATGAAGCAGTATATAATCTACATAAGCAGAGACTTTATATTCACGTTCTGAATAAGGAATACCCTGGATCTCCTTCACTTGTTGAATAGCTAGCAACAAGGGTCCCAATACAATATCAAAAAGCAAAGGAGACAAGAGACAACCTTGTTTAATCCCCCTCTGTAAATTAAAGCGTTCTGAAAAGTTATTATTAATATATAATCTAGCAGCAGGGGAACTATACAAGGTTTGAATCATTTGTATAAATCCCAAACCTATTCCAAACCATTCCATAGTCTGATACATGAAGGTCCGTTCTACTCGATCAAAGGCTTTCTCTGAATCTAAGGATACAGAAAAGGCCGGATCTTTCATGGCTTTTGTTAGATATAACACATGAAAGGCCAATCTGGTGTTATTAGAAGAATGTCTTTGAGCAACGAATCCTGCTTGGTGCATACCAATAATATAAGGGAGAGCCTTAGCTAAGCGTAAAGCCAAAAGTTTAGCCAGAAGTTTTCCATTTACATTAATTAAAGAAATAGGCCTGTAATTTGAAACCAATGTGGGATCTTTATTTGGCTTTGGCAAAACTATAGTTAAAGATTAAGCCATAGTGACTGTAATACAACCTTTATTTAGTTGAGTGTGGTATAAATTTAGCAGATAAGGCAATAAAGTATTTTGAAACGATTTATAAAAGTCTACCGTGAAACCATCACCACCTGGAGCGGATCCTACTCTAAGGGACTTCAACGCTGTTTGCAATTCTTTTAGTGATATAGGCTCTTCTAAACTTCCTTTTATATGCTTAGGAACTTTAGGTCCCTTTAATATTTTTAAAAACTCTAAACCATCTTTTTCTTTATCTAAATAAGGCTCAGAAGAATAAAGAGCTTTTATAAAATTTTAAAAATTGTTTTAAAATAGGTTCAACTTGAGTGTAAGTATCACCTTTTTCATCTTTAATGACAATTATTTTTGTCTTCCTTTTTTTTACTTTAAGATAATTTGCCAATAATCTTCCTGCCTTATTTGAATTTCCATAATACAAAGCTTGTTAAGAAAATAAATCTTTCCTTACCAGTTTAGAAGAAATCTTATTATATTTACATTTAACTTTTAAAAGAGCCTGTAAAATATTCCCATTTATCAATCAATTTTAACTCCAAAAGCTTAATTTATTGCTCCAGATCTGAAAATTCACTTTTGACCTGTTTCTTAAGATATGCTGAAATTGAGATAACTTGACCTCTTATGGTTGCCTTAAAAGCATAGCATAAAGTTTCCATAGAGATTTCTTCTGTAGTATTAATTTGGAAATATTCTTTATTTTTAATGTAAAACCTTCACAAAATTTCAGTTCCGCAAGCAATGTATTATCAAATCTCCATATTGGTCTACTATTATCCTGATCAAAAATTTTTAGTTCAACCCACACCCCTCCATGATCAGATGAAATAATTGGATCTATGGAGGCTTGCGTTATTTGTTGTACTAATTGATTTGAAACAAAAATGTAATCTATTATTGAAAAGGATTTGTGAACATGAGAGCAAAAAGAAAATTCCCGACCATCAAAATGAAGTATTCGCCATATATCATTCAAGTCACAAGACTTTGCAAAATTGTCTAGTCCTAATGATTTCATAATTCTAATAGGTTTTTTAGCCATCAAAGGATCCATAGCAGCATTAAAGTCCCCAGCCACTATTAAATTAGAAGCAGCCAGTGGTAATACCAGTTGTTGTAGTCTTGAAAAATTCATTTTGGTTCGAATTAGGGGCATATACATTGAAGAGCTCCATCGTAGTATTTCCCATGCTCATGTCTACATGTACTCATCTTCTTAAAGGATCTTAAGCAGCCAATTTAAATAATGCAGTACATTTCTTATTTACTAAAATAGCTACTCCAGCCTTCTTTCCAACAGCAGGGGCAAAAAAACAATGCTTTACCCAATCTCTCTCTAATTTTTTTTGACTCTATAGCAGACAAATGAGTCTCTTGGATATAGCAAATATCCGCATTCTGTTGTTTTAAAAATAATAGTTTTTTTTTTCTCTTAATCGGATGGTTGAGGTCATTAACATTTAATAAAAATATTTTAAAATCCATTATATTTTTTGCCTAACAAAAAAAAGTCTTTGCAGACTCCAACTTATCCAGAATACTGCAGCCAAGCTGATTTTTGCTAAACGCAAATTTGATCATGTCTCCCCTCTACTTACCAATAATAATAATAATAATAATAATAATTTTATTCTTGTATACTGCCATACCCAAAAAGTTCTAGGTGGTTCACATTCATTAATTAAGGTCCGTGGTAACACGGATTTACAAAATTTTAACAAAATTACAGAATTTTAACAAAAATTACAGGCAATGAAGAGGGGTGCGTGGGGAACTCTATAACTGAGATTTAGCAGAGGTAAAAGTAAGACAGAAGGTAGGGTTGGTAAACGATAAAGAGAGTGAGACCAAGTGTGGAGAGGGGGGGGAGGGAGAGTGAGCAGACGGAACGGGGGAGAGTGGGAAAGGGGAGAAGCCAGGGGCAAGGGGGATTAAGAGCCCTGTTCTCGGAAGCGGTGCGTTTTGAGAAGTTTTCTAAAACTAAGGTAAGAGGGGGCCTCGAGTATCATTTGGGCAAGCCAAGGGTTCAGCTTAGCTACCTGGTAAGCAAAGGTTTTGTTGTGAAATCTATTGAAGTGACATAATTTTAGGGATGGGAAGACGAACAGCTGGATTTTGCGGGATTTCTTGTTGGTGAGATTCAGAGTGAAATGGTGATTGAGGTAACTTGGTAATAGGCCAAAAACTGTTTTGTAGCAGAAGCAGGCGAATTTGAATAGGACTCTGGATTCGAAAGGGAGCCAATGCAGTTGGTGGTAGAAAGGCGTGATGTGGTCCCATTTGTTCAGGCCGAATATGAGGCGGACGGCAGTGTTCTGGATCAATTTTAGTCTCCTCGTGGTTTTCTTTGTGGAGCTCAAATAAATGACATTGCAATAGTCTAGTACACTGAGCACGGAGGACTGTACCAAAAGGCGGAAAGAGGAGTCGTCAAAGTATTTTTTTATGGTGCGCAGTTTCCAGAGCACCGATAAGCATTTCTTGACAGTAAGATCGGTGTGATTTTCTAGGGATAGATGTTTGTCTAGAGTGACTCCCAGTATTTTTAATGTTTGTTCGAGGGGGAAGACCAGACCTTTCACCTGGATTGTGGAGTCTTTGATTTTTTCATTGGGGGAGGCTAGGAAGAATTTTGTTTTGTCCGGGTTTAGTTTTAATCTGTAGGATAGCATCCAGAGTTCTATCTGATTGAGTATGCTTGTGATGTAGGCTAGAAGTTCTGGGGAGAAAGTGGAGAGTGGGATGACTATTGTGATGTCATCTGCGTAGATGAAGAATTTGAGTTTGAGGTTATGAAGGAGGTTACCCAGGGAGGCGAGGTAGATATTAAATAGTGTGGGGGACAGGGGGGAGCCCTGCGGCACCCCGCAGGAGTTAACCCAGCTAGGTGAGGAAGAGTCGTTTTTAAGTACTCTGTAGGATTTGTTTTGTAGGAATCCGCGAAACCAATTGAGGACCTGGTCGTTGATGCCTATGTGAGTCAGGCATTCAAGGAGAATGTTGTGGTCTACTAGGTCGAACGCACTGCTCAAGTCGAGTTGAAGGATCAAGGCGCTGGAGCCCAGGCTGAAGAGGGTGTGCAAGTGGTCAATTAAGGCTGCTATGATGGTTTCGGTGCTGTGGTCTGTTCGAAAGCCCGATTGATTGTTACTTAGTACGTTGAATTTATCCAGATAAGCGGTGAGATCAGCTTTTACCACCCCTTCAGCTATTTTGGTGAAAAGAGGGATGCTAGCGATTGGTCTGTAATTAGAAGGGGCGTTTGGGGGTTCTTTCGTGTTTTTTATGATTGGGGTTAACATAATATGGCCTTGGTCTGGAGGAAAGTATCCTGAGGAAAGTAGGAAGTTCACCCAGGTTAGCATGTTGGCTTTGAAGTGGATGGGCGCAGTTTTCATGACGTTTGGAGGGCAGGTGTCTAATTTGTAGAAGGAGTTAGAAAATTTGTTGTAGAGTTTATTGAAGGTTTCCCAGTCCAGTGTTTTGAATTGGTTCCAGTTTAGATCTGCTCTGGACCCTTGTTCTAGTTTATATATGTCGGTGTCAGGAAGAATGGGAAAAAGCTCAAGAGGATTAGTCGAGGTAGGTAAAGTAGATCTTAGTTTTTGAATCTTGGAGATGAAAAAATCAGCTAAGGTGTTTGCGGTTAATGTGGAATCTTCATGGTTGTTGGTGAGTGTCTCGATGTAGTTATAGGTCATTAACCAGCTTAAAGAGAGTGCTACTGTTATTTGTAATGTCACCAATTTTGTGTGAATAGAATTTTTTTCTTTTTTCCTTGGTAAGGTTTTTCATAGGTTTTTAGTTTAAGTCTCCAGGCGTCTCTGTGTTCCTGGGATCCCGATTTTAGCCATACTCTTTCCGATTTTCTAAGGTCCCTCTTCAACTGAAGTAGCTCTGCATCGAACCATCCCTCCTGCTTTGTAGTTCTGATTTGGCGGGTTTTTATGGGGGCTATTTCGTTTAAAATGTTTGTGCTGTCGTTGATCCAATCTGTCATAAGTTGTTCTGTTTCTTCGCTTAGTTTTGTGTTCTTTTCGTAGCAGGCCCAAAATTCCTCTGGGTCAATCTTTCCCCTGGAGGTGATAGTTTTGATATTTCTTGTTTTGTCGTTTTTAGAGGGTTTTTGTTGGCAGTCAATGGAAAAGTCACAGAGTCTGTGATCAGACCATAGGGAATCTGACCAATTGGATTGGATCCAATTAAATTTTGGGCTGGACAGTACTTTGGCTCCCAGTACTTTCCAGAATTCATTTCAAATGCTCCTGCTTGGCCTTCAAGATCATTCACGGCATCCTTCCGCCCCTAATCCCTCTATCCTTCCTCGTCCGGACGCCTGGTACCACCAGATCCGCTCACAGATATAAACTATCCTTCCCCTCTCTACACGACATCCTCCACGCTGGCAAACTGGGAAAATCCCTTCTCTCCAAAATCACAGGCCTTTGGAATGATCTCACTATTCCACTGCGGAACCTGGGCTCCCTCCAACTATTCCGAAAACAACTGAAAACCTGGCTTTTCTCTAACATCTAACATCTCTTCCCCTGTCCACATCCTCCTCTATTCACATGGTCTTGTAAATCTCTCTCCTCTCTCTTCCTATATCTTTAAACATTGTAAACCGTGTCGAGCTCCACTTCCGTGGAGATGATGCGGTATATAAACTTAAGGCTTAGTTTAGTTTAGTTTATATTTTATATAAAACGTAACGATATCATCCAATAATTCAAATTATGAGTGTTCAATAAATATTCATTTTCCCCAAAATTAAAACCTGAAATAAAATCCCTCAGCTCCCTTAATCCATTTCCCCATATCTCCCTCCCCAATTAATTGTGAGAACTTGGAAACGCACATGTGAGACCAGGTGATGAGAAACCCCTTACAGGCAAAATTAATTAATCTTAATATTTATCATAAGCTATCCAATTAATTCAATATTAATCACATATTCTTTCAAGATACTAGTTTATGCATCTACACAAAATATTACATCTTTAAAATGCTATTCATACTATAAAATCACAATAGATGTTATAATTCTGAGTATAATACAATACTAAACTCGTATTTAAAATAAAATTTTGCAAATTTCTAATATCTCAAATATGTAAATTATCATATGAACTTAATTCCCTTGTGTTGTTAAACATATTATATATTTACCAGCACCCCTTGAATATGTAATTAAATTTAAAATATCTCAATTACATAACTAATTAACCTTATAATATTTTTTTGAACTTCTCTATTTAATGTTTTACTTTTCAGTTCAGTATATCATTGAGAAACTGAACAAACAAGTGGATAGTGGAGATTCAGTGGACAAAGTTTACTTGGACTTCCAGAAAGCGTTTGACAAGGTTCCACATGCAAGGCTTATGAAGAAACTACTAAGCCATGGAATAGGAGGAGAAGTGCACAGATGGATCAACAAGTGGTTGGAGAACAGAATGCAGAGGGTTAGCATAAATGGGAAATTCTCGGACTGGGAGAGGGTGACTAGCGGCGTGCCCCAGGGCTCGGTTCTTGGGCCTATCTTGTTCAATATTTTTATAAACGATCTGGAAGAGGAAACAACTTACAATATAATAAAGTTTGCAGACGATACAAAACTATGTCGTGCGGTTGACTCTCAAAGGGACTGTGAGGAACTCCAGAAGGATCTGAACAAGCTAGAAGCGTGGGCAACAAAGTGGCAGATGAATTTTAACATAAACAAATGCAAGGTGATGCATCTAGGAAAAAAAACAAAGAACACGAGTATAAGATGTTGGGGGCGACATTAGCAAAATGCGAACAAGAAAGGGATTTGGGGGTACTGATTGACAGAACCCTAAAGCCTTCGGATCAATGCGCGGCAGCGGCGAAGAAAGCATATAGGATGTTGGGCATGATTAAGAAGGGGATCACGAGTAGATCGGAAGATGTAATAATGCCACTTTATAGAGCAATGGTCAGACCGCAATTGGAATACTGTGTACAACACTGGTCTCCATACCTCAAGAAAGATATAACTCTGCTGGAGAGGGTACAGAGGCGAGCCACGAAACTTGTCAAGGGATTGGAGAATTTGAGCTACAAAGAACGCCTTAGGAAATTGGGACTATTTACCCTCGAGCAGAGAAGACTGAGAGGGGATTTAATAGAGACTTTTAAAATAATAAAAGGATTTGATAAAATAGACCAAGAAGCAGCATTACTAACTTCTTCGGATGTGACACGGACAAGAGGTCATAGACTGAAACTGAGTGGCAGCAGGTTCAGGACGAATATCAGGAAGTACTTTTTCACACAGCGTGTGGTGGGAATTTGGAATGCTCTCCCAGAGGATGTTGTGACAGAGATTACTGTTCTGGGATTCAAGTGCAAGTTGGATGCACACCTTCTTGCAAATCATATTGAGGACTACGGTATATCTGGGTCTCCATTCGGGAGTACCTAAATGGGCCGCCGCATGTGTGGATCACCGGACTGGATGGACCTCGGTCTGATCCGGTGAAGGCTTTTCTTATGTTCTTATTATAAGATTTTACTATTATAAGATTAAATTTTACTATTATAAGATTAAATGGTAACTAGACACAGGAATATATTATATTATTTTATATTACCATTTAATCTTATAATAGTAAAATATAAATCCTCTGTGTCTCGAGCTGCATCCAATATACCTTCCTGCAGAGACTCATGCTCTATTGAGAGATTAATTATAATTTCCAAGATCTTTTCAATCTTATTAAAATCTTCTTATTCTGTACTCTATAACTCTCTTTTAATACATCTGTTATATATACCATAAATCGGATTATACCAAGCATCTTGAAACCCATCTAGCAATATTAAAAATGAAAATCAGAACAGCAAAGTGCAGATTACCTTTTTTTTTAATCAGCCAATCTGAATCAGTTCTAAAGACACTGTAGATTGCTATCATTTCATCTGTTAGAAGCAATAAACTGTTTCCAGCATCATAGACACATTGAACTTTGGCCTTCCTATTTCCACTAGAGGCTCCCAGTATACAAAATTCTGAAATAACTATTAATCCTACCGCAGTAGATGATATTTAAGTTACAGAAACAAAAAGGGTTAAATACAGAAACTAGTTATCTTCAACAGGAAGTTAGGAGTGCTTTCAAACTATTTCTAGAAATCCGGCCTGTACTGGAAACACTGTACAGAATATATTTTCTGAGCTTTTACCAAGTCATTTAGATAACGCGAATGATGTTCATACGTCTTACTGAATCTTTCTATAAGAGGTTTATTAACTTCTATCTGCCAGTAAAATTCACATTGAATTATTCTTATTTTCCAGTCAGATATCATTTTGAATTCTTAAAGTTCAAACTATCTTTGAACTAATTTTTATTTCATCTGAATCCAGACTCATATTAATCATATTTCATTCTTGAAAAATGGTGTATTCTTTTTCTATAAAGTTTCTCAAAGTTGCTGGAGATTCAGTCAAGCCTTGCAGCATCTCATTGAGCCTTTAACTTGAGCAAATAAACACCAGCTATTTAGCTGTCTTACCTTTGGAGCTGTCAAGTGACTTAGTTTTTCATTCTCATTGCATTCTGGGATATGTAGTTCCTGCTTCTTCCATTTGACCTTAACTCTTGTATAGAAAAGCAACTTTATGAAATATTTTTGGTTTATTTCTCCAGCACAATTATTTATCCAGTGGCAGTGATGATCCATTCGACGGACATGACTGTTTCACAGCGATTTCGGACCACCCAATCATATCCCCGGCCTTTCTTGCGCTGCGTACCACTTCTTAGGTCTAAGAAATCGATGTCGGTGTCAGTAAAGGGGATCGTACCTGGATAAGAAAAAAAAGCCCATGTGTGGCAAGCCAGAAGTATGAAGACAATGAAGTTAAACACAACAGCACATTATCGCAGGACAAGCAGGCAGCATATTCTCAACATGTGGGTGACGTCACCGGAGCCCCGTAGCGGACAGCCTCGCAAGCAGACTTGCTTGAAGATCTTCTAAGAGCTTACAAGTGCTGCACTGCGCATGCGCGAGTGCATCTCCTGTGAGGTACCTCAGTTCAGATCTCTAGCTAAGAAGCAAACCAGGGGAGGTGGGTGGGTTGTGAGAATATCTGCCTGCTGTCCCTGGATAACAATTGTTACAGTAAGTAACTGTGCTTTATCCCAGGACAAGCAGGCAGCATATTCTCAACATGTGGGTGACCTCCAAGCTAAGCATAATGGGATGGAGGGAGAGTTGGCAAATTAAGAAAACAAATTTTGTAAAACGGACTGGCCAAAATGGCTGTTCCTTCTGGAGAAAGTACCCAGACAATAATGAGAGGTGAAAGTATGAACCGAGGACCAAGTGGCAGCCTTGCAGATTTCCTCAATAGGAGTTGATCTGAGGAAAGCTACAGACGCCGTCATTGCTCTAACTTTGTGGCCCATGACTCGACCCTGCAGAGGGAGACCAGCCTGAGCATAGCAGAAGGAGATGCAAGCAGCCATCCAGTTGGATATGGTTCGCTTCAATACAGGATGCCCCAGCTTATTTGGATCGAAGGAGATGAAAAGTTATGGGGCCATTCTGTGAGGTTGAGTGCGTTGCAAGTAGAAAGCCAAGGCACGCTTAAAGTCCAAAGTATGAAGCGCAACTTCTCCAGGGTGAGAATGAGGCTTTGGAAAAAATACTGGAAGAACAATAGATTGATTAATATGAAATTCTGAGACTTTAGGCAAGAATTTTTGATGAGTGCGGAAGACCACCTTATGGTGGAAAACTGTGAAAGGTGGATCTACAACCAAGGCTGTAACTCACTGACTCTTCGAGCAGACATGAGGGCAATGAGAGACAACTTTCCAAGTGAGATACTTGAGATGAGCCTTATCAATTGGTTCAAATGGAGGCTTCATCAATTGAGCCAGGACAACATTGAGATCCCAGACCACTGGAGGTGGTTTGAGTGGTGGGTCGGTGACGTCACCCACATGTTGAGAATATCTGTCTGCTGTCCCTGGATAACAATTGTCACGGTAAGTAACTGTGCTGAATAGACACCAGACAATGCCGGCGTATTTAAGCAGGAGGATGTGCTGCAGGATAACATAGTCAGCGTAGGCCACACTTAGGTAGGTGACGAAGACAGAACAAACCGCATGGGTCCTTAACATAAGTCTCCCCCTCCCAGCTCCCTACTGCCCCCGAGTGACCTTTTACATCATGACTGTTTGCATTAGCATCATATCCATTGCTCCGATTCTTTACTGTGTTTCTTATTCAGAAATAGAATGATGATTCCATCTTCCTTCCTACATTCCATGTCTCAAAGAGTTATTTGCATATAGCCTGAACTTTCTAGTGGAGGCATTCTAAAGAGAATCTCATCTTCTTTTATCTTGCTTCAATAACAGTTTAAACAGCTGATTCAAAAATGATTCCATTTGTCAAATAATATCATTACATATAGATAACTTCAAGTTAAAAAAAATAATATAGAGAAATAAGACAAGCCAAAAGCAATGAAAATAATCATTAATCAACTCTTCTTCCAGAACAACCTCCATAATAATAAAAATAGATGTTTGATATTATAACCTCTATAAAGATATCGGTTGTTCACAATTCTCCAGAAATTCCTGTAATTTTACAGGAAGTTCAAAGTTTTATTGGCATATGTTAACCTTCATTATAGCAGGCTACATCAGTCCATATCTAGCACCAAGAGATCTTCGTTTTGGGCGCATCTCCAACAGTTTTTTCCTTTTATATGCAATAGTCTTAGCAAAGTCAGGCACAATATGTATTTTTGAGTCCTGGCACTTTAGATTTTTATTTTCTTTTGCTAGTCAGATAATTTCCATAACTTGCTGATATCTCAAAAGTTTAAAAATAAAGGATGTGGCCCCTGTTGTTGATTTGTTCTCCGTGCGGGGATCCTGTGAGCCCTTTCAAATTCAAGTGGAAATCTCATTGTAAGAGGCAGGATCTTTGGAAGAAAGTTTTCTAGGAAGGAAATCGGGTCATTTTTTTTCCACTCCCTCTGGTATCCCGATTATTCTAAAGTTATTTCTTTTCCCTCTATTAATACAGTCCTCCAGGTCTCTCGTCAGAGTATCTATTATTTTCTTGTCCACTTTGTATTGCTGTATCTCTTTCTCATTTGCCTCCATTCTTTTCTTCAGTTGATCCAATTTGAGATCAATAAGTTCACCCTTTTCGTGAGGTTTGCTACCTCATCTTTAACCTCTTGAAGTTTTTGTGAGTTGTTAGAGACAATATCTTTGATTTGTCTGAGCTCTGATAAAATAGCACTGCTGTCTTCTTTTGGCAGTGGCACTTTCGTGGGAGTTGCTGGCTCTGGCTTAAATCTTTTTGCATTACCTGAACTTGTACCAGGTATGTCTCCTTTCTGCTGTTTACCCGATGCCATATTAAGCTCGGAGATCGTAAATATAACTGTAGCTTATTTACTCTTTTTTATTAAGCCTATTACTACAGAGCTGCTCTTTCACTCTACCATCCGGCTGCGCTTCCAAGCCACGCTCCCTCTATGTTTGTTTTCTTTTAGCAGATCAGTGCTAAAAGTTTGCTTCAGATTCAATTCATACAACAGACATTGTTCATCCAGGCATATTTGAATTGACTTACTACTGTGATTTGCATGCTCATTACTGCTATTGTATAAAAATCTATTCCATGCATATTCATTAAAGGTATCCTGAAAATCTGATTTGTTGGTGACCGTTGAGTAGTGAAAAGCAAGGACACAAGCTACTGAACCCCATCCCAAAGGCATACCTAGCTAGTCTGGTTTTCAGGTATGCCACAATGAATATTTAAGAGATAAATTTGCATATTGGAGACCAATTATACTCAAATCTGTCTGTGGCTAGGTATGCCTTCAGGATGGGGATCAGCAGCATTGGTCTAGAGGCTGTGGATAGTGGTAGCCAAAATGCCTTTAATTTGAAGGCCTCATATATGAAGTCTTGTTATCAAGGAAGCAAATGTCTGAAACTAAAGAAGCCTTTCTTACATGAAGAGCTTTTTCTTGCAGATGAGCACTCTCCTGATGCCGAATATGTGGACTTGCTACTTAATCCAGAGCGTTACACGGGCTACAAAGGGCCAGATGCCTGGAAGATATGGAACACTATTTATGAGGAAAACTGCTTCAAGTAGGTTAAAAGAAGTTAATAGCATTTATAGTGCTCATTATTGCACAATATAAAAGAGTTTAAGGAAATAAATGGCAGAAAATATTAAAAATGGCAAAAACTATGCCACTATGTTGGTCATACAAAACTGAGATGCTTACTCTCTTTCTTCTTAGAAGGTAGGGTATCATGTACACCAAAACTCATCTAAAGGCCAAATTCTATAAATGGCGTCCTGACTGTAGGCAGCCAACTGCTGCCTAACCAGCCAATCAGGACACATGTTTTTAAATAAAACCTCCTGAGGCAGGCTGCCTACATTGTAGGCACCTCTGGGAGTCTAGGGAGACGCATAAGCCTGCCTAAGCTCTCGTACGGCTAGGCATGGGCGTGCCTTAGTCTGGAAGTAGCCTTAGGCGGAATCTTGGGCCCCATTTGCAGTGCATTCTGGAAGTGGCCTAAGATTCCGATTGGCCCAGGTGCCTAAGGCCACCCCCAGGTGCATTCCACAGTGGCCAGTTGGATTCTTAGGCCACTCCCAGTGCATCCCAGAATGCACCTCGAATGGGGCCTAAGATTCCAGTTGGCCCAGCTGCCTAAGGCCCCTTCTATGGGAGGGGCTTTAAGCACCTGGGCCAGTCAGGACTTAAGCCCCCTCTGGTGTATCCCATGATGCACCGGGAAGTGGCAGGCCTGCCATTCACGAGATGACAGGCCAGCTGGCTGGAGGCTGGAAGGATGAATCCGGCCGGCCAATGATTTAAGGTAGGGGGATGGGGGCTGGGGGGAATGCCCATGATGCAAGGAGTGGGGTGGGTTCCGGCAGGAAGGACTGGGCATTCCTCATGTTGTCTTGGTGGGGGGTAGGGGACGGGTTGCTGCTAAACTTATTGCAACAGGGAGATCCTTTGTCGCGATAAGCTCAGAGGCAACCCGATTCTCTAACCGGCAACTGTGAAACAGACATTGGTTAGAGAATTGGGTTATTAGGTGGGCATTAGTGCTGCCTGATTCACGATTCTAATCGATTCACTGATTCAAATCAGGTGAATCGATTCAATTTACAAAAAAATCGGCCTCCTGATTCAATGACTGACCCTTCCCCCGTGCCTTCCTAAAGCAGGAGCTGCAGCACTGCCTCTTGCTGGCCGTCCGCTACCGTTTCTGCTTGAGTGGGAAGAGTCAGTCAGAAAGGCCTCCCCAGATTTTCCGTTCTTACCTCCTTAAGGCTAACACGGCAGCCTGCAGGCTCGTTGGTGTTATAGCGATCCGTGCAGCTGCCCGTCGTCCTCAGCGGCACGTTGTCTGTGCTACGTCCTGCCCCCTGCTCTGACATCAGGGACAGGATCGCGGCAGAGAGAACGTGCTGCTGAGGACGACGGTCAGCTGCAGAGATCACTATAACACCAACGAGCCTGCAGGCTGCTGTGTTAGCTTAAAAGTAAGAGCGGGGAAGCTGGGGCTTGCGGGGGGAGCAGGCGTTCGCGGCGGGGAGCAGACAGAAGAGTGCCTTCACGGCAGGGAGGACAGGCCTTTGCGTGGGGAGCAGGTCTTCAGCGGGGAGCAGGCCAAAGAGTGCCTTCACGGCAGGGGGGAGCATGTCTTCAGCGGGGGGCAGGCCTTTGCGGGGGGAGGACAGGGAGCAGGCCAAAGAGTACCTTCACGGCAGGGAGGCAGGCCTGTGCAGAGGGACGAGGAGGAAGAGTTCCTTCGCGGTGGGGAGGCAGGCCTGTGCAGAGGGAGGAGGAGTAAGAGAGAGGAGAGAAGATTCCAGACCTGGGGTGAAGGGAAGAGAGGGACCTAACCAAAAAGAGGGGGAGGAAAGTAAAGGAGAGGTGATGGACTAAAGGAGAGAGGGAGAAGAAATGCAAAACCACAAGGGGAAGGGTACAAGAGGGACAGATACTGCTCCAAAGTAGGTGGGCAGGGTGCAGGATGGCAGGAGAGATAGTAGGAGAAAGCTAGGGAAGGGGATACAGGAGGTAAGGAAGAAAAAGAAGAAGCTGGATATGGGGAGAGATAAGATGCTGGGCATGGAGGGAGCATAGGAACAAGGACACAAGGGGGACAGAACTGGAGAGGAGAATAGGGACAGGGACACAGAAGAGATGGTGGATGGTGAGGTCCATTGCTGCAGCTGCGGGGGGATGGAGATGAAAAAAAAGAAAGATGCTAGACCTCCGGGGGAGGAAAGGGAAACAGAAGGGGAGAACAGAGATGGAAGATGGATGGATAGCACGAAGAAGGAGAGCCTGAGCAGAAGACAACCAGACCAACATGGGACCAACATGATTTGAAAACTAACCAGACAAGAAAAGGTAGGAAAAATAATTTTATTTTCTGTTTTGTGATTACAATATGTCAGATTTGAAATGTGTATCCTTCCAGAGCTGGTGTTGGACCACGAACGTGAGCTAGGATTTAACAGAGAGGAAAAGTATTTTTTGTTTGTTTATTTTGTTTACACCACAGGACCAGTGTGGTTAGGAGAAGGCAAAAGGGGGTGAAGAGGCTATAAAATAAACCTACCAGGATGTTTGGAAAAACCACCCAATTGGGCAGGAAAATTGAATTGAATCGAAAATCGATTCAATAGGCTGAATCGAAAAATCGATTCAATAGGTTGAATCGAATTTAAAATTTTTTTTTTTCTTGAATCGGGCAGCACTAGTGGGCATAATAGGCGTCTGTCGGTGAGGACAGACACGATTCTCTATAGGACACCTGTATGCGATTCTCATAAGCCGCTTATGTGACTTGAGACTGGGCATTCTATAAAGAACCCAGCCCTAAAAGTACAGGGAAATTTGTCAGTCTCAGAACATCCCTTTCAGTGACTAACTGGATCTCATTCTGCCAGCTGAACACCTGCTTCAAACTGAGCATCGGGCACCTAGGTATATGTAAGCCACAGAAATACTGGCAAAATATATTTGGTGGTTCGCAATTTTAAGTTCTGAACATTATGAAGCAACACCATGGTTTGATTTTCATTAATTGTTTAATGTATTGTAACTTACATTCATTAAGCAAAGCAATTGCATAGTTATGAATATTTCCTACTTTAATTCTTGTTTAATTTGTGTTCTTATTCTTTGCCTCTAGGCCTCAGACCATTAAAAGACCTCTCAATCCTTTGGCTTCCAGTTATGGTGAGTAATGTATGAATATATGTGCCATTTAGGCATTTGGTCTGATTATCTACTATAATTCTTTAAAAACTTGAAAATTGTTCGTGCATTTAAAGTTGGTATGCTACCTATATGCATACTTGTCTGAGATTAGTAAAGGAAAATTAGGTGATATCTTGTTAGTGAACTAACTTATTACATTTTTTGACTAGCTAACAGAGGCCAGAACTTCCTAATAGAGTAAGGAGCTGAGAATCAAGGAAGCCCTGTTCAAATTCCAGTGCCGCTCTTTGTGATATTGAGTATATCATTTAACTCTCCATTTCCTCAGGGCTAAGCTTAATGTGTTTTAATGCGGTATATCACATCCTATTACCCCTTTCCTGCATCACTATATTTAGGGCTTTTTAAATATATATTTTTTCACTCCCACCATACTTATTCCATTAATGCGCAAAACATGGGGCACTAAAATATCCAATATGTCCATTAATTCTATGTTATCCAGTTTGCATGTGCTAATGTGAACATACTAGCTAGATAATGTTTCCATGCTCTCTTCCTGTTAATGACGCACCGCCTCCCAAAAATATTTTTACATACACTAAACGCATGGTAGGCTTTTAACACCCTTTATTAAAAAGGCTGCTTAGATTGTAAGCCCTTGGAGGACAAGAAAATGCTTAGTGTACTTGAATGTAACTCTCCTTTAGCTACTACTGAAAAAGGTTTGAGCTAAATCCCTTTCTTTCACCTTCCCCAGGTCCTGTCATGCCCTGTCCTGTTCTGAAGGAGGTTTTAGCCTCCAAACCAAATAAAAATATATTAAGATCTTTCTTGTGAATCGGTCAATAAAAATAAGTTAATTCCTTCATCATCTTCTTTAAAGATTAAATCATCTTTCAAAAATGATTTCAGTTTACTGCAGTTTCATCTTGGAATATATTGCCTGTTCTTAGATTAGAACAAGATAATCATGAGATTTAGGCAAACCCCTAAAATATTGACACCTTCAAAAATATTTTAATTGATTTCTGGTTTTATTTATGCCACTTGTTAGGATATCATTATTTATCCCAGGACAAGCAGGCAGGTATTCTCACTAGTGGGTGATGTCATCCGACAGAGCCCCGATGCGGATGTCTCACAAGCATACTTGCTTGAAGAAACTTCAGAAGTTTCGAGATGCCCGCACCGCGCATGCGCGAGTGCCTTCCCGCCCGATGCACTGGGCGTGTCCTCAGTTCTTTTCTTTCCGCGGAGCTGAGAAGTTTGCTTCAGCTCTCTGCGCTGAGTGAACCCGTGTTCTTGCCTTCTAGTACTGCGGTTTTGAGTTTATTTTCTCTTAATCGTGTGTTTTCTTCTGATCGTTTTATTATTTTTTAAAAAAAAAATTTTTTGCCGAAGAATCGACCGGGTCGGCCGCGTGGCTGAGGCCCCGCTCCTTCGATCTTGCAGCGGAGCTTTTTCGGCCTATGTCCCGGCCTATTACCGGTTTTAAGAAGTGTATCAAGTGCCAGCGCGCAATTTCGTTGACGGACCCGCTTCGATGCTGTTTGCAGTGTCTCGGTCCGGAACATCTTCCGAAATCGTGCCGGCCTTGTTCCACTCTAACAGCACGTGCTTTCAAGCGTCACTGTTTCCTGTGGGAGTCGATGTTCAAGAGGGAAGCTTCCAAAGAACCTTCGACTTCGACCAGCGCTTCGCCTTTACCTGTGAAGTCGTCATCTACTCCTGCTGCATCCAGACTGACTTTTCCAAGCTTGCTCTGCTGGCTTTTACCAGTCCTGAGAAAGCCACGCCCTAACCTGAGTGGGGGATGGGCTGGCTTTTGCTGAGCCTTCTGCTGCTGCTCAATTAGCCTCAGCAGCTGAGTGCTAGCTTGACTAGGAGCCTGCCTGCTAGGGTGCATTTTGCTAGGGGCTGCTTTAGGCTTAGAGAAGTTAATAAACTCCTTCAGCTGCCCCTCCTCCCAGGGCTCCTGCTCTTGGGCACTCTCATAAGGGCTAGAGTCTTGCTGTCTGCTGTTGGAAGGGCTGCCACATTGATCAGCCCTCCTAAAGGTTAGGGGTTTTTGCCCTTTGCCTGACACAAACCTAACTACAGTGCCGGGTTTGTGACGGTACCATGGTCCGGTATAATAGCATGATAACCTTTCCAGATCTGTTTGTGATCCCCTTAATCATTCGTAGCATTCTATTTGCCCTTTTTGCCGCGGACGGTTTCTTTGATTTGTCTACAAGTACTCCCAAGTCTCTTTCCTGGGGGCTCTCTCTGAGTATAGCTCTGGACATCCTGTATTCGTGCATATGATTTTTGTTACCGACATGCATCACCTTGCACTTAACCATGTTGAACCTCATTTGCCATTTTGCAGCCCATTCCTTGAGCGTATTTATGTCTCTTTGTAGGTCTTGGCAATCCTTCTGTGTCCTCACTACTCTGAATAACTTTGTAACGTCCGCAAATTTAATCACCTCACTCGTCGTGCCAATTTCTAGGTTGTTTATAAATATGTTGAAGAGCACAGGCCCGAGCACCGAACCCTACGACACACCACTTGCAACGCTTTTCCAGTCCGAGTATTGTCCATTCACCCCCACTCTCTGTTTCCTTGCCGCCAACCAGTTTTTAATCCACGTGAGTATATCACCCTCGATTCCATGGCTCGCAATTTTTCGAAGTAGGCATTCATGTGGAATCTTGTTGAACGCCTTCTGAAAATCAATACAATGTCGACCGGGTCACCTTTGTCTATCTGCCCATTTACTCCTTCGAAGAAGTGCAGTAAGTTTGTCAAGCAAGATCTTACTTTGTTGAAGCTGTGCTGGCTGGTCCTTGTCAGTTTGTGTCCGTCAAGGTGATCGATGATGCGGTCCTTTATCAGCGCCTCTACCATCTTTCCCAGTACCGAAGTCAGACTCACTGGTCTGTAGTTTCCCGGATCTCCCTTAGAACCTTTCTTGAAGATCGGCGTAACATTCGCCACTTTCCGGTCTTCTGGAATCTTTCCTGATTTGATCGACAGATTTGCTATTAGTTGGAGCAGTTCAACTATAACCCCTTTCAGTTCCTTGATTACCCTCAGGTGGATGCCGTCAATTCCTGGGGATTTATCGTTTTTAAGCCTATCAATCTGTCTGCATACCTCTTCTAGACTGACCGTCATCCCTGTCAGTTTCCCATCTTCATTTCCTGTGTCTAGCCTGTCGGCTTCCGGTATATTGGATATATCCTCTTCGGTAAATACAGATGCAAAAAATATGTTCAGTTTGTCGGTGATGGCTTTGTCCTCCTTTAGTACTCCCTTTATTCCCTAGTCATCCAACAGCCCCACCGCTTCCTTCGTGGTCGTTTCCCCTTAATATATCAAAAGAACAGCTTAAAGTTTTTGGCCTCCTTGGTTATTTTTTCTTCATAGTCTCTTTTGGCCCCTCTTACTGCTTTATGGCACTTGCTTTAATGTTTGTGCTTTTTCCAGTTTTCTTCCGTTTTTGTCCTTTTCCATTCCTTAAATGAAGTTTTCTAGTTTCTGATCGCTTCCTTCACTGCTAAAGTGAGCCATGCCGGTTCCTTGTTCTTCTTCCTCTTGGAACCCTTGTTGATAAGCGGTATGTATAGATTTTGCGCCTCTGTGACTGAGTCCTTAAAAAGGGACCATGCTTGCTCTAGCGTATTTACAGTGCTTATCTTCCTCACCATGACTCTCATCCCTTCATAGTTCCCTTTTCGGAAGTTCAGTGCTGTGGCCGTCGTTCTGGATCAAATTTTTTGTTCCTGTGTCTAGGTTGAAGTGTAACATGATCGTTATGTCATCTGCATAGTTGAAATATTTTATTTATGTGAAATCTAGGGTGGTTCCCAAGGATTGCCTTAGGAGGTTGAACACCATTGGTGAAAGTGGAGATCCTTGGGGTCCCTGTTGGGAGGATGCCAGTGTTATATAAAAACTTTTGTTATGGTTATGTTAAAGATGATATATCTATAGATATAAGAAGGCATATCTGGATAGAGGACAGTAGAAATATTATTTACATGTAGACTTACTTTGTTGTGAACACTTATTTTATATTAAGAAAAAAAATACTTGTTCATTTTAGTGTTCTCAATGAGAGCTATAGAACATATTGGTGTAATTTGAATTGGCATATAGCTCACTTAAAACAAAACCAGCCTATGCAAGGTATTATAAAATTTTTGAATGTAGCAAGTATATTAAGAGGCAACCTTATTTTTAAGGCTCAGGTATTAAATCTGGGCCTTTTCATATATATTTCATTTGGAAATAGTTACAAACAGAAAATCAATACTTTCTGAGCCTCTAACAAATTTCTGGATGTGAACTAATCAGAATAACCATCCAAATCAGTTACCAAGAGCTCCGCTAGTTAAAATCTAATATTTTCCTGTTGAAATGAGATGTTTTAATGTTCTTCGTTCTTTATTTCTAGGGGACAATGAAGGTAAGTGGACCTTTTTTTTTTTTTTTTCCCTCCTCATGAAAACTTAGATGGAGGGAAGTGTTACTTTTGTCTAAATTTTGCACCAGTTTTCAGAGTGAAATTATGCCTAAGGATAGGAACCCACAGATGTTTTCTAGTTAAACAATGTGTGTACTGTTTTAAATATAGAAAAATAGGTGTGGTGGTATAGTTCCCAATTTAACCCTACTGCTGGGTACATTATTGTTGCAGTTCCTGCCCTAACCCCTCTTCTAGGAGTGCTTACATCGAGGCTTTTACTGCGCAGCTTTTTAAAATGGGGGCTATTTTTTTACCTGCATACTGGTGGGCAATTTTCAAATACTTTTTCTGCACACTTAAGACAGTGTTATCTACAGAAATGACTTTAAAATCATCTTCACAGCACAGATGCTTCAAACATGTCTGATGTCCTGGCTGAACCTTCAGTAGTGTGCCCCCTCATCCATAGTACAGCATCTTTTCTTTCCCTCTACCCTCTCACCCAGGTATAAAGCATCTTGTCTCTCCATTCCTCCTTCCAATGCATCTGCCCCTGTCCTTTGCCTGGGCCCAGAAGAAGCATCAACACAGTGTTATGCTTATGTTGTAAAGTTCTGTCTCCCTACAACAAGACTTCCATTTGGAGGGAGAAGGGGCAGGTCACCATAGTGCTTGAGCAAGGGCCTGTGCAGGAAGGCCCCATGCTATGCTGAGTCCAGAATTAAAGTGCTTCTCTCCCATTATGGTACAGCCACCCTCTCCCCACAAAATTTGCTGCCCTAGTTGGTTGCTTAGTGGCAGGGCCATCCTTGCCTCAATGGAAGTTATTTTAGAAGGGTTTGGTGACATTTACTTATGCTAAAAAGAGATTAGGTTTTTACCTTGACAATATCTTTTCCAGTAGATAGGGATGGTATGCTGCACCAAGGATCTTTCATCCACTCTTAGAAGTCTGTTGCAGGAGATACTGATTACTGTTTTCAGTAATCTTTATTTAAAGATGGAAAATAATTTAAAAACATTCAAAAGCAACTTAAAATGCTTCCTTTTTAAAGATGCTTTTAACTGAAGTTTTATTTTATTTCAAAGTTGATTTTAACTGATGTTTTATTTTAGGTTTTTTTTTTAACTCCCTGCCCTTTTGTACTTGCCATTAATGTTTCTTCCATTTACTATAGCTATTGTATTTCTTCCCTCTTTACCTTGTGTGTCTTTTGTTCGTTCGTCCATAATAACTTTGCATGTATTATTGTTCGCTTAGTAGTTTTTAGAAAGTATGTATTAACTGTAATATTGTTTGTCTAAATGAAAAATTTTTTACTCTGTACAACTCTTTGTAGAATCGATAAAGCGTTTAATCAAATAACTAAATAAACAATAAACAAACAATACCTCCTTCTCCCTGATTTTTGCTGTTCCCAGTCAGTTTCAAGGCTGGCGAATCACCCCTAGAGGAGAAAACAGGAGAAGGAAAACAGGGAGACTCCCCAAAAAAGACTTTGATGTGCTCATAAACATATAGCTCATAAATATGCTATGGAGAGGGAAGGAACAAATAACAATCTTTTTTATCAAAAAGCCTTAATAAACTGGAAACACCAAGTATTATATACAGTTAATATACAATGTCTTCCAAACTACGATGGCTGGCAGAAAGATTACAGATGGTCTTCAGGTAGTAGGAGGTCTAGGCAGGTGCATCGACAAAGATGGATAGGGGGTTCAGCATACCATCCCTATCTAATGGAAAAGATGATATCGAGGTAAGAACCTAATCTCTTTTTCTAGTGCAATAGGGATTATATACTGAACCAAGGAACGTACCTAAGCAGTCCTAGAAACCCCAGGTGGTAAATATAAGCCTCCCCTCAAAACTGAGGCTCCAAATGAGGAGGAGTCCTGAGTTGCTGTGTTCACCCTATAAAATTTGGTGGCAGTGTGATGGGCCGACCAAATCGCCACTCAGCAAATCTCATCCAGTGAACTCATCCTGGCTTCAGCCCAGGAAGACGCAGTCCTGTTCATCAAATGTGCTCGAAGAGTGAAAGGAAGCTGCCTTCTGCAGATAATGTAGCTGGACAAGATGGACCTGATTCATCTTGATATGGTAGCAATGGAAGCCAGCCTCCCTTTCTTAACTGGATTCATCAAGATGAAGAGGTGGTCTGAGAGACGAAAGTCATTCATAACCTCCAGGTACTTCAAAATAGCCCTCTGGGAATCCAGCACCTTCAAGACTTTGTCCTTCTCGAATCCAGATGACTGGAAAGCTGGAAGTCAAACTTCCTGGTTGATGTGAAAACACCAAAACCAACTTTTGGCAAGAAAGAAGGAACAATCCTCAAGGAGACCCCAGCCTCCATGATACACAGGTAAGGGTCCCTGCATGATGAGGCTTGCAATTCAGAGAGACACCTCACACAAGTAATGGCAACCAGGAAAAGTCTTGATAGTCTGGTCCATGAGTGTGGCATCTTGCGAGGGCTCAAACAAAGACCTCAAGAGCCCTTCTAGCACAATGTTCAGGTTCAAGGAGGACAGAGCTGGAAAACCAGAGGTTGCAGCCTCAGAGCACCCTTAAAGAATCTGACAACCTCTGGGTGCGAAGAGAGAGAACATCTGGCACCTTGTAAACTGAAATAGGAAACTCCAGCCACTTGAAGTTTCAGTGAGGAAATCACCAGCCCCATATCCAGACTTTCCTGAAGAAAGAACAGGACAGCTGACCCCGAAGCCATGGCAGGGTCCAGCTGCTCCTTGTGACACCAATGTTGGAAGGTATACCATTCCTTGGCATAGGTCGCGAATGTGGCAGTCTTCTTAGCTCTCAAGAGTGCATACAACTAGATCTGAGTAGCCCTCCTGCCTCCAAACTGAGTGCTCAAGAGCCATGCCATGAGACCAAAGTGCTCTGGATCTTGCAGGACAATTGGACCTTGAGAGAGAGGAGTCCCTGGAAGGGCTGAAGCCTCAGAGGATGGCTGATCTGAAGATAGAAACATAGAAGATGACAGCAGATAAGGGCCCATCAGGTCTGCCCACTCTACTGACCCACCCCCAAGTCTACTATCCTAGGGATCCCACTCCTGGTGACAGGGTCCCTTGGCTTAACCCTCTAAGGGATCCCACTGGGCATCCCATTTGCTCTTAAATTCTTGCACGCTGTTTGCCTCGATCACCTGCACCGGGAACTCGTTCCAAGGATCAACCACTCTCTCGGTGAAGAAATATTTCCTGGTGTTGCCATGAAATTTCCCGCCCCTGAGTTTGAGCGGATGCCCTCTTGTGGCTGAGGGTCCTTTGAGAAAGAGAATCTCTTCTTCCATCTCGATACGGCCGGTAATATACTTAAATGTCTCGATCATGTCTCCTCTCTCCCTACGTTCCTCGAGTGAGTACAGCCGCAAATTTTTCAGCCTTTCCTCGTACGATCAATCCTTGAGCCCCGAGACCATCCTGGTGGCCATCCTTTGCACCGACTCTACTCTCAGCACATCTTTTCGGTAGTGTGGCCTCCAGAATTGCACACAGTCTTCCAAATGAGGTCTCACCATGGTTCTATAAAATGGCATTATGACTTCAGGCTTCCGGCTGACGAAACTCCTGCGGATGCAACCTAACAACTGTCTTGCCTTAGATGAAGCCTTCTCCACATGATCAGCAGTTTTCATGTCTGCGCTGATAATCACTCCCAAGTCTCGTTCTGTTGAAGTTCTAGCTAAGGTCTCACCAGTCAAGGTGTAAGTTCTGCACGGATTTCTGCTGCCGAGGTACATGATCTTGCATTTCTTAGCATTGAAGCCCAGCTGCCAGGTCGAGGACCAAAGCTCCAACAAATGTAGGTCCTGTGTCATACTATCGGGTGAATTGCCATCTCTCACTATATGGCGTCGTCAGCGAATAACGTTACCTTACCTTGAAGCCCTTGAGTTAGGTCACCTATGAATATGTTGAAAAGGAGCAGGCCCAAGACTGAGCCCTGCGGTACTCCACTGGTCACCTCCGATGTTTTAGAGAGGGTACCGTTAACTACCACCCTCTGAAGTCTGCCACTCAGCAAGTCATTGACCCATGTAATTAGTGTTTCTCCCAGCCCCATTGATTTCATCTTGCTCAACAGCCTGCGATGTGGGACACTATTGAAAGCTTTGCTGAAGTCTAGGTATACGATGTCCATGGATTCTCACAAGTCTAATTGTTTTGTTACCCAGTCAAAGAAGCTGATGAGATTGGATTGGCAGGACCTACCCTTGGTGAATCCATGTTGACTGGGATCCCGTAGATTCTCCTCATCCAAGATTGCATCTAATTTACGTTTGATTAGTGTTTCCATTAGTTTGCATACTATTGATGTGAGACTCGCCGGTCTGTAGTTTGCAGCCTCTGCCCTGCAACCCTTTTTGTGCAGTGGAATGACGTTAGCTGTTTTCCAGTCTATGGGGACTCTCCCCAAACTTAGGGAGAGATTGAAGAGTCCTGATAGCGGTTCTGCCAGGACATCACGCAGCTCACTGAGCACCCTGGGGTGTAGCTTTGTTCACCTTGAGTCTTGCCAGTTCGTAGTAGACGTCGCCAGGTGTGAACTCGAAATTCTGAAACGGGTCTTCCACGCTGGGCCTTGCCTGCAACTGCAGACCGTGCCCTGGTGTCTCGCAGGTGAAGACCGAGCAGAAGTATTCATTCAGTAGTTCTGCTTTATCGGAATCTGATTCTGCGCAGTTCCCATCTGGTTTTCTAAGGCATACTATCCCGTCTGTGTTCTTTTTCCTATCACTAATATACCTGAAGAAGGATTTGTCCCCTTTCTTCATGTTCTTTGCCAGAGTCTCTTCCACTCGAAGTTTGGCCTCCCTGACTGCCGTTTTGACCTCTGCAGACCTCGCCCTATGTTCTAGTTTAGCTTCCCTAGTCTCCGTTCGTTTGTAGGAAATAAATGCTTTTTTCTTCTCCTTGACGAGGTGTGAGATTTCTGCGGAGTACCATTGGGGTTTGTTGTTTCTCCGCCGTTTGTGTACTGATTTAATATAGAGGCTTGTCGCTTCATGTATGGTAGATTTCAGGGATGACCACATAGCTTCCACATCATCGGTCGTAGCTTGGTTCTGCAGTGTCCGGTGGACGAAATCTCCCATGCGTTTGAAGTCAGTGCCTCGGAAGTTGAGTACTTTTGTTTTCGTGTTTGATCTAGGGAAACCTTTCCTGAGGTAGAACCACACCATGTTGTGGTCGCTGGAGGCTAGCGTATCTCCTACCGAGACCTTCGAGACGCTATCCCCGTTGGTGAATCCCAGGTCCAGGATCGCCTAGGCCCTAGTGGGTTCCAATACCATTTGTTTGAGTCGTGCTCCCTTTATGGATGTTAACAGTCTCCTGCTGCCGCTGGTTGTTGCTGAGTATGAGTTCCAATCTGCGTCAGGCATGTTGAAGTCCCCTAGCAGAACAGCATCTCCCCGTAGAGTGATATTCTCTGTCTTCAATTAATTCGGAGTCTTTGTCTTCCAGTTGTCTTGGAGGTCTATATACTACACCAAGATACAGGCATTTTTCCCTGCCTCTGGCCAGGTTCACCCAGAGGGATTCCCCAGTGTACTTGACATCTGTGATTCTGGTAGTTTTGATGTCTTCTTTACTGTATAGTGCCACCCCTCACCCTGACTTTCCCTCTCTATCCTGACGAAATAAGTTGTATCCCGGTATAGCCATATCCCACCCATGAGAATCTGTGAACCAAGTTTCGGATATTGCCACCACGTCAAGGTCGGCATTCATTATTTTGGTCTCTAATTCTAGAATCTTATTTCCTAAACTGTGTGCATTAACATACATAGCCCTCCATACCCCGTGATTGCTAAGTCCCTGTGGGGAGTTTCTCACCTGGGGTAGTGTGACTCCTAGAGAATTGTTTGCAATGGAGGCACTTACTTTGGACTTAGAATCGGAGTTTCGACTCGCCTCGTCAGGATTGTTCCTTACTGCACTTGTATCTGAGTGGGTACACTACCCCCGACTTACCTACCGTGTTTCCCCCATTATAGGACCTCCTCCTTTAGTAAGACACCCCCCTTTTTTTCCCCACCTGGGAAATATAAGGCCCCCCCCCCCCCCCGAAAATAAGGCACTATTTGGCAAGCATGTCTTGGCGATCCAAAGTACTGGTACAGTACCATATGCGTGGTCACACAACTTCCTGCTTCCGCTGTCCAGGAAAACAAGCCCAGGAACAGCCTCTGTACACCGAAGCCCTGATTCTCCAAAAGTGCGTCCCGATTTTAGGCAGCTGTAGACGTCCTACAGCTGTCTAATCAGCCAATCGGGATGCACGTTTAAAAAAAAAAAATGCTCCCCAGGCAGGCCGCCCGGGAGAGGCGTCCTATACTAAACGCCGATTCTGTAACCGGCGTCTTTAGAGAATTGGGTTAAATTAGACGCGGCCGCTATACTTATGGCAGCAAGGGATCTCCCTGCTGCAATATGTATAGCGGCCGCCTGTCCCATCACCGACAGGAGAATGCCTAACTCCTCCTGTCGGAACCCCCAGCCCCCTCCCCCCCAAACTCGTAATCGCCGACAGGAGGATGCCCAACTCCTGTAGGCTGTAGGACGTCTACAGCTGCCTAAAATCGGGACGCACTTTTGGAGAACCAGGGCCTTAAATGTTTTTCTGGTTTGTGATACAGTTTTTTCTGGTTTGTGATACAGCTTTTCTGGTTTGTGATGACCTGTACCATATACAGGTAATAAATGTCTTTTTTTCAGCAATAAATGTGTACTGTATTCTTCTTCATGGAAAAATAAGACATCCCCCTGAAAATAAGACCTTGTGCATATTTTGGAGTTTTTAAAAATATAAGACAGTGTCATATATTTGGGGAAACAGGGTAGTTTAAAGCCCTACGAAGCAGGCGGGCTAGTCGGTGTCCAAAGACAGGTTTGTGTACCATGGATGTCATGGCCAGTCCGGAGCCACCAGGATAACCATCCCTGATGCCTGGACACTCTTCTCAGGACTCTCCCCACGATGGACCATGGAGGGAACAAGTACATGAGTTTGCCAACAAGTCAAGGCTGAACCAGTGCGTTGATACTGGCGCTTCCACGCTCATATTTGTGGCTGAAGAATTGCACTGCTTTCTTATTGCTTACTGGGCTGGAATAAGAAGTAGCTGAAGATTTATACAGTAGAATCACTGGAACTCAAGCAAAATAAATCCCCTCCCCAAAACCACCTTTACTGCTACCCTCCAATCCAAACCCTCCCCCTGAGGCCACCAACAGTGCTACCCTCCACTGCAAACTGTACCCCCCCCCCAGGCCATCAGCGCTGCTCTCCTCATTTCATGCCCAAAGTGATCGGCGCTGTTTTTGTGTGTTCATCTATCGAGGGTACAGTGACTAGTCAGTCGGAGAGTTGAATGTAGGCTATTCTATAAACTTTCCTAGAAATGGGATGTGCAAAACATGTTTACATGTAAAAGGTAGAAGTTGCATGCATGTATGCTTGCTTAAAAGTAGATGTATAGAAATAATGTGCCTCTTTGTATGTGATCTGTGCATGGGTGTTCCTGGGGGTATAATTTGAGCAACATTAATGCAGAGGGAATTTATTCACATACATGGGTTGTGTGTGTATGGGTTGTTATTGTTTTTTAATAAAATGTGTGCATATGAGAGTACATGCCCATAACAGAGCATTTGAGCACCTTTTGCCTTTCCAAACAGATAAAGGTCATCTATTGTTTTGTTTATATATTTATAGATATATATTGTTGTCCTTTTCAGCAGGTTATTACTTTTAATATATTCTGGCTGTTTATTTTCTCATTCTAGATAACACTTTTTATAACTGGCTGGAAGGTAAATGACATTTTCTGTTTTCACCAGTATTTTATTTAATGCATATAAAGTGGTACCTTGGTTTATGAGCATAATTCGTTCCAGAAGCATGCTTGTAAACCAAAATACTCGTATATCAATGCGAGTTTCCCCATAGGAACTAAGGGAAACTCGCTTGATACGTTCCCACCCACCCCACCCCCTGAGGCCAGCGGCCCTTCTCTATCTACCCACCCCCACTCCCCGGCGATCCGGCACCCTCCCCCCCTGCGATCTGGCATCCCCCCACTCTCGTCGCACCCCACCGCCGTGATCTGAAATCCCCCAGCACCCACCCGAACACACTGCTTACCCCCATCTGGCCGCCGGCACCAACGCACAGAACATGCCAGTGCCGGTGCCTGAAGATCTACGTCGTCTTCTTTGCTGGGCCTTGAGCATCTGCGCATGCTCAAAGCCTTAGAGTTCACGCTCTCTCCAAGAATCTTGGAGAAAGCGTGAACTCTAAGGCCTTGAGCATGCGCAGATGCTCAAGGCCCAGCAAAGAAGAAGACGCAGATCTTCGGACACCGGCATTTCCTGTGCGTTGGTGCCGGTGCTGGCGGCCAAATGGGGGTAAGCAGCATGTTCGGGTGGGTGCTGGGTGATTTCAGATCACGGCGGTGGGGTGCGATGCGAGCAGGGGGATGCCGGATCACAGGGGGGAGGGTGCCGGATCGCGGAGGGCGCCACTCGCAAATCGAGGCAAGCTCGGTTTCTGAGGTGCCGATTTTGCAAATGTTTTGCTCATCTTGCAAAACACTCACAAACCGGTGCAGTCGTAAACCAAGGTACCACTGTACTAAGTTTGGTTATTTTACAGTGTTCTGGATCTTAAGTGAAAAATTAACTTTTCTTAATGTAACCTTTATTTAGGACTTTGTGTAGAGAAAAGAGCTTTTTATAGATTAATTTCTGGTCTACATGCAAGCATCAACATTCATCTGAGTGCACGGTACCTTTTGCAAGGTATGTGGCATATGCCTGATCTAATCCAGATATTCTCCCATACCCCCTACTCCCTCCAAACCACTTCAGATCTTTCTCAGCACTTACAGCAGAAATAGGTCTTTTGAGTCACCCTGGCTTCCCACAGCATAATGAACCCTTCCTTGGTTTGTTAAATCTTTGCAGTGCAGTTTCTCAGAAGTTCCCTTCTATCAGCCAAACTTAAAACTATAGTTATATAGGGGCTGATTCTGTAAGTGGCACTTGCCGTGTGTCACTCACAGACAGCCACCGCTTACAGAATCGTAGCTAGCACCAGAAATGTAGCCCTAGGGTCCTTGCAGAACACAGCCAGTGATGCCAAAGTCTGGCGCTGCCCCTAAACATGCCCACTTCTGGGTTTCAGCCCTGGATACATAGTTAAGAGCACAAACAGAAGAAAGTGCAACCAGAGACTGGGAAAAGATGAATAGAAAAATAAAATCACCAGACAACAAAGGTAGGAAAAGTGATTTTATTTCCAATTTAGTAATTGAAATGTGTCAGTTGTGAAAATTTATATCCTCTGTCTGTATTTTGCACTATATTTGTCTATTTTTCTGCAGCAGTTTCTGAGATGACTGCATATTTTAAAGTCATCTGCCTTGATCTCTGGAAAAAAAAACAAACCAGAATTTAAATAATTAAAAACTTCTCTGCATACAGTGTGCTTTGTGTAGTTTAATTTTGTTGTTACCATTATGTATTGTTAATAAGATTATATTGTGTATATGAAAAATGAATGGCAGAAATTGCATTACAATTAGTATTATGGGGGCGGAGCTTGGGCAGGTCTGGGACAGAGCTTTGACGGTCAGTGGAGGAGAGTGTGGTGTAGTGGTTAGAGCTACAGCCTCAGCACCCTGAGGTTGTGGGTTCAAACCCTGTGCTCTCCCTGTGACCCTGGGCAAGTCACTTAATCCTCCACTGCCCCAGGTACATTTAGATAGTGAGCTCACCCGGACAGATGTTTGAAGTACCTGTATGTAAATTGCTTTGACTGGTTGCAAAATTACAAAAAGGTGGTATACAAGTCCCAATCCCTTTCCCCTTTCCCTTACTTGGTTGATAGACTTAGGGGGTACTTGGCTTGAAGAAGTTGAGAAGCACTGCTCTAGTGCATTCCTTTTCAGTATTGCAGTAGTGAATGTACTCCCCTATCAAATACATCTAATTTTATTACTGCTTTAATGAGATTTGGGTATAACATTTTGCTTTGTAAAAAAATAAGAAGCACCATACTGGGTCTAACTATTGATCTCTGGATCCTGTGTCCAACAGTGGTCATTCTAACTTAGTAAATCCCTGATGGGAAAATCAACTCCACCTCCATGTTGCTCATGCCCGAGTTTCTTCCACATTAAGCATTCAGTTGTGAGACAATCTTGAGTTTACACAGTTTGTTTTACATCTTTTTAAAATGTATTTTCCTGGAGTAAGGCACATCTGCCCCCAGATGGTTCAGGAAATATATCTGGTCCTCATTCTAGGAGCAGAAGGAATAAAGAAGTCAGATGATGAAAATCAGCTTCTCAAAGTAAAGTGCTTATTGATATAAAACTCTTGTTATAAGTGCCAAGAAAATAGGATGATAGTGCTGGACTTTGCAATTCTAAAAATATAAAATTTTATTTTATGGGGGATTTTTTTTGTTTGTTTGTTTTTCAAGAGACATGGTTGGAACAGAAGTGGGGACACAATGCCAGTGAATTTCAGAAAAGATTTGATACCGTCCTTACAAAAGGGGAAGGTGCAAGGCGGCTTAGGAATTTGTACTTCCTCTATCTTATTGAGCTGCGAGCTGCATCCAAAGTGCTACCTTTCATTGAGCGCCTGGGATTCCAGCTATTCA
Source organism: Geotrypetes seraphini (assembly GCF_902459505.1). NCBI lineage: Eukaryota > Metazoa > Chordata > Amphibia > Gymnophiona > Dermophiidae > Geotrypetes > Geotrypetes seraphini. The sequence continues at coordinate 136,725,194 of NC_047090.1, read as the reverse complement.
CAGGCGATAAATCCCAAGACGTTGAAAATAAAAATTTACTGTTGGAAATCCTTCAAGATGTCAAGTAAGTAGCTACATCTGATATCTTCCTAGTGCTACTACTAGAAAATTCTCAAAAGACCTAATGGTGAATGGAAAAGTAGTGTGGTGGTTGTAATTTTTTTTTTTTTTTCCTGTCTTGAAAATGGACATGGTGTAATAACGTGAGTAAAATGGATTTCCTTAAAGCAGTATATGTCAATCTAGTTCCATAGACTCACTTATTCTGTCTGATTTCAGGCTAGCTACGTGGATTGAAAATGTGTGAAATTGGTTTGTGTACACTGGGTCTCCAACATGTGACACCATGGTCTCATTTTCAAAAAAGAAAAACATCCCAAAAGTGGCATAGAGGGGCAGATGGCTGTTTTTCTCACCAAACCCTTCCAATTTTGTTATTTTCTAGACAGATTTCTTAGCTGATTGTAGCAGGTTTCCCGGTCTTGCTGCATCTGGGTAGAAAGAACTGACGTTTCAGCCATCATTCTATGGCTTTCTTCAGGGTATGCTGAGGTTTGCAGTGTCTTTCCTGACAGAATTTAAAAGTGGGACCTCAGACTCGCTCTCCAGACATTAAAAATTGGCTCCCGAACACTCTCGCTATTCAAACTTAGACCTCCAACGAACTTTCCCTCCAAAATTCAAATTCATGACCAACAGACTTCCTGTTCTCAATCAGATCATCCCACAAATTTTCCCCACCCACAGAAGTCAGACTTACCAGCCTGTAATTCCCTACTTCTTCCTTACTTTCACTTTTGTGGAGAAGGACCACATCCGCCCTTCTCCAGTCCTCTGGTAGCAGTCCTGACTCTAGAGACTCATTGAAAAGGTCAGTCAGCGGAGCCACCAGAACTTCCTTAAGTTCCTTCAGCACCCTTGGATGTACACCATCAGGCCCCATTGCTTTGTCTACTTTTATTTTAGCTAGCTCCTCACAAACACAACCCTCTGAAAATCGATCAGGATCTACCACTATTCCATCCCTATTCATGTTTGTCTGCTGTGGTGTCGCTCCCAGTGCTTCACCCATGAACACAGAACAGAAATATTTGTTAAGCAATTAAGCCTTTTCTTTATCAGCTTCTACATATTTCTCCCCTTCACCTTTGAGTCTCACAATGCCACTTTTGCTCTTCTTCCTATCGCTAATATAACTAAAAAATATCTCATCTCCAAGTTTTACTGTTTCAGCTATTTTTTTTCTTCTATTTGCATCTTTGCTTTCCTGATTACACGACCAATCTCTCTTAACTTTCCCAACTGCTAGAACAGTTCTCCTTGTAGAGAATCCAGGATCTCTCTACTTCTGGAAGTCCCCACAATAGGGATACCCTAATCAACATCCAGCATGCTCAAATCACCTATTAGTAAAATTTCCCCTTTTTTAGATATATTCTGAATGTCTACCATTAAATCTATGTCTACTTCTTCCGTCTTTGAAGGAGGCCTGTATATTACACCAATGTAAATATATACACATAAGAACATAAGAAATGCCGCTGCTGGGTCAGACTAGTGGTCCATCATGCCCAGCAGTCCGCTCACGCGGCGGCCCTTTTGGTAAAATTGATCCACAGTGCCTCTTCCTGCCCTAAAGATCTTGCAATTGTGTGGCTTTAATATGATCTTTAACATATAACGCTATGCCCCCTCCTTTTCTTCTTACCTGTCTTTCCTGAACAGATTATAGCCCGGTATAACTACATCCCTGTCATGGTTCTCCGTGAACCACATCTCCATGATCGCCACTATATCCAACTCATCATCTTCCATCACAGCTTCTAGATCCAGAATCTTGTTTCCCATACTTCAAGCATTAGTATATACTGATTTCTAGACATTGCCCCCATTCGTGTAGAGGTATTCAGTAATTTACTTACCTGAGTGGGGGCTTTGATCACCCTGCCCCATCACTTCTAGTTTAAAGCCCTCTTCAGTAGATTAGCCAGCCTGCTGCCAAAGAGACTTCTTCCCTTCTTTGATAGATGCACACCATCCCTACTCAGCAGCCCTTGGAAAATCATCCCATGGCCAGGTAGCCCAAATGCTCTCGACAACACCATCCACATAGCCACGCATTCATCTCCAGGATGCAAGCTTCTCTGCCCTGGCCTTTACCCTTGACAGGGAGGATGGACGAGAATACCACCTGCACACCTTCTGCTTTACCTTCTCTCCCAAAGCCACAAAGTCACTTTTGATAAGTTTGCAGGGGGTGTACCTGGCGGTATCGTTAGTGCCAACTTGATGAGCAGCATCAGATAAGTAGTCAGGCTTAATGAGTCTCTGCAAGCTCTCTGTAACATCTTTGATTTTAGCACCGGGCCGACAGCATACCTCTCGTGACATCATGTCTGGTCTGCAGATCGATGCTTCTGTACCACTCAAGGGAATTGCCAACTACCACTACCTTTGCCTCCTAGTAGTCACAGATCCAATAATTTTTTGGAATTTTAAGCTTTGGTTCTTCCTCTTCTTGGGATTCTCATCTCCTCCACTTCCAGGACAGCATACTTGTTCTTCAGTTCAAACATGGGGGGAGTCATAGTATCAATCTTGCAGTGTTTGTAATCTGTCTTCCCTCAGCACATCCTCTTCTTCCCCACTGCTGGAAATCTTTTGACGACTCATGAACCATTTCATCGAAGTACCTCTCATTCTCGCGGATGCTTCTCAGTCTTGCCACCTCCTCTCTGTTCCTTTACTTCCTTCATGAGAGAGTCAAGCTGAAGACAGCCCAAATTAAATGACGTAAAGGGATATCCGAAGAGTTAGCTTGTTGTATTAGTACTCCTGGTTTATTGAGAAAAATTTCCCAGTCAAAAACTTGTTTGATTTAGGCTGCCAATAATTCTAAGTTATATTAGGCATTCCTCTTCCACCCCATTCAGGACCCTGCCACATTAGTGATCTAGGCAATCTTGGGGATTCTCTGCCCCATACAAATCAGGATAACTCTTGCTGAAAAGATTCAAGAGTACTCTTTGATATTAATAAAGGTGGAGCTTGTAAAAGAAAAAGCATTTGCAGTAACAGATTTATTTTAATCGCTGCAATCTTTCCCCACCATGATAACCATAACATTTTCCATTTGCCTAAATCTTTTCTAATGTTGTTCCACAAGACTTCATAATTACTCATATAAAGCTTTGACAGATCTTTAGTAATCTGGACTCCCAAGTATCTTAGTTGGGTAGGGGCACATTTAAAAGGGAAACTTCTACAAATCATTTTTTCCTCTAAAGGAAAAGTTGTATTTCCCATGATCTCTGATTTATTAAAGTTAATTTTGAACCCTCCCACTTTTCTATATAGTTATAATTCTTTCATCATCTCTGATAGGGTCTGCTGAGGTTGCCGGACATAAAACAAAATGTCATCAGCAATAAGTGCCAATTTATGATGTAAAGAACCATGTTGCAAGCCTTGTATTCTCAAGCTATCTTATATACACTGAGCAAAAGGCTCTATAGATAAAGCAAATAAGAGAGGTGAGACCGGGCAGCCTTGCCTAGTTCCTCTTTGAATTTTAAAGAAAGAAGAATAACGATTATTAACCTTGACTCGTACTACTGGCTTATATAATTTATGAATCCAAGTACATAGCCCTGTCCCCACTCCCACCTTCTGCAACACCTGCCATAAGAAACCCCAGCGGACCCTATGAAATGCTTCTCTGCATCGGTAGATAAAAGCAAAAAAGGTACATTTAGCCTACGAGCCTCCTCTAGCATCCTAGATATATTATCTTCAACCTGGCGTTTTATAACTAATTTTGTTAGAACAGTTGCGAGTCTATCAGCTATTACTCTAGCTATTAACTTTACATTGATGTTCAAGAGAGAAATAGGACGATATGAAGAACATGAAGTGGGGTCTTTTTCAGGTTTTAATAATACTGTAATCTCTGCTTCCCTCATACTTGGTGGCAAAGAATTTCCTACCAACAGTCCATTACAAACCCGTACTAGCAAAGGACCCACCATGTTGCCAAATGATTTATAAAAATGAGGAGAAAATCCATCAAGGCCAGGAGACCTATCCAGTCGCAAAGATTTTATAACCTTTAGCATTTCCTGGGTTGTCATAGAGAGATCTAGTTTGACACTGTCTTCCTGGGAAAGCTTTGGTAATTGAATCCAATCTAGATATGTTTTTATTTTCTCTTGGCCTCCCGATTCAGTATATAGATTCTTCTAGAAAAGTTGAAATACATCTCAAATCTTATCATCCTCGTAAACCATATCATCCTTGGGCCCTTTGATTTTTTATATAACCTGTGTCTTTCTTTTCCCTTTTAAGTATCTAGCTAAGGTAGCTCCCGACTTTTTACTAAACTTAAACAGATGTTGTTTAGCTCTTGATCTTTGATAATCTAGCCGGGCCAACTGTAAGGTAATAAGTTCTACTCGAACTTGCCTTAGTTGTGATCAGATATATTTAGATGGATTTCGCTTGTGTTGGCGTTCTAGATTCAAAAGCTGTTCTGACAGTCAAATGAATTTGTTCCCTTTCTCTTTTTTCTTCCTGGATCCCCATTAATAAGATGACCCCCTTAAGAACGCTTTTAAAGTGTCCCAAACAAAACTATCAGATACTTCTCCATTGTCATTATCATCCCAAATATTTTACCAGGACATCCTTAAGATCATCACAGATAATTTGATCTCCCAAAAGATAATCATTTAATTTCCAAGTATCCTGAAGTTCAAAATAGGAGAGTGATCCGATATCTGTATTGGAGCTATGATGGAATCCTTACATGAACCCCAAGATTGCCTAGAACACCAAAGTTGGTCTACTCGTGTATAAGTCTGTTTTGCATGTGAAAAAAAGTGTAATCTCGACTTGAAGGATGTTGTAAACACCATACATCTATCAACTCAAGATCATTTACCAGACAGATTTCCTAGGACATCAGGCCGCCCAGTGGTATTAATTAATATCTGGTTATATGAATAAGAAACCAAAAAGCATTGAGATAAAGCAGCAGATTTCTGCGTCTCAATGGCCACGAATTTGGACTTGGAGGATGAGATGTACAGCATCAGCATCTATGAGACAAACTTAGTTTTTTTGTTAGATAGAAGTTTTTTGACCCCTGTTAGATTACAAAAAGTAAATAGTTCTAAGTCAAATAGATGCTGGCACTGTCATCTCGATATAGGGACACTGGATCATCTGTTCTTTTTTTTGTCCCTTGATACTTAAATTTTGGCAATCCATTTGGAGTCAAATCAATAGAATACTGGAAGCTCCAGTGGCATTGACATATGATATAGTGCTATTTGGCACATTGAGGGCCAAGAGTCCAATAACTTCATGTAATAATAGATTACTTTTCATCATGACGGGAGTTGCCATACAACTTCTTCTGAAAAATTGGGACAGGTTAAACTATAGTTTTTGGTGGGAATCCTTGTGTCAAACTTATAAATTTGAACGTATGAGAGCAATACAGTTGGGACATTATAAGAAACTAGTGTTTTAGCCCGTTATATTCATTACAGTAACGGGTGCTAAAATAGCCCAACCTATACCCTGACTCTGACTCTGACCCCACCCATGCCCCGCCTCTATCATGCCCGGACTCTGCCTCCCACTGATCCCAGTCTCACCTTTCACCATTTCCTTTGTACCCTTTTGGCCCTCCTGACAGGGTCTTTACTTACCCGAGGCAGCAGCAGCAGTCCTGACGTACCAACCTTTCCTCCCTCAGTGCCCCAAAGCAGCAGTGGTCCTACCATTTCCATCTCTCCCTTTCCCCCTTTCACACCCTCTACCATCTCTCTCTGACCCTGTTTCACCTCTTTTGCCATCTTTCCCTTTCCTGACCCCCTCTATCCTTCCCCAAGACCATCTCTCTCTCCTCCCCCCCCTCCACACTCCCTGAAGTCTATCTCTCCCTATCCCCTACCATCTCTCCTGGTCCCCCTAGTAGCCCCTCTGTTCTTCTCATCCATCTGTCTCTGTCTCTCTCTTCTCACCTCCTGCCTCTGCGGAGCTTTCGCAGCTCCTCCTCGTCCTTCTCCAGCCAGGCTTCAGCCATCTGCCACTGCGACCTGTAGCCGCCGACAGCCGTCACAGCCGACATCCGCCTCAGGGGATTCTCGTGCATGCGCACTTCTACCTGCGGTGCCCTACAGCGCACGAAAAACGGGAGCACGCAAGGCTTTATTATATTAGATTCAAGGAGATTTGGGACCCATTGACAAATTTTGTAAAGTTGATTATTGGTTTTAGCCCTTTGATTATACACGTCCAGGAGGGGTGGGGGGGAGGGGGATATACCTTTACTTTATTATTTGATTGTAATTGTTGTTATCCCAGGACAAGCAGGCAGCTATTCTTGACTGATGGGTGACGGCACCGACGGAGCCCCGGTACGGACAATTTTAGAGTGATTGCACTCTAAGAACTTTTTAGAAAGTTCTAGCTCGGCCGCACCGCGCACGCGCGAGTGCCTTCCCGCCCGACAGAGGCGCGCGGTCCCTCAGTTTCTTAGTTTCCGCGGAGCTAAGAAGACGCGTTTTCAACGGCTGTTGAAAATTTTTTCATACTTGCCTTCCCGCTCGCGTAAACGTTTGGCTAATTTGCCTTTTTTCTTTCTTTTATTTTGTTTAAAAAAAAAAAAAAAAAATTCTTTCAATTTTTTCTTCAATTTCGGTTTTCCCCGGCGGGGCCTTCTGCCACCATCGAAGCCTCGGCCTTCGATTTGGCGGAAGCCGTTTTTCCTTTCATGCCCCCTCAACCGGGTTTTAAAAAGTGCCAGCGGTGTGCTCGGCCTATATCTCTCACGGACCCACACAACTGGTGTTTACAGTGTTTGGGTCCTGAGCATCAGGCCTCCTCTTGCACCCGCTGTGCTACTTTGAAAAAACGAACTTTAAAAAATCGCTTAATTCAACAGCGATTGTTGTTCGGTGCCGAGATGTCCGACCCCGTTCCTTCGACTCCGGCTTCGGCACCGATTCAGTCGGCACCCTCGTCTTCGATGCCGCGTGATTCCACACCGGCATCCCAACAGTCAGGTAAGCCGGCTAAGAAGCCTTCCCCGCTGGAACGTCTTCCGGCCTCGAGTGCAGTGAGCCCAATCCTGCCGCCGGTTCGACGCCAGCGGAAGCGCTCCGCCCCTATAGAGGTGAGTCCCTCGACATCGGGCTCCTCATCTCCGGGGCGTCGAGCGGCACCGCAGGTACCGCAGAAGAAAAAAGCGGTACCGGTGCCATCCCTCGATGACCGCATTACGGCCATCCTTCAGGTGCAGCTGAAGGAACAATTAGAACGACTCCTTCCTGCTATCATGACACCGAACCTTCCGGTGCCAGTTCGCACCGAGCCATCGGTACCGGTTGTTGAACAACCTGTATCGGTACCGATTGTGGAACCCGTTTTAACCGCTTCCACTGTTTCGGTACCGCTTCACCTAACCTCATCGGTATCGATGCCAGTCCTTGCACCGGAGCCGAGAGCTCACCATCAATCGGTGCAGACTTCGGCACCGGTGCGTCCGATAACTTCTCCGGACACGGTATCGATGAGGTCGGGTAAGTCGATACGCAAAACCCGACACATGCAAACGTCGACACCTGAGTCTCGGGACCATTCTTCCCATGTAAGGGACCCTGATCTGTGGGGAGACTCAGAGGAACCCTTTCTTTCTGAAGGAGAATGTTCCTCAGAGGAGGAGGATTCGGCTGTCCCTGACCCATCCTCCAAACAGGCCACTTCCTCTTTCTCTAGTTTTTTGAAAGAGATGTGTGAGTCCTTGTCCATTCCTTTGGAGGCTGAATCCAAAAAGTCTAAAGCTTTTTTGGATGCCCTTGATTTTGATCAGCCTCCAAAGGAATTTTTGAAACTTCCCCTTCATGACATCCTAAGGGAAACTTTCTATAAGAATTTAGAGACTCCTTTAACTGTCCCAGGGGCCCCACGTAAACTGGATTCTCTATATAAGGTAATTCCCATTCCTGGGTTCGACAAACCTCAACTACCACATGAATCCTTATTTGTCGAATCCACCCTTAAAAAGACTTCAGGAGCCAGTGTATATGCATCTGTCCCTCCTGGCAGAGAAGGAAGGGCCATGGATAAATTTGGTAAGAGGCTCTACCAAAATGCTATGTTAGCTAATAGGGCTAGTAATTATGCTTTTCATTTTTCTTTTTATTTAAAGCATCTCCTTACCACCATGGCTTCTTTCGAGAAATATCTTCCTTCACGAAAGCATTCCGCTTTTCACACATGCTTGTCGTCTCTTCTCCAATTGCGTAAGTTTATGGTGAGATCCATATATGACACTTTTGAACTTACATCCAGAGCGACAGCAATGTCAGTAGCTATGCGTCGTTTGGCCTGGCTTCGGGTATCCGAGCTTGATGTTAACCATCAAGATCGGTTAGCCAATGCCCCATGTCTAGGGGATGAGCTCTTTGGGGATTCCATGGACTCAACCACACAAAAGCTCTCTGCTCATGAGACGCGCTGGGATACCCTGCTCAAAAATAAAAAGAAGCCTCCTCCGCCAAGACCATACAGGCAGCAATCGGCCTATCAACGCCGTTTCACAGCCCGTCCATTGCCTACCACTGCTCAACAACCTAGGCGTCAGAGACAACAGCAACGTCAGCCTCCCAGACAACAGCAACAGCAACAAGCTGTAAAACAACCTCCTCAGCAAAAGTCACAGCCCTTTTGACTTCATTCTCCGCAGTATAGCCAGTATCCCTATTCCTGCTCTCCTGCCTCAACCAATAGGAGGTCGACTTTCTCTGTTCCTCAGCCGGTGGGAAGTAATCACTTCGGACCAATGGGTCCTCAACATCATCCGCCACGGCTACTCTCTCAACTTTCAGACTCTCCCACCTCAAAGCCTGCCAAAAGAGTCTGCTTTGAACAGTCCTCAATCAGCCCTCCTTATTCAGGAGGTCCAATCCCTCCTCCTTCTGAACGCTATAGAGGATGTTCCTCTAGATCAAAAGGGGCAGGGATTCTACTCCCGCTACTTTCTAGTTCCCAAAAAGACAGGAGATCTCAGACCCATCCTGGATCTTCGCGATCTCAACATTCATCTGGTAAAAGAAAAATTCAAGATGCTTTCTTTAGCCATCCTTTATCCCCTTCTAAATCAAAACGACTGGCTATGCTCCCTCGATCTCAAAGAGGCTTACACTCACATACCGATCAATGTAACCTCAAGACCATATCTCCGATTCATGATCAATCATTGTCATTACCAGTACAAGGTGCTGCCCTTCGGTCTTGCCTCATCTCCAAGGGTATTCACCAAATGTCTCATTGTGGTGGCGGCTTTTCTACGCTCTCACCACCTGCATGTATTTCCTTACCTGGACGATTGGTTGATCAAAGACACTTCTGCCCAAGCGGTCCTTCTGGCCACCAACCAAACCATCCAGTTTCTACAACTTCTGGGATTCGAGATCAATCTACCCAAATCCCATATCATTCCCACTCAGAGACTTCAATTCATTGGAGCGATCCTGGATACACTCCTCATGAGAGCTTTCCTGCCATCCAATCGTCTTCAGACCCTTCAGTCTCTATGTCACCAGGTACTTCCTCTGCCGTCCATCTCAGCAAGGCAAATGATGGTGCTCTTGGGACACATGGCATCCACAGTTCATGTCACACCTCATGCCCGTCTTCACCTGCGCACTCCTCAATGGACCCTTGCGACTCAGTGGTCCCAAGTGTCGGACCCTTGCTCACGACACATATCTGTGACATCATCTCTTCGTCAGTCTCTGCAATGGTGGTTGGTATCCTCAAATCTATCCAGAGGTCTTCTGTTCCATCAGCCTCCTCATCAACTAGTCATCACCACCGACGCCTCCCTGTATGCATGGGGAGCTCACTTGAACGAGTTCCAGACTCAAGGTCTTTGGTCAGCCCAGGAGAGGAAACATCAAATCAATTTCCTGGAACTCAGAGCGATGTTTTACGCCCTCAAGGCCTTCCAACACCTTCTCTTTCCTCAGGTCCTTCTGTTGTGCACAGACAATCAGGTTGCGATGTACTACATCAACAAACAGGGTGGGACAGGCTCTCGCCTTTTATGCCAGGAAGCCCAGAAGATCTGGACTTGGGCCATAGATCATCATCTCTTCCTGAAAGCTATATACATTCAAGGGAAACAGAATTCCTTAGCAGACAAACTAAGCAGAATTCTCCAACCTCACGAGTGGACACTCGATCCCGTAACTCTGCACTCTATCTTCACTCAATGGGGCACTCCTCAGATAGACCTCTTTGCAGCTCCTCACAATCATCAGCTGCCCCTATTCTGCTCCAGACTTTACTCTCCACACCGTCTAACAGCAGATGCTTTTCTCCTCGACTGGTCGAATCTGTTCCTGTACGCCTTCCCTCCTCTGCCTCTCATGTTGAGAACCTTGTTCAAGCTCAAGAGGGAACGAGCCACCATGATTCTGATTGCTCCGAGGTGGCCCAGGCAACATTGGTTCTCCCTTCTACTTCAACTCAGTTCCAGGGAACCTTTTCTTCTTCCTCTGTTTCCTTCGCTGCTTACGCAACAGCAGGGAACCCTTCTGCATCCCAACCTCCAGTCTCTACACCTGATGGCTTGGTATCTCTCGGGCTGAACTCGACTGATACTCTTTTATCTCAGCCCGTTCGTTCCATTCTGGATGCCTCCAGGAAACCAGCCACTCTACAATGTTACCATCAAAAGTGGACGAGGTTTTCTTCCTGGTGTCTTCTTCATCATCTTGATCCCACTTCCCTAGCGGTGGAGACGTTGTTGGATTATCTTCTTTCTTTGTCTGATTCTGGCCTGAAGTCCTCTTCCATCAGGGTCCACCTCAGTGCCATTGCAGCTTTTCATGAGCCAGTCCATGGAAAACTTCTTTCAGCTCATCCCCTGGTATCCAGGTTCATGCGTGGGCTTTTCAATGTGAAACCACCTCTTATAGCCCCTCCGGTTATCTGGGATCTCAATGTGGTTCTTTCAGCTTTAATGAAGCCTCCATTTGAACCTTTAGCTACTTCTCCTTTCAAATTTCTCACTTGGAAGGTACTTTTCCTTATTGCTCTTACCTCTGCCAGGAGAGTCAGTGAGCTTCATGCACTGGTTGCAGATCCACCTTTTACGGTCTTTCATCATGACAAGGTGGTTCTGCGTACACATCCAAAGTTTCTCCCCAAGGTTGTCTCGGAATTTCATCTCAACCAATCCATTGTCCTACCGGTTTTTTTTTCCAAAACCTCATTCTCATTCTGGGGAACAAGCTCTGCATACTTTGGATTGTAAAAGGGCTCTTGCTTACTATCTGCAGCGTACGAAACCCCACAGATCAGTTCCCCAACTTTTTCTGTCCTTTGATCCGAACAAATTGGGACGTCCTGTTTCTAAACGCACGTTGTCTAATTGGCTAGCAGCGTGCATTTCTTTCTGTTATGCTCAGACCGGACTGACACTGGAAGGTTCTGTCACGGCCCATCGAGTCAGAGCAATGGCAGCATCTGTAGCTTTCCTCCGTTCCACTCCTATTGAGGAAATCTGCAAAGCTGCTACTTGGTCCTCAGTTCACACTTTTACATCTCATTATTGTCTGGATGCATTCTCCAGAAGGGATGGTCACTTCGGCCAATCTGTATTACAAAATTTGTTTTCTTAATGGCCAACCTTCCCTCCATCCCTCTTTTTGTTAGCTTAGAGGTCACCCATCAGTCAAGAATAGCTGCCTGCTTGTCCTGGGATAAAGCACAGTTACTTACCGTAACAGGTGTTATCCAGGGACAGCAGGCAGATATTCTTGCGTCCCACCCACCTCCCCGGGTTGGCTTCTTAGCTGGCTTATACTAACTGAGGGACCGCGCACCTCTGTCGGGCGGGAAGGCACTCGCGCGTGCGCGGTGCGGCCGAGCTAGAACTTTCTAAAAAGTTCTTAGAGTGCAATCACTCTAAAATTGTCCGTACCGGGGCTCCGTCGGTGCCGTCACCCATCAGTCAAGAATATCTGCCTGCTGTCCCTGGATAACACCTGTTACGGTAAGTAACTGTGCTGTCTTGATCATTTGTATTATTTTTGATTGTCTTTATGCTATATGAAAGGGTAGGTGGGAAGGGATATGTTTTTATTATTTCATTATATCATTTAGAACATAAGAAATGCCTCTGCTGGGTCAGACCAGAGGTCCATCATGCCCAGCAGTCCGCTCATGTAGGGGCCCACCAGATCCAGGACCTGTATAGTAACTCTCTATCTATACCCTTTTATCCCCTTTTCCTTCAGAAAATTTTCCAAACCCTTCTTGAACTCCAATACCGTTCCTTGTCCTATCATGCCCTCTGGAAGCGCATTCCAGGTGTCCACCACCCGTTGGGTGAAGAGGAACTTCCTAGCATTGGTTCTGAATCTGTCCCCTCTTAATTTTTCCGAATGGCCTCTCGTTCTTTTAGTTTTCAAAAGTTTGAAGAATCTGTCCCTCTCCAATTTCTCTATGCCCTTCAAGATCTTGTAAGTCTCTATCATGTCCACTTCTCCAGGGAAAAGAGCCCCAGTTTCTCCAATCTTTTGGCGTATGAAAGGTTTTCCATACCTTTTATCAAACGTGTCGCTCTCTTTGGAACCCTCTCGAGTATCGCCATATCCTTCTTTAGGTATGGCGACCAATATTGGACGCAGTACTCCAGATGTGGGCGCACCATCGCCCGATACGATGGCAGGATAACTTCTTTTGTTCTGGTTGTAATACCGTTCTTGATTATACCTAGCATTCTATTTGCTTTCTTAGCGGCCGCTACACACTGCACTGAAGGCTTCATTGTCTTGTCGACTATTACCCCCAAGTCCCTTTCTTGGGTACTGTCACTCAATAACAGCCCTCCCATGGTGTAGCTGTATCTCGGGTTTCTGTTTCCTATGTGCAAGACTTTACATTTCTCTACATTGAACTTCATCTGCCATCTCATCACCCACTCCCCTAGTTTGTTCAGGTCCCTTTGTAAACCTTCGCAGTCCTATATAGTCCTAGCCCCTCTAAATAGTTTGGTGTCATCTGCGAATTTTATTACTTCGCATTTCGTCCCTGTTTCTAGATCATTTATGAATACATTGAATTGCAGTGGTCCAAGCACCGACCCCTGTGGAACACCACTCATGACCCTCCTCCAGTGCTGTCTATTTGTACATTGCTTGATGTTGGCTTTTAAAATGAATAAAGATATATTTTTTAAAAAAAGATCATTTACCAATTTCATTAGTGCTTTCCTATGTGCTTGAGTATATTCTCCTCTCCCTTTGGAATGATCCATAGTGGGGTCTGGGATCACCTTCAAGGAATATTGTGCCTTTCACAAATGCACTTAATGGCTCCTAAAGAGATTTAAAAAATGAGCCCTGGTTAACATTCGGTGCATAGATGTTAATTATTGTAACCTGGTGATTTTTTTTTTTTTTTAGTTTTCTTTATCGCTAGACACCGTCCATGTTGGTTTTTAAAAACATCTGGAATAAAAGGGCAGGATGTATGCATAAGAATAGCAATGTCCTTTATCTTCCGGGCCATGAAGCCCCAAAACTAAATAGTATCTAGATTGAAGCATATAAGATTTTCTACATTTCAAATGGGTTTCTTGTAATAGAGCAAAATCCCATTGTAAACGTTTTAACTCATTGAAAATAATACTTCAATTGCCTTTATCATTTAGCCCATTAACGTTCCATGATCCCAATGAAATTACAGGTGTTGCTACTAATCGACTTTTACTAGAAAGAACTTGAGCCATTTCCTGACCTTCCCCCCTCTTCCCCCACTGGCTGACCTTGTCCCCTTTCGGCCAGCTAAAACCGTTGAAGGAAAATGTACCCTATCAGGAGAACAGACAAACACACACATATGCCTTATATGTGCATGGCACATATACTCACTCCCCTCAATCATCCATCCTACCTACCCCCTCCCTTCTCTCCAAACCTTTCTTACTCAACCTATACCCCTCTTAAACCTCCCCAACAAAAAAAAGAAAAAGCTAAACTATAAATTATTAAATCACTTTCACTCAATTTTTCACATCTTTCGTAACATTAAATCTTAACTTCATTATTATATGTCAAACCATATCAAAAAAATTATTTTAAATTGTTATTATGAACTTATGAGTTTGAGTTCTTATCTAAGGGTAGATCTTTACAGCCTAGATCTTCTAAGGCCTTCCATGCTTCAGTGCAAGATTGTGCTTGTTTCATATGACCTGCCACTGTGACAGAAATTCCAAATGGAAAAAGACATCTATACCGCTTTTTTGTAGATAATGAGTAACATCAGACAGTTCATTCCTTTTCAACAGTGTAGTTCTTGCCAAGTCTTGTAAAGTAGAAATTTTGCAATTTTCCCAGTTAAAGATCTTTAAAGTACGAGCCTTTTGCAGAACCTTTTGTTTTGTTTGATAGTCTGAAAAACAAGCAATTATATCTCTGAGAGGAGTCTTTTCTAGGCTCCAAAGACTGATGTATTTTGAGTTTGTTGTCACCTTCGGCTTGTCGTCCCTCTGTTTGAAGTAATGCAACACAAATCTGCATCACAACATCAACAAATCTGCATTCACAATCCTTATATTGTTCCAGCTCTGGGATGCCTTTAAACCGTAAATTATGTCATCTGGATCTATTTTTCAGGTCTTCTATGGCATCTAAAGTTGTTCTACAGTCCTTTAAAGTTTGCTGTTCTGTTGACCGCAGGGCCTGACATTGTTTATCCATCTCATGAACTCTGGAATCAACCGCCTCAAACGCATCTTCTCGGGTCTCTATGAAAGTCTGAAAGAGCGGTTTGTACATCTGATTGTACTCTTTGCATGTCCGCCTTTAAATCTTTGAACCAACGTGAAAGATCTTTCTTTGTAATTCCATCCTCAACTTCTCGATTTACTGTTTTCAGGTTCCACCTCTGAATCTGATGTTTTTTGTGACATTTTGTCTTCTTTTTTCCTTGGCTTCTTCGCCTGTTTTCAGGGGTTTCCTTCCACTATGGTCGAATATTTAAATCTTTCAAGTCACTTACACATCTCCATAGATTGTGAGAAGTATTAGCTTACTTTTAGCACACACAAAATAAGGAGACGAGAGCATTAACCTTGTAGCAGAGCTCTCCTGTGGAGCTCACTGCTCAACCGTCCATTCTCCTACGATGACGTCACTTCCATCCTGGCCCTCCACATCTTATGCATGCAGAGGCAACAGATTTCCTTCATTTAGCCACCCCGAAGGCACAATTTAGGAACATAGTCTATAATAAAACTTAAGTGCTTAGTTTCCATTAACGAATACTAGCATAACCTAGTATCAGCATGCCGGCCATAAAGTTGGGGTAAGTGCAAGTGCTTAAATGAGACAGGGTCACTTGTATCCTACTCGTATAACTGCAGGATACTGTAAGTGGAAGCACCACTAGTGTTCAGCACACATGTACAACCCTTTGTAAAGGCACATGATGCAAGAGAGGTGCTTATTTGCCTAATAGGTAGGATATTGGCATGTATGTGCACATACTTTATGCATGCATACTCTATGTGCTTGTATTCTAAATATTTATGTGCGTAAGGCATGCATAAATGTTAGCACCTAATTTCTATAATTACTGTGATTTGAGTACATATTCTGGTGTGCCTCTAGGACAGGATTGAGAGCCACTGCACTAGTCTGATGAGTATAAGCAAAGGAAGACTGTAGCAGTTCAAGAACTGCCTTTTAGTTACATAAGGATCGCTGCAGAGATCCAACAGTGCATAGGGGACGAAGGGAGGAGAGAAGCGTGCCAGACTCTAATATAGAAGTGATATCTAAATTTGTGTGCCATGCACATAAGGCATATGTAAAATTTCAGCTTTGAAAAATTTTTTTCACTTCTCTTTAGATCTTTTCCGTTACATTTTGATGAAAATTCCCTTTTTGCTGGAAATAAAAAAGATGCAGATAAACTAAAGGTAATTACGTTTAAATACTGCTTTCTGTGGCACATAAAGACCCAATACTTTTAATTGCATTTTAGAAGAGAGATGCTATGATCTTCACATATCTTCAAAAATAATGAAGCATCAACATTTTTTTTTCTGTCAGTTTGCCATATAAGGGAATTTCTCCTTTATAGGGCAGACTGGCCCTGCCCAGTGCATTCCCCCCCCCCCCACACACACACACACTTTTACTAAGCTGTAGTAGAGATTTCTACCATGGTCTGGAGCACTAAAAGCACCGACGCTAATAGAATTCCTATGAGCGTCGGAGCATATAGCGCTCCAAGCCACGGTAGAAACCTCTACCGTGGCTTTGTAAAAGGGGAGGGGGCTAGTTTTTAAAAATTAAAAATCACACATCTAATCTAATACATATTTGGATAATCCAAAATATTCCTAAAAATGTATCTCGGTAAAAAGAATTAAGCCTAACACGTATAATAAAGTTTAGACAACTTGCTATTTTGCTAAGCTTCTTCTAGCTGCTGGAAGCATATTATATTTCTGTTCCCACAGGAAATGTTTTCTTTTCTTAATAGAAAAGGGAACTTGTTTTTGTTATTATATAGTAACTCAGTTATTTGTGACAAGTCACCAGGTTGGATAATATCAGTAGTTAAGACAGGAGACCTCAAGGGAACAAAATGTAGATGAAAACAAGTCATTCTATAGCAGTGAAACAAATTTAAGGTTTCTTCCCTCTTCCCTAGGAGGAATTTAGGCTTCATTTTAGGAATATTTCAAGAATAATGGATTGTGTTGGCTGTTTCAAATGTCGTCTTTGGGGAAAACTGCAGGTTAGTACACTTTGTTTGTATCTGGACTGTGAGTGCCCCTGGGATTGTTATTGAGGTTATGTTTATATTTTACAGACTCAAGGCCTGGGTACAGCTCTGAAGATCCTGTTCTCTGAGAAACAGATAGAAAGCTTGCCAGAAAGAGGCCCAACTTATGGATTTCAGCTTACGCGGCAAGAAATTGTTGCATTTTTCAATGCCTTTGGAAGGTTTGTTTACTGGTGTTTTGCCATTTTCATAATTACTAAGTATTTATCATGTCCCTATTTTTCTCCAATTAAACTAGGGATGAAATTTGCTGGTAGCTATAACTATTGATTCTACCTAGAGTTTTATTTATTTATTTTTTTAACAGTTCCGGTTTTGTTTTGTTTTTAATTTCAACGAATGCTAACAACACTGTCATCTTGTCTTGGACAGTATATAACTGAATGTGGGGATATACATTTATCCACTGTAACTCCAAGGGGTGTTTTTTTGGTTTTTTTTCTGTAACTTATAACTGGCCACGACACATTATGGATCACCGTCATAAAAGCAACAGAGAAGCTCGGAATTCGAGTAGCAGTATTTTCAGGATATAATGTTTATGATGGGCTTTAAGCTAATTGGTGTACAAAAACAAAGCATGTAAACGCTCTTCGTGGGTCTCTACCTCCTAAATTTGGCAATATCACAACATATCTATTTTTTATAAAGATAGTAACCATAGTACAGAAACTACAAGCTGACCTTTTACAAAGGCTTTATGACCAGACAATATTAGTTGGTTGCTGTTTCTGAAATGCAAGCAACCTGTCAAAGGCTGGTGCTAAATTATGAAGCTAGAATTTCATAGTATCCTAGGTTACATAGTTTCATAAAAAGAGGAACTTGCCAAACTTTTTTTTTTTAAACTGATCATAGTAGTAGATCATGGGTGCTGGTCTATGAAAATCTTCAGCAGCGTAAGCATGTCCAAGGGAGAAAGGAGATGCAACATGACTTTAAAAAGCTAGAAGAATGACCTAGGGTTTGGTAGCTGTGCTGGAATCTGGTGGTGCTTTGACTGGTCTTTTTCTAACTAGCCAGCTGTGTTTTCAGAAGATCTCTAATATAAGCAAGCTATATATATATATTTTTTTAGAGCAGGGCTTTCCAGACTGTGGGTTGCCACCGCTTTTGGTGTTGTACGTAGTTAGGGGTATGAATTTTTTGTAGTTGTAATATAGGGAAGGGAGGAGATCCTCAGTGATTTCTAGGTTACCAATCAAGTATGATAAAATAGTTAGGAAAACATTCTTAAGTGCACAAAGAGGTAGCACTAGTAATAAGAAAGCAATAAAGACCTCACCTTGAATATTATATGTTAGTTTTGGAGAAATATCCAAGAAGACATTAATAAAGTGATTGTTCAAAGGAGAATCTCCACCATGGTGCTCAGCCTGCACTTCAGAGAGAAACTGAAGGGGATAATAAATTTTCTGTAGAAGAAAAAAAAAATGAAAAGTGAAATATAGGACAAACATTCTGATAATTTTAGTGAGGTGTCATGTTTCATGGAATGACGAGGAGATAACTGTCTGAAGATGAAGGAAGGAAAGCTCAAATTAGAAATCTATTTCAGATGTCAATTACCCTGTCACTACGAAACAGGATCAGAATTCAAGTATGCAGGGGACAAATCCAAAGTGAGTAAAGATTAAGACTGACCAATTTCAGGTTGAAGTGATAGGAATCTAAAATGGGCTGTTATTGCCCCCTCTTCACTATCGCACAACTTGCCACCACTACCAGATTCAATGGCCCTGATGAGGCTCAGATAAGCAATGCTGGTTGCTGGTAATATGTCCTCACAATGACTACTGCTTGTCTTTTGTTTGAAGATATAAATTGCTTTTATCTAAACCCTTTTCCACTTCCAATTCCAGACATCATTCCTTTCATCTCGCTACCCCGTATGCCTAGAATCAACTACCTGAGTCTATCTGCCATGCCCCTTCTCTTCCCAGGTTCAAAAGTAGGCTGAAAATCCACCTTTTCAAGATTGCCCTCAACTCATAACTCTATTGCCCTCTGCTCATCACCTTAGCCAGCAGTTTAACCATCCCTTCTAACTTCTACCCTGGTACTCTGTCTTGATTTTTTTTTTAGATAATCCCTGCTTGAATAAGCTTACATTCTCCTTTGTGACTCTGTATAGTGCTGCATACATCTGGTAGCACTCTGAAAATAATTAGTAGTAATAATGAAGATGCTAGCCTACTGTTTAGGCTGCTTCCTTCCTCTAGGAGCTGCCTGGTACAGTCCTTGCTGTATGGACTGATATGAGGTCTGATCAAAAAGTTCCAGGACAGTTTGAATTGTGTGCTAACAGGAAGTTCTTTTGAGACAAGCTAGGCGGTGTTTAGCTTGAAACCTCACAAGTAACCTCCTTTAAGTGCGACTCAATGAGCAGCGCTAGTGTGAACTTCTGTTTTAAATTAGGTAAGACTACTGCAGAAACTTATGAAATTGGCTGCCTTTGGAGGCAAGAGGAGTATTCAAATTTTCCTGTATCTGCTTTAAGCTGATATTGGGATTGTCTCCAGCTTACCTTTTTCTTTGTGTTGCAAGGACCATCAAGAGAAACTAAAAACTTCTACTTGTTTGCTTATCCAAAAATTAATGGGTGTAGATATAAGACCTTCTTAGATAGGACCCTAGCATTTCAAGCTGGTAGGCAACAATCTTGGTTAGGTAAATGTATTCAGCAAGCTATGTTATCCTATTGCAGTTTTTGGAAATTAAGACCACTTTGTTTGATAAGTTTATTACTTAGTGAGTTTTATTATTGAAATTCTATTTTACAAATACAGTGGAACCTTGGTTTACGAGCATAATTTGTTCCAGAAGCATGCTCGTAAAACAATTTACTCGTATATCAAAGCGAGTTTCACCATAGGAAATAAGGGAAACTTGCTTGATTTGTTCCACCTCCCCTCCTCCCCCCGGCCACCGGTGCTGTTCCACCTCACCACATCCCAAAAGACCCCCCCACCCCCAAGGCCACTGGTGCGCTTCCACATCCTCCCCTCCCCCCCCCCATGTGAACCGGTATCCCCCGCCCAAAATGAATGTTTACTCCCAATGTGGCACCGGCATGCAGCACTAACCCACAGGAGGTGCCGGTGCCCGAAGGTCATGCTTCTCCCCCGACTGGGCCTTGAGCATCTACACATGCTCAAGGCCTTCTGGCTCTCGTTCTCTCCGAGAATCTCGGAGAGAGGTGGAGCCAGTGCCACATTGGTGGTAAGCATTCAGTTTGGGCGGGCGGGGTTGCTGGTTCGTGAGTGCAGGCGATGCTGGTTTGCAGGGGGGCAGCATTTGCGGGAGGGCGGGGGGGTGATGCCGGTTCGCAGCGGGAGGACTTGCAAATCGATTCAATGCTCGGTTTGCGAGTCACGATTTGTGAGAATGTTTTGCTTGTCTTGCAAAACACTCGCAAACCGTGGCACTTGTAAACCGAGGTTTGACTGTATTTGTACTTTTTACTGTATTGTATTTCGCTGATTGTCCAGCTCTTTTTAGTGTAAACCGCCTAGAACTTTTGGTTATGGTAGTATAAAAGAAAAAAAAGAATAAAGTTATTATTATTATAGGGAACATGCAAGTTGTGGAAGGTGTTTTGAATGGTATTCATGCTTCAAAAGTGGTCATGAATCAGTGGAAGACAATTTGCGACCTGGAAGACCATCAATGTTAACTAATGATGAAAATGTTGATCAAGTGAGGAGTCTTGTGTGCACAAATCGGTGATTAACAGAGAATTGGCAGAGGAATGCAACATCTCCATTGGTTCATGCTACAGTATTCTAACAGAGAAGTTTGGGATGTCTTGCGTTGCAGCAAAGTTTGTTCCACGGTTGATGACCAATGACCAGAAGAACAACTGCGTCATGATCTGTCAGAACCTTCTTGAGCTGGCAAATGAAGACTAAACTTTTTTTGATAAAGTGGTAACTGGTGATGAGATGTGGATACCAAAGCTTAATTGTCTCAATGGAGAACCAAAACATCGCCAAGACTGAAAAAGGCTTTGCAAGTTCAGTCGAACGTCAAAGTGATAAGTTAGTTTGGTTTTTTTTACAGTCATGGCGTTGTTCTCTATGAATTTCTGCTACACAGACAAACTATCTGAAAGTGTTGAAAACAACTTCATGAGAGAATCGGGAGGAAGTGGCCTGAGCTTCAGAGGGAGTGGTCATGGTTCTTGCATTACGACAATGGGCCCTCTCATGCCACTATCAAAAGAATTTTGCACAAAAAATGTGACTGTTCTTCCCCCAACCACCTTACTCTCCTGACTTGGCCCCTGGTGACTTTTTCTTGTTTCCTAAACTTAAATCCATGCTGAAAGGAAAGCGATTTGACACCATTGAAGACATAAAGCAAAATTTGACGCAGCAACTTTTGACGATTTCCTGAAGATGTGTTTCAGGAATGTTTCCAGAAATGGAAACTATGTTGAAAAATGGATTGGAAGGGGAGTATTTTTGAAGGGGACCCAATGGAATAAGTTCTAAGATTGTTTAATAAATTTTTATAAAATCTGTCCTGGAACTCTTTGAACAGACCTCGTATTTTGTGCTCTCCTATGGAAGTCTCTTGTCCTTGTAGGGTATCCTACAGCACAGGACAAGCAATCTAACACCTAATCTAGCACCATCGTTTTGGCACAATTTGGTAAACATCCTCATCAGTTTCTACATTCTTTTTGTCTAAAGGGGATTTTTTTTAGTTTACATAAATTTAAAGGCAGAAATACTATAATGAAAAGAAGAAATACTATAATGTAGATAAGGATATCTTTCAGCTAAATGTCCCCACTGATTTTGATAATTTGTTAAAGAAGCAATTTATGTTGATAAAAGCCTCTTTTTCAAAAGATGAAATATAGTGGTATCTCGGAATCCGAACACCGCAGAACTCGAACGTTTTGGAATCTGAACTTTTTTTTTAGTAAATTTTGTCTTGGAATCCAAACCTGCATTACTCAGCCCAAAGCTTCCCCTCTAACGCAGCTTCCTGTTTCCGCCTTGGAGGAAAGCTTTTGGCTGAGCAATGGTTAGAGTTCCTGTATAATCAGATCTTGCTGCCTCTGCCACATGGGACCCGATCTTGCTGCGTCAGACAGGTGGGCCCGATCTTGCTGCCTCAGCAGGGGGTCCCGATCTTGCTATTTCATCCACAGGGGACTCTATCTTGCAGCCTCTGCCAGGGGGACCTGATCTTGCAGCCTCTGCCAGGGGGACCTGGTCTTGCTGTTTCTGCCACTGAGCCAATCTTGCTGCCTCCGCCAAGGGGACCGATCTTGTTCCTGCACAGCCCTCAGGCCACCTATATTAGCCATATGTTCAGCGAAAAATATAAGCAAGAAGAAAGCTGTTAGAGCTACAATTGAAGTTAAGAAAGAGCTTATTGCTAAGCATGAAAGCGGTACACGTGTGGTTGATCTTGCTGCTATGTTTGGGATGTCTAAATCGACTGTGTACAATTTTGAAAAGTAAAGAAGCTATAAAAGCAGCTAATGTGGCCAAAGGGGTTGCTACACTGACCTCTAGGAGATCAAAAAGGATGAAAGAGATGGAAAAACTGCTCTCTATTGGGATTAATGAAAGACAGCTTGCTGGTGATGTGATTTCAGAGACAATCATTTGTGAGACAGCCAAAGTTCTTCATGAAGATCTAGTGAAAGGCCTGCCTGATACTACTGATAAAAAGGAGGAGTTTAAAGCCAGTAGAGAGTGGTTCGAGAACTTTAAGAAAAGGACTGGGATCCATAGCGTTGTTATGCATGGGGAGGCAGCCAGTTCTAATGTTGAAGCAGCTGAAGAGTTTGTAAAGGAGTTTGTGATCAGTGAGGGCTATGTTTCGAACCAAGTGTTCAATTGTGACGAAACTGGCCTCTTTTGGAACAAGATGCCTAGGCGAACATACATCTCAAAGGAAGAAAAGTCTGTACCGGCCATAAGCCAATGAAAGACCACCTTACTTTTTTGGTGTGTTGTAATGCTAGTGGGGACTGCAAGATCAAACCTCTCCTTGTATACCATTCAGAAAACCCACGGATCTTTAAGAAGAATAACATCATTAAGAGCAAACTTAATGTTATGTGGAGATCAGTGTGAAAGCATGGGTTACCAGGCAGTTCTTCACTGAGTGGATACACAAGGCGTTTGCTCCTCGTGTAAAGGCTTATCTGCAGGAGAAAAACCTCCCGATCAAGGCTCTCCTTGTCCTTGACAATGCTCCTGTACATCCACCAGGGCTAGAGGATAATTTGATGGGTGAATATAGCTTCATCAAGATCAAATTTTTGCCTCCCCACCCCAATACCACTCCTCTTATACAGCCAATGGATCAGCAAGTGATCTCAAACTTCAAAAAATTGTACACCAAGGCTATGTTCCAGAGACGTTTTGAAGTTACAAATGAAACGGAACTGACTGCAAGAGTTCTGGAAGGATCAATACAATATCCTCCATTGCCTAAGAATCATTGAGAAAGCATGGAGGGAAGTGTCTTTGAGAACATTGGTCTCTGCCTGGAAAAACCTCTGGCCAGAATGTGTTGCTGAAAGGAACATTGAAGGCTTTGAAGAACCACCTGTTGTTCCTGAAATCATATCTCTGGGCGTCCATAGGTTTGGAAGTCAGCGAAGAGGATGTGAACGAGTTAGTGGATGATCACAAGACAGAGCTGACAACAGAATAGCTTCAGCACCTCAACCAGCAGCAGCAGCAGTAGAAAGAAGTAGCCCAAAAAATTTCTTCAGGGGAGGAAGAGGGAGACGCAGGTACCATACCCACAGCCGAAATCAAGGATCTGCTCAGCATGTGGTCAAAAACAGGCAGGCAGTCATAGAGAAGTGGCAGTCGTAGAGAAGTGGCACCCTAATAAAGCCCTTGTTAACAGGTGTGCTAACTTATTCAATGATAATATCATTGAACATTTTGAAAAGTTCAAAAAGGTCGTCATCATCAAACCACTTTGGAACGTTGGTTTGCAAAAGACACCACCAGAATACAGACACTAGAACCATCTGAACTACCCGATGCTAACACAGAAGGTGATCCCAAGCCCTCTACAAGTGATACCTTGGCAAAGAGCATGAAAAGGAGCAGAATGAAGACACCTGCCTGGTAACGCATGCTTTCACATTCTATCTCCACCTGAACCACTAGAGGCTAATCTGGAAAATGACTTGCTTTCCTAACAATAATCTATCTCGTGTTCCAGGTTCCAAATCATGATTGGTAATCATTGGTTACTTTAAATTACTGTACTGAACATTACTCTACTGTATTACAGTATCATTGGGAAGCTGGACTTATTTCACAGAGGCTTCGGTGTTGCCGGTCTTGTCCACTGCTTCTTATTGTTTTAAATGCTACAGCGCTGAAACTAGACGATGGCCAACGTTTCACGATAAGATAATCATTTCTTCAGGGCTCTGGAATTGCGAGAACAGTAGGTGTCCCACGTTCAGTTCCCTAGTTTCAGCGCTGTAGTGTCTAAAACAATAAGAAGCAGCGGACAAGACCGGCAACACTGAAGCCTTTGAAAAATAGGTCCAGCTTGCTTGCTTTTCTTTCTTTTCACAGACTGGTTTCTTTACATTACTGTACTGAAAATTACTGTACTGTATTATCATTGGTTAATATCTGAGAGTGTTATGAATAAAACATTACAAAACAAAACTAGTGTGTTTACTGTTATATTTATTTGAAAATGCAGTTTCTATTGTTTTCAATGGGAAAAATTGTGTTGGAACTCGAACCGAGTTCGGGAACGGATTAAGTTTGGATTCCGAGGTACCACTATATATGCAGAAGGAAAGGAGCCTGCTCTGTAATAGACACAATGCTGCGGACATTTCATCTGTATTGATCCCCCAAAATATGCAACTAGCATATCAAAGCATATTTCTATAGTCTACCAAAATGGGTTGAAATATAGGATAGTTTTTATAGCTGTGAATTAGATAGCTGCAGTCTTTGTACCAGTTTTCAAAAGGGAAAGATATACACAGTTCACTTTGAAATTGCAAAATGAAAAAGTACCTACAGATAAATGTGCCTTCTTTTCTGTAGTGGTATAGAACTTCACGGTATTGCGGTATATAAGCTGTTATTATTATTATTATTTTTTAGCACCCTAGACTTGCAGGAAGTTTTCTGCTCAGATTAAGATGCTGCTTTGCTTGCTTTTTTTTTTCCTTACATCCGTTTCTTAAATTTTGTCTTTCTTTGCACATAGGATTTCAACTAGCATTAAAGAACTGGAAAGCTTCAGGAACCTACTGCAAAATACTCAGTAACTACACAAGGCACTTTGTTTCTGCTGATGTTTACAGCTGTGTACTTTTTAAAGACAACAAACACCACTTCTATTTAGTATTTGTATGGCGAAAGAATGGCCCTCTGCTGAAGAATCCATAGCACATTGTGAGCATCTCTTTTCAAGATCACCCTTGGCAAACTCAATAATACAGCGTC
Source organism: Geotrypetes seraphini (assembly GCF_902459505.1). NCBI lineage: Eukaryota > Metazoa > Chordata > Amphibia > Gymnophiona > Dermophiidae > Geotrypetes > Geotrypetes seraphini. The sequence goes on along the minus strand of NC_047090.1, from coordinate 136,699,839 downwards.
TGAAGGACTTGCATGTGCACTTGGTTGGACCAACCCCTCTTTTAAATGGCAGCTAGAAGCCTTAATTTGGATGAGCACCTTTCAACAAAGCTTTTTATAAAGATGTTAGAAGAGCCTAAGCAGATGAAGACTTTTATATTACAGCCTAAGGATGGCTTTTTTTTTTTTTTTGTTCAAACTGTAAGTTGTGAACCAGAGAAAGTGATCCGAAATTTGAAGGAAGGTACAGCTATCAAACCTTGTACAGTCTGTTGCTGGCACAGTCTGTTTGCTTGAAATAATTTTCTGTGGTTCAAGGGCCACTCCCTCAGACTTCTTTAAAAGCATTTGTGTAAAGGGGAAGAGAAGGATAGTAATTGAAGTTAACTAATGAAGGTTTTGTTAGGGGGCCAGTTTGAACTTATGTAGTGGGAGTGGATATGGATTGCAGTTTTGGCAGCATTGACTGTAACAACATCAATTTATTATTTCTACAGTGCTACCAGGCATCCATAGCCCTAAACCATAAGACAGTCCAGGATCTGTTGTATTGAGGTTTGAATTTAGAATTATTCATAACTTCCAAATCTAAGCTTAATATATGAGTTTACTAATGCACTTGAATGTTTGTCCCTGCCAAGGTGGCTCTCAGGTGATAGAGGATGAAGGGATGTGTCCAAGGTTGCAAAGTATGAGCTGAACACTGACTTTTCTCTAACTACTGAGCTGCTCCTCCAATCCTATATGTGTGTTGCACCTAATGCATCCGTTATGTAGAGCAAAATACCATTTGCTCTGTCAGGTGTTAGCTTGCGTTATTCTGGATGTAGGAATTCTTACATCTATAAAATTATGGACACAGGTCTGTTCCAGTTCTGCTAGGCTAGCAATTTTATGAACCAGTGGCATACCTAGTATATTTGACACCTGGGGACAATCGTTTTTACAAAACACCCCCTCTCTATAAAATAAAATATTTTTAGTAATAATCCGCAAGTCATACAACAAGGGTGCACCTAGGAAAAGGCAGCATCTTAAACACTGCAGTGAGCACTAGTACATCAGTACACCTGCTATAAATTGAACAAGTCGGATTAATACAGATAAGGTCCTGCACAGTCAGTGATTACAGAAAGCCATGTCCTTTTCATACACAGATACACCCTCGCCCAGTATGGAATAAGTAATCACAAACTAAAAATAGAAATATGTAGACAAAAATTAAACTGAACCACCAAGAAGCCAGACTCTGCATAACACAGTAGAAACAGTCACACATGTCTCCTAATACTGTGCAAAATTAGAATAGCAGATGTAAATTTGAAAAAAATGACAAATAACAATCACCACTTTACAAATTTACAATTTACAAATAAAACAAAAAATGGAAGATAATAAAATACTATTTTATTGAATTAATCTATTTTTCAATTAGCTTTCAGAGGCCAAAACCTCCTCCTTCAGGTCAGTACAGTATACTGCTATTTCAGTATCCTGTCATGACCTGAGGAAGGGGATTTTGGTCTCTGTAAGTTAGTAAAAAATGTATTAAAATGAGTCCAATAAAAAATTACCTGTTTTCTGTTTATAACCATTTATCAATACAGCTACTACTTTATTTTAAAGCAACAAAAAAGTTTTCTATCTTTTTATCATTTCTGCTTTAATCATCTCTTCACTCTCTCTTCTTCCCATCCAGGGTCTGCCCTCTCTCTCTTTCTGCCCCTTTCATCCACATGCAACCTTCTCCTCCTTCCTTATGTCATCTTCCCTCTTTTCTATGTCCCTTCCATAAACAGTCTATCCTGTCCCCTTTCTCTCCTTTGTAAATGATTCATTTTATCTTCACCCCCTTTCATTTTTCTCTGTCTCCACCCTCTTCCCTAAGCTCTGGTATCTTTCCTTTCCTTCCTTCCTACCCCACCCCACCACACAGTCTGGCATCTTGTCTCCTCTCCCTCCCATGCCCTGCCAACTCTCTCTCCTCTTTCCTTTCAGTCTCTCCCTCCTACTCCATGCTCTGGCAACTCCCCATGCCTTGACATCTCTTCCTTCCCCTCCATGGTCTTGCATCTCCTTTCCTTCCGTCCTTTCCCTCCATGTTTTCCCCAAGGTCTGGCATCTCTCCTCTCCTCTCTCTTCCTTAGTCTTCCTTCTCCCTCCCTCTCCCCAATTAGGTGCAGCATTTCTCTCCCCCACCCCTTGTTGGCAGCACAGCCTTCACAACTTGCTGGTGTCAGTCCTTCCTCTCTGCTGGATCCTACCTACTTCCTGTTTCTGTGGCAGAGAGTAAGGTCCAATGCCAGCAAAGCAGCGAATTGTGAATACTCCTGGAAAACATTCCCAGATAATGAAGCTGGCCTTCGGAGCACCCCCTTATGAGCTGCACACGAGGCAGACCGCCCTCCCCGCCCCATTGGTACACCACTAGTATGAGCCAGTAATGTTTTCCCTCAATATACTTTTTAAACCCCAACCCAGAACCTAGACAACAGCTGCAATTGTGGCCCTTTATGTTTTGAAATGTATCTGAGGCAGTGGTCTCTGCCCTTCTGCATTTTTTCTTGTGATAAAATCTGTTGTCTAATGCTAGCTAGCTTGCTTGCTAGCTGAAGAGTAGTAACTGAATTGTAACATTATATAGTCCAACTATTGTAGAGACTTTTCTTTGTAGGCCACCAGGTCAGGTACCCTGTGTGAAATAATTAATCTCAGCCCATACTTGAAGAGCTCCTCATTATTATTATTATTATTATTATAAAAACAGCGACTCCAGCTGCATCCTTAGGTACTGAAAATGAGCAGAAAAGATGTAATTATTTTTAAGTAGAATACTTCTACCAGCCTCAAGGCACCGATAATCTGATATTCTTCCAAACATGACCATGTACCTTAGATTTAAAATGTTTGAAAGTATACAGTTGTCTCCTAGTCAAATGTTTTTAAATTTGTGGGTAACAATTCAACAGCAAGCTAGAATACAAATGAGGCCTGAGGCTAAGGACCCTCATGCACAAATTAAGAACATTATCTTTAAATGCTATTCCATGAGCTAGGCATTGTTACCCTAGATACTCAAAAGGTTTCCCACATTTTTTTTTCTTCCTTAGAACATAGGTGGGCTATCTGTATAGGTTGATGCAAAGCATTCTATTACCACCAGGTTGTTAGTTATAGAATGACCCTTGTAAAAACTATCCCATGATTAAAAGGAACATATGCACTCATTGTAGACATGTATTCTAAGGCAGAGTTATGATTTAATCATGTACTTTATAAAATGTATGATTGTGTACATATACATTTGCCCTCAAGGATGTATAAGACTTAGATGCAATACCCCATGATTTTAAAAAAATATTAGCACAAATAAGTACCTGAAAGCCTTTTAAAATAACTATCTTGTTCAAGCCTCCTATTAGCAGCAGATATGCTATACTACAAAGAAAATGAACTTTGTTTAAATAGAATATTCTGTAACATCTACTCAGGAGTCTGTACGTATGGTGATTAATCCATTCTCGTGAAAAGGATTGCAGAAGTGTGAATACCGGTACTTACCATTTTGAGCACATCTCACATAGAGGCAGAGCACAGTGCCCCTTTCCAGTTTTTCTTCTGCAAGCGAACTGTGTAGAGGTGTTCTGATCTGCTCTGCTTAGTTTTCCTTTTCTTTTCAGCCTTAAGTTCATTTTTCTGGGATCCTCTACCTGGGAAAGGACACAGGTTCTGTTGAACCAGACTGCAGCTCTGCAAGTCAAACCCTCGGGTGGACCTGGGGAGCTATCCTGCTTTGAGACTTCTGGGCTCGGGGTCCATTCACCTGGGAGCCATCTCGTTTTCTTAATTTCTCAGTGGCTTGAGCACAGGCTGTGGTTGCCCTGTGTAAGAAACGTCATGGTATCAGGGCACTGGCTGTGTAGTTTGCCCATCCTGTTTTTTTAAACCCCGCCAAGCTAAATGTTATGATGTTTGGTTCCATGGGGATGGAGGTCTCTGGGTCAGTTCGACTGGCAATCTGAAGATTTCATGATTTGGAAGCATCTGGGGTACAAAGTCCTTTTCTTCTTTCCAACAGCAGTGAAATGGCTGAAAGGCAGGCACCTCCACAGAACTGTAATTATAGCCCCATTATTTCCTATAGGAAAATTGGAGTGGGTCTGAATATCTCTTAAATATGAGTGGTTCTGAGGTTAAGATTTAGGTTTCTTGCCTCTCAAACCCATTTTTCACTGTTTTTGAATTTTCAGTTAGTCTCCATGGGCTGTTTTTTTGGTGCAGTTTTACTGACAGTAGCCATCTTGGGATTTCAGTTGATCTTTTTTTCAATAGCCTCTAGCTGCCTCAAAACCCCTCAATTTTGATTTTAATTGACTGTGATGGACTCCTTAGAGTAGGAGGACATTGTTATTTGCAAAAATTGTGCCGGTTGCTCATTGGAGGAGCGTCCATGTAGTGCGTGCCATAGTGCACGTGAGGGAGGAGTGGGAGCTTTGAGCTTGACCCCATCCATGTCCTCCAGGGCTGGTGAACTACTGTGGGTCCGAGAAATGGGTATAAAGTCCTGTCTGGTTCCCCTATTCACAATAAGGTGAAGCGGAAGCTGCCGAACCCACGAGAGCCCAGTTGGAGATTCTGCAGGCTTCATTTGCTTCCCCTGCACAAGGCTTCTCCCCAGAATTGTAAATCTTATGTAAAGAGCTTTTCTGATGAGACCAGGACAGATAGCGCAGCCTTCATGCGTGCGGTCATCGACCTAAGAAGCATCCTCTCCTTCGGTGTCTTTTTATCTATTGAGCAAGCCAGGCCTTGGCTCCAGTGACCTCTCTGACCAGACTGGCCGAATTGGAGGTCAGACTCCATGCCATTTTTGTCTCGGGACTTAGGATCAGGCCTTTCTGACTCTGGTTCCCTGTTTGGGTCCGGCAGTCAAGAAGTCTTCCTGACTCCTAATCAGGGGGATGACTCTCAGATCGCCACTTCATCTAGTTTGTCCTTGTCCACCACTTTATTGGCAGTGCTATTAAAGAACTGAAGTTGGAGACTCCAATCTCCTCTTCCCAATGCACAGTCATGTGACTAACTCTCAGTCCTCTTTTTGTTCTTGCATATCCGGACGTTACTGCACTGGTTACAGAACAGTGGGAGACCCCCAGCGGGATCCCTGAAGGTTGCCAAGGCCATGTCCAGGTTTTATCCCATAGCTCCAGAATTCCAGCAGCTATTTGATCAACTGAAGATGGATTTGGTGGTGGCTCAGGTCACCAAATGTACGGCTCTCTTGAGTGAGGGTGGTGTTATGCTGAAAGATGTTCAGGACCACAAGGTGGACATGATTTTGTAAAGAGAGTTTGAAGCTCTTCCTCTGGGGTTCAAGGCTGTGGCTGCTGCTTCGTTTGCTACTCAGGTCTGCCACACTAGATTGCAGTGGCCGCCCTCTGCAGAGAATGATGCCTGCCCCCAGCTCATCCTGGAAGAGGCATATTATGTGGCAGACGTCTTACACAACCTTATCAGAATCATGAACAAGGCATCGGCTTATGCAGTTTCAGCTTGCAAAATGCTGTGGATCTGGCAGTGGATGGGTGACTCGGCATCCAAGGTGACCTTGAGGAGGCTGGCCTTTAAGGTATAGATGCTTTTCGGTAAGGGCCTTGATGATCTCGTGGCCAGTGTGGAGAGTAAACCAAGCTGACCTCCGAGTGGGAGTAGAAGCAATTTTCATCTCTCCTATCATTCTTGGCAGTGTAAGCAGGGGCGGCCTCTGTCCAGAGGTCCTTCCAGGGTAATAGTCAATGAGTCAGCAGCTCCAGACACCAGCAGTCCTCAGGGGATCTTGTCAGCCCTCCCTACAAGAAGCCCCAATGATACCAGGTTGGCGGCCGCGCCTCTGCATATTGAGGGGTGGCTGTCAGTGTTTTGGGGGGAATGGGAGAAAATTTCTTCAGCCCAGTCGGTGTTTGATATCATCCGAGTGAGTGTGTCACAAGATCGAGTTTTATCGCCTTATCTGGATTTTTTTGTCAACTCGATGGCTGGAAAGGGAGGCCAAAGCCAGGGCCTCGCTTCAAAGACTTCTGGATATCTGGGTCATCTGTTCCTGTCAACTTGGGCTCGGGCAGGTACTTCAGATACTTCATTATGCCCAACAAAGGCACAGAGGACTGGAGGCCTATTGTGGATCGTGAGTTAATAAATGCCTTTTCTGAAGGTCCCTCATTTTAACAAGGAGATTGTCATTGTAGCTGTGGCTCCAGGAGACTTTCTGTCCTCTGAACCTCACAGAAGCGTATCTGCATATTCTCATCTTTCCTGACCACAGAATATATTTGAGGTTTCATATGTACAGCAGCATTTCTAGTTTGCAGCCTTTCCATTTGGATTGGTGACAGCCCTCCGCAATTTCACCAAAGTTATGTTGGTGGTTGTGGCTCATCTCCAGAAGATGGGGATCCAGGTACATCCCTACCTGGACAATTGGCTGATCAGAGCCCCATTCAAGCAGGAGTGCGAGCTGGCAGTGCAATGAGTGTTAGATTTGCTCCAGTGGTTGGACTAAATTGTCAACTTCAAGAAGAGCTATCTAGAACTGACCCAGACTCTGGAGTATCTGGGCATTCTGTTTGACATGGTTTGGGGGCTGTGTTTTTCTTCCATAGCCATGCAAACAGAAGCTGCAGCAACAGATCCTGTCTCTTTTCGCAGTGTAGATTCCTACTGTGTGGCGTTATCTTCAGGTGTTGGGTTCCATGGCAGTGTCCCTGGAAGTTGTCCCTTGGACCAGGGAACACATGCAGCCTCACAAGAGACTCTCTTCTGGCTTGGTGTTCTCCGTAGACGCATTCACTTCAGATGCAGCTCTCATGGAGAGGGACAGTAAGGAACAGCTTACCTTGGTGGCTTCAGGATACTTCCTTATCGAAAAGCATGCCTCTCCAGATATTGGAGAGGATGACTCTTATGACTGATACCAGTCTCTTCAGATGGAAAGCTCATTGCAGGGGACTGCTCAATTCAGGGCCAGTGGATTTCAGCATTTCCCACCTTAACCCTATCCTACTGGGTGACTTCAATATACACTTCAACCAACCAAACCAACACCTTAGAACTATTAACTCTAATTTCAGACATCTCCCTAACCCCCTTGATTTCTTCCCCCACTTATCAAGCTGGACATACTATCGCTATATTTGGACCAGACACAATTGTCCATCTTTTCCAAAATTCAACAACCCACCCCCTTCCATGGTCAGACCATGTCCTAATCAATTTTTCTATTCACTCGCCTACAGATCACACCTCAACCCCCCATCCCACCTATAATTTTAGGGATTATTCTAAAATTACTACCTCCACAATTCAAACTCCTTAAATTTAGATTTAAACGAATTTGTGCACCTAGAAATCAAAGAACAATCAGCTGTTTGGAATGACAAAACAAACTCCCTTATTGAAAAACTAGCTCCTATCCAAAAAAGAATATATTCATATCCTAAAAGGAAACCCTGGTTCACAGAAAATGGGAAATTTCTTCATCATCAACTCCGCTTCTCTGAATATAAATGGCTAAAATCACGCTCAACCTTTTCCCTTCACCAATACAAAGAACTAGCAACCTTCTACAAACACGCAATCCAAACAGCAAAAAAGGAATACTACTCAAAACGCATAACAAATGCTCACAATACTTCAGCATTATATGCCATAGTTCGATCTCTCTCCCCTTACTCTAAAACAAAAAGTCCTTCATCTTCACTCAACCAACCATCAGCACCAGATTTAGCCAACTATTTTGACCAAAAAATAAGACATTCAAACAAACTTCGACAACATCTCGTCCACAAAATCCTCAGATCCTCTGAACCAGGGTCACCACCTCTTTCAGCACACTTTCAAAATTCAAACCCCCCCTTCTTTAGCAGAACTGCTGAAAACTATCCAATCTATGAATACCTCTAATAATCCTTTAGAGACTATTCCACCATCTATGCTAAAAAAATCAATTCTCATCATTTGGTCCATTCCTGCTAGAAATGATCACCCGAAGTCTCAACTAATGTTGTTCTGAAATCCTGTTAACTAAACTAAAAAACTAAACTAAAAAACCAAAACCTAGATGAAACTCAATGCTCCAATTTCCGGCCCATTGCCAATCTACCCTTCATCGTCAAACTCACTGAAAAAATTATTTTTCGCCAACTCTCCGAATTTTGCAAACAAATGAATGCCCTTCATCCAAACCAAACTGTCTTTACTCAGCCTCACCACCACCATTTATTACTTTCATATGTGAACAGAAAGGGAGGCGCCAGAAGCACCCCCTTAATGCCTAGAGGCTAAAAAGCTCTTCTGGTGGGTGGAAGCCCACCTTCAGGCTCTTTCTGCAGCCCACATGACCAGAGTGAAAAACATACAGGCTGACTTTCTAAGTTGACAGTTCCTGGACCCGGGAGAATGGGTGCTCTCCCAAAGGGCATTCAATCCCATTGTGTGCCGCTTGGGCAGGCCTGTGATGGATTTGATAGCTTCTGCCAAAAACTCAAAAGTGAAGTGCTTTTTCAGTCAAAGAGAGGAAATGAGAATTTCGATGTTGGATGCGTTGGTCCAGCCCTGGCCGTGCGATGGTCTCCTTTATGTCTTCCCCTCTTGGCCTATGATGGGATGGGTCATTCATAGGATCGTGACTCATCCGGTACTTGTGACCTGCGTGGGTTATTGCTATCTCATCTGGGCTAAGAAGCCATCTACTATGGGCCTATACTAAAGCTTGGAAGGCTTTTCAATAGTGGTGTGAAAAGGACCAGGTGGAGCCACTACAGACTCCCATTTCTGTCATTTGGCTTTCTTTTAGGCTGGGCTGGAGGGGAAAGCCTTGTGGCCTCTGAAAGTGCAGGTGACTGGGCTTTCCTGTTTCCTAGTACAGAGTTGTAAGGTTTTGCTGATGGCTCATCCAGATGTGACAAGTTTCCTGAGAGGTGCGCTCTGGCTTATGCCCCCCGCTATGACATCCTTTCCCTTCATAAAATCTTAACATTGTCCTAAAGGGCCTTGCTAAGGCCCCATGTGAACCACTTGGAGACACTTCCCTTTTGAATCTCACAGTCAAGACTGTGTTTCTGCTGGCTATTATTTCAGCATTGCGTATCTCGGACCTGCAAGCTCTCTCATGTAGGGGAGCCCTTCCTTAGAATTATGGAAGTGGGTGTCTCTCTCCGGGCTGTTTCCCCCCCCCACACACCTTTTCGAAAGTTGTCTGATTTCCTTTCAACCAGGAGGTTCGTCTACCTACTTTTTCAATTTACAGGCTCAGTCAAGCATGATAGAATTTTGAGAAAGCTAGATGTGTGAAGAGTTTTTTACTCCAGTACTTGGGACCAATGACTTTCACTTTTCAGATCATCTGTTTATGCTAACCAAAGCCTTAGAACTATTAACTCTAATTTCAGACATCTCCCTAACCCCCTTGATTTCTTCCCCCAGCATCCAAAGCCTCTATAGCTAGATGGATTCGCATGGCCATCTCTTCAGTCTCTCTCTCTCAAAGGCGCATTCCACCAAAGGTGTCACCTCTTCATGGGCAAAGTCTCGGGCAGTTCCTCCCATAGAGATCTGTAGAGCAGCTACTTGGTTTACTCTTCATACTTTTTCCAGATTTTACAGAGTGGATGTGGCGGCTTGAGAGGATGCTACTTTTGGGTCCTCGGTCTTGCAGGCAGGCTCTTCTGTCCCTCTTTAGATGTCAACCATTGCTTTAGCACCTCATCCTGAGTAGATGTAACGGAATGAAAGATGAGGTTCTTACCTGGATAATCTTCTTTCTGGTAATCTTCTCAGCAGTCCATATGGCCTGCCCTCAGTATGTACTGTTTTGCCTGTTTTTCTTTTCCTGTTTCTGCATTTGCAGACTGGCCCGAGGGATCAACAGAAGACTATCTTTAAGATTGGCAGTCTGGATGGTGGTTACCATTTTTATCACAGCAAAACTATCAAAAGATCTGTGTTGAGAAACTGAAGTACCCACACATTTCGTAGCATGAACTCAAAGTGCCTTTAGGACCCCTGTTGGTAGAATTAGATATCTCACTTGCCTTTTTTCTGGTTTGTTCGTCACTTGTTTTTCTGCCTTGGATTTTTCTAGATTCTAGGCCTGGACAACATCTCCTGTCAGTCAGGTGGCTGCTTGTAAAGAAATCTCGTATATGTACGTGTATTATTCAGCCTTTGGCTCCCTTATTGTTCGTGCTAGTTACACACAGCAGGCTTTAAAACAAAACAAAACTCATGTTCATTGTTCTAATTCTTGTTTTGGAGCAGAATAGAATTTTGTAATCTGTGCAGGGTTCTGTTCCAGTGGAGCTCAATTGCTTTGGGATGTAACTGGAAGGAGGCACTGTGCTCTGCCTCTGTGTGGGAGGTGCTCAACACTGCAAGTATTCACACTTTTACAAGTCCAGTTTGTGAGAATGGATTGATCACCATTATGGACTCCTGAGAAGATTAACAGAAAGGAAGATTATACAGGTAAGCACCTAATCTTTCATTATTCCTCTTTCAACACAAGGGAAGATGACATCAGTTATAAGCCATTGATAAATATAGAAACCCATATACAGTAGTACTTGTTTGGTAATACTGTGCTACAGCCTGAAAGGCCAATTTTGCCTTTCCTGACTTGTTACAGTGGCTGAGATTCTATCATGACCTCAATCAATAAATTGCAGGTTTAAAATTATAGGCAGCTTGTTATAGGCCAAAACAGAAGTGAAAAAATTTCTAAAGTAAACCATTTCTAAACATCAAAAAGTTGCGGCTATAAAGTCTTCTAAAGGAATTAAACCTTTTTTTTTTAAGTAGGTCTGAATAACAAATTATTTTTAAAAAATTTGAACAAGTAATACTTTAATAATAGTAAACATTTAGCATGTCATTAGGATCCCAGCAACTTCTCAAATGCTATACTCCCTTTATTTAGTGGCAGCTTTTCCAATTTTAGCTATGTGTATGGAATTTCTTATTACTACTTTTCAGACTTTCCAAACCATTACCTAGATTTACCTGTGTTTTACTATGAGTTAACAATTTAAAAAATGGCTTTAATATGGGTGTTCTGGTTCAATGTGTCTAGGAGCCCTAATTATAAATGATTTCCCATACTCATGAGTTGTATTGCAGAAGGATAAAATTTATATTCTTCAGCTCTACCTCCTTCACCAGTGGCTGTAGTGTCCCCTTCAGTTTTTCCTTTTGAAAGCGAGTTGAGAAAACGTAATTCTGATCTACTCTGATAACTCTTGTTGTTATTTTTTTTGAGGGGAGGGGTCCCCAAATTTTGAGGCTTTTTGGTGCTGGAGAGGTCCCCAGTGGCCCTGGGAGAAGACACACTATGTGAAAGATCTGCAGCTGGCAAGGCAATCCTCTGAATTCCTGTCCAGCCAGCCTGCTTTGAGACTTGTGGAACTTGGGGTCCGTTCCCCTTGAAGTTAGCTCACATCCTGTTCACACATGGATCTGTAAGGGTTAAGACCTTGGTTGAGCTCTAGTCTGACTGACAGCCCAAAGATCCCAGTTTGTGGACCTAGTCTGGAAGATTGAGGTAGTATCGCTTCCATTTCCAGTTTCTGTGACGATTGAAGTAGGCTATCCCCAACACAGACAAGACAGCAAGTACTGCCTATTGTGGTCTATGGGAAAATTTGAAGGTTTTGAGATGACCTGAGGCTGTATTTAGGGCCTCCTACCCCCAAATACCCCTTCCCTGAATTTTTTTTAATCCTTCAGTGGGTTTTACCAAGCCATTTTTTGTGCAACCATGCTGCTATGGTAGCCATCTCAAATTTCCTGATTTTGCTTAAAGCTTTCATCTGCCTCAAAACTCATTGTTTTGCCTTTAAAACACTAGGGCTGGACTCCCCTGCTGGAGATACCCCTATATCATGCCAGATTTACAGTGGATGGCTGGCTGAACAGTAACTGTGCATCATGTGCTGCAGGGCATGTGAGGAGAGGCAGGAGCCTTGGGCTTTGCCCCCTCAGGTGTCTATAAGGCTGAAGGATTGCAGAGGGCTTCCTGGTCTAAGGAAAATACCCCCTCAGAGCCTTTAGAAGGGGCTAGAGCAAAGCACAGGACCCTGAAGAGTGGTTCAGAACCCTCTGAGCTGGGCTTTACCCCAGATTTTTTTAACTTGCTGTGGAAAGCCTATTTGTCAAGAGTCTCCTACCTCAGTTGAGGGAGTTCCGAGGACTGCGCAAGGGGATTTGTCTTCTCCAAGTACATGCTCTCCAGTGGAGGAGAATCCTAAGCAGCAACTGGACTGGAAGTTGTATTCTTTGCCTTTATTGTCCCAGGGTGACTTATCCCTTCTGGGGTATTCAGGACCTTGGTTGGAGGCTGGAGTTCAGGAGTCTGCTCTGTAGTCCTCCCCTTGAGCAGAGAGAGGACCTGACAGTCTGCTGCCTTTTTAAAGTGACTATGTTGCTGGAACTTATTACAGAGTCACTATGAGAGTTAAACCTGGAGTCTCTGCAGACCATGGTTGCTCAGTGCTCAATTTACGAGTGCTTCACAGGCTCAAAACTTTTTTTTTTCCCCTCACATCCAGATTTGACAGCTTTAATTATAGAGCATTGGGAAGTTCCAGAGGGCTCCTGAAAGGGGGGAGGGGGGGCGGCAGCAGCAGCACTATGACAATGACAAGACTATATCCTTTGACTCCTGAATTGTTTATCCAGCCCAAGGTGTGGATTTGCTGGTAGTGAGTGGGGTGTAGTTTTGAAGGATGTTTGAGGTGGAGAATGATATGGGGACATATTTTCCCCCATTCTTGCAGGAACTCATTTTCCTATCCCATCCCTGCAAGTTCTTTTCCAGTCTCTGCCCCATCCCATCCTCATCTGCACAAGCCTCAAAACAATTTAAAATCATAAGTGTTCGAGGCTTGTGAGGTTAGGCAGAGCTTACAGGACAGGGACCGTGCCAGGGAAATTGAGTTCCTGCGGGGTCGAGGAAAAATTTGTCCCCGTGTCAAGCTCTAGTTTGAGGCATTAGCCTTTAGAATTAAAGTGGCATCAGTGACCTCTCTTGTGACATGCACCTGTCGCACCAGGGTCTGTTGGATTTCAATCATGGATGATGAAGTATGCCCTCAGCTGGTCATGATGGGGATTGACTTTGTAGCAGATGTTCTGTATGATAGCGTATTGAACAAGGTCTCAGTCTATTCATTCTCCACTCAATGAATGCTCTGGATTAGACAATGGGCAGAATATTTGGCTTCCAAAGATACTTTAAGCTGGCTCTCTTTTAAGGGGCAGATTCAGTTTGTAAAGGGTTTGGAGAATCTTATAGCCAGTGTGACTGATCATTGGCCAGAAACTCTTCTAGATCTCAGAATTCACGAGGGCCAGAACTCCAGAGGAGCTTCTACCTAGAGATCGTTTCAAGGGTCCTCACAAAAGTTTGGCAACTTGAGATGGATCCGGTCCTCTGAATTCCCCCCTTCAAAAATCTTTCCCTGGTAGTCTAATGCCCCCTTCCTCCCCTTAAGAAGAAAGAGCGATGCCTAGTTTGTTACTGCCTCTAGCATGATCTTCAAAAAATGCTGGCATCCTGGAGGTGAACGAGGTAGGGTCAATCTTCTGTCATTTTTCAATAGGGTAGGTCTGGAGCCAAGAACAACTGACATTATTCCTACCTCTTAAAGGTATGGGAGGAGTTGGCACTAGACACCAGTGAGTTTGCTTGTTTGTTTTTTTTAAAGGGGAGAGCCTCTAGGTCAGTGTTCTTCAACCACCGGTCCATGGACCAGTGCCGGTCCACAGGGCCAGCACGTGCATCAGGCCCAAAACAATGTTCTTCAACCGCCGGTCTACGGTGCAATCAATGCGGCGTTATCTTCGAGCCAGATCCCTCTTCCTAACTGATTCAGTGCACAAAGCCACGGGCAGTGGCTCCTACGGGCATCCTGCGCCTGAACCGGAAGCCTTCTCTCTCACATTGCAATGTCAAAGAGGGAAGGCTTCCAGATGAGGCACGGGACGTGCAAGGTGCAATTAGTACTATTATGGGGGCAGGGTCTGGGGTGGAGATTGGATAGAGATGGGTGGGGTCTGGCCCACGACTTAGCCCAGTGTTCTTCAACCGCTGGTCCACGGACCGATGCCAGTCCACAGAATAATTCTTTTATTTCTGCTGGTCCATAGGTGTAAAAAGGTTGAAAAACACTGCTCTAGAGTACCAGGGAAAGGATTTTAACTGTGGGTGGATTGGGTAGGTTAGAATAGTAGGGGAATTTTTTTTCCCCTTCAGTCAGGATTAGGGGGGAGGAGGAGGAAGGGTCTAGTAGGCATTACAAATGTGTTTAAGGGGGGGGACACGACACCAGTTTCCCAGGAATGGATTGAAGGGGACTGAGTTGTTTTTTGGTTTGGTTTTTTTTTTTGGGGGGGGGGGGTTGTTTGTTTGTTTGTTTTTAATAACTACTGAATTTTTATTTTTTTAATGTCACCCTTCCTGTCAGCACATAAACCAATACTGCTCAGGCAGCAACAGTAAAGGTGATATTTTGCAAGGAGCTGATGGTTCCTGCTGCTATTTATTACTTATGTTGAACTGAAAGAAAATCACTCCATGGACCTGTTCAAAGTAATATATGGATGATATAACAGAGTTCACAGGTTTGCTCAGAATCATGGAAGGGAAAACTGGGGCGAACCCCAGAGGAAAAACCACCTCACAGCCCAATCATCGCATGGACAAGTAAACCAGAGGTTATATCAATTCATATATGTTTTTACGTTGTGAAAAAACTACGGTTTACTATAGCTTATAGTCAAAGAACTTAGGCAAACTTAGCTTGCAGCTTGCGAGTTCCGACATGCATGTTTCGGTCCTGCCTCAGGGAACACACAGGAAAAATCTGTGTGTTCCCTGAGGCAGGACCGAAACATGCATGTCGGAACTCGCAAGCTGCAAGCTAAGTTTGCCTAAGTTCTTTGACTATAAGCTATAGTAAACCGTAGTTTTTTCACAACGTAAAAACATATATGAATTGATATAACCTCTGGTTTACTTGTCCATGCGATGATTGGGCTGTGAGGTGGTTTTTCCTCTGGGGTTCGCCCCAGTTTTCCCTTCCATGATTCTGAGCAAACCTGTGAACTCTGTTATATCATCCATATATTACTTTGAACAGGTCCATGGAGTGATTTATTACTTATAGCATGCCATGGTAATTTTGTAGCTCTTTGATATGACTTTCTGCATCCACCCCTGGTGGCACTATCATCTTGAAAAATTGACTAAGGTTAAACCAAAGAGTAGTGTATATTTTTGAAACATCAGTACTGTCCTGGACAATAAAACAGTACTAAACTGAACACCAGTTTGAAAGTTGAATGGTAGCTTGCATACTTATAAAATACTTAGACAATTTTGCTCTAGAACTCCATTTTGGTTAGTGAAAAGACATAGCCTTCATTTCCTCAAAAAAAGCAATTCATTTTCACAAGATGGGCTAAAGTTAGAGGTGGTCTTGATAAGTGTTTGTCATATTGCATCTTGTATCTGAACAGGTTTAAAGTTTACATATTTCCCCAAAATCAAGCCTCATATGCATTTTATTAAACATTCTGTACTATGAGAAGGAATCCTGGGGACTAAAGATCTGCTGAAGGGCAGTAATTTTTGTAAAGTGAAAGGCATTGCATAAGTCAGGGGTGTCCAACCTTTTTTTTTCCCCTGGGCTGCATTGGCCGAAAAAAAATGTTTCTGGGGCTGCACAAACGCGCAAACACTGCAGCAAGACAGAGGAGGGAGCCAGCAAGACGGTAAACACCCAGGGGCAGCAGAGAAAAACACTGTGTCGCCCTCGACCAGGGCCGCACAAAATACTTCACTGGGTCGCAGGTTGGACACCCCTGGCATAAGTGTAGTGTATTGAAAGTATGGTTCCATGATTTGTTTTCTACGTTGTAAGGCAGCTGGAGCCTAAAACTAAGGAGTGTTTGTTGAAATAAAAACATGAGTTTGAATTAACAATATACATGTTTTCTCCACTGAATATTGCTAATGGAAGACTGTTAATGAAGTCTGGTACAAATACCAGATTTTTTCATAAGTATTAGAAATATTAGGGGAAACACCCCAGCAGCTATTCATGCATATCGCCAGATAGTACAGTTTAAAAAATTAGTAACAGCAATAGTCTAAAGGAATGGGAAAGGCAGTCCAGGAGCAGACAAACACATCTTAACCCAATTTTCCATTACAAAATAGATTCAAACAAATCTTAACAGGGCACTAATGTTGGAGATAGCAGCATTTGTTTGGTATTTAAAAAAGCCACCATCCACAAAGCATAGATGTACTGAAAATAATGCTTTTTTTTTGTTGAATGATAAGAAGAAAAAAAAAAAAAGCTGCATAAGAGAAAAGTTAGAAATAGGATGAAAGTATGTCATAAATATAGAATGCATTTAGAAATAGAGAAAAGCAAAATCTATATTTTTCCTGACTAAAATAAATAAGCTCAATCTTTTATCTACTCTCTACTGAAGTAAAGTACCTCCAAACTAGTTATCATTTTGATAACAGGATCTTCTCATCAGCTAGTGCAGGGGTAGGCAATTCCGGTCCTCAAGAGCTGGTGCCAGGTCAGGTTTTCAGGATATCCACGATAAAATATACATGAGATAGATTTGCATCTCAAGGAGGCAGTGCATTTAAATCTATCTCATACATATTCATTGTGGATATCCTGAAAACCTGACCTGGATTTTGTAGAACTGCTTGCCCAAACCGTCTTGCTCTTCTGGAGTTTTCTCTAAACAATAGTGAGAAATGAAAAATATGAATTGAGGACCAAATAGCTGCCTTGCAAATGTAGAATGTAAATGAGCAACAGATGCAGCCATTGCCCTTTATGTTGTGAGTTATCACTCTGCCTTGTAGTGTTATCCCAGCCTGAGAATATGTGAAGGAGAGACGGGCCAAGTGGAGATGGTTCTCTGACAGGAACTTCAAGTCTGTTTGGGGTTGAAAGCCACAAAGAGCTGGGAGAAGGTTCTAGGAGGCTAGTCCAGTCCAACTAGTGTGCCAAAGCACATTTTACAGTTGAAGGTGTGAAGAGATGCCTTTCGATGTTGGGAATGTGGTTTCAAGAAACAAACAAGCAGAACTATGGACTGGTTGAGGTAGAATTCTGAGGCAAAGTTAGAGAGGAATTTTGGATGTGTTCAGATGATTATTCTGCTGCTTGCTTTGGCTGTCCCTGTGGAATGTGTGCGAGAGAACTTGCCTAATCAAATTTAATGTTTCATTTTCCCAGATACAAGAAGAAATTATGTTGGTCACTAATTGCAACTTTTGATGAGGTCCATCTAATCCAGTATCCCTTTTCCACAGTGGCCAATCCAGGTCCCAAGTACCTGACAAAAACCCAAAGAGTAGCAACATTGGAAGTGTGAACTATTGCTACTAGTTGGTTTTCTTCCAGGTACTTGGGACCTGGATTGGCCACTATGGAAACAGGATACTGGACTAGAGAGAGGTGTAGTATCAATGAATCCCAGTATCAGAAGTCATTATTGGTCCTTTCTCTGGTGGTAGGACTGAGATAGGATGACCTCTTATTGCTGCTCAGTACTTGTACCTGCAAAGGCTAATGCAATGCCAAAGGCAATGGACCAGATTTACACAAGAATAGCCTTACTACATCAGACCAATGGTCCATCTAATCTTCACAGTGGCCAATCCTGGTCAGTAGTACCTGACAAAATTCCAAATAGTAGAAACATTCCATGTTACCAATCAAGAGCAAGCAGTGGCTTCACTCATGCCTGTTTCAATAACAGACTATGGATGTTTCCTCCAAGAAATTGTCCAACCCTTTCTTAAAACCAGCTTTGATAACCACTCTTAGTACAAACTCTGGCAAAGCATTCCAGCGATTAACTGTTCTCTGAGTGAAAAGATATTTCTGCCTCTTGCTTTTAAAAGTATTTCCCTGTAACTTCAGAGTGTCCCATCCTTTGTAATTTTTGACAGACTAAAAAAATCTTGTGTTGGCATGAAAGCCTTGCAGCTGTTTGTGTGTGCACAGAGCCTGCACAGGAAACTGTAGTCAAGTTAACAGCTTGCATTGAGTCGCTTGCTGCTGAAGATCAGGTTGCTGGGCTGAACACCTTTAGCTTATAAAGCAGCTCTTGAACAATGCGGCATCAGGACACTAGCCACCCTGGAGGCTGCTGGCTGTATGGTGGGAGGTAAAGTTCATGGGTCTTTGGCACATGCTGGTAAAGTCAGAGGTTAAACTCCAAAAGTTGCCAAGCAGGAGAAGAAGAAAAAGAAGACAGGGTGCGCAAAGCAGTGCATGCAGTACAACTGTTGCTTTGTCAATGTGGTTCTATCCTTTGGCAAAAAGAAGGGGCCCTAAGGCTAACTCTTAAAATATCTTTCCATTTGCTATTTCCAATATAGTAGATATGAATATCCAAAAAATAAAATTGATTCACTTGTATCTATTCTACACTACTCAGGATTTTGTAGACTTCAGTCATATCTACCCTCAGCTGTCTCTTTCCCAAGCTGAAGAGACCTACCCTTTCTAGTCTTTCCACATATGAGAGGAGTTCCATCCCCTTTTATCATCTTTGTTGCTCTCTGAACATTTTCTAGTTCTGCTATGTTTTTCTTGAGATAAGGCAATCAGAATTGAATGCAAAACGTAAGGTGAGGTCGCACCATGGAACGATACAGAAGCATTATAACATGCTTAGCCTCATTACTTATCCCTTTTTTAATACCAAAATTCCATCTGAAATGTTTCTCTCAACCATTTCAGCTAAGCATAATATAGTAGAGGGATCAGTCAGGCTCCAGGCATTACTGGTAAATGCACCAGCCACTAGGGGTTCTTACCTAGGCCATCTTATTCCCCCCCCCCCAAAAAAAAAAAAAAATATCTGCTATGGAAACAACTGATTCTGTTTTGAAGATTAGAATCCTGCCCTGGAACCCCAGTTTTTAACCAAGGCCTACAGTGAGCAATGTGAAAAAAATAAAGGTCACAAATCACCAAAAGCCTACATTGAGACAGTAATGGGAAAGTAACAACATGCAAAGATAGGACTTGAGAAAAAGCAAAGTTCACTAAGGACAGCAGGCATATTCTCACAACCTACCCACCTCCCATTTCTGCCTTCTTAGCTTTGTTACTGAATTGCAGATCCCACGATATCATGTCGCTGGAAGAGGTGAAATATTAACTATATAGGAGCCTGGCAAAACACTAGTGGGGTAGGATGGAGGGAAAGTTGGCACTCAGGAAGTAAGATTTTGCAGAACTACTTGCCTACACCAACCCTCTCTTCTGGAGTTTTGTTCCAAATAGTAGTGAGAGGTGAAGGTATGAAACAAGGACAGAGTAACCACTATGAGGTTTAGTCTGGCCCAGGTAATATGCCAATGCACAGTTGCAGTGCAAGGTATAAAGAGTTGCTTCATCTGGATGGGAAGTTTGGCTTTGGAAAGAAAACTGGCAGAACTATAGACTGGTTGCGGTGGAATTCTGAGATAACTTTGGGTGAATTCGAAAGAGCACTCCATCATGGTAGAATCTTGTATAGGGAGATCTGATACAAGTGCTTGAAGTTCATTCACATGATGTACAGATGTAAGGGCAATGAGGAAAATGACTTTCCAAGTGAGATGTTAGAGAAAGCAATTTGTAAGTAGCTCAAAGGGAGACTTTAGAAGAATAGATAGTACCGCATTAAGATCCCAGGCAACAGGTGGAGCCTTGGTGTGGTAAAGCCCTTTCATGAACCTGGATACCAAGGGATGAACAAATAGAGGTTTTTCATTCAAGGGAATACGAAACACACTGATAGCACTGAGATGTACTCGAACCAAGTTGGTCTTTAGGCCAGAATGAGAGAGATTGAGAAGGTAGTCTAGGATGGATGGGAGTGGACAGGTCATAGGTTCAAGAAAAAGTAGTGCAGACCTGGTAGAAAATCTTGTCCATTTAAAATGAAAGCACTGAGTAGGTTTCCTGGATTCTTCAGTGACATCAGAGTCTGCAGCCAAGAGCATGAAGGCATTTATGTGATCAGTGAAAGAAACCAAGCTGCGAGTGTTAACGACAGCGGGTTGGGATGAAGAAGAGTGCCATCATTCCATATTCGCAGCATGGGGAATGGGTGCAAGTAGTACAGCTCCTGGGTCGAGTTGTAGAAGTGTAAACCAATGTTGACCTGGTTATCGAGGTGCTACGAGAATCATCAAGTGCCAATCTAAGCGGGAGTGGTAGAAATGCATAGAGGAATCTGTTTCCCCAATGGAGGAGGAAGGCATTTAACTCAAGGTGAGTAGGGGCATAGAGTCTAGAGCAGAAGTTTGGGGGGGGAATTGTACATCTTCCCTTATTATATTTCTGTATGTCAACATCTTTTGCTTTTAATGTTACTATATTGTACACCGCTCAGACAGTTTTTTAAGCAGTATATCAAATTTTAAATAAAACTTGAGAACTATGGCCAGAGTTCCCCATTTGCTGAAAATCTGGTGCAGGATATTTGGGCTGAGACCCTATTTGTGGGGTTGAAGGAGTCTGCTCAAATCTGTCTGGCAAACATTCTGCTTTCCCTGCCAGGTAAAACTACTTCCAGGAGAATGCTGTAATTGCCAATGTCCAAATCTGCATTGCTTCCCTACTTAGAGGGTAAGAGCCTGTGTCTTCTTGTTTGTTCAGGTAGAATATGATTGTTGGTTTCAATGAGGACTATCTGATGGAGGAAATGTTCTTGTAATGTCTCAAAAGCATTGCCTATTGCTTGGAGTTTGAAAAGATTGATACGGAGAGTTTGTTTATGATGAAACTATAGTCTTTAGTGTAGAGGTTGTCCAGATGAGCTCCGCACCCTAACATTGAAGTATCTATGATTAGAACTTTATTACAATACACTACAGTACTTATATTCTGCCTTTAACCTCTCAGCAGTATGGGGATTACAAATTTCATATACTAGTTAACAAGAAACATCCAGGAATGACATAAAAGGGAAGACCAAGTTGTGAGGAATCATCCACCATGGGATGGAATGGCAGAGGAGGTCTGAGGTGAGTTGGATTGGATCAGACAGATATCCTGTGGCTTGAAACCATTTGGTCAACAGGGTTCACTGTGGGATTCTGATGTGAAGATGTACATCTTCACATCAGACTCCACATTAGACTGTGGATTAGACTGTGGATTAGACTTCACATTAGACTGTGGATCCAATGTGTCCCAGAAGGTAAAGTTGTGCAGTAATATATAGAAGGGTGGAGACTGCAGCAGAAGTGTATTAGATTGTCAGCTCTCCTGCATTAGAAAGGTTTGTCCCTGAGTATTGTCTAATAGAGTTCTTATGAACTCCAGTGTGTGAGAAAGGTGTAGATGTGATTTCTGGTAGTTCATGGCAAACCCTAGTAACTCCAGTAGACAATCTATAGAGTTGATGGCTTGCTGAGCGAGTAGTGATAATGAAGCCTTGATCAATCAGTCACCTAAATAAGGAAAACATGCAATCCACCTGCATGAAGAGCTGCTGCTGCTGCTACTACTACTAGGAGCTCAGGCTAGTTCAAAGGGCAGGATCTTGTCTTGAAAGTATTGAGATCTGATTCAAAAGATGAGATATTTTCTGTAAGCAGGTAGGATGGTGTAAACTGCAGATCTAGACAGCAAATAAAGGTAGCAGGGTTCCCAGAGAGACCATGTGACCTTCTCCTTCATCAAGTATTTGTTGAGGTATCCGAGGCTAGAATTGGTTGAAGGCCTCTAGTCTTTTTTGGTATCAGGAAATACCTGGAGTAGAACCTTTGGCTCCTCTCCTGCAGAGGCACAGGTTCTATTGCATTTAGCTGGAGAAGGGCTGAAAACTCTTAGATAAGGAGGGTCTTCTGGAGGTAATTGAAAAGAGACTTTTGGTGGGTGTTTTGGAGGCTGAGCAAGTGTAGGGCATAACCCAGAGAGACAACCCAAAGTGCCAACTGATCTGATCTGTTTTCTGCCGCCTATGGGAAGGATGTGGGAATTGACAATGCTCTCTAGAAAGGAGTCAAAAGGATAACTGCTGTTTGGACTGTGAATGAGGTGATATCTGCAGTCTGTTTCCCTAAGTGAGGTTGTTGTGGAGCAGGTCTAGAAGAAGAGGAAGGTGGCTGGTTGTAGCAACACTTAAGTGTTGTAATATGAATGTCTGGAAGAGGTAGAGGAAGATTGAGAGGTCAGCGACTGTCATAGTCGTTGGAGAAAAAATTGAAGAAGCTGCCTATAAAGACAAACAGGTATTCCTTTGCAAGGTATATTGGAAAGGTGTTCCTGAAGTTTCCAGGACTGAGACTAAGCCAGGTCAACCTACACATTGAAGTGGCCACTGTAGACGGTCTAGAGATGAAACATTAAAAGCTGCTCTAGCCATTAACTTTTTAATAGTGAACATGTTTTTAGATAATTATTGAAACTTAACATCTTATCTTGAGGAAGGAACTGTTCAAAATCTGAAAATTGTTTTAGCAAAGATTTAAGATAAATGGACCTATAAAATCAGTAGTCCATAATTCTGCTACACAGCATCGATGATAAATACGTGCTTGCCAAAAGAGTCTAATGTTCTAGTGGCTGCAGAAGTGTAAAATGTGAGCTGCATGAGTGCTTGAGGGCAGACTTAACTCCTGAATGATGTTGAAGTTGAGTTCTATCAAATCCAGGGCATGTCTTTATTTAAAAATTAGGAAACTCCCTTAGTCCCAAGTAGCTCCTAAAAAAATGGACACAATGTACAGAATAAAGTGACCTTCATCACTGTATAAAGGTGTTTTAGTTCATTCATTTGATAGTGTTTGAAAAGTTAAGGGGTTCAAAAATCCAGAAGCAGATTCTGCTCCATTTTGATAAGCAATGCCTGCCCCATCTGCCTTACGAACCAATAACAGACACTCATGCAGAGATGTGTGTCATTGAGGACGAGGTGAAGGAGCAGAAGGTATAGCACAGGACTCTTTTGTTGAGTATTCTGATAGTTATCGTCATCCACTCAGGTGAGATGTTGAGTCAGACTGCTTAAATATTCCCTTGTAGGTACATCAAGGCAATGCAGGAGATAAAATCTTCCATCCACAACAATGTGTGTGTCAAATGGGCTTGTTCCAATATCAGTGCTTTATATTAAGAAAGAGTGCATGACCTTGTCCTTGATTGTTGCTATGATGTATCCTCAGGCTGGGCTGAGGCAGGAATGGAAGCCTGTAAAGCCTGCATCTGCAGTAACTACAAAACTGCTTGTCTGAGCATAGTCTGGATCTCCTTCTGGAGAGATGATGCCAGTACTGAAAGACTGTGGCATGGAAGTAGGCTGCTGTAGCAGTTGGGGCAGTGTGGGAGACTGATGTGAGGTATGCCTCAGCAAAGACACTATATAGCTGCATAGATGATCATCCAAGCAGCAGTGCTTCCTAAGTGTCAAATTCAATGCTTGGGAGGATACTGTGGTATGCCTAAAAAGGGGAAGAATGTTTATGCTTCTTCACTTCTTTTATGTGCTACAGCCCTCAATGCCAGAGGCATCAATGAAGATGAAGTAGTCCTGGCACTGGAAGGAGCCTGATGCTTGATGTTCATGACATGTTAATACAGTCAGTGCCAATGATATAATGGGATAACAGGAGACTGAGCAGCTATGCTTGATGTGGATAGGGTACCAAAAGTTTTTCAAATTGTAGCTTGTGGGCTTTAAATTACCTCTTTTGCATACAGAGACAGGAGGACACAGTTAATGCCCAATATCAGGACCAAGGCACTAGATGCACCAATTATGCAAATCACAGCCTGTAAATCACACCATTTCAAAATCTAAGAGCATGTCTTAAAGTCACTTAGTATCAACTTTGACACTGAGGGAAAGACAGCCACTGCAACAGCAACAGGCTCAATGGCCTGGGGCTCTCAAATAAAAAAGATTCCAAGTGGCCCGAAGGCCAAGATCTAAAAATGAGTTCAAATTAAACCAAAATAAGAATATAGGAACATGATAATAAAATAGCATGACTAAAAAAACAAAATATAAAAGATGAGAACGCACTAAAAAACTGAAAAGTTTGATGCGCTGAAGAGAATACTGAAGTCAGTTTCTCAGCTCTATGGAATTCTTAAGAACTGCAAGTCTCGCAAGCTGACAGCAGGTGAGAAGGCATCAGCATACATGCAGTATGGGTACTGCTTTAAAAAAAAATTTAAAGTGATGGTGCACATGGTAGTGTCTACCAGCTTCTGAAAATTAATAGAGGTAACATTATTATATGCACTACCCATTTCTGGTACAGAATTGCCTCTCCTTCAGGACCAGGTCAGGTCTCCCTCCATATTCACAGTATGGCTAGAAAGCATAAGATATCAAGTGCTACCAAAAGGAGGGGGGGGGGGGGAGTGAAGACTTTACCAGAAAAGGTTGAATTATTGGATATGCCTTGTAGAGTAAAGTCAGCCTCTGCTGTTGCCTGGCATTAATTAATCTACCATTAGGGTACATAAAGAAGATGGAAAAACCAGTCCATGCAGCTACACCAGCGGGTGTGAAGACATTACATATTGTGTGAGATACCAATCTCTCTTGTGTGGAAACTGCAACATTTATGTGGGTGCAGGATTGCTACAAGAAGATAATTATTTTAGACTCTGTTGATAAGAGGAAAGGCAACATTTTTCTATGATAACTTGAAGAAAAGGGATATGGCTTATCACAATCCACAAACTTTCAGGCCAGTAACGGGTGGCTTGATAAATTCTGGCACAGGTATGGCCTACATAATGTGAAAGTGACAAGAGAAGCCAAGAGGCAGCTAGAGAGTTCTCTGCCACCTTTTAAAGAAATTATTGAAGAGAAGGGATATGAACGTGAGCAGGCATTCAGTGCCAATGAAACTGCTCTATTTTAGAACAGAATGGCACAGAGAACTTTCATTAGCAAAGAGGATAAGCTAGCACCAGGCTTCAAGGCTGCAAGGGATAGACTAACCATGCTGCTTTGTGCAAATGCAGTAGGCCATATGATAAAACCTATACTGATTTATAAAGCTGTAAACGCCTAAGCCTTGAAAGGAAAAGATAAGTTCCAGTTGCCTGTTTACTGGATGAAGAATAAGAAGGCTTGGACAAGAGTAGAGCTGTTCCTCGAGTGGTTTCATAGTAACATAGTAGATGACGGCAGATAAAGACCCGAATGGTCCATCCAGTCTGCCCAACCTGATTCAATTTAAATTTTTTTTTTTTTTTTTCTTCTTAGCTATTTCTGGGCGAGAATCCAAAGCTTTACCCGGTACTGTGCTTGGGTTCCAACTGCCGAAATCTCTGTTAAGACTTACTCCAGCCCATCTACACCCTCCCAGCCATTGAAGCCCTCCCCTGCCCATCTTCCTCCAAACGGCCATACACAGACACAGACCGTACAAGTCTGCCCAGTAACTGGCCTAGTTCAATCTTTAATATTATTTTCTGATTCTAAATCTTCTGTGTTCATCCCACGCTTCTTTGAACTCAGTCACAGTTTTACTCTCCACCACCTCTCTTGGGAGCGCATTCCAGGCATCCACCACCCTCTCCGTAAAGTAGAATTTCCTAACATTGCCCCTGAATCTACCACCCCTCAACCTCAAATTATGTCCTCTGGTTTTACCATTTTCCTTTCTCTGGAAAAGATTTTGTTCTACGTTAATACCCTTTAAGTATTTGAACGTCTGAATCGTATCTCCCCTGTCTCTCCTTTCCTCTAGGGTATACATATTCAGTGCTTCCAGTCTCTCCTCATACGTCTTCTGGGGAGAGACTGGAAGCCCTGAGCTATAGCAGCTTCTAGGCAGATGTCTGACTGCCCTGTGATATGATAGTTTAGCAGATCCCTAAGCGATCATATCAGGTCTATCTGAAGCCTAAACTATACTCAAAAGTAGACTTCCTTACAAAGCCCATAAGACCTAGGGCTCCTTTTACAAAGCCGCGCTAGCGGTTTTATCGCATGCACTGGATTAGCGCGTGCTAGCATGAAATCTACCGCCTGCTCAAAAGGAGGTGGTAGCGGCTAGCTCACACGGCAATTTAGCACACACTATTCTGTGTGTTAGTGCGGTTTTGTAAAAGGAGCCCCTACTTTTACAATTGCTATACAGCTTGCTAGCTCACTCTGTAGCACACTAGTCAAACCTACAGCCTTCTACCCGAATGTTGCTGGTTTGAATCCAAGTCACTCTGTCTGATGGAAGAGAAATGAATAAAGCATTAAACAGATCCACTCTCAGTATTACAATTATAATGAAAACAGCATAAAATCGCCATTCTAACATAATAAAATATTATAACATTAAGGACATTATTTGGACATCTAAATCTCACCTAAAACCTGATTCTCTAAAGGACGCCTAAAAGGTTAAGACGTCTAAACAATGCTGAACGCTGCTGAATGCAATTCTACAAAGGGTGTCCAATGTAGATGTCTACATGGCGCCTAACTTTAGATGCGTTTTGCAGAATCGGGGCCCTTATGTCCAGGTTCAAATGTAGGACTTTTGTTAGATGTTTAATCCACTATATTTTATTGAATACTGCACTTATTTTACAGATTGTGGTCCCTTTTTCAGTTAACAGGCTACTTTCTGGGGGGGGGGGGTGGATTGGGCAGCTCATTGCTCTTAGGATTACCATATGGTTTCAGAACAAGGAGGATGGATTGACACCCCCAGGTTTTACTTCCATTAAAAGCAATGGAATGATCACGTGACGCCATGCTGCGGGACAGACGCTAGTCTGTGTCTCTCCCGCGGCCCTCCGCAGATTCCCCTCCCTCTTCGGGCACTCTCCGGATTTTGAGGCGCCGGACCGGACCCTCCGATACCTCCCCTCCTCCGGACACGGTGGGCGAGTTTCGGGCCGATTTCGCCGGGGCGTGTAGCAGAAATCGGCCCGCAAAGAAACAGACCGCGGCAAGCAGGGGGAGGTCAAGATGGCGGCGCTGCCGTGCCCTCGAACAGATACGGAGTCCTGTCTGCAGCTGACTGAAAGGAAGCATTTCCGGCCATGAACCGCGGGGAAATTAGGAGAGGGGAGGTTTGCAACTGCATCCAGCTTTACTACAAAGAAAAATAACAGGAGCCACGTGGAGACGGGTGTTGCACTGGGGTTGGACTCGCTGGTAAGGATTTCCCAGTGTACTTCTGAGAGTGACTGTGCTTGGTCCCAGAGAGCTAGAATCACAGAATTTCATCGTCTTTCCATAGAGCAGTCTTGGATCCGTGACGTTGTGCAGCGGGACGGACGCTAGTCGGTGTCTCTCTCTCCCGCTGCCCTACGCAGCTTCCCCTCCCTTTTTGGGCATTCTCCGGCTATTGAGCCTTTGGACCGGACCCTCCGATATCTCCCCCCCTCCGGACTCTGTGAGTGAGTTTCGGGCCGCTTTTGCGGTGGTATGTCGCTGAAGTCGGCCCGCAGAGAAAAGGACCGCGGCAAGCAAGGGGAAATCAAGATGGCGGCGCCGCCGAGTCCTGGAGCAGCTACGGGGGGGCCGGCTTGGATAGCTGAAATCACGGCCGGAGTTACGGCGGCGATGGAGCACGTGTTGGAACAAAAGCTCCTGCCGTTGGATCACAAGCTGGCTGTGGTCCAGGCTTCGCTGGATGCTATGGGCCAGGAGGCGGCGGCGTTCCGGCAGCGGGTGAGCGATGTGGAGGATAGCCTGCAGCACGTGGAGGATGCCCAGACAACACATCAGCGCCTTATCTCTGCTCTCGAGGATCGCATTGAGGACCTGGAGAATAGATCACGCCGGTCCAATTTGCGTTTCATCGGCTTTCCAGAAGCTGTGGCGGAGCGGGACTTGAGAGGCACGCTGGAAGCCTGGTTAGCTGCCTCCGTTATCTTTCCTGCGGATCTCGGCCCGCTTCGTATCGAGAGGGCGCATCGCCTGGGTCTCAGTTCAGCTCATCAGGCCCGGCCACGGGTGGTAATAGCAAAGATCTTGAACTATGCTCACAAACAGTCTATTCTTCAGGCGGCTCGGGGCGAGCGCGCTCTCACCTATCAAAACGGCAGGGTGCTCTGTTTTCAGGACTATTCTACAAAAGTGGCTCAGCAACGGAGGGCGTTTGGTTCGGTGTGTTCTACATTGGCGGCCCGCCATGTTCGCTTCGCCCTCCTCTACCCTGCGAGGTTGCGGGTTCATCACAATGGCACTACTCAGTTTTGTTCTACCGTAGCGGAGGCGCAAAACATGCTGGATGCGTGGAATGTGGACCTGCCTTCTACTAGTGCCGCTGGTGTGATCTCCTCTACTGCTGGTCCGGCTTGATGGAAGCCGGTCTTCGGGGACATGCTTTCTTCTGGCTTGGGTGCAGCTCTGGTCTCCTCCTTGGACTTCTGTTAGGCCCTTGGATGGCCCGGTGCGGCTCTGACTTTGAGGGAGGCACTGCTCGGATCTTGTGCTTCCAGATGTTGCGGAGTCACTGGACTTTTGCTGGATTTCTGTCTTCGGAGCTCCTCCTTCTTCTGGTTCGCCTACACCTTGGGACTCCTTCTTGGATTTTGCTGGGACCTTGGTTGGACTTCTGTCCTTGACGGGGGTGCTGCTCAGCCTCTGTGCTTTTGCTATAAGCTGTCTCAGTGCCCTTGGTTTTGTGGGGTGATTATTGAGGGTGTCCAGGGCCTCTCTCTACTCCTGGGCGGCCTAGGCTGTTTTGGATGGACGGTGGCCTTGATTCGCCCTCTGGAGCGGGTGTTGTTGAGCTTGTTGCCTGGGGTGTGGTGCGTGCTTGGGGACGAGCGGTTGGAGGTGTGTATGATGCGATGGGTGAGGAGGGGGAGAGGGGAGTTCGAGTGGGGGTTGTGTGGTTCCTGTTGAGTATGTGATTTGGGGTTTGTGGTAACCATCCTCAAGGGATATATGGGGGGGGATGGGGTCTGGGATTGGGTTCCTTTGGGTCGGGGGCCCTTCCTGGGCCAGTGAGGCCTTATATGAGGATGTCTTGAGATTGGGAGATGGGTTCTATTTCTGCAAGGTCGCTCTTTGGGGTTTGTCTAGTTATTTTGCTATTTTGGGGGGGTTTCTGTGGAGGGGGCGTCTGTAGTGATTGGGTTCCTGTGGGGACCGGAAGGGTTGGGGTGGATGGGATGGGAGGAGTCTAGTGGGGTAGGACTGGTCTGGTTGGGTTTGGGGGTTGGGTTGGGGTGGGTGGTGGGTGGGGGTGGGTTGGTTTTGGGGGGGAGGGGAGGGTGGGGTGGGGAGGGTTGTTGTTCTTGTTTCAGGGTGACTGCTGGCACTGGCTTCCGCATGGCAGTGGCCTTAGGAAGGGGGCTTGCTGGGACGCCTCTTCCTTGGCTTTTGAATTTTTTGATTCCTTGTTGGGTATTTTTGTTTCATTTTTATGTCCCTTAAGTTATTATCTTGGAACGTGGGGGGCATTCATTCCCCAATAAAGCGACAGAAGGTGCTTCGACAGCTGCGGAGGAGCCGGGCGGACGTGGCCTTTTTGCAGGAGACGCATTTGACTGCGGCGGAGCATGCCAAACTGCGAACCTGGTGGGTGGGGGATGTCCTGGATTCCCCTGCGTTGGGTAAGAAGGCTGGAGTGGCTATTTTGGTGGGTAAACATCTTCATTTGGTAGTACGGACTGTCATTAGGGACCCGGAGGGTAGGTATGTGATAGCCTCGGTTAATTTGAACTCTAAACCTTATATTCTCTGCAACCTTTATGCTCCCAATAGCCCGGGCGTGGGTTTTTTTCATCATTTAGCAGACCTTTTGTCGGTCTATGGAGATGTTCCCCTGTTGGTGGGGGGTGATTTCAATGAGGTGGCGGATCCTCTTTGGGATAGATCGTCTGGGGTGGGGAGGGAATCTCGGAAATCTGCTACTGGAATTGCGATTCTTTGTGCTTCCCTTGACTTGGTGGACGCCTGGAGGGTCTTGCATCCCTTGGAGAAGGATTTTACTCACGTTTCTCGGGCCCATGCTTCCTTATCTCATATAGACTATATTCTCTGTTCCCGCTCTTTGTTTGCAGAGATCGTAGAGTCTACGCTGGGGCCTATAGAGGTATCGGACCATGCTTGGGTGGCGTTGGTATGGCAGTTATCTCGGACTCCGGGGACCCCTCGTGGTTGGCGCTTTCCTTGCCACCTTTATCGTGATAGTAAATTTCATGAACATCTGGTAGCCCGGTGGCGCTCTTTTCAGGACACAAATGCAGCTCATTTTGGTACTCCTTCGTTGGCTTGGGAGACGGCAAAGGCGGTCCTTCGGGGTGAGATTATTTCATATGCTAGTTTTCAGCGTAAAGTGCGCAAGCGAGAGCTACTTCGGCTGGAGAGACTGGTCTCTTCTCTCCGTCGACGCTACGGCACTACCCAGGCACTCCTGGATAGGGCTAGATTGTTGGAGGCTCAGTGTTCGCTTAATTCTCTGTTACATCAACACGCTCGTTGGTCTATGGAGCATTATAGGTATCATCTTTATCGTTTTGCGAATAAGAGTAGTAAATTTCTTGCAAAGCTGGCTCGACAGCAGCGGGGTAGTTCGCGTATTGCTGCTCTGCAGACGCGGAACTCGGAGATAGTGCATACTAATGGAGACATCAACAGGGAGTTGCGGGATTTCTTTGAGCACCTGTATGCTGCTCCCTCTGACCCTCTGCTAGATGGGGGGGTATATTTGGCTGGTCGGGATCTCCCGTCTATTTCCGCTTCCTCTCGGGTGCAGTTGGAGGCGGAGTTTACTGCAGGGGAGATTGAGCGGGAGATCCAGGCTAGCGCTTTGGGTAAGTCTCCTGGCCCGGATGGGCTACGTAGTGAGTTTTATAAGATCTTGCGAGCTGAGGTGGCGCCTTTGTTGGCCTCGGTGTTTAACGAGGCGGTCGGATTGGGGGAGCTTCCTCGCCACTTGAATGTAGCTCAGATTATTGTTCTGTTGAAACCTGGGAAGGATTCGAATAGACCCGAGTCGTACAGGCCGATCTCTTTGTTGAATTTTGAGGCTAAGCTTTTTGCTAAAGTTTGGCCACCCGTCTTGCCTTGGTACTCCCGAGTCTTATTTCTGATCAGCAAGTGGGCTTTGTGAAGGGCCGCGCGATTGCTAAAAAATGTACGCCGTATTTTGGCGGCGTTGGAGCGGACTGCACAGGATCAGGTGCCTTCTTTGATAATCAGCTTTGACGCCGAGAAGGCCTTTGACCAGGTGGATTGGGGCTTTATGTTTGAGGTCCTGCGAGTGTACGGTCTAGGCCCGTGGTTCATTCAGGCGGTGCGGACTCTTTATGCAAACCCTGTGGCCCGGGTGTGGGCCAATGATACCCTTTCTGATCCCTTTCCAATTTGTAGGGGTACTCGCCAGGGTTGCCCCCTTTCACCTTTGTTATTTGTCCTGACCCTGGATCCTCTTATTCGGGATGTGCAGGGTAACCCGGACATCATGGGAATGGTCGTGGGGGCTCATCACTTTAAACTGGCGGCTTTTGCCGATGACCTTTTGGTCTATTTGACGGATCCTCGGGCCTCCCTCCCCGCTCTTTTGGAGTGTTTTCGTGAGTATGGGGATTTTTCTGGTTTCCGTTTAAATAAGCAGAAGTCGGAGGCTATGGCGTCTCCGGACTCTTTGCGGGTGGAGTGGGGGCCGGAGTTTCCTTTGCGCTGGGCGGGACCCTCTTTTAGGTACCTTGGTATTTTGTTGTCTATGGATGTCTCCGCGCTCTACCGTTTGAATGTTGATCGTTTGTTGCAGGAAACTAAGGGGCTTTTACGGCGCTGGTTGAATCTTCCTCTGTCCTTGATGGGCCGTGTTCATCTTTTTCGCATGATTATCTTCCCGAAATGGTTATTTGTCTTGCAAACGCTTCCTTTCTTTCTTTTGAAAAAAGATATCCTGGGTCTTCAGAGACTGGTGATTTCATTTTGCTGGGGGGGTAAGAAAGGTAAAATGCATCGTTCTTTTCTTCAGGGGTCCTGGGCACAGGGAGGATTGGGTCTTCCCTCGATTCGTCTGTATAATTTGGCCTGCTTGCTTCGGCATGTCCGGGATTGGCTTTTTCTTAGCTCTCAGCATACCGATCGGGAGCTGGAGGTTGACTATTTTTTTCCGTGGGCTCTGCCTTATCTTATACAATGGGATGGGAAGGTGCGGTTGGGGCCTGGGGCCCGTAGTTGCTTGGTGGAGCCGCTTCGTCGGGCTTGGAGATGTGTTTCTCAGTTGTGGGGTCACTCGCCTTTTAGTTGTGTTCTGCTGCCCATAGTGGGCAATGCGGCATTCAGTCCGGGACAGGAAAATGTGGCTTTCAAACGGTGGGCGAGGAAGGGGCTCCGAACTTTGGAGCAGTTTCTACAGACGGATGGTAGCGCTGTTCCTTTTTTGACTCTCCAGGCGTCCTGGTCTTTGGGTGCGACGGATCAGTTTGCTTATATGCAGCTCTCGCATTATGCAGCCTCCTTGCCCAGGGACTCATTGACCCAGTCTTTTGCTATCACTTTACGCGACTTTTTCTTCGATGCTCAGTGGGATTGGCTTTCTATCTCTCAATTTCATCGTAGATTGGTGGCTTTGCAGCCACGGCGGGATTATCAGCGGCTTTTGACGTCTTGGGCCCGGGACCTGGGATGTCGCCCGCGGGTGGCGTCCTTGGCTCCTCTGGTGCGCCGGATACCTCGGGTGGTGCAGAGCGCCGAGCTTCAGGAATGTCACTTTCGGGTTTTACATCGGGGATATGTCTCTCAGCAGCGGGCTTTTTATTTCGGATGTGCTCCTACGGCTATTTGTCTGAAATGTCACCAGGTTGCTAATTCTTTGGCTCATGGGGTGTGGGTGTGTGCATCTATTTCTGCCTTTTGGATGGAGGTCCGAGGTTATTTGGAATCTTTGGTGGGTTATCGGCTCCCCTCATCGGTGGAAGGGACTATTTTTTTGGCGGAGGGCTATTTGGGCGGACTTTCTGCAGGTGATAGCCTGCTCATTCGTAAGGGTTATATTGTGGGAATGAAATGTATTCTTGCTCATTGGCTTCAGGACTCCCCGCCCACCATTTGGTATTGGCGCAATAAATTGCATCTTTTAATGGTCTGGGAGTCCATGTCCGCTCGGTTTTCTGGATCTCGGAGCAAGCTTTTTCTGTCCGTTTGGGCTTCTTATTTGGATACTTTGCCCCCTATGATAAAGAGCCAGGTGGTCAATCGCTTGCGGAAGCCAGTTGTCCCCGTATTGCCAGTGGGTTGAGGGCGGGGGTTTGGGAGTGGGGGGTGTTGGGTTGGAGCGGTTGGGGGGTTGTTTCTAGTTTGGTTTTGGAGGGCTCCAGGCTATCTGAGTACAGGCCTGGACTCTCACTATTATCTGGGATTTCTAGTTGGGTGTTACCATGATATTCCGTATTGAGGCATTGTACTGTGAAAATAATTGTGTTCTCTCGGTTCTGTGTATATCATTCATGTTGGTGAATAAAAAAGTTTATATAAAAAAAAAAAAAAAGCAATGGAAACATCAGCACAGATTGAGACATCACTGCACCGGGGACGACTCGATCTCCCTTCCCCTTCACTGCACCGGAGGAGCATCGCGTTTGGCGGTTTGCCCCGCCCCCAGCTGCCACTTCAGCACCTGGCCTGCCTTCCCAGCCCTCTTAAGGGCTTTGCAGACCGGGCCTTTTCTTGCCCCAGCACAGTGAAGGGGAAGGGAGATCGAGTCGCCCCCCTTCACTGCACCGGAGGAGCATCGCGTTCGGCGGTTTGCCCCGCTCCCAGCAGCCACTTCGGCACCTGGCCTGCCTTCCCAGCCCTCTTAAGGGCTTTGCAGACCGGGCCTTTTCTTGCCCCAGCACAGTGAAGGGGAAGGGAGATCGAGTTGTCCCCCTTCACTGCACCGGAGGAGCATCGCGTTCGGCGGTTTGCCCCGCCCCCAGCAGCCACTTCGGCACCTGGCCTGCCTTCCCAGCCCTCTTAAGGGCTCAGCCGCCAAAGACCGACACCTAACTCAGTGTCACTAACTCCCGAGGGCCCCGTACTATATTCCTTGACTCTTACTTGCGGCCTCCCTGATCTGATCATCTTCTCTCAAGTTCACAGATTTATTCTTTGTATCTACCCACGACTCCTATTTCATACCTGTTACATATTTTTACCTTTAATTCCATCTTATGACCTGTTCATAGTCTTATACCTACACATCGTTCTCACTTAGTACAGATCTGCTCATAGTCCATCTCATCTTAAATGCTTCTAACCTCATTTTGAACTTTGGTTCACAGACCTACGCTCTGCCCTTCCCCCGAACCAGCAGGGGACGAGTTTTGCTACTTCAAAACCAAAGCCAGGACTTCAACATTTCCTTCTGAATTTAGTCTATATTTCCCTCTGCTCATAAACTTACCTTTTCCACAATCTCTCCAGCTTACATGCCCTGAATTTGTATTCATTCATAAGCCTCCCCTATGCACTCTAGCTTACATACCCCGTGTTTGTATCCGCCCTTAGCCTACCCACTTTACCCTTTATTCTCTTCTTTCTTCCACTTCCCAGGTCTGCTACTTCTACCTA
This sequence comes from Geotrypetes seraphini, assembly GCF_902459505.1. Taxonomy (NCBI): domain Eukaryota; kingdom Metazoa; phylum Chordata; class Amphibia; order Gymnophiona; family Dermophiidae; genus Geotrypetes; species Geotrypetes seraphini. The sequence continues at coordinate 136,665,267 of NC_047090.1, read as the reverse complement.
GCTACCCCTCTCTAAGCCTCTCCCCTAGCCCTCCTCTTCCCCCAACACCCCTCAATTTCCCCCTTGCGAACCCAGTTTTGGCCTCCCCTTCACACTAGCCTCTCAGATTGCCCCCCCCCTCTGAATCTTTCTCCCCCCTCCCGACCAGGCCAACATTTCCAACATGACCAGCATCACTCATAATCTCCCCGCCTTTCTCCTCCTCTATTTGCTTAGCACAAGAGGCTGGATTACAAATGTTCTAGCATTTGAACCTATTTCAACCTACACCACTTGGACTAGAATCCCCGGTCCTGACAAATTCCTCCGCCCTCATCGACTTATACACGATTGCACAGAAGCAGGTCCTTTCCCAATTCCTGTGATCAATACCACCCGCCACCCTCCTAGACCAACTCCTTAAAGAAAACGATCTCTAAAATATCTGCAATGTACGATACCCTCCTGCCCCCCACAACAATCCATTCTTCCTTGTGCCTACTTGAACATCCGCTCAGCTAGAAATAAGACCCAGCTCAAAGACTGGCTGGAAGAAACTCACTTAGACATTGTCCTCCTAACCGAAACATGGCTCATTTCCGACCAGGACCCCATCATAGGGGACATTCTCCCTCCACACTACAAAATTATCACTCTCTCAAGAAACTCAAAAAGAGGAGGTGGCCTCGCTATCATTCTCCATAATCACCTTCACTTCCATGTCCTAGACTCTAAAATCAACCAAGGACCTAGAAATCCTCACCTGCAAAATTTCCAAAACAGACTGTACAGATAACCTAATCGTCACGCTATTCTATATACCCCCTAATAAATGGAATCAAGCAAAAGATGATTTCTACGAGCACCTTCTTGCGAACTCGTCAGCAGGCACCTACAATCTCTTAGCAGGAGACATCAACCTACACCTAGAACAGAAAGAGAACTCAAATGTCGCAGACCTTCTCTCCTTCCTCACGACACTAGGCTTCTCCAATCCCCCCCAAACCACAACCCATAACAAAGGCCACTACCTCGACCTCATCACCTTTCTCTCCAATACCAACACCACTCCCAATATAAGTCTCTTAGACCAAACCTGGTCAAATACCCCCTGCTCTGACCACCTCCTGTGCAATTTTGAACTAGCCTGGCACAAAAAACAACCTGACAAAAAGCCTAACCCCATCCATACAAAGCAATTCATCTGGACAAGAGAACATCTTAATCCAGCAGACTTCTGGTCACACTACACTCTCATCTCCGACTCAGACCCCAACTTCCACCTAAATTGGGAAAAATTTAGCGACCAGGTTCTTAACACCACTGTCCCTCTTAAACTTTGCTCGAAAACTCTTCGCCCCTCAAACAGCTGGTTTGACGCGGACCTCCTGACCATAAAACGAGAAGTCCGGAAACTTGAAAGAATCTGGCGTAAATCAGGGACTGATTTAGACACTTACCTGGCGACTGAAAGTCAAAGACTACAAAAAACAGATCATCGATAAGTGCAGTAAACACTACTCCCAACTAATAAACTCCCCTTCTCTAAACAGCAAAGCACTTTTTAGACTAGTTAACTCCCTATTCGACATAGACTCTCACAAACACCCCACCTCCGACCTCCCTCCCTCCGCAATCACTCTAGCTGACCACTTCGCGAACAAAATCCACACCTTAAAACTGTCTCTTTCAGCTCACAGCCCCGATCCCCCACTCAACCTACGCGCAGCAGATACAGAAGGTTCAATAGCCGACATGTCCTGGACCTCCTTTGTAAATCCTGACTGGAATCTATTCCTCGAACTTTATTCTAAATACGCCAATTCCAACTGCCTATTAGACACTTGTCCTCCCACCATCATGAAATGCGCCCCCCCCCCCATCATTCAAAGCAGAACTCTTCAATTGGGTATCTCTATGCCTGTCCACTGGACACTTCCCGTCCGAACTTGGCCACATCCTCATCTCCCCTATCCCTAAACAACCCAAGGAGCCAATCTCTTCCATCACCAACTACAGACCCATCGCCAACATACCACTCTTCCAAAAACTCATGGAAGGTCTTGTCAACAACCTTACGAATTACCTCGACAAGTTCAATATACTTCATGACTCCCAGTCCGGTTTCCGCCCAAATCATAGCACCGAAACTGTCCTAGCTGCCCTGACAAATTACCTCCTCCACCTGTTCTCACTGGGTAAAAGCGCCCTGATACTTCAATTCGATCTGAGTAGTGCTTTCGACCTGGTCGACCACGACATTATGCTCAACTGCCTTGACTCCATCGGCATCTCCGGACAGGTAATAGATTGGTTCACAGGATTCCTAACCAACCGTACCTACCAGGTCCACAATAATGGAGTCTTCTCCCACCACTGGCGTATCCCTTGTGGAGTCCCACAAGGCTCTCCCCTATCCCCCTCCCTATTCAATATTTACTTGACCCCTCTGGCACGAAGCCTAGCAAACTCTAACCTAAAATCGTTCATATATGCAGATGACATCACCATCATTGTTCCCATTACCTCACTCACTCTAGAAACGGAAAAACTCATCGCATCTATCCTCACCAAGTTAGAACTGTGGACCTCAAAACTCAAATTAAAATTGAACTCTGAAAAAACCAAAATCTTCCTAGCGAGTCCCAACCACAAATTAACAAACACTTCCCTCAGATTGAATGGGCTAGAATACCCTATCTTACCCACCATAAAAATCCTTGGAGTCATCCTGGACCGCACCCTAACCTTCGATGACCATACCAGTGCCCAGGTGAAAAAATGTTTCTGTACCCTCTGGAAACTGCGCACCAAACGCTACTTCGACCACCAAGCCTTCCGTCTACTCGTTCAATCTCTGGTATTAAGCATATTAGACTACTGCAACATTATTTACCTGGGATCCTATAAAAATACCATCAAACGTCTTAGAACAATCCAAAATGCGGCCGTCCGCCTCATCTATGATCTCAAAAAATACGACCATGTTAGCCCCTACTACACCAAACTCCATTGGCTTCCAGTAGAGGCAAGGATCATCTTTAAGTTCGCCTGCCTCTGTTTCAAAACTCTAACAGGATCTTCCCCAATCTACTTGTCTGAGCACCTTGAAATAGCAGGCCCCTCTCGTACATGAAACGCCCACCTATTCACCTTTCCCTCCCTAAAAGGCTGCCTCTACAAGAGATTCATTGATAGAACCCTAGCATTCCAAGCGGGCAAATGGAACAATTGCCTTACCGCCCTCATCTCCAACTCCCCGCCCTACCACCTGTTCAGGAAGTCACTAAAAACCTACCTCTTCGACAAATTCCGCTAACGCTGCCTTCCCTCCTTCCCTGCACCCTCCTGACCTCGACATGCCTCCATTCCCTCTGACTACGCCCCCCTCCCAAGCCACTATGGCCTCTCTTTCTCAATCTCTGTGTTATCTAATTGCCCTGCCTTTCCATTGCCTCACATTTAACATCACTGTAAATGTATCACCGCTATAACATGTAACATCGCTGTATACGTACAGTCTCTTCTTTAGTATATGCCTTTTTATTACTGCTATTTATGTAACATCTCTGTAAATGTAACACTGTAATATGTATCATCGCTGTAAATGTACAGTCTCTTCTATTGTTAACCGCATTGAACTTCCATGGTATTGCAGTATACAAGAATAAAGTTATTATTATTATTACTTCCCCCCTCCCATCTGATGCAACCTATTTTTAAGCTCAATATATCCATTAATTTTTCCCCAAATGCAAGTTCACTCCCATTCTGTAATTTTATATTTTTTTTTTAGGGGGGGGGGGAATTTTAGACCTGGCCAGTTGTCCCTTTTTATATATAATTCTTTCCAACTTCAATTAGGTTCGGAGAGAAAAAACACAGAAAAAAAAACACATGTCCAATGCAAACTTTTTTATTATTATTTCAGCAAGGAAGTGCTTAGTTACAATTATGTGAACAGAGGTACATTCATTGGTTACAGTCACCTTTGTAACCAGTGTACACAGCAGCTAATGAAGAACTGGTAAACCACACAAAGACTTGACATATGGAAAGCAATGACCTAACACTACTTCTGAGCTATGCTGTAAGATTAATTGCTCTGTGGTCTCAATTTAAATCCAAGCACACCCATTTGCAAAGTCTTGGTTGATAGTATTAACAGAACCGTTAGGCAATATGACTAATCTGAATAAACAAATAGGGTGGAAGAGAATTAACTGGTCATGTGCTTCAGTACAAGATGAAAATTGTGAGCCTGTAGCTTTTTTGGCAAGACACTCCCTGTCCTCCCAAACATAACTTAAAGTGCTCCTAGTGCTTTAGGATTCACAACCAAACAACTCACTTTGCCTTTGGTAAAGTGGGAGAGAATAGGCTATAGAAATTCTCTTAAGTTCCATGATCCATTCACTTTCCTATAATTTAAGCAAGGATCATAATCTGACAGGTTAAGAAAACTGCTCCAGCTGTTAACTAGAGCAAAAAACAGAAAGGCAGCCATTATAAAACCAACATTTTTATATAGCTTTGTTCTGTACCAAGTTCGGCAATTCATTGGCCACTTCAGAATCACCACTAGTAAAGACTATAGTACCCTCAGATAAGCATGGTCCATTGTTAGAAATAGTTACCTATAAGTGAGGGAGAATGGGATCAGAATCACCAACACCTTCCAGAGTTCAAATAGAAACTAAAAGTGGTATGGACAGAGGAGAGAAACCCACTGCTTATTGCAACCAGAGCAAAAACCTCCATGGAGAAATAAAGAGAAAACATGCAGTTTGACACTCATCTGAATTGACTAGTGCCTTCTGCAGAAAGTATTAAACAAAAAACCCCTTGGTTTTACATTTGAATTGTGAACACTTAATGTTTAAGGCGGTCTTAAGTCTCAATGGAAAACCTACAAAATCTTAATCTTACCAATGGAGTATATAAAGACAGATATACCATCTTATCTTAGTAGATAACATTCTGGATGAAGTCATTTACATGGTAAAAAGAAGAGATGTACCAGAACAGTTTATATACATGTCATTTATGGCTCCCCAAAACATGATCAACCCCCTCGATATTTTATATTTAAGCTCCAAAATATAGGCCACCACTACACTTACTTCAGATTAAGAATTTTATGGCAAAAGAAAATTCTCAGAATCAACTGGGTCTTCCTTATCCTATATGAAGCCAGGAGTGCATTAAAATGTACCAAGACATTAAGTACCCACAACTGTCTATGGCACAATTCATGCCACTGGCCATTAATTTTTACTACATATGCCATGCTTTTTGGTGAGAGGATGAAAAAAAGTTGTGCATGTTCTATTTCCATCGATATTTGAAAAAAGACAAACAAAAACAAAAAAATCCAAAATGCTACTTGCCAATTAAAATTTGTACTCCATGATTACTTTCCAAAAGATCTGTAGTACCAGTTTTAACTCATTCAAATGTATGGTCATTAATAGAAGATCTGCTTTTAGCATCTGTTTGGTAAAAGTTAAATACTGTGCACACCAAAAGCAGTTTATACTAGAAACTGCCATATGCAGTTGCTATTAACATAATTAACTACAACTATCACTAGGGAGGTTCTGATATTGTTTAAAATACTTCTACCAAGCCTCTGGAGCCATGTGTCTCAATACCCAAAGCATAGGGTTAAAATGGAACATTTTCAAATATTAAATCAGTATTAAAAAACATTCAACTCTGATAAGTTTAGTTACCAGCTGAAGTGCCTCTATCAAAAATCCAAATAAATACGACTTGGTTAGGCTTTATATGGCTCTTTATGCAAAGGCTTCATTACTTTCAAGGCAATCTGATCCCCATACTAAGCTGTATATGCCATAAAATGAACTTTAGCAGCTTTGTTATTCTCCCACTACTTATTTGACCAACCAGATCCCGAAAGATTGCCAATGTCTCTAAACAGTTCTGGTTGATAGTCTTACTCCAAAAATTTAAGCACCAACTAGTCTGTGCAACAAAAACCCAGAAAACAAATTCCCTTTTCTAGCCTCTGTTCAAAGGCTCTCCTTACTATATTGTGGCTAGATGTCAAACATTATCTTGCATATTAAGAATAAATCAATCAGACTCAAGAATGCCATATAAGGACAGAGTACCTCTGAAAATTTGCACTGAAACTACACAGAATACAATTATAACCAAAAATATATACTAGTATCTGAAGAATCAGACTTCAAGTATTTATACTGCATAACAGAATGCAAACCCAATTTAGAGAATTTTCTAAGCAAAAAAATGCAAGAAAATTATATATAAAAAAAACAACCTTAAGCCCTTTTATGTGAAGGGTCAAAGTTCTCTTCCAGACATATGCAATCCTAGGGCTTTATTCTCTATCTTGTGAATATGGTAAAGACTCCATCCCTCTCCCCCCCCCCCCAACCCTGCAGTGCTTGGGGAAACTGAGCAATGATTATCATCTTCAGAAATCAGTAGTGAACTACTCTTTAGAAACAATGGAGTCCTGGAAAAAATGGATAGTGGAATATCACTTGCACAGTTTGTTCATGCTCACAAGACACTGAGTAACATATTCCTACCTACATCTCGTCTCTTCATATATTGGCTGTGTTAAATGTTAACTACTTTTAGATACCCTTCTGTAAGCTACTTATAAACTACAGAAACTCTTTACTGATTATATAATGCTCCAGTCTTTTCCATTTCAATTTTGTGCAATATAAAAATGTGGTGGAACACTGGTTTTAACTGGAGGCTGAGAGGTTTGTTCATTCTAAATATGCAGAGAAAAATAGTGCAAATATCCAGTTGATCTAACGGAAGCTCAGCTGCTATAAAAACCCAGTTAGATCCTCAAGAGGGCAGGACAGTAATACTTATTGTTTCATCTGCCACATAGTACCATAAGCATTCAAGTCAATGTCCAGGCTTTGCTTTCAGCTGCCACAGGTGATGGAATGTTTGTGCAGATGATTCAGTTCTGGAATAAAGAAACTTGTTCCTAGTCAAAAAGCTAGTCCACAAGGCAGGCTCTTCTGGTCTTCAATTATTGTGTTTGTAAGTTTCCACAAGTAAACAGCAGTGGGGTATCTGTTGGTTCATGTAGTGAATGCAGGTCATGGGAGGAGCTGGCACTCTGGCATATAGTACCATACCAACTAGTTCCTTGTGGTGTGCATAAGCTTAATAAAAAAAAACACACAAAAAAACACATGTTAAGAGAAATTACTTCTAAACTCATCAAGAACTGTGACCATCTCTAGGAAAATATGACTAGACTCCAGACTGTGGAAAACTAAAGATATTTTGTTGTATTGTACATTCAAGACTATTTCACATTTCAAAGCTGTTCAAGCTGTGCTGTAAATTAAGGAAATTAAACTCTTGCCCACCCTCTCCTTGTCTGCCTCATGTTCTTTCCTTATGTACTAGGTAAAGTAAATGTGGAGATTTTTGTTGTAGCTGGAAGTGGCACTAAATCAAGGTTGAGATAGCCCCAAACTGCCCGACAATTCATTTTTGGTTAAATATAGAAAAAACAAACCTTGAAAGTCATTAACGAACTATCAGCATATATTTTTAGTTTAGGTTGCATCTATGAAAAGGCATATTGATTAGCTATTCCATGTAAATATCAGATTTTAAGAAATCTACTTAAACTGTCAAAAAAAAGCATAAGATACCATACCAAAATATTTAATCAAGATTTGTCTTGTACGTTATCTAATATTTGATGAGACTAATCCTCTCACCATGTACTGCACTTACAAGAGTACTGGTTTGATCCATAATTTTAGGTATGTTTAAACTTTGGTTAACAATGTCATGTAATTCATCACTGTTCCTGTCTCTGCGGATAACTGCAGAAAACAATCCAGTGTCATTTTTTAGTGTCCATCTCAACCTCAGTCTTACACCAGCATTTTTCAATGCAAGGCTTGAGGGTCAGTGGCTGTGCCTATTCATACTCTATTCTTCCCTCTCTCCTTGTAGCAGGGGTGTCAAGTCCCTCCTTGAGGGCTGCAATCCAGTCAGGTTTTCAGGATTTCCCCAATGAATATGCATGAGATCTATTTGCATGCACTGCTTTCATTGCATGCTATAGATCAAGCATATTCAATGGGGGAATCCTGAAAACCTGACTGGATTGCAGCCCTCAAGGAGGGACTTTGACACCCCTGCCTTAAAGAATGACATGGAGATGGTTTCCCATGGGAAGGGTGATGAATTTTGTCACCGCATCCTTCTCAAACTAGGTTTTTTTTTTTTCTTCCTTTAAAATATTAAAAAGCACAATTTTCTTGATTTCTGGGCGAGGCTCAGCAGCACTATACAAAATTTTGTAGCATGCACAGAATATTTAATCCACCTTGATAAGTTCAAATGTAGCTTCTCTACAAACTTCAATAATTCACTGTATATTTTGTTTTGAAGTCAATGAAGTTTCAATTGTCATTATGGGAACATAAAATTTAGCATCTTTAAATGTATAGACCATAGCAAGGAATACATAATCATTCTAGTTTAGCAAATGGTGTTTAATATTAACCTAATTTTGAAACATGCTGCCTCAAATGGTTCCTTTCAAATGAAAGACAACTAATGCACATTTATGCCATGTAGGTATTTAAGCATCTATCATCTCCTGCCTTTCCTCTAAAGTATACATATTGAGATCTTTAAGTCTGTCCCCATACGCCAGGGGTGCCCACACTTTTTGGGCTTGCGAGCTACTTTTTAAATGACCAAGTCAAAATGATCTACCAACAATAAAATTAAAAAAAAACACAAAGTACACTGTATGCATAGAAAATGTTAATCATCATTCCTATTCCAGGGTTTTTCAAAGAGATCAAAGCAGATGACTCTAAGCACTATCGAAACAACCATACAAAAATAGACAAATATACCCCCTCCCTTTTTACTAAACCACGATAGCAGTTTTTAGCGCAGGGAGCTGCGCTGAATGCCCAGCGCTGCTCTCGACACTCATAGGCTCCCTGCGCTAAAAACCTCTATTGCGGTTTAGTAAAAGGGGACCTTAGTGTAAAATATAGACAGCAGATATAAATTCAGACACATTTTGATCACTAAATTTAAAATAAAATCATTTTCCCTACCTTGTCTGGTGATTTCATGAGTCTCTGGTTGCACTTTCTTCTTCTGACTGTGCATACAATCTTTCTTCCCTTCTTTTAGCCTGTATGCTTCTTCTCCTCCAGACCTCATTCCTTCCCCCCAACTTTTCCTTCCTCTTCCCTGCCCTTTCTTTCTCTCTGCCTCCCTTTCATTTTTTTCTGTTTCTCTTCTTTCCTTCTGTATCCCTGCCTGCCCTTTTTCTTTCTTTCTCCCTGCCCTCCCCCAAGCCACTGCCATTACCATCGGGGACCAGGACCCAAACGCCACCAACAACAGGCCCCAAGCTCTCCCTGCTTCGGCCAACCAGCATTCCTCTCCCCGACGTCAATTCTGCCATCGGGAAGAGGAAGGCTGATCAGCCCAAGATCGTGATCAACCTATTGGGGGAAATGCTGCTGGGTCCTGCCTTCGCGGAAACAGAAAGTAGGCAGGACCCGGCAGGAACAAGAACAAATGCTTCACTAACCAGTCTCCCGCATTAGCCCGTAGCGAACGCTTGCTTCAGGGCTCTCAACATGTGCGTGCCGGCTTCCCTTCTCCCCCCCCACCCCACCCCCGGACATAACTTCCGGTTTCGGAGGGAAGAGAAGAGAAGCCGGCACGCACACGTTAGAGCCCGGAGCATAAGTTTGCTAGGGGCTGAAATCTCCAAGCCGGTTTTTTTGGTTTTTTTTTTAAATGTTCAGCAGCGGCAGATGACAGCTGGGCGGACCGCCCAGCTAAAAGGCCCTAGGGAGAACACTGGAGAGGAAGGCTTGATCGGCCCGTAGATCAGGACGGCAACACAAGTGCGATCGACTAGAGTTGCCTTCCTGAGCTACTGGTCGATCGCGATCGACGCGTTGGGCACCCCTGCCATACGCCTTATAATGATCACCACGCACCATTTTAGTAACCTTCCTCTGGACCAACTCCAGAAAAACATGCAGGAGAGAGAGGGAGATTCAGGATCACTGGGAATCCAGCTTGCTACCCTTTGCTGGATATCAAGTCTGAACTGCTATTGGGTGGGCCTGGGTCCCCATGTGGCTATGCCCTTAACTGTCTAAGAAAGGGACAGTGTTTAATAGGTTATTTGCATTATCATTCTTTAAATTAAGTTGTTTTATCTCCTTAAAATAAGAATTTGATCTTCACTGTTAACACCTATAATTACAAATCATTTTAGAATACTATTAGTGATTTCAGTAATGAAGGAAGCATTTTCAGATTTAACATACCTGCCTCTTTCTCCTCTTGTACCAGCCAGCCTGGGTAGATCATCATCACTATCGTATCTTCTTGGATTGTCAAAAAAGAATGCTCTAGAGCCAATACTCTGACTATTTACCATACCGGCAGGTGTCTAGAGCAAGTAAAAACAAATTAAACTTTAAAAGTTGCAAAATAGTATTAAAAAAACAAAAACAAAAAACACACAACTCAAAAACCCCCCAAATCTTTAGAAACTAAAATGCTAACTTTATATGGATGACTGGGGGTCAAGTGTCAGGAAGGGTATTCTGTGGTTCTGCTGGTAGTTCATATTAGGAAGGGCACAGGGTCATGGATTTGATATACAGTGGAACCTTGGTTTACGAGCATAATTCGTTCCAGAAGCATGCTCGTAAACCAAAATACTCATATCAAAGCGAGTTTCCACATAGGAAATAATGGAAACTCACTTTGATATGTTCCCACCCATCCCCAAGGCCAGCGAGATTCTCGGTGAGAGGGAGAATTAGGCCTTGAGCATGCGCAGATGTATGCTCAAAGCCCAGCAGAGGCAGGAAGATCTTCAAGTGGCACCGGCACGTCCTGTGGGCTATGGGCGGGGGGTGCTGGCTTTTGGAGGGGGGGGAGGGGGTGCTTGCAAATCAAATCACTCGGTTTGCGAGACAAGTTTTGCGAGAATATTTTGCTCGTCTTGCAAAACACTCACAAACCAAGGTTTGACTGTACTAATTTGTGGTACAACCTAAAGTTGTATACATGATGTAGGTACCTTCTCAGTAAAATCCAAAATAAGAAAGCTTACTCTACACGAGAGGGGTCACAACATGTAAACTGGAAGGAAGAGACCTGCTCTCAATTCTGGAACTCTTAAACCTGTGGGCTTTCAAAGTTTGCACTACTTGATTAATATTGGTTAGATACACCAGGATTTAATAAATAGCTGGGGATGGCTATCAGTTCTTGGGAACTTATTGGCAGAAAGTCAAAAGTTCACCAGGGCATATCAGGTTTAAAGCACCCAAGAGTGCAGGCAATGTTACCCATAAACATCATTTAAAGCCATCCACTAGCTAAAAAAAAAAAAGTTAATGTATTAAAAATTCTAATAAATATAAATCCAAATGTGCAAAGATTGAAGATAAAGCGCCCAAAGTGTCAGGTGCAAAGTCACATTGTTCCTGAATTTCAGAAAGCACACTAAGTGCAAAATCACTAATTGATGAGCCTTGAGAAATCAAGAAGTCACATTTGTCCAATAAATTTTAACTGCCATCTGCAAGGACTTATCTGAGAAGCTACCAACATTCATCTAGTAAGAGGGTCTGTTGTCCAGGAGTGCCAACTGATTGTCCTACAGAGCCCTGTTTCGTTTCCTTCTTCAGGGGCGTCTCCCACTGAAAACTAAATCAAGCACTGCTCCTCTCCAGCATGACTCATACTAGAGTTATAGTCTTCATAAATGCTCAGGAGAGCTCCGAGAGGCCCCGCCCACCTACTAATCCAGTCCAAAGAGGAGGCATAGGACACTGAGCTCCTCCTATCAACAAATCAATCTATTTATTTATTCATTCGATTTTCTATACCATTCTCCCAGGTGAGCTCAGAACGGTTTACATGCATTTATTCAGGTACTCAAGCAGTTTTTTCCTCTCTGTCCCGGCGAGCTCACAATCTATCTAACGTACCTGGGGCAGAAGGAAACAGTCACTGCTGCCTTTATTCAATTAGCGTGCCTAAGGCTGCCAAAGGGTAGATAAGACAGCTCTCTTGTCCAATCCTAGTGGGTTCACAAGCTACTTTTTTGTACTTGGGGTTAATTGTACTAATTTACTGGATGCAACTGGCTGGTCCTAGCATAGCAGTACTTATAAGCAATAGTGTGTGAATGCAGCATTTCCTACTTGTACAGCACTGTGTACATTTGGTAGTGCTATAGAAATAAAGTAGTAGCACTACAACAACATTACCAAAATTCGCTCTTTCCTTTCTAAGCACCCTACCTGGACTCTTGTCCACACTCATAACCTGATGCTTAGATTACTGCAATCTACTTCTAAATGGTCTCCCGCTGTGCTGCATCTCCTCCTACAATCTGTGCAAAATTCATCTTCTACCAACCTTGTTATACTCATGTTACCCCTCTCCTTAAATCACTTCACTGGACTCCCTATCTGCCTTCATGACTCTGTACAGCACTCTGGTAGTGCTATAGAAATAATACTGTAGTAGTAGACTTCTCCCTCTGTATTTGTGGTTTCAGCAATTGCCGTTTCAATTATTCACGTTTTAGCTTGCTGCTCCTCCCCCCCAAATAACTTGTATAGAGAAATTGCTGATTCCCAGCACTTTCACCACTGTGTTTTGCCTCTTCTTCAGAATCAGGCCAGGTCTCCCACCATGTTATTCGTGGTTTCACCCTATTCACAATGGTTTTTAATAGAAAACAGTGAACATGAGTTATTTGCGGTTTTTCTGTATTTGCAGTTCTGTTAATACCCTATCACAGCGAATACGGAGGGAGAAGTGCAATATAGCTTTGGCGTTTGATTTGGGCAGAATAACTGAGTGATGCTAGTACCTGGGAATCTAGCCAGATACACTGGTAGGAAAAAAGATACTTAACTGTAGCAAGTGACATGTACAGAACCTGGTATGGACACTAAGTGTACTGTTAATTTTTTAGTCAGTGCCCATACCATGTATGTGCTGGTGCCTTCCCACCTGACACCAGCTCACAGGACCATCCCAGTCAGTAAAAAAACATGCTAAGTAGTCAAGGAGGTGGGAGGGTTGGGAGCATATATACCTGCTGTCTTCAGAGACCAGTTGCTACAGGTAAATAACTGCTTTCTCCATGGAAAAGCAGATATGATATTCTTACCAGTGGGACTCCCAAACTGACAGGATCATGAGTCTGCAGAAAAAAAAATGTTTATATATGTAATGTGAGCCTGGCGAAATCCAAAGGGAAAAATCAGCATCTAGGAAGTAGATTTTGCAGAATTGCTTCTCCAAATCTTGTCTCTTCTAAAGTGTTGAATGTATGGATTGGAGGACAAGTGTATGCCTTACAAATATCTTCCAATAGCTGTATAGCAAAAATGAACTATTGGAGCAGCCATAGCTCGGATATTGTGGGCTATTAAATGGCTGTGCAGAGTCAGCCCAGCTCGAGGATAAGTGAATGAAATACAGTCTGCTAGCCAAGTTGAGATGGTTCTTTTGGTAAAAAACTCCAAGTTTGGTGGGATCAAAAGCTAGAAAAACTTCTGTAAGGTTTAGTCTAGTCAGTCAATCTAGTATGCCAAAGCATGCCAAGTTACGCAGAACAACCTCACCTGGATGGGAATGCGGTTTTGGGAAGAACATGGGTAAAACTACAGAATAGTCGAGGAGAACTCTGAGATGGACTTTAAAGCAGGAACTTTGCATTAGTTTGAAGAACTACTCTGTCATGGTAGAATCTTGTATAGGGTGGATCCGATTCTAGTGCTTGAAGCTCACTCACCTGGCAGGTAGACATGAGGGCAATGAAGAAAACCTTCCAAGTAAAATTTGAGAGCATGCAGGTTGAGAGTGGCTCAAAGGAAGACTTCATAACAGCAGATTGTACCTTGTTGAGATCCTAAGCCACAGGTGGAGGCTTTTGACAGGTGGGTTTCGTGTGGTAAAGTCCTTTCATAAATCTGAATATCAAGGAATGAACAGATAGGTTTATCATCTAAAATAGAGATAAACACTGATAGCACTGAAGTATTCAAACCAAGAGATGAAATAGGTAGTCCAGAATAGATGGAGTGGATATGAAACAGATCTAAAGAATGATGCACACCAAGCAAAGATCTAGCCCATTTGAACCACCACCACCACGGAGTAGAAGGTTTCAGTCTGCTTCAGAAAGGGTGAAGGTAGTTACAGGTTCAGTGAAAGATACCATGTTGCTAGTACTAACAAGTGAGGATTGGTTTGGAGAAGTGATCTGTCATTTTGTGTCGGCAGCAATGGAGATAGCTGTAAGTGGAGTGGTCCTTGGGTTGAGAGCTCTAAGAGGAGAGGGAACCAAAGTTGATGTTTCTAGCATGGTGCTGAGGACCATGGTGCCCTGCTCCTGGCAAATGCAGGAGCAAAGTTTTCCTGACAGAGGGTATGCATAGAAGAATCGGTTTCCTCAATGGATGAGGAATGCATTTGACTTAAGTAATGGGGGCATACAGCCTAGAACAGAAGAGCAGTTTGTGGTTGGGGTGGGGGGGTGGACAGAGATTGATGTCGGGAGTCCCCCATTTGGGGGGGGGGGAAATCTGGCCTTGCCAAGACCATTTGCGAGGCTGAAGGAGTCTGCTGTATACTAATACATTTTGCTTCCCTGCCAAAAAAACTGCTCCAAGAAGAATTCTGTGAGCAATTTTCCAAGTTCAAATCTGGATTGCTTTCATGCAAAGAGTGAGATCCTGTGCCCCCATTTGTCGAGACAGAACATATTAACAGTTTAATGAGGACTACTTGAAAGGAGTGTCTTAGAATGTGTTGTGTATCACTCAAAGTTTGAAGAGGTTTATATGCAATGTTTGCTTGTGAGAAGCCCATATTCCTTGAGTGTGGAGGCAGTGTAGATGAGCACCCCAGCCTATCAGCAATGCATCTATGGTAAGGAGTTTGATGTGGAGAAGGCTGAAAGGAAGTCCCTCAGTAAGGTCAGAAGGAATAATGGAGGGAGTGCCAGAATTGCAAGGTTACTTGGATTGGAGAAGAGCCCTGTAGCTCAAGACCACTGTGGTATTCTGAGGTGGAGACATGCAAACAGAGTGATGTATATTGTGAAGGTCATGAGGCCTAGCAGACTTTGCATTTGTCATGCCGTTATGTGTATCAGGATGGATGTATGCTGACAGTTGAATAAGATTGTTGGCTCTGTTGCGGTAGAAAAGCTCAACCTTGAGTCATGTACAAAGGTACTCTGATGAACTCCAGTGTCAGGGATCGATGCAGATGTGAAGTTTTGTATTTTACAGTAAATACCAGTAGCGCTAAAGATAACTGTGGAGTTGTGGCATTCTGAGCAAGAAGCAAAGCAGCTTTGATCAACCAGTTATCTAATTAGCAGCAAATGGCTGCTGCTACAACGAGGCATTTCATAAAGACTCTAGGAACTGAAGCCAGATCAAATGGTAGGACTTTGTACTGAAGTGTCGTGAGACAATGCGGAATCAAAGATTTTCTGTGGGCAGGTAGGATAGAGTATAGGCTTCCTTGAGATCTAGAGAGGAAAGCTAGTTGCCCTTGAGAGGTAGAGGGTTCCCAGAGAAAATACGAAACTTCAAGTATTTGAGCCCCCAGATGTCTAGAATTGGACAGAGGCTTCTGGTCTTTTTTTGGTATAAGGAAATATTTGGAATAGAACCCCCATTCCCTTTCCTGAAGAGAAACAGGTTCTATTGCATTTAGCTGGAGTAGGCTGAGTGTCGGAGAAAGATATTCTGAAAGGAGTTGAAAGACTTGATGGGTGGTTTGGAGGTGTTCTTAGTAAGCGCAGGGCATAGCCTCAAGCCACCACCTGACAAATTCACTGGTATGATGTAAGAGACCAATGCTGGTAAAAATAGAGAAGTCTGCCTTCTATGGGAAGATTTTTAGGAAGAGGCAGAAAAATTATGGCAGTGCTCTCTAGAAAGGAATCAAAATGACTACCGGTACTGCTTGGACTGAAACAGAGGTTGAGATTTCTATGATCTGTTGTCTTGATTGGGACCATTGAGTAGTAGGTCTAGATCAGTGGTTCCCAACCCTGTCCTGGAGGACCACCAGGCCAATTGGGTTTTCAGACTAGCCCTAATGAATATGCATGGAGCATATTTTCATGCTTCTCACTTCCATTATATGCATATCTCTCATATGCATATTCATTAGGGCTAGCCTGAAAATGCTATTGGCCTAGTGGTCCTCCAGGACAGGGTTATAAACCACTGGTCTATATGAAGAATAAGATTGATTGTAACAACGTATAATGTTGTAACAAGAATGTCGAAGTGGAAGAGTATCTCTAGACATTGAGGAAGGTTGAGGGGTCTGTGCCTTAGATATAGTTGTCAAAGTATCTGTATATTTCTTTATTTTATCTGCAGCTTCCTCAATTTTCCCATATAGATTGTCCTTTCATGGGACATTAGAAAGTTTCTCCTGTACTGAAATTTTGAGATAGCCAGGCTAATTGCTATGGAAGACATAGAAAGCATTGAAAGTTGTTCAAGCCATGAACTTCCTAGTTGTAAACAAGTTCTTTGTAATATGTTGAAACTGCTTTAACTGTTCTGGAGAAGATGTTAAAAATAGAGTATTGCTACAGTAAAGGATATGAAAGACATGTAAAATTGGTAGTTCATAAGCATAGTAGATTGAAATATGCACTTGTGTGTAAAAAAAAAAAAAAATAAAAAAAAAAAGACAGTCCAACGTTCTGGCCTCTTACTGGAGGAGCAGAAGTTTAACACTTGTATGAATGCTCAAGAGCAGACTCCATAACTAGTGAGTGGTGTTGCAATGACCTATCAAATCCTGGGTAGAGAATGACATGGGGGGACAGGCATCTGCAGGGCAGGGATGGGAACAGAGCTCAACCATGGAGACAAACTGTCCCTGTGTCATTTCCTAATTAAAACATGCTGTTCTAACTAGGTGGAACAGCATCTATAAAATGCCAGTATCATTGTGTAAAAAAACAAAACAAAACTCAAACCCAACAACACACCTAACACATCTTAGACAACTGGCAACTGAATTCAATGATTAAAAAAACCTGCAAAAACTACTTTTGAATTTAAATGAGCTACTATTTAAATATTTGTGTCTTGTCTTGCTGATCAGATTGTGTCATTTTCCACTTTAGTCATGAAATTCAAACAGTTCAGATTGAGACTCCTTTGTTTCTATCCTGATTAGCAGTAGAGAATGACAAGGTGACAAAATTCATCACCGTTCCCGTCCCCGCAGATACCCGCGGGAAACCATCTTCATGTCATTCTTTAAAGATAGAGGGAAGAATCAGAGTATGAATGGCCACAACCACTGACCCTCAAGCTTTGCTTTGAAGAATGCTGGTGTAGAAGGACTGAGGTTGAAATACACACTAGAAAATGACATGGGATTATTTCCCACGGTTATCTGCGGGGACAGTGATGAATTTTGTCACAGTGTCATTCTCTAATTAGCAGCATTTGCCCCATTTGGCAGATGAACCCAGTAAAAAACTCTGGTGGAGCTGTGGAGGTGATGAAGGATCTGAAGGTATACAATGTTTTGTCTGATGAAAATTCTGGTAACTCCTCACTAAGTCGATTCAGACATCTCCAAGTACTCCCATCTAGGTGAATCTGAGAATGTGTGTCAGAGGTGCGTGCATTAAGTAGGCCCACATTGATCCCAATAGTCGATGCTGAACAGGAGTATGCAATCTTGTCCTGCATAAACACCTTGACGTGTCTTCAGACTGGGCTGAGGCAGGCATGGTAGTCTTTAATGCCAACAGACTACATATGCTGTATCCCCAAAAGCTTTGTCTGAGCATGGCCTGGATTTCCTCCTGGAGAATCTACCAGTACCAAAAAAAGAATGTTGAACAGTTCTGGTTGTTGATGCTTACTGTTAATCAAAGTCAATGTTTGGGAGGACCCTGTGATTTGCCTGAATGGGGAAAGAAATTATGTTTTTTAGCTTTGTGTTATATCAGACACTATAGGCCTCGATGAAGAGGGAGTAGTCTCTGTTGTGTGGAGCCTGATGCTGCTCCTGAGGCAGTCTCAATACAGCTGGTGCCAATATCTATGTCAGCATACCAAGTGTTTCAGCACTGGGATCGAATCCCCAGCCATGCTCAACATGGATGCCAAAGTGGTATAAAAAAAATTCTCATATTTAAGTTTGCAGCTTGAAATTACTTTTTTACATTTTGATGAAAGGACATACGTGTCCTGACGCTCAGAACCAAAGCACTGAATGCACTGGTTATGCAGATCAGACCCTGAAATGGTTCTCGTGCAGAGAGCATTTTTTTTAAAGCCACTTGGTACCCATTTTGACATGAGGGTAAAACGGCTAAAGCAAAGTCAAAGGGCTCAATAGCCCAAGGAGCAAGTAAAATGATGCTCTTGAGGAGAGAAAAAAAGGGCTTGAAGTGGCCTGAAGGCCAAAAATGGAAAAGTTAACAAAAATTAATTAAACTCTGTAGAAATAAGATAAAGAATTATGACAAAGAAAAATGATCAGAAGGCACAAAAAACAAACCCAAAAAAGTCTGATGCACTGAAGACTGTTTCTCAGCTCTGTGTAAAACATGAGCTGACATTCACGCGGGAAGGCACTAGCACGTGCATGGTATAGGCACTGCCTAAAAATTTAAAGTGACCCTGCACTGACAATGTATACTAGGTTCTGTGGATGATGTCACTCACATGTGAGAATCTCATATCTGCTTGTCCTTGGAGAAAAAAAAATTATTCTATTTGGAGGGGGGATAGGGGAGAAAGGAAAGATAACAGTTGGGTGTAGTGGTCGCTATCTGCAGTATTTCCAGTTTTGCACTTTATTCTTTAAAAAGATATGCCTATTGCAAGGTGTCTTGGCTGGGACATGGCATATACCTACTTTGTCCTAGTGGAGGAGGAGGTAGTATAGCTTTATCTTGGTGCAGGTATTTGACTTCTTAGCAAAGCAATCAAAGTACAGTCTTTGATTACCATTATATAATTGGCTTAGCTATTGAGGGGAATGCAAAAAAGTGGAGGATTTGTAGCAGCCAGCAGAGTCTAGACTGCCTATGTTATGCAAGTAAAGTTGCTAATGTACAGATACCCAAGCCATACTCTTACCAGATTCTGATTCAGCCTCTGTGCCCGGAAGAAAGCCACAATTAAACTAGTTGGCAAAAGCTCCCAGAAAAATAGAACAACTCCAAATACCACATATTCCTGGCCACTGATTTTCTCCACGTTTCCCTAGAGTACAAAAATTAAAAGGAGACGGTTACATATTTGTAATCAATGAACAAATGATACAATAGGCAACTAACCAAATTTAACAAATGAAATCACTGCTGCTGTTTCAGATCTCTAAATTGGAGTCGATGTTTTAGACCATTTCCCAGAGAAAAAGTTCTGGGTATCTCATGGGACAATTGATTCCCATTTAGTTTAGTTTACCCCTTCAGACTCACTGAACTCTGGAACAACCTTACCTCCCCCCTCCGGACCCTGAGCTCTCTCCAACTCTTCTGCAAACATCTGAAAACCTGGCTGTTTTCAAAAATGTAATACTTACCCTTCTTTGGCATCGTAAGCCCCCAATCTCCCTTTCTCTATGCCCTTTTTCTATACACATTAACCTCCATGGAGTTCCTTTCTCTCTCAACTCCTGTAAACCGTGCCGAGCTCTACGATTGTGGAGATGATGCGGTATATAAACCTAAGGTTTAGTTTGATTCTATTTTTTTAGTCTTCTAGGGTAGGACTAGTATCTCACTAATATTGAACATAAGAACATAACATAGTTGCTTTGAAAGGAGTTAAATGTACTGGGAAGCTTAATAAATCTATCATATTCAAACTGGTGGTAATTTGGAATGGACTTCTAGACTCCAAGGCTTTTAGGTCAATTAAATCAATTCTGAAAAAGTTTAAAAACCTAGTTTTTCACAATAGTCATCCAAGATTTTCAGCTGATACAGTAAAGTAAGTAATTTAGTACTCTTTCCTCTTAACCTGTACCATCCATCTAATTTTAACTAATAGCATTTTTATTTCAGTCTATTAGTTTGTTACTCTTCTTTTAATGAACTGTAAACTGAGTCGAGCTCCTTAGGGAGATGATCCGGTATATAATCTGAAGATTAGATTTACTGGGCCAGACTAAAGTGTTTCTAAACTGACCAATCCAGGTCAATTAGCTAGCAGAATCCCATAAAGTAGCAAGATTCTGTACCTAGTCTCAGGCATAAGCAGTAGCTTTCCTCCAATTCTATCTTAACGGTTATGGACTTTTGTTCCAGGAATTTATCCAAACTTTACCACTACATTAACTGCTTTTACTACTTGCTCCGAGTTCCAAAGCTTAACTATGCACCGAGTGAAAATACTGTTTTAAATTACTTTATTCTTTCAAAAAAGTACAAAGACTAGGGAACATTCCATAATCTTAAATTTGTGTTTACCTATCCCACTCAAGATTTTAGGCTCTCCTCCACTCAAACCAGCTATTTTCTAAGCTGAAGAGCCCTAACCTTGCTAGCCTTCTTATGAGGAGCTCCATGTCTTAAACACTGGTCACCCTTGTTGCCACTTCTCAGTGGAATTAGAGAAGGCACAGAATTGAACACAATACTCAAGGCTGCAATCTAGACATAAGTTAATCATAATGCCTCTTGTTTGATTTATAGGAGGACCTGGAAAGGTAGAATTTCTAGATCATTTATAAAAGTGTATTGAGCACCTATCCTGGGACAGATCCCTGTGGTATTCTGCTATTCATCATCCTCCATTGAGAGAATTGGCTATTTAATCTTACAATGATTTTCTATCTTTTAAATAGTTTCCCACTACAGGATATAGCTTCCTGTCCCACAGCTCTTAAAATTCTTCAGGAGACTAGGACTAATTCTATCAGGCAGGACTTCATGTGTTTAAATGTACAAAACTGCATGTGTCCGATAGCGCTTTATAAATAAATTGCTGACATTAATCAACTGGCTCATTTATCCATGTGTTTCACACCTTCAAAATAAACATGCCAATTTAAGTTGATAAAATCTGCCTTCCACTCCAAGTCAGCTAGGTATGTTGTAGACTAGAGGCAGCACTCAAATCCCCCAAGGAGGAAGTCTCATTATGCAAACATCTAGTTCTAGAGTGATAATGTTCTGCAGAAAGCCTGGTAGTGTACCCCCCAGCTGAAGGCTGTTACTGTAATGGGAGAACAAAAAGATATGGGGACAAAGGAATGATTTTGTTTAGTTTTAAATCTCCTTAAGATAGAACGTTTGTGCCAGTTTCTGTATGGCTGACATTTTTAGAACATTTTTAGATCATATGTCCCCTACTATTATAATATATATAATATTGGTGAGGTTAAAATATTCTAAAATAGCAATTTTATTGGGGGAGGGGGAGAAGGGATGGAAGGGACAACTAGGAGTTCTCTTAAAAAAAAATATATATATATATTTATATTTTTAAAGGAGAACTCCTAGTTGTCCCTTCCATCCCTTCTCCACCTCCCCCAATAAAATTGCTATTTTAGAATATTTTAACCTCACCAATATTACCTGAAAAAGATTCATACCTAAATCTACTACTACAAAGCTAGTAGGTTGAGAAAGAACACAATTGTGATATGCCTTAATAGGAACTTGTGCAGTCCCAATTCAATGCAGTCTGTTCTCGTTATTTGCACATTCCCGGTTTTACTTCTGCAGTTGCATGCATTGCGACTGCTATTTGTGCCATGTGTTCACATATTTGCAACCTCTAACCTTAGGAAAAAAAGTTTTCACTTCCAGTTTTGGCTTTGTTTCCAGAAATGGCCATTAAGCATCAAGAGTGAGTTGCAGACATCTGGAGGTACAGCTCCAAAGAGAAAGTAGTATGTCAAGTTTGAGTGCCAAAATATGTCTTAGACTGGTTTCATTCTGGCAAGTCTGTTTCTGCCGTTAGCCATGAGTTTAATGTGAATTAATCCACAATCAGATTCATCCAACAAAGAGGAAGATATGTCTGTCAGTTTGCAACGCTCCATCAAAAAAGTTCCAAAACATCTGTAGTTCATGATCAGTCAATGGCGGCGAAAAGGGCGAACAGAATGCTAGGAATGATTACGAAGGGGGATCACAAACAGATCAGAGAAGGTTATCTTGCTGCTGTACCGGGTCGTGGTACATCCTCACTTGGAAAACTGCATCCAGCATTGGTCGCCGTACATGAAGGACATGGTACTACTCGAAAGGGTCCAGAGAAGAGCGACTAAAATGGTTAAGGGGTTGGAGGAGTTGCCATACAGTGAGAGTAGGGAAGCTGGGCCTATTCTCCCTTGAAAAGGAGACTGAGAGGGGCATGATCGAAACATTCAAGATAATGAAGGGAATAGACTTAGACAGGTTGTTCACCCTCTCCAAGGAAGAGAGAACGAGAGGGCACTCTCTAAAAATTAAGGGGACAGATTCTGTACAAACCTAAGTTCTTCACCCAGAGTGATAGAGAACTGGAATGCTCTTCTGGAGTCTGTTAAGGGAAAACACCCTCCAGGGATTCAAGACAAGTTGGACAAGTTCCTGCTGAACCAGAACAAACACAGGTAGGGCTGATCTTGGTGGGTGCGATGGACCACTGGTCTGACCCAGCAGCAGCAATTCTTATGTTCTTATGAAGCAGCTAAAGTTTGTGGATAGTGCAAATGGCGAATGAGCAAAAAAAACAAACAACTCAGTGGACAGCATTGTTGTCAGATGAAAGCCAGAGACATTTACAACACATCACACAGGGGCAGGAAAATGTGGAACCCCTTTTCTGCGAGTTTAGGTTGGATAGTGCATTTAAAATGAAGCGATATGTGGAAAAAAAATAAAAAAAGCCAGCCTTTGGAGAATGCTGGTTCAGCTTACAAAGCTGCTGAGGAATTTTAACACATACCTGTAAAGTATAATTGAAGAAAACATGTGCCAGGAGGTAGCATTCAATGTGGATGAGAATGGCTTGTTTCACAAAGCAGACTGAAAATAGATAATGAAAATGGCAGCAAAAGTCCCAATATTCAAAGCATTTAAAGATCACACAACCCTGATGCTGTGTGCCAATGCTAAGGGTGATTTCAAATGCAAGCCTCTTATGGGTCTACAGAGCTCAAAATTTCTTGCGCACTTAAAGAATCTAAACTGCATGCCAGGATGGGCATCAATGGTTGGAAAAACTGTTCAGTGACATGGAGGAATGTGATCCCATGCTGAAGTCTAAAATTCAAGTGTCTGACAAGCTCTGCATTTGCCTCTTACACAGAGACACTTAAGGACTTAAGGAAAGCCAAGCAGACAAGGCCGAGGAGTTCTCATCAAGTTGCGAGACTTGCACACCAGAGGTTGATGCGATACTTACCAGCCTCGACCACTAACACCATCACCATCTTTTACAGATACAGTACTATCATTCTGGAGCTGAATGCCTGTACCTCTCCAGAGATTGATGTGTCAGAAGTTGATCAGGCTGAGTAATGCACCTTGAGTGATACAGTACACCACACCTGTATTTGTTTAAAGCTGGTTTTTGTCAAGCAATGTTTTCATCATGGTAGTCGGGGGCTGCCCTATAATGAGGCCAACTGAGGCGGCTGCCTCAGGCAGTACTCTCGTGAGAGCAGCATCTTTGCTCCCGCCAGCCTACCTGCTGGTTTGCACACACTATTGTACCCCCTTTCCTAGCATCTACTCCCTTCCACCCATCCCCACGACTAGCATTTTTTGTTCCATTTCCATTCCCTCCTCCCCTCACTGCCGCCATACCACTTCTACCTTTAACTTGTTTTAAAATCTGCTGGGCAGCAGCAATTCATAGGGTTGCCCTGCCTCCAGCCTGATACCTCTTCACTGCAGCCTGCCCTCTGACATTTCCTGTTTCTGCTAGGGTGGGCTACAGTGAAGAGAAAGACGCTGAGGTTGGCAGCAAGGCAGCTTTGTGAATCACTGCTGCCTGGCAGGTTTTTAACACAACAAGTTAATGGTAGATGTCTGGGTGTTTCATAAAGGAGGCAGAAGATACCAGAGATTGGAGCCTGGTGGGTGGGAGAATTAAGTAATGCAGGGAGTCCTAGAAAGACGCCTCCCCTCAAGACATTTTAGGGGAGGTGTAGAAAGATATTGGACCTGGGGAAGGGCAACGGGGGTGGAAGACAGGAAGACATCACGGTTGGGGCTGGAAAGGGAAAGATGGATTTGGGGAGGGCAGAGGAGGTGAATGAAGGACGGGGAGAGATCAGATGGGAGGTAAAAATGGACAGGATGGACAGAGATTGGCAGAGGGGAGATGGATTTAAGGCCAAAAGGGGAAAGGGAGGGAGAGATGGACTTAGGGGAAGAGAGAAAGAGGGATGAAATGCTGGGTTTCAAAGGTAGAGTACAGGACAAATAAGAGATGCTAAAAATGGTGGATCCATATGGGAGAGTTCATGGGAGGATTGTCTAGAAGATGAGCGAGAGGAGAATTGTGGGTAGAGGGTAGAAATGTAGTGGGGAGAAGATTAAAAGGAATAGGGAGGATGGAAAATGACTTAGGGGATGAGGAGATAGAAAGTTGACTAGATAAGTGAAAAGGAAGAGCGAGAGAAATCTAGCCAGGTACTTTGAACCTAGGTTGGCCACTGTTGGAAACAGGTTCAAAGACGAAAGCGCGTGGGACAATTACACGAGGACAAAACTGCTATGACAAAATGTGTGCAGAATGTCAGCGCACTAGATTAAAAGGTAATTTAAAAAAAAACTCTGAGGCGGGTGTGGGGGGAGGGAAAACACTCCCTCCCCCTGCCCGATTTTACTTAGAAGTGTTGGCACTGCTGTTGTGGGGTTGGGGGGGGGAACCTGTCTGATTTTAACAGAAGTTTGAGAATCTAGGCCTAGGTCAGGAGAAGGGTTATTAACTTATCATTCATCTGCTTGGGAGACTAATACTGAACATTCTGTGCTTTAAAGGGGCAAATCACTTGAGAACTAAATATTATTCTGTCTTCATCTTTCGATACAGACAACTCATTGGTCTGACTGTCTGATAAGATGCTAAGGAAGTAAAATTCTGTAGTGCTCTTGTTAAAGTTCATTCAAATACAGTTAAAGAAAATAACACACACTTACCCTATCAGGAACAGTATCCCAACCATAGTTAAATGGACTAGGTTTGTTTCCTGGTGAAGTAACAACCACCACTAGATTGTAGCAAGCTCTTGAAGCATAGAGAAGAATAACTACAGTTCCCACAGCAACAGCTTGGCATAGAGATGTGCCCTGATGCGAGAAAAATATTTTTTGAAACTTCAATCAATTGGCAAACAAGGAAAACCAATTGGCTAAGACCAAACAGAAGAAAATTACTTAAAGATTTAAAGCAAAATAATAAAAATCTAACGTGAATGGTTAAGAAGTGATAAGATTTATAACTGCAGCATAGGAAAGTGGGCTGCAGACAATATGTTCAGAGCTAGTGTAGAAGAAAATCTACTTAGATAATGCAGATTTTTGTAGCATTGAATATGAAACTCATCATTTCTTGGTATGAAGTACATAACTGATTAGGTTCTTACCTTGACAATATCTTTTCCATTAGATAAAGGAACGATATGCTGTACTGTAAGAGTTCCTGTTCTTCAGACTTCTGCCTGCTTAAAGACAAGACTTTTGGGTCTGCAGCTGGCAGGTTAATCCCTTAGGGAGCTGTTCTACCCAGCCTGCAGATTTCTGGAGCTTGGCCTGCAACCTTGAAAATCTCCTAGCAGAAGCAATTGCCACAAGGAAGACTGTCTTGAATGAGAGATCCAGCAGAGATGGCCCTCTGAGAAGCTCATAAGGGACCTTGCTAAGTTCCCCAGGACAGGAAAGGTCTTCTCATCAGGATCCCGAGTCTAAGGGCCCCCCTCAAAAAATGGATAACATCTGACTGGGCAGATAAGGATGCTTTCCACTTCTTGACCCTGAAACAAGAGCCCTGCCACCCATACTTTGAGAGGTTACTGCTACACCTTTTTCAAGCCCTTCCTACAGGAAAGCCAGGACCTCTGAAACTGGAACATGGAGAAGATCCACCTCTTTCAAGCTGCACCAGTGCTGTAAGGTCTCTCAAGCCTTTGCATAAGCAGAGACTGTCAACGGCTCCTTAGCTCTGAAGAGCGTGGCAATGACTTAAGGAGTAAAGAGCCATGCCATAAAACCAAAGTGACCTGGTTCTTCTAGGTAAACTGGACCTCGAGACACTGATCTTTCTGAAGCCGCACCAAGTTTGCATACCATGAGTGCCTTGGCCAGTCTGGTGCTACTAACTACATGACCTGAATGGTTTGCGATTCTGTGCATCACCCAGCCTATCATGGGCCAAGGGGGAACATGTAAAATAAGAGTCTCTGGCCAGGGCTGGAATAGAGCATCCAATCCTGTGCTTATGGGCTCAGATCTGCAGCTGAAGAACTGGCTTGCCTTCTTTTTTTTTTTTGCTGTTGCTATGAGGTCAAACGTTGGCTGACCCCATCATTTTACTATAGACTGGAATGCTCTCAATGATAGCGCCCATTCTCCTGGACCCACTGTCTGCCTGCTGAGGTAATCTGCCTGAATATTGTCCACTCCTGCCACATGGGCTGCCAAGATCACCTGAAGATGAGACTGTGCTCAGCAGAAAAGGTGAGCCTCTTGCCACATGGGCTGCCAAGATCACCTGAAGATGAGACTGTGCTCAGCAGAAAAGGTGAGCCTCTTGATGGATGAGTGCCACAGTCTCCTTGCCGATTGACAGTGCCGCAGCAGTAGCCTAAGGCTTGGACTGCTTTGCCCTCTAGCATGGGCTGCAATCGTTAAATGTAAGTTGTATTGCTTGTATCTCCAGCCTGTCGACAGACTATTTCTACTGAGAGGGAGTCCACTTTCCCTGGATTGGAAGCCCTCAATGACCACCCCCAGCCATAGAGGCATGCCCTTCCCTATGGACAGAGCCATCACCTCATCCTGCTTCTGGCAGCCATAGTCCAAGGGAGTGGCATTTGGAGGGAGTCCCTTTGCGGAAGCCACTGGGTCAGCAGTGATTCCTTGAGCAGTTGCATGTGGGCTTTTGCCTGGGGGCCCACTTCTATAGTTACTGCCATGGAGTCGAGGACATGCCTTTGAAAACAAATCCTGGACTCAGGAGCGGAGCTTGTTTGTGTGCCTCCCAGCTACTCCAGGGACTGTCGGATCCAGATGACTCTTGAGGAAAATTTGTTATCCATTCTAAACTTGTAGCACTCAAATGACCATCTCCACTGCCTTCTGGCATTCCAAAAACAATGGGACTGATTGTCTAGGTATAGATGCACTTGCCATCCTGCTCTGTGGAGGTAGGCTGTAACTACCATAACTTTGGTGAATGTCCTTGGAGCTGTTGCGAGTTCAAAGGACAGCACAGAACCGGTAATGGTTGTCCAGCACATGGAACCATCTGCACTCTGGAAAAATTGGAATGTGGAAATATGACTGTCATATCCAGAGAGGCCAAGAATTTCTCAGGTTCCACAGCTGCAATGACTGTGCAGATGGTGTCCATACAAAATTGTGATATCTTCAGCACTGCATTGACATGTTTGAGGTCCAGGATGGGTCTCTAATCATTTGAGCTTCTCTGCCTCAGCCTATGTCTTCTGGAGCTACTGGTTCTATGGCTTAGGATTTCCAGCAGCCTTCGTACTGTGAATGGCACCCTGGCTGCTTTCTCTGGCAGGCTTGCCAGAGATGTTACCAACCAAATCTGAAGAAATAAGCAAATTCCAGCTTGTAGCCCTGCTAAATAATATCCAAAACCCAGCGGTCTGAGGATATTCAAGTCCAGGCCTCCCAATCCTCCGAGAGCTGACCCCTTATTTTCTGGTAAGCAGCCTCTGGCCTGGAGTCATTGCTGATTTAGGAGGTGCTGTGGAGCAGAAGTCAGTGCCTTGGCTCCCATCTCTCCCTGAAAACCTTTGCCTAGATCCTTGATAAAATCTCAGAGAAGGATACCCCTGCATGCTGCCTTGTGCCTTGAAAGAAGACTGACTCAAGCCTCTGGGTGCTTGGGGTCCGCTGTCCAGCAGGGATTTTGGTCAATCTGCTGTACTGGCCATTGTGTAGGATTTGCTTGTCTACATCCGTTCCATATAGGCGTTTGTTCGATATCTTTTATGCGGTTTGTCTCATACCTTAACCACCATGGACCCCTGAGGAAGGCGTGTTATCCGAAACACGGACCGTGTCGGGTCCCCTGGTTGGTAATAAGGTTGTATATTTTACTGCCTTTTCTCTATTAATAAAACGCCTGCATCTTGTACATTATCTGCAGTTTGTTGTTGTTTTTTGTACTGGCCATTGGATCATCCAGGCCTTTTCTGAAGAGCATCTGGCCCTTGAAGGGGAGCCTTTGAGTGGCCTTGGAGATAGACTTGCCCGTCCACTGCCTAGTCCAGAGTATTCTGTAGGCCAAAATCTTGCTCAAAACTGTCAAAGCATCTACACAACAAGAAAGCACAGAGGTTATTGTTATTTAATCCACAAGCCTGCTTATAGAACCTATAGGGACCCATGAGGAAGACAATAGTGTCGAAACATGGACAGTGTTGGGTCCATATGTTCCCAGTGGTTCAGACCCTAGACATTTAGGTGTATTTATTTGTTCTAATAAAAAAGTCTTCAACTTGGACAAACTCTCCACAAGTTTTTTGTATATAGAGCATCTACCACATAATCCATCCCCGGTAAGATTAGCTGGTGAGGGGGCTCGTCCTCCATCAAGTTCTGCTGGTGAAGCCTGGAATGACAGGGTTGAGCCACAAAAGGAGGATGCAGCGGCAGCCTTAACCACTTTGGTGGAGGGTTTAAAAAGCCATTTGAGGATTATGTCCACTTAGTGGACCCAAGTATCTTTAAAGAACTACACTGTCCATGCTCAGGAAAGAAGTGCGCTTGGTCACTTGAGCTACCAGATAATCCATCTTAGGCTGAGATAACATTTGCTGAAATTCCTGAGCCAAGGGATACAGCTTTACCTTGGTCTTGGCAACTTTAAGAAAACCCTCAAGGTTATCCCAATGCTCTGTAACCAAGAGACATGTTTGGGTGCTATGGGAAAGATGTGGGCTGAGCTCACCCCATGCAGGAAGAACAGTATGAGGTTGAGGTCTGCAGCACAGATATCTGCAACTCCTTCAGGGAGTCTAAGACAGGGGTGCTCACACTTTTGGCTTGCGAGCTACTTTTAAATTGACCAAGTCAAAATGATCTACCAACAATAAAATTTTTTAAAAACCACAAAGCACACTGTACGCAGAGAAAATGTTAATTTGTATTGGGGGGGGGGTGTTTACCAAGGTCAAGGCAGATGACTTTAAAATATGCAACGTCACCTCAGTAACAACTATACAAAAAGATATACCTCCTCCCCTTTCACTAAACCACAATAGCTGTTTAGCACAGGGAGCTGTGCTGAATGCCCCTCGCAGCTCCTGACACTCATAGGCTCCCTGCGCTAAAAACCACTATCACGGTTTAGTAAAAGGAGGCCATAGTGCAAAATAGACAGCAGATATAAATTCTCAACAGATATTTTGATCACTAAATTGAAAATAAAATTTTCCTACCTTTTTGTCTGGTGATTTCATGAGTCTCTGGTTGCACTTCCTTCTGTAAAGCCAATACTTTTCTGCCTTTCTCTCCCCCCCTTTTTTTCTTCCTGCCTTTTCCTCTGTCCCTGCCCCCCCCTTTCTTTCTCCCCCTGCCCCCAAGCCATCACAACAATTTCTCCACTTCCCCGATTCTTTCCCTACCCCCCAAACCATCACGCTGATTTCTCCTTGCTGCTTCCCTGAGCCAGGCCTGGTGCGTTCAAGCACTGGGCCCCCAAGACTTCACCTCTGACATCAATTCTAATGTTGGGGAGGAAGTTCCAGGCCAGCCAGGCAGCAATTAGCTGACCCAGACATTTGAATTGACATCGGAGGTGAAGTCTTGTGAGTCCAGTGCTTGTACATGCCAGGCCTGGTTTGGGGAAGCAGCAGGGAAAAAGATCAAAGGCAAGTGATCGACTCGCTTTGCCTTTGTGATCTACTGGTCAATTGCGATCAACTATTTGGAAACCTCTGGTCTAAGACCTCCAATAGGGCCAAACATTTAAACAAAACTATGGACTAAGAGGTCATCCCCTTGCTCCAAGGCAGATACTGCTTCTTGACTGTCCACCTGCAATGATGTTCCCTTAAAGAGAAGCCTCGCTCTGAGAAAGCAAAGGCAGCATTGGACTCCTCATCCATCCTGTCAGAATACTCATCCAATTCCAGTAAGCAGCTCTCTTGGAAGGAGTGCCTTGGGGCAGTGCATAGGTTCCAGGCCCTTAACTGGCAGCCCCACATGTTTACAGTTTGAATAAGCTTCTCAGAGAAGATTTACAAAATCCGGTGTAGAACCTTCAGTGGGTAGCTCTCCGTTTCCCATGAGATGGTGTAACTTGTCTTCTCTTGGGTTCAGAGGCCTCTGTGCCCAACTGAGAAGTGGGACCACCAAACTAGAGCTCATGAATGGATTTTTTACCTCTTCTGAATCACCAGTTGGCTGTTCCCCAGTCTTTGTAGGCTGCTGAGGAGCTAAGCCTGAAGCTCCTGCCCCTGTCATGTGCTCTGTGACATGTGGCACAAGGACGCTCTTCTGCTGGCCAACTTGCACAATCTGACATGAAACAAGGGTATTGAAGCCCAACTTAATCCCTAATGGTCCTGAGTGAAAATGAGGTGAGCTATAGTTTGAGGAGTTAAAAAAAAAATCCAAGATGACTGCCACTAGCATTTTGATGCAAGAAAAAAACAAAACAAAAAAACAAACAAACTTGGGGAATCCCCAAAGAGTGATTTTAGGGGAGGGGAGCAGGGCCTTTACAGGTATAACCCAAATTTCAGACTCTACCCTCCCCAATTTTCCTCATAGGCTGTCACAGCCTGTACTCAGACCACATGCCAAGGGAAAAACTGCAGCTGGATCAGGAGAAGAAACCATCTCAAACTATCAAGTCTCACTGACAAAGTCTTCGAGTTGCCAGTTGGACTGTCAGACTGATCCTCAACCCCCATTGACCTTGACCATGCAACAAAGGGGAGGCGAATTGTAGCTGGCATGCCCAGCACCCCATTGGTATGCCACTGGTATCCCAACAGCCTGCACTCAAGCTCCTGACCAAGTCAAGGATGCAAGCAAGTACTGAAGGAAAGAATGTATACCACCTTTTTGTCACTTTGGCATTTCAATGTTGACATTCAAAGTGATGGGCACTGGAGGATTTAAGCGACTTGCCCAGAGTCACAAGGAGCAGCACTAAGATTTGATCTCAACCTCTTGGGTGCAGAGGTAGCAACTCAACTAGTGAGCTACACCCTGAGCTCCAGAAATCTTTTGCAGGCTAGCTGAAATACAAATGTCTGCGTCTTCTCTGAGCAGGCAGCAGCCCATGAAGAACAAGAGCTCTACAGTATAGCATATTGTCCCTATCGCAAAGGAAAGCTTTTAGAAGCTTTTCAAAAACAGGACAAAAACTGGTCACCCCATTATACAAGACAGAAACAATAAGTCAATATATTCATACATTGTGGGTTTATTTATTGTTTAACAGCAAGTTTTGCTCATGGGGAAGATATTTAGAGATAGTTGTCTTCCCTGGATGTTCTCCACTCCCCTATGTTGCCTAACCATGTTGATATTGAAGTGATTAGCTCAAGCTGAAGCAAATTCCCCTGATGAAGCTTAATATAGTGGGAGTTTGCTGAAGGGGGGTCCATTGAAGAGTATTGTTTGGATCTGGATACACTAAGACCCTTTGTTAATACCCTCCCTTTCTGCACCCTGCTTACATACCTTGTGGAAGATAAGTTTTTCTTTGCTTTTGAGTTTTGTAAGGAATGATGTTATGTAGCTACTATGTGGTGTTACTCCAAGTAAAGAATTATTATACAGAGTGGAGTTTTTCTAGACCGAGGATTTGTCTGCATCTTCAAAATTCTTTTTGAAGTTGTTTTGTCTGGAGGATTGAGTTTTCTTACTAAATCCAACATGACACCGAGGTCTTTCCTCCACTTTAAGACTAAATCTGTGGCATTCTCTCTCATTCTTATGTTTTTCCTGAATGCATTATATTGAAGATATAAAAAAGTACACCAGTACACAGAAAGGCACAATAAAAGATTTCTAGTGGATGAGAGATGCTATATGAACACTACTATTCTCACAGGGTTTTACTCTGGCACAACAGTGTTAGAGAGTGAAGTTACCATCACCTAGGAAATTTCTATTCCCACTGATAAGAATGGAACCAATGAAAAAACAGCCAGACATTGTGGTAACAGCACTATAAAAAAAAAAAAAAAAAAGGTCAATGCCATCTATTTTGTACTAGGAAGGAAGGAAAAGCCTCGTCCCATCCCTGCAAGTTTTGTCGCTGTCCCATTCCTGTAAACTCTGCCTTAACTGCACAAACCTCGAATACTTATGATTTTAAAGTGTTTGAGGCTTGTGCAGATGACAGCTTGCAGGAATGGGACAGGAAAAGAACTCACCGGCTTGGAAAAATTTGTCCTTGTCACTCTAGTTATAGCACTAACACAAGCAGTCAGTCAAGAAAAACACGCTGGACAGAGTAAAGAATCAAAATTGAAAAGGAGGGAAAAATTGGAAACTTCTTCTGAAGAGGTGCTGAGTGAGGATCAGCTAAGGGGAAGAAAAGCTACCATTTTGGAATATCTTATCTCCTGGCATTCAAACTTGGGCAAAGGTAAGTTGTTTCATTGTCTTACTTTTTAGAGTAATATTCTGCTTTTTCAGCAGAGTCAGTTTAGGCAATAGTGTACCCTTTAAGATTACGTTTTATATAAAAAGTGTTTGTCTAGATTAGTATTTTAGGTTGCATTTGTCTAATTAGTATTTTAGGTTGCATTTCTGAGCATAAAGCACAGTTACTTACCGTAACAGGTGTTATCCAGGGACAGCAGGCAGATATTCCCACACATGGGTGACGTCACCGACGGAGCCCCGCAGCGGACAGCCTCGAAAGCATCTTGCTTGAAGATCTCGAGCTTTCGATTGCTGCATCGCGCATGCGCGCGTGCCTTCCCGCCCAAACTAGGGGGCGCATCTCCTGAGAGGATCCTCAGTTCAGATACCAAGCTAAGAAGCCAACCAGGGGAGGTGGGAGGGTTGTGGGAATATCTGCCTGCTGTCCCTGGATAACACCTGTTACGGTAAGTAACTGTGCTTTATCCCAGGACAAGCAGGCAGCATATTCCCACACATGGGTGACCTCCAAGCTAAATCAAAAGGGAGGAGGGAAGTTGGCAATTTAAGAAAAAAGATTCTGTAAAACAGATTGGCCAAAATGGCCATCCCTCCTGGATAAAGTATCCAGACAATAATGAGAAGTAAAAGTGTGAACCGAGGACCAAGTGGCAGCTTTACAAATTTCCTCAATAGGAGTTGATCTGAGGAAAGCAACAGAAGCCGCCATAGCCCTGACTTTATGGCCCGTTACTCGACTCTGTAGAGGAAGACCAGCCTGAGCATAACAGAAAGAAATACACGCAGCCATCCAGTTGGAGATAGTACGCTTCGAGACGGGATGACCCAATCTATTTGGATCAAAAGAAATAAAAAGTTGAGGAGAATTTCTGTGAGGTTGAGTACGTTGAAGATAGAAAGCCAACGCACGTTTACAATCCAAAGTATGCAAAACCGTCTCACCAGGGTGAGAATGTGGCTTAGGAAAAAATACCGGTAGAACAATAGATTGATTGATATGAAAATCAGACACTACCTTAGGTAAGAATGTGGGATGTGTACGGAGTACCACCTTGTCATGGTGAAAAACAGTAAAAGGTGGATCCGAAACCAAAGCTTGTAACTCACTAACTCGACGAGCTGAAGTGAGAGCAATCAAGAAAACAGTTTTCCAAGTAAGATATCGAAAATGAGCCAAGTCAATAGGTTCAAAAGGAGGCTTCATCAATTGAGCCAAGACCACATTAAGATCCCATACCACAGGAGGTGGTTTGACAGGTGGATGGAGATTAAAAAGACCCTTCATAAAACGAGAAACTAGAGGGTGTGCCGAAAGTGATTTCCCCTCTAAAGGCTGATGAAAGGCAGCAATTGCACTAAGATGAACTCTAATAGATGTGGATTGAAGACCTGACTGGGATAGATGAAGTAAATAATCCAAAACGGAAGCCAAAGAAGAAGAAGTTGGCTGAAGATTATGAGTGGAACACCAAGAAGAGAATCTGGTCCACTTTTGACTATAACATTGACGAGTGGACGGTTTTCTGGAAGCCAGAAATACATCCTGAACAGACTGAGAAAATTCAGCAGAATCCATCAGGTAGAAAGGAACCATGCTGTCAAATGAAGAGACTGCAGGTTTGGATGAAGTAAGGATCCCTGATTCTGAGTGAGCAGAGAAGGAAAAAACTGGCAGAAGAAGAGGTTCCTTGATGCTGAGTTGCAGAAGAAGAGAGAACCAATGTTGTCGGGGCCACCGAGGTGCTATGAGAATCATTGTGGCATGATCCGACTTCAACTTGACAAGAGTTTTGAGAATCAGAGGAAAAGGAGGAAAGGCGTAAAGGAACTGATTCCTCCAGTCTAGTAGAAAAGCATCCGCCTCGAGACGAAGAGGGGAGAAGATGCGGGAACAAAACAGTGGAAGTTTGAAGTTGTTGGGTGACGCAAACAGATCCACCCGAGGAGTCCCCCATCGATTGAATACTTGACGAAGTGTGGGGGAGTTGATCGTCCATTCGTGAGGTTGAAGCAGACGACTCAATTTGTCTGCAAGGCAATTCTGAATACCCTGAATATAAACGGCTCGAAGAAAGATGTTGTGTGAAATCGCCCAATGCCACAACTTCAGAGCTTCCTGACACAGAGGATGGGAACCCGTCCCGCCCTGTTTGTTGACATAATACATTGCTACTTGATTGTCCGTCCGAACAAGGACTACTTGGTCGTGAAGGATGTGAAGGAAAGCTTTGAGAGCAAGAAATATCGCTCTGAGTTCCAACAGATTGATATGACATCGACGATCTGTGGCCGTCCATAAACCTTGCGTACGGAGACCATCTACGTGGGCTCCCCATGCGTACTCGGACGAATCTGTTGTGAGAACTTTCTGATGAGGGAGATGGTGAAACAGCAAACCTCTGGAAAGATTTGAAGAGAGCATCCACCAGCGGAGAGACTTCTTTAAAGAAGGTGTCACCGTTATATGGCGAGAAGGTGGATCTAGAGCTTGTTGCCATTGGGATGCCAGAGTCCACTGAGGGATGTGAAGATGTAGTCTTGCTAAAGGAGTCACATGTACTGTAGATGCCATGTGACCGAGAAGGACCATCATTTGACGTGCCCTGATAGTTGGTAGGGAAGCTACATGATGACAAAGGTTTAAAAGAGTATTCTGTCGGTTGAGAGGAAGAAAAGCTCTCATGCGGACAGAATCCAACACCGCCCCAATAAATTGGATCGATCGAGTTGGAACTAACTGAGATTTTGGAAAGTTGATATGGAACCCCAGACTTTGAAGAAAAGAAATAGTCTGAAGGGTCGCTTGCGTAACCCCTGTAAGAGAAGGAGCTTTTATAAGCCAATCGTCGAGGTAAGGAAAAACTTGCAATCCCTGGGCTCGAAGGGCCGCGGCTACCACAACCAGACACTTGGTGAAAACCCGAGGGGAGGTTGCTAAGCCAAATGGAAGAACCCTGTATTGAAGGTGAAGGTTCCCCACCTTGAACCTGAGATATTTGCGAAAGTTTGGATGAATAGGAATGTGAGTATAAGCCTCTTTGAGATCCAGTGAGCACATCCAATCCCCTTGATCCATGAGGGAGTACAGAATCGGGAGAGAGAGCATGCAAAATTTTTCTTTGACTAGAAATTTGTTGAGAGCTCGGAGATCCAGAATAGGTCGCAAATCCCCCGTCTTCTTTGGAACCAGGAAGTATCTGGAATAAAACCCCTGGTTGTGTTCGAGAGGAGGAATTTCCTCCACTGCTCGAAGGTGAAGAAGAGCCCGAGCCTCCCGAAGAAGAAGGGGAAGTTGCGAGGAACTGGAAAGACACTCTCTTGGAGGGTGATCTGGAGGCACCTGAAGCAGGCGCAGAGAGTATCCCTCGCGGATGATCGTAAGGACCCAAAGGTCCGATGTAATGGTTTCCCAGACAGATGAAAAAAGGGAAAGACGACCTCCGATGGGTAGGGAGGAATTTGGATGTAAAGAGGTTGGAATGCTCATCACTGGACCGTCAAAAAGACGGAGCTGTTTTGGTTGGAGCAGGTGTCTGGGGCTTTTGAGGACGTTGTTGTTGTGGCCGTCTAGGTGGAGGCCTAGAAAAAGCCGGTGTGGACTTCATGGGGTAACGACGAGCTGGAGGTCTGTAAGCTCTAGTCACAGAAGGTTTTGGTTTCGGACGAAGCAGAGAGGCGAAGGAGCGCTCATGCTCAGAAAGCCTTTTAGTAGCTGCTTCAATAGAGTCATCAAAGAGCTCAGAACCTTGACACGGCAGGTTTGCTAAACGATCTTGTAAATTGGGATCCATATCTACAATCCTGAGCCATGCAAGGCGTCTCATAGCCACTGCAAATGCCGAGACTCTGGAGGATAGCTCAAAAGCATCGTAAGATGCCTGCAACATGAATAGACGTAACTGAGATAGAGATTGAATAATATGTTTATATTCAGAAAGGCGTTCTTTGGGCCAGTCTGGGCAAAACGATGACAACTGTTTCAAAAAATGGTTAAAATATGAAGTAAAGACATAGTTGTAATTCAAAATTCTATTTGTCATCATAGAATTTTGATAAAGTCTGCGCCCAAACTTGTCCATAGTTCGCCCTTCGCGTCCTGGTGGAACTGTTGCAGACACCTTAGATGGGTGAGCCTTCTTCAGGGAGGATTCCACCACTAGAGATTGATGAGAAAGTTGAGATTTCTCAAACCCTTTACATGGAACAGTACGATACCGAGACTCCAGCTTCGATGGAATAGCTGTCACAGAATAAGGAGTCTCCATGTTACGTAGAAACGTCTGCTTCAGCACCGGTGTCATGGGTAGACGTAAGGTCTCCTTAGGAGGATGAGAAAGTTCCATATCCGCCAGATATTCAGGCGTGTATTTTGAATCGGAACGTAAATCAATATTAAGAGCCTGCCCCATGTCGAAGACAAATTTAGCAAAGGAAGCAGACTTCGAGGTCGAGGCTTCCTCAGGAGAAACAGAACGAGAACGATGTGTCACTGAAAAAGATGGAGAAGCCTCGCGTGAATACTGAGATACAGGCTCAGATTCAAGATGTAAAGTGATGGAAGATGCTCCACTGCCTGTCAGAGGAGGAGTGGCTGAATGTTTCCGCTTAAGGCTCCGAGTCGGAGAGGTGCGCGGAGTACGAGGCTTAGTAAGAGGAGATTTTTCTCGAGACAAATGCCTCGAAGGTGGTGTCCTCGACCTCGAATGCCTCGATGAAATTGAAGAGGCAATGGTAGTATGAGCTTTGGAAGTAAGATCAGAATGCTTCGAGCTCTTTGTAGAGGTAAGCTTCGAAGATCGAGACCTGTGCTTGGATCGAGGTAATGCTTGTTTAGCCCCATGTTCAGATGAGGAATCCGACGAGGAAACTCTGGATCGAGACCTTCGACGAGGAGATCGTCGAGAAGGTGCAGATTTTTGCTCAGGCTGGAGTTGCGCAGACAGAGTCGAGGCCGGTACCAACTGAGCCACTATTGAGGAAATTTGCGTAGTCAGAATTGACTTCAGCATATCCTCAAACATGGGGACGGAGACCAAAGGACTCGGAGTCACAGGAGGTCTCGTGCGTTCCAAGGAGGGCGACCTCGATCGAGAGTATTCCCTGGACTTGGAAGCACGTTTTGAAGGTCTGGAAGACGGAGTCAAACCTGGGGCCCCAGGTTGAATGGAGGTAGACTCGGTCGGCTTCTTAGGGATGGTACCTGAAAAGGAAGCAGGAGACTTACCCCCCAATCCAGGCTTCGAGGACATCGTCGAGGCCTTCGAGGCCGAGGACCCGGAGGTCTTCGAGGCCGAGGCCTGTCGAGGAGGCGAGGTCGAGGTTTTAGTACTCGAGGTTGGACCCGGAGTCGAGGATTTTACAGATGCCTCGACCGAGGCCACAGCTTTTTCAGGCTCCATACGAGGAAAAAGCTCTAAAAACCTGTCGCAGCGGCGTTTAAAAGCACGAGGTTGA
Source organism: Geotrypetes seraphini (assembly GCF_902459505.1). Lineage (NCBI taxonomy): Eukaryota > Metazoa > Chordata > Amphibia > Gymnophiona > Dermophiidae > Geotrypetes > Geotrypetes seraphini. The sequence continues at coordinate 136,626,923 of NC_047090.1, read as the reverse complement.
AGAGTGAGGCAGCGAAGACAATCTTCAGGGCGATGAGTCGACCCGAGACAGATCATACACCGACTATGTGGATCAGTGATGGAAATAGTCCTACCGCACTGATAACACCTTTTAAACCCGGTAACAGGCCGGGACATAGATAGGACAAAGTCCGTGTCGAGAACGGAGAAGAGAGGCCTAGGCCTCAATCTTCCAACCCGACGCTAAAGAAAAACAAAAAGATGTTTTTTTTTTTTGTTTTTTTTTATATATAGAAATAAAATAGAATTAGAATAGGAACACAGCGACCGAAAACAATAAAAAGTACTCAGCCGCGGTGAAGAGAAGGCACAACGCTACGGGAACCAAGTCGACAAGTCTTCTCGGCTCCGCGGAAAACGTTGAACTGAGGATCCTCTCAGGAGATGCGCCCCCTAGTTTGGGCGGGAAGGCACGCGCGCATGCGCGATGCAGCAATCGAAAGCTCGAGATCTTCAAGCAAGATGCTTTCGAGGCTGTCCGCTGCGGGGCTCCGTCGGTGACGTCACCCATGTGTGGGAATATGCTGCCTGCTTGTCCTGGGATAAGATAAGATCAGATTAGGGCACAGATAGATGAGGAACGTCTTTTTAGTGCTTTATTTTCAGTAGTGGAGAAGAGGCCATGCTGAGGAAGGACAGCTGGATTTAGATTATGGGACCCTGCAGAACTGATATTGACTCCACCTGCACTTTAACTGAACTGGTATGGAGCTCTGGAAGTAGAGGAGATGGAACATCCCAGGGAGAGGAAGGACCAAAGCTTGAAGTCCCCAAAGTTGCTAGATCTGTGACCACTAGGAGGTGTAAGGTGCTGGTGGGTGGCAATGCCCTTCTGAGAGTAGAGGCATCCATCTGCAGACCAGACATGAGGTCCCGGGAGGCATGATGTCTGCCTGGTGCAAAATTGAAGATGTTATGGAAAGCTTGCTGAGATTCATCCATGTTGGCACTAAATGTTACTGCTAGATACCCTTTGAATGTATCAACTGTGACTTTGTGGCTCTAGGAGAGGTGGTGCTGTACAGGTGGTATGTTTGTTGATCCTCCCTGTCGAGGGTAAAGGCCTGGGCAGAGAAGCTTGCATCCTGGGGATGAATGTGTGTCTGTGTAGATAGGGTCATCGAGAGCGTTTCAGCTTCCTAGACCATGGGATGATCTGCATCAAAAGGAAGATGCGTCTTCAGCAGCAGACTGGCTAACCTACTGAAGAGGGCTTTAAATTAGAATTGTTGAAGCAGGGTGATCAAAACCCTCAGATGAATCACTAAATACCTCTACACAAATAGAAAAGGGGCAATGTTTGGAAAGCAGTATATACTAATGCTCAAAGTATGGGAAACAAGAGTCTGGATCAAAGCTTTTTTAGATATATTAGCGATAGAAGTGCAAAAGTAGCATTGTGAGACTCAAAAGTGAAGGGGAGAGATGTAGAAGCTGATAAAGATAAGGCTGAATTGTTTAAATATTTCTGTTCTGTGTTCACAGCAGAAGTGCCAGAAGCAGGACTGCAGAAGACTAATGCAAATAAAGGATGGAAGTGTGGCAGACCCTGATCGATTTTCAGTGTTTGCTCTCTGTTCCTGTCTAGTGGCTATAGCTGCTCTTATTAGTGACTTTAAAGCAGCTGCCTCAACACCCTGAGGTTGCGAGTTCAGTTCCTACTACAGCTCCTTGTGACTTTGGGCAAGTCATCAATACTTCAGTACCCCAGTTACAAAATAAGTACCCGTCTAAAAACTGCTTTTGGATTGCATCCACACAGAAAAAAGCAGCATCTCAGATCCCATCCTCTTTACCCTTTACATTTGCATAGACATTCATAGCAACAAATTTCAGACTTATGTAAAAGACTATAAACAGAAGGTATATCTAAATATTAGATGTCTAGAATAGTTTTGAAATTAATGAATTTAAGTATTTACCTTTGATTCGAGGTAGACATTTGCTGAAGACATTTTTGCAATTTTGAAGACACAACCAGCCAATGAAATGGCACAAGCAAAGAAGAGGCCATCATTGACTAGGACTCCAGCCAACATGGTCCATCGTAGATGATCTTCTGGCACATCACTGTGCACCAACATTGCACAAGTTAAATTCATCACTAGGAAGATGAGACTGGCAAATAGAAAACCCAAATGCAGTGGTGCCCTGGTTAAATTTAAAAAGGAGAATAAAAAAAGTTAGATAGAACCTAAATTAACTCATACAACAGTAGTCCATCAAGTCAACACTAGCTGAAGTCCTATCAGCTTAGTTATTTTTGTTCTTATACATTGGTAATAGGATTCAAAAAGGGTTCCAAGTGTCTTATCTGAAAATTAAATATATATTTGGCATGATGCTTGCAGACTCTGAATATTATTCCTTAGGTTACTATAGTTGTTAGCTTCAACAGGCGCAGTTAAATTTAACCAGTACAGATAGATTCAAGACTTAGATCATATGCGATACTAGTCTTTATTGGATAGAGATCAAGGATATGCATTGTGTAAACATTGCTTACCTTACACAGGCATTTAATGACAGCAGCACAAGTCTTCATTTGAGTAACAGTATATAACTTGCTAAAAAAAACCTGACAGTTTAGAGCCAAAGGACTACATGCAGATGAGATTTTCTGCACTGATTGAATTATATGAAAAACCAATTCAGTTTTTTACTATCCTAAACAGAAGCTGTAAATTTATAAGACAGCAACTCTGGTGGGAGGTAGGTAGCCCAGAGGATTTACATCCTACCGTTTTCAGCAATTGTTACAGATTAACTTTTCCAGTGACAAGTAGCAAAAACCTGACAGCAAAACAGACTTAGTGGTGTTTAGACAGTTGCTCCAGTAATTGGAAAGGGGGGGGGGGGGGGGGGAACCAGATTTCTACAGTCTATGCCCTGAAAACAAAGGACAGATCAAGATTAACATATGCATGTGTTATATCACATAATGCCCCATATCATCTTGGACAGACTGAATATGTTTAATGTTTCACATTCCTACCAGTAGATACCACATAATACACCAGGTTTGTTATAAACCTACACCACCAACAGAAATCACTTATTGTGCTTAAAGAACTGCTTTTAAATAATAAATAAATAAAATAGACTGTACAGTGAGCAAGACTAGCCCACTCTAGCTCTTGCCCGCCCAGTCTCTAAAACAGAAAAGTAAAGAATAAATAAGTTTGTCATGAGTATTGTATTAAGTAGCGTTACCTTTTCAAAAGGATGTTTAAATATCAATTATTTATTCTTTACTTTTCTGTTTTAGAGGCGGTGTGGGCAAGAGCTAGCTAGAGTGCCTGTGAAAGTTAGGGTTCTCTGAAGCAGTTAGCGAAAATGTGTCAAGACCCCAGACACATTGAATATTGTTTTACCAAAGTCTTCACCAAGTTAGTTTTCTTTTTTTTTTTTTTTTTAAGAGATTAAAGTAAAGACACTGTGTGACTAGATAAGAACACCAAAGGAGCACTTGTGCAGTGATTGAGAAACTAGCCATTTTAGGTGATGGGCTAGTCTTGGCTCACCATAGGGTCTCTATTTAAAAGCGGTCCTCTTAATTGTCTCTTTATAATTTTATTTTCTGGGGGGGAAGGGATGGGGGGAATGGGTGAAGGAAATATATCTAATAAATATGCTGAGGTCTGGTCATGTTTATTATTATAGAAATATTTGCCAAAATTTAATTATAAAATAGATGGATATAAAAATTTATTCTATTAATGTCAATGGTTTAAATCATCCTATTAAGAGAAAGAAAGTACTAATGTTCCTTAAGAAGCAAAATGCGGATATATTTTATTCGAGACGCACCTTTCTGAGATTGAATCTAAGAAGTTATCTGGGGGTTGGATTTCTAAATGTTTCTTTGCACCTGCAGTGGGGAAAAAAGCTGGGGTTGCTGTTCTGATAAATAGAAAGTGCAATGCTGATTTCAAATTAATAAATTATGATCCTTTAGGAAGATGGGTGCATATCAAAATGATTCTGGGAAATACAACCCTGGATTTATTTAATTTATATGCTCCTAATTCGAATCAAATGGAGTTTTTCAAACAAGTTCAACAATTACCGTTACCACTGGCTGCTTCTAATTTAGTCGTAGCAGGGGATTTCAATGCTGTAATGGATCCGATTTTGGATAAGAGACCAAGTAGAATTATGAAATCGTTAGGTTTAGATAATTTGGTTCAATCTTGTAATTTAGTTGATATGGTGTATTCTTCATTTTAATGATCAGGAATTCTCTTTTTGTTCTCAGGTCCACAAATCTTTCTCATGAATTGATTATATATTCGTGTCTAATAATATAGCGCAGCGTGTGATGAATGCAGTTATTGATCCCATTGTAATTTCAGACCATGCTGGTGTGTGGATTGACTTTCAGAATAATGACATAGTACATTTTAATCCAATTTGGAGATTTGATAATGCTTTACTTGCAGATTCGAAGTTTTTGGAAGATCTTAAATTAAAGATGAATGAATTTTTTCAAAGTAATAATTCGGACAATATTAATGCTGAGATTTTGTGGGACGCGTTTAAAGCCACAATAAGAGGAAATATTATTTCATATTCAGCATTTATTAAAAAACTCAATATGTTGATTTGGAAAAACAAATTAAAATATTAGAAAATAAATTAATTGAGAAATGGGAACATATTACATTACAAAATTTATTAAAAGTAAAAGCGAAATATGAGATTTCTTCTCAATTTGTGAGGAAAGATATCTTCTATAAGCAAGTTCAGTACTATGGTAATTCAAACAAAGCTGGAAGATTAGCAAATTTTCTTAAAGCAAAAAAAAGGAAATCTAAGATTATTGCAATTAAAGATACACAAGGCAATACACACTAACACCAAAGATATTTTAATACAGTTTCTTGATTTTTATAAAGATTTATATTCTTCTGAATCTTATGAAAATAAAGAACAAGATGGATTAAATTTCTTAAATTCATTTATTGGACCAAATGTTCCGGATCATATAAAACGAAGTTTAGAAGATCCTATATCTTTAAAAGAAATAGAATCAGCATTGAAGTCTCTTAGAGTTGGATCCGCTCCGGGTGGTGATGGTTATACTGTTGAATTTTACAAAACATTTCAAAATATTATCTTACCATACCTATTAAATTTATATCAATACCAAATAAATAATGGGAATATATCAGGTACTATGGCTGATTCGGTAATCATTGTCTTACCAAAACCAAACAGGGATCCTACCTTGGTTTCAAATTACAGGCCTATCTCTTTATTAAATGTAGATGGTAAGTTGATTGCTAAAGTATTAGCAATAAGATTGGCAAAAGCTCTTCCTTTTATTATTGAAGTACACCAAACAGGATTTATTGCTAAAAGACACTCAAATAATACTAGATTAGCATTTCACTCTTTAAATTTAGCGAAAAATATGAATGAGCCAGCTTTTATGGTATCTTTAGATGCAGAAAAAGCTTTTGATAGAGTGGAATGGAGTTATATGTATCAAGCCCTGGAATGGTTTGGAATAGGCCCCGGTTTTATTAAAATGATTCAGACATTGTATAGCTCTCCTGGTGCAAGATTATATATTAATAACAATTTATCAGATAGATTTAACTTGCGTAGGGGAGTTAGACAAGGATGTCCTTTGTCTCCCTTACTTTTTGATGTTGTTTTAGAACCCTTATTAATCGCAATTAATCAAACTAAGGAGATAAAGGGAATCCCATTTTCTTACTGGGAATTTAAACTTTCTGCATATGCAGATGATATATTATTATATTTAAGAGAACCGGGGAATACTGTTCCAAGTTTACTTAATCTTCTAGAGAAATTTGGAAAATTTTCTGGTTATAAAATTAATTGGAGTAAATCGGAAATTCTTCCAATTAATGTTCACTGTAACAAAGGATTATTTGATTCATATTCATTTATTTGGAAAGAGGACGGGTTAAAATATTTAGGAATTATTATCAAAAATACAATTGAAGATACAGTCAAAGAAAATGAAAAACTTTTATTAAAAAAAATAACAGAAATGTGTGAGCAATGGAATCCTTTACATCTTTCTTGGTGGGGAAGAGTTCAAACAATTAAAATGATGATATTGCCTGTGGTTTGTTATCAAATGAGTATGATACCAATATTTTTTCAGGGGTCATTTTATAAAAAGTTAAACAATATTCTTACAAAATTTGTTTGGTTTGGGAAAAGACCCAGAATTGCTTTAGTATCTTTACAAAGACCAATTGTGGAGGGAGGGGTACATTTCCCAAATTTTTATAGGTACCATCAAGCCTATATTCTAAGACAGGGTATGTATTGGATCCTCCCAGATCTCATGGAGAATGTACCAGATTGGCTATATTTAGAATGGCGGCTCCTGTTCCCATTACATTTAGAACATCTAATTAGTATAAAAATGCCTAGACGATATAAGGATAACAGAATTCTATTAGATACTTGGAAGACATTAAGATATTAGTAATCTATCACCAGAGCCAATTGCTAAATCTTTAAATCAATCTATTTGGGTAAACTCCAGGATCAAGATTGGCGGATACAAAATTGTCTGGAAACAATGGATAATTGCAGGTATACGAACATTGAATGATGTTATTTCAGAAGGATCAATGCTTAGTTTTTCACAATTGCAACATAAATTTGGATTAAATAAAACACAATATTTTAAATGCATGCAATTGAAGCAAGCTATTCAGGCAGGGTTCCCTGAATAGAAAGATCTTAACACCCAATATAGTCTGCAGGTTCTATGTTTCCAGGCAGATTTTTTGGGTCACCAAGCCGCAAAATGGTATAAATTGTTATATGGATTTCTAAATAAAAAAAAGAAAACTGGACTTAGGGATATTTGGAGTATTGAGATTGGTCAGACAATTTCTGAGTCTCAATGGCCACGATTTTGGTCCTGGAGATTAAGATCTACAAAGTCAGCATCTATGAGTCAAACTTGGATGTTTTTGTTACATAGAACTTTATGGACCCCTACGCGTTTACAAAAAATAGATAGTACTAGATCTAATAGATGCTGGCATTGCAGAGTAGAAGTTGGGACATTAGACCACTTAATTTTTTTTTGTCCCTGTATAAATGCATTTTGGAAACTAATTTGGCCCCAAATTAATGAATTACTAGAAAATCATGTAAGACTCTCATATGATACTATACTATTTGGTACAGCAATGAGAACTCAGAGTCCGATTTCAGCAAACAATAACAAACTATTATTAATATTGACAGGGGTCGCCATGCAACAAATAACTCAAAATTGGAAGGACTATACCAAATTAAATTTTACATTTTGGTGGAATTCAGTCTGTCATATATACAAAATGGAAAAAAACAATAGCATTACAACAGAGAAATATTAATAATTAAGAAAATTTGGGAACCATTGACTCATTATTCCAATGATCAGATTTCATAGCACATTAGTAATAGTTATATTAGAATGGGGAGGGGAATGTATATTATATGGAATTAAGAAATGAAAAAAGGGGAGGGTTATATACTATATGATAAGATGAACTATTTGTAATCACAATTTTCATGTATTGATTGAAGATAATGTATAATCAATTATTGTAAGAATGCAAAATTTAATAAATAAAAATTAAAAAAAAAAAAAAAGCGGTTCTCTGAGCACAATAAGTGACTTCTGTTAGTGGTGTAGGTTTATAACAAACCTGGTATATTATGTGGTCTACTTATAGTTCAATACACTAGAATCTACAAGCTATTATTCCTAGTATATATTTGGGTTACATTCCTACCAGACAGGATTTCAACATGAGACCACTTTACTCAATGTCACCACTTATCAAAAGAGTTACCTGGACCAAGACAAAAGCAGTATTGATTTCTAGAACATTCACCTTGTTGATCATCTCTTATTGTAGACATCAAAACGCTGATATAGCATTCTTCTCAAAATATACTTACTGTAGCAGGTATTCTGAGGACAGCAAGAATATAGTCTTGCAGGTTAGTGATGTTATCCCTAGAACCCAATATGGACACTACCAAGTGCACCATCACTTTAAATTTATGTCAGTGCCTGTAAAGCGTGCCAGTGCCTTCCTGCCCAAAGTCAGCTTGTGGGACCTACACTTCAGTTCCAAAGCTAAGAAGCCAATTAGGGGAGGTGGGCAGGTTGTGAGAATGAGCCTGTTGTCCTTAAACACCACCTAGAAACAAACATGACAGCAGATAAAGGCCAGATGGCCCATCACAGCATCCACCATTGCAGTGTTTCTCAACACGCAGTATGGGTCTCCCACTCACTTCCTCCAGCAGCATACCTCCCTCTGCCGAAGAGCCTTCACATCCATGTGCTCAGGAAGGCCCTGTCAGCTCCACCCACTTTTGACACATTTGCATCGGAGGGGCGGTACCAACAAGGCCTCACAAGCGATAGACTCAAAGGCTCTGCATCAGTTAAGCTAGTGCCAGTGTTTAGCCTTGTATAGACTCTGGACTCCCGACAGGCAGCAGGAGGGGGCAGAAGACAGAGGGCTCTTCATCACTGGAATTAGCTTGGTGTTGCCCGGACTGAGGGAAGCCTTCCAGGTCAGCTGGGGTGGCCCCACAGTCCAGGCAACACCAAGCTAACTCCAGGTTGGAGCCCTCTCTTCTGCTACCCTCCCACTGCCCATCAGAAATTTAACATTCTCTGCATACAGTGTGCTGTGTGTTTACCATTATGCATTGTTAATATATGAAAAATTAAGGAAGAAATTGTATTACGATGAGTACTATTATGGGGGTGGGGTCAGGGGCTTGGGCAGAGGTACTCTGTTGATATTTTAGACTTAGGGGGTACTTGGCTTGAAGATGAGAAACTTCACTATTGCATACTCTAAGATCCCACATTCTTGTCCATGCTTTCGTGAATTCAGACAGTGTCTCACTTAAGACTCCACCATGTATCTACCACCCTTTCTGTAAAAAAGCATATCCTTGAACCCATCACCTCTAAACTTTATCCCATGCCTTCTGGAGTTTTTCAATTGAGATTTGCCTCATGTGTATTTATGCTATGTAGGTATTTAAACATGTCTACCATATCTCCCCTCTCCAAAGTACATAAGAATAGCCTTACTGGATCAGACCAATTGACCATCTAGCCCAGGGTTGCCCAAGTCCAGTCCTCAAGATCTACTGGCAAGGCAGGTTTTCAGGATATCCACAATGAATATGTATGCGAGAGATTTGTCTGCACTGACTTCTTGGCATGCAAATCTCTCTCATGCATATTCATTGTGGATATCCTGAAAACCTGGCTTGCCAGTAGATCTCTAAGATCTGACTTGGGCAGCCCTAATCTAGCCTGTCTTCATGGTAGGCTAACCAGGTCACCAGTACCTGACAGAAATAGAAATAGTAGCAACATTCCATGTTACTGATCCGGGGCAAACAATGGCTTCCCCCATGTCTGTCTCAATAACAAGACTTTTCCTCCAGGAACTTGTATACATACCGAGATCTGAGACTTCCAACTCCATCCTGTGTACTTATCTTTTTGAAGATGCAGTCCTCAGACTTGTACACAATATTCTAAATGAGGTCTCAAAGTCTTATACAGGGGCATCAATACTTTTCTTACTGGCCATTCTCCCTATGCACCCAAGAATCCTGCTAGCTTTCGCCATTGTGTTTTCAACCTGTTTGGTCACCTTAAGACCACCACATCACACCCAATACCCACTCCTGTTTCATGCACACAAGTTCTTCACCCCCTAAACTGTTCCCTCAGGTTTTTTTCAGACCAAATGCACAATATTGTGTTTCTTAGCATTAAATCTTAGCTGCTAACTTCAGACCATTCCTCAAGCTTTACTAGGTCCTTCCCTATGTTACCTACATCATCAGGGATGTCTTATTGCTGATTTTGTTATCTGCAAAAAGGCATACCTTACCAGACAGCCCTTCAGCAATAATCACAAAAAAAATGTTAAACAGGCCCAACTGAACCTTGAGGCACACCACTTGTAACATCCCTTTCCTCAGAGTGATCTCCATTGACCACTATCCTCTATCACCTTCCACTCAACCAGTTCCTGACCCAATCTGTCACTTTGGGGTCTATCCTGAGGAACTCAAATGTATTTTAGATACCTGTGTGGAACACTGTCAAAGACTTTGCTAAAATCTAAATAAACCACCTCTAGGGCACTCCCACTATCCAATTCCTTCATGCTTTGATTTCAGGGCAACTAGATTTGATTGAAAACCCATAAAGGGTGCATAACACAATATATCACAGCTTATGCAAAATATCTGCACATTTAACAGTAAAATCGGCCAGTTCTCCCTCTCTTCCCCCCCCCCCCCCCAAGTCCTTTCCCTGAACAGATTTTTAATCTTCCTGTCCAGAGGGGGGTGCAAGGAGATCCATCACGGGTGTCCATTAGTGGAAAATCTCTTGCTTCCTCTGCTGAAGAGCTACTCTTGTAGCTTTAGGTTAATGCCAAACTCACATTTGAAAAGCAAGTCTCCCAAATTAGGTTTCCTATAGTTAAGGATGCTCCAATTGGTTTGAAATCTAGAATTTTTGCTTCCTTGCATACCTTAATTCATGCTTTTCTAATATCTAGGTTTGATTGCAATGTGGCTTTATTCCAGAATCTTCAAGTTTAGCTTTGTCACCTGCAAACTCTTCAAAACTCAGCTGCCTATTGTGAAAAGCCCAGAAGTATGATATCTCTCCCCTTTACTGATTAAGCTCCATTGTTACCAGTTCATTTGCGTTATTTGATTCAAAATGGTGGATTGCCCATAAAAATCCACCAAGGCACATGTCATTTTTATTCCTACACTCCTATCCCAAGTGCTTAGATTTTGCACATACTGACTTGTACTGCTACCTCCAAAAAGACCATGAATCCACCAGAAACTGTAGAATGACTCCCCCCCCCCTTCAAGATTTGAAGTTTTATTTCCAACATTTAAAATTCTATTAAAAATTTTTTCTGACTTGGGCCTTTGGACTCGGGGACACTGGATGAGGAATGCTGCTCGTCTCACTTGGATACTCTAATTTGCTACTATTCTTAATATAGTCTCTCTCCCTGTGTGATGTAGTATAAGTGATTCTATCCCATCATTTTATGGCATTCTTTTCCATGTTAGCCACTGTGACCTGAGCCCCAGATATGGCAGTATATCAGGTTTTAAACAAACATGACAATCATTCATCAGAAGGCCTAGACCCTACACAAGTAGGAGTGTGTAACTAATCAATTGTTGTGACTAAGTTTTAATGCCAACAGATCTCCAAAAAGGCCAAGTTTAGAGCAATCTAGGTCACCCATCACTCTAAATGTTTGTTTGGTTTATCCAGAATACACCAAAGGCCCTGTGTGAAAATAAGTCTACATGGACATCTCATTCCAACTTTCCTCAACAGATGCATCCAGTCTGAGTGTGGAATTTGGCATAAAATGTTTGTGACCAGATTTGATTTGATTAGTCAAGAGACAGGAGTCAGAACTGTTAGATTACAGGACAACTTCCAAGTTAATTAAAATAACTTGGGTCTGAGAGCCTAGTGTCATAACTTAATAGCAGCCTTACTGGGTCAGACCATGGTCCATCTAACCCAGTATCTACTCTTCACAATAGACAATCCAGGTCACAAATACCTGGCAAAAACCCATCATTGTCTTCATCATTTCATATCACACAGCAATGTATCATTCACACATTTTATTACATGTGCACTATCACTTATTCTTTGTAATTTTTAAATATATTTCTTAATCTTTTCTCTTTACGTCTTTTAGTACCTAAGACATGAGTAAGGCATTTTTATTTTGCTGAAATACAGCCCATGCCAAATCATTTGGATTTTATATATTTGGTTTTTATCCTGTGGGTCACTTGCGACTGTATATATACTTTGTAGATTGTTTTTTCAAGTTTTTTGGACACAAACTGGTACATCTGATCTGTTCCACAATCTTGTTATTTTACTGCTTCTTTTCCTTTGTGGAACCTTTTGGTGCTATTTGGATTTTGTTGTTTTGTCAGTTAGATGCAAAACCAATATAAATATTTAATGCTATTTAGGGAGAATCTAAAGGATATTTGTCTATTTAAGATACATTTCAGTTACATCCTACACGGTGCTCAAGAACAACTTGTTCTCATATAGATGGGACAATACCTGCGGGGTCCCTCAGGGCTCCCCCCTGTCACCCACCCTGTTCAATATCTACCTGGCCTCCCTAGGGAACCTTCTACACAACCTCAAACTTAAATCTTTCATCTATGCAGATGACATCACAATAGCCATCCCACTAACCAATTTCTCACAAGAACGACTCAACTACATTACAAACATTCTCAACCAGATCGAACTCTGGATGTTATCTTTCAGACTGAAACTCAATCCCGACAAATCAAAATTCTTCCTAGCCACCCCCAAGGACAAAATCAAGGACACTTCAATTCAACTAAAAGGACAAACTTTCCCCCTCGAACCCACCCTAAAGATACTGGGAGTCACTCTGGACAAAAATCTATCCTTAGAAAACCACACCGATCTCATGGTCAGGAAAAGCTTCTCCATACTGTGGAAACTCCGCACCATAAAAAAATACTTTGACGACACCTCTTTTCGTCTACTTGTACAATCCTCCATCCTCAGCATCCTTGACTACTGCAACATCATTTACCTCAACGCCACAAAGAAAACCACCATGAGACTAAAAATAATCCAAAATACTGCGGTGCGTCTCATCTTCGGCCTAAAGAAATGGGAACACGTCACCCCCTTCTACCACCAACTTCACTGGCTGCCATTTGAATCTAGAGTCCTCTTTAAATTCACATGCTTCTGCTACAAATCGATAAATGGTTCAACACCAAGTTATATCAATTCTCACTTTAGCCTCTACAACACAAACAAGAAATCCCGTAGAATTCAGTTGTTCGCCTTCCCGTCTCTAAAACTCTGCCATCTTAAAAGATTCCTAGACAAAACCTTCGCCTTCCAAGCAGCTAAGCTCAACCCATGGCTTGCACAAATGATACTCGAGGCCCCCACTTACCTCGGCTTCAGAAAATCACTCAAAACCTACCTATTCGGCAAACAAGACCCCTAACAACCCCCCCCCCCGCTTACATTACTACACGCCCCCCTACCCTCCCCCGCCCTTCTCCTCCCCTTAACTGCTCCCCTCTCTCCCCTCCGCCAGTCATCCTCTGTTAAGTTCGATTAACACTGCTTATATCCGATAAACTATTTATATCGGATAAATTGTCTTTACATGATAAAATGCTGTAAACCCTGCTTTAACATTTGTTTTTATCTGATAAATTGTGTATTGCTGATAAATTGTTTAAAATTGTTCAAACTGTTTGTAAATCTGCGTGCCAATGCAGATACTACTGTAACTGATGTAAACCGCCTAGAACTCTCCGGGTATGGCGGTATATAAGAATAAAATTATTATTATTATATAGTCAAATAAGGATCAATTTTTATGTAGCACGAGACTGTATATTCATGCAATGTTTAAACTTTTTGGTAGATGAATTCCATTAAGTCTATTCATAATGTCACAGGCATGTATCAAGTCTTTCTGATTAGCAATTTAAATCAAATCCATCCTAGTACATGGTATTTGATACAAACAAAAAAACCAAAAACAAACTTACTTGTACTTGAACTCTGGGGACGATTTGGCTTTGAAGATAATCTAGAATGAAAGAGACAAATCTAGAATGAGAGAAACAAAAATCTAAAAGGGGAGGAATAAAGTATAACTAGTGGTTCTGGGGGAAAACTTCACATATACCTGGCATTGGCTATCAGTAAGCCAACTACAATAGGAAATTTTATGTTGAAATCTTATTAAACTTCAAAGTACAAAGCTTTTGATATCATTCAACAAACAAGATTTAATCAATATAAAAAGGTTTGCCTCAAGCTACATATTGCTACATATTACTACAATTACACACTACAGCTCTCCTTCTCCCTACCTCTTTTAGTAGGAAAATTTTTTAAAAATCGTGCATAACTACCAAACTTTTATATAGTCAACTTGTTTTCTGCAGAGTTTTACTTGCTGAATCTTTCTGCTCATCAATGCATTACTGAAGCCTTTGCAACTCTACAAAGAAGCCTTGTAACATTTGTTGTAAGACTTTCTATTGTGCTTAATATTTATAAATTATCTAGAGATGGTAATAGATATGCTACTGAATAACCCATCAGCAAATTAAAGGCGGATTGTGAAAAGTTGCAAGACCTTTAAAGACAGAGTACCCCAATGATAGATGTTTAATGAAAGCAAGTGGGAAAGTGGAACCCAAATTATAGCTATGTGATGCAAGGTTTCACATTAAGAGTCACCACCCAGGAAGAGGTCTAGGTGTCCTTGTTGATACACTGATGGTTAAAGCAAATAGAATGTTAGGAGTTAGGGAAGGAATGAGAAACAAGAATGAGAATGTTATGTCTTTGTATTGCTCCATGGTGTGACTGCACCTTGAATAGTGTATGCAGTTCTGATCACCACATCTCAAAAGATTTAGCAGAAAGAGAAAGACAAGATGGGAAATAGGAGAGAAGAGAAGATGCCCTATAAGAAGAGGCAGAGAGGGTAGACGGTGGATGTTAAGGAAGAGTGACAAGAAGATGAGGAAAGCAGAAACCAGAGAAGACAAGATAGAAAAAAATTTTATTTATTTATTTTTTGTTTTAAGAGACATGTTTCGCTGTTTGTAGTGTTGCATTGTATGCAGAGTCTAGCTTCTTGGTGCTTCAGTTTAACCTTTGACTACGTATTTCTATTTTAACTCCCCTTTTACAAAACTGTAGAGCATTTAGCATTGGCCGTGGGGGGTAACAGCTCTGATGCTCAAAATTCTATGAGCGTCTGAGCTGTTACCACCGTGGCTAAAAACCACACTACAGTTTTGCAAAAAGGGGGAGAGGTTAGTTTGCAATTACATATTCCATACTAGGCAAAGGCGTTTTCTGCATTCTGTGTGTTTGAAAGACATGATTTTCTGTTAGGATTGATCTATACTAGTCTGGCTTGTTTGGTTTTACAGTGGGTGTAATGATGTTGTACTGTTCACTGCAGTATGTAAGATGCTGCATTTTCTTTTAGGTACTCATGTGTGATGTGTGGATTGTTACTAAAAATCATGGTTTTCTTATAGATGGGGGGGGGGGGGGGGAGAAATGATGGGCCCTGGGTGTCACATATGCTAGGTACGCCACTGCTAATACGTAGTCTACCCTCACAAGTATCCACTAGGGGCATATTTCATTGTCCATGGCCAATGACTATTGTAATCTAGTATGGCAGGCAAGTGCAATGAAAGATGACACTACCACCGCCTTCAGTCTTAACACCAATGCCTCAAACTGTCTTTTTAGGTTGAAATCTATTCTGCAATCCTGCACATCCTTAAAATCACTTCTCCCTCACTGGTCAAAGATATAACCTGAGTTACCAATGAATCCACCTTAGGCAGTACAAACAGTTGCTGAAATTCTGGAGCCATCGATACAGCTTGGCCATTTTTAAGCAGCTTTCCTGGGCATCCAACTGCTTCGTGAGCATGACAATGTTATATCTAGATGCAAGGAAAAGCATGCTGTCTGAGCCTTGTCCTGCTCATAACCAAAGCTTTGGGAAGTAGAGGGCTGTGGAAATCAACTTCCAACTCCTGCAGCACCTCTGCCATGATCTCAGGCAGCAGACTGTCAGATCCTCATCCTGCCTAGCCCGAGACCCTGAATCTTCCAACACTGGAGGATCTACTGTGGCAGAGCAAAGAAATAGATTCTGACCTTCCAGTCCTTTTCCAACTGGACTTTGGGATCCTGTGGAAGGACCTGGAGTTGGGGACTGGTGCTTAATGAGGGCAGAACCCCTGTGCAGCTGCCAAGTAGTCCCAGCCCCTGTAATTCAGATAGGCTTCAAAGATTAGGCTCAAAATCTGGGATGAAACCCTGAACAGGGAGCTTCAAGGACTCCCTTTGGTTCCCTGACGGTTTAGTGGCACCTGCATAATAGCACTTCACCATAGATGCTGGGAAGAATAACCCAAATCACACCACTTTGAATTTGTCCACATTAAATTTTATCTGCCACTTGGATGCCTAGTCTTCCAATTTCTTAAGGTCTGCCTGCAATTTTTCACAATCTGCATGCATTTAACAACTTTGAACAGTTTAGAGTCATCTGTAAATTTAATCACCTCCATTTATAAATAAGTTAAATAACACTGGTCCCAGTAGAGATCCCTGTGGCACTCTGTTTACTCTTCTCCATTGAGAAAAATGACCATTTAACCCTACCCTCTATCTGATAACCAATTCCTAATCCACAACTAAACTTTGCAACCTATCCCATGGCTCTAATTTTCTCAAAAGCTGTCTGAAAATCTAGGTACACTACATCAACTGGCTTACCTTTATCTACATGTTTATTCACACCTGCACTCCTATTTGATTCCAGAAAACTATCCTGTTTTAGAAGGATTTCCATTAATTTGCTTACTACCAAGGTTAAGACTAACTGGCCTATAATTCCCAATCTCTTCCTTACTTCTGGTTTTGTGGAGAGGGTCAACATCCATCCTTTTCCAGTCCATCAGGATCACTCCTGATTCTAGAGTAGCATTGAAAAAATCAACCAGCAGAGTTGACAGAACCTCGAGTTCCTTCAATACCTCAGATGTATACTATCCAGCCCCCATCACTGTCTACCTTTAGTTTAACTAGCTCATCACAAATAGTATTCTGAAATTTGATCAAAGATCTACCACACAGACATTCTCCCCATTTGTGAACATCAGATCCAATTTGGCTTCCTCCCCTGTGGGTTTCATCACTACTGCTGAAGAGCATTCCCTGTAGAGAATTCAAGATTTCTTTACTCCAATAAGGTTGCAAAGGGATGGTCCCATCTACATCCAACATGTTGAAATCACCTATTAGTATTACTTCTTTCACTGCAATCTTGTGAATGTCTTCAATTAAGTTCTGGTCCACTTCTCTCTGTGAAGGCGGCCTATATATCACACCAACATAAGCACATTGTCTATTTGCTCTTTGCATATTAACCCACAGTGCCTCTTCCTTAAAGTCCAGCAGTTTTGTTGCTTTAATATTATCTTTAACATTCACTCCACCACCCTGTCTTTCCTGAAGAGAGTATAGCTTGCTATAAAGCTATTCCAATCATAGAAACATGATGGCAGATAAAGGCCAAATGGTCCATCTAGTCTGTCCATCTGCAGGAACTATTATCTCTTCTCTCTCCAAAAGATCCCACGTGCCTATCCCAGGCCCTTTTGAATTAAGTCTGAGAGACTGTTCCATGCATCTACCATCCTTTCTGTAAAAAAGTATTTCCTTTGATTACTCTTAACTTCATCCTATGCCCTCTCATTCAAGAGCTTCCTTTCAAATGAAAGATCAACTCATGTGTATTTACATTATGTAGGTATTTAAACATCTCTTATCATATCTCCCCTCTCTCACCTTTCCTCCAAAGTATACAGATTGAGATCTTTAAGTCTGTCCCCACATACTCCTTATGATGAACATGCACTATTTTAGTAGCCTTCCTCTGGACAGACTCCATCCTTTTTATATCTTTTTCAAGGTGCGGCCTCCAGAATTGTACACAATATTCTAAATGAGGTCTCAAAGTATTATACACGGGCATCAATACCTCCTTTTTCCTGCTGGCCATACCTCTCCCTATGCAACCTAGCATCCTTCCATCTTTCGCCATCACCTTTTTAACCTTAAGATTGTCACATACAATTGCACCCAATTCTCGCTCTTCTGTGTGTAGAAAAGCGATTTACCCCCCTAAACTGTATTGTATCATGGTTCTCCTTGAACCATGACTCTTGACTGCCACTAAATCTAAGTCAGCCTCTAAGTCCAGAATCTTGTTCCCCATAATATGGGCATCAATATACAAATCTCTCTTTTTTTGCTGGCT
This sequence comes from Geotrypetes seraphini, assembly GCF_902459505.1. Classification (NCBI taxonomy): domain Eukaryota; kingdom Metazoa; phylum Chordata; class Amphibia; order Gymnophiona; family Dermophiidae; genus Geotrypetes; species Geotrypetes seraphini. The sequence continues at coordinate 136,608,910 of NC_047090.1, read as the reverse complement.
ATGGGTTACTACAGTGCAACAATTAACAGCAGTTTTAAAATGACATGTTAGTTCCCATCAGGGAAAGGCTGCTCATAGCTTGTATCCACACTGAACGATTAGTGATATCTTTTGATTGTATAAAGATGCCTCATCTCTGGCAGCAAGTGCATTATATAATACACCATAGGGAAGCTGTTACAGACATTTATGTGGAACAGATGGTTCAATGGCAAAAGTGTACAAACACTGTTTATGGTCTTAAAAAAAGCATAGCAACACAAGTGTTTTATTAATAAAAACAGCTGCAATCTGTATGAAGTGTACCCATAGCTAGAAAAACATGATCGAAAATAGTTCATTAAATCAGTTTGAGCAACAACTGAAGGTGTGTTTCATAGCAACAAATACCAAGAGTAGACCGACAGATCCATAGCAGTGCTACACAACACCACACAAGATCTGGGTTTGATTCTCAATAGACTAGCAACACTGCATAGAAGAGTCCATTAGGTAGGTGCTTGGGGGTGTGAAAGTCAACAATAAAGAAGCACCGTCTACTGGCCAGACTCAGCATACTTCCACACCAGACTGAAACTGTGGCCCCTAGTAGAGGGCTATTACTGGCATGGCTAGAATGAGGAGAAGCCTGATAAAGAGTGGTCAGTTCCAGATGAAGAATTCATGCATTGTAACTCTAAAGACAACAGGTTTTGACTGAGCTGATAATGGAATACCTGTAGGCGAGGACCAAAAAAGAGTCAGTTCTAGCCTATAATCCAAGACCAAGATTCAAGCCAAATCAACAGCTCAATAACCCCCCCCCCTTGTAGTCCTTTGAAGTTACAGTGAATGGATAATAAAAGCAACCAGTCTATCTGGGATTCCACCGTTAAATACACTGTAGTGTCAAGAAAGAAATAGGAGCCAGTGCTGTGGGTACCAATAGATAAGGCGCATTAAATGTGTTCAGGGAGGGGTGTTTGACATTCCCATTATGAAGGGAGTGACAACCGTAATCATTTTATTAGGAGACCTAGACTTTGCTCTCTAGGAAAATGATACTAGTTAGGAAAATAAAACGATCTTTTGCTATGAAAAAAGTCTTAAATCAGAAGAGACGATAATAAGCACAAGCATTCGAGGCAAAGCTTGCCACAATTTCAGAATATTTTACTGCAGTCATCTCTAGAAAGATCGCAAACAATGCTTGTTTTCTATTTAACATTATTTAAATGCTGACCGATATACAACACTTTACCCCTTTCCAGCACCAAAGAAGAGACAAGCCCACGTAATCAAGGCAGCAAAAAATTTATGTATATATATATTTAAAAAAGCAAAAAATAAAATTACTTAACACGGACTTAGGATTTCTCATTTAAGAGCTCCGATCTTTGTTTTAAATTTGTGCAACAATTCGCATGACCCTTTAAAAGGAAAACCATATTTTGAGGGCGATCGTTCGAAACAATGAAGTAGTTAAAGGTAACAACCTGCTGAAGCAGCGCAGCAACAGCAGAAGAGCGCTAACTGGTGACGTAATGGCTGGCAAGCAGCCAGCTCATATGCTTGTCCTGTTAGTTTTCAGTTAGTCTTTTAAAAACAGTTTCCCTTGAAAAACATTTAGAAGTAAATACCAGGGAATTAACAGCTTAAATGAAGATTATATGGGGGATTTTTTTTCATGATATGTCACCCGTTTAGAAAGCACAATAAAATAAATGAGCCCAAGCGAAAATGAATAACTTACCTGTGCAAAATAAAGATTTAGCACGCACAAACTGAAGAACTGCAAACAAACTGGGAAACAGTACAGCAACCAGTGTGGAAAGGGCTGCAAGTCATTGACTTGGGCACAGTTTTTTAAATAAAACGAGAAAAGGATAGTCCTTAGGGACGCCCACAGGATACATAGAAACATGAATATAGTTTGGTAACTAATCCTTCTCTGGTTGTAGCACAAGAGCAACCAGAGCTGCAGGTAAGCAAAGAGAAAAAGCAAAGAATAAAGGACGATGTAAACTACAGTTAGTCCCAGTTCTACTGACCAGGAGATAACAGCTCTCATTTCTTCCTCAGTAGCTTCCCCCATAGTAACGGAAGTAAAAACATTAATACTCATTCGGTAACCTGGCACAGAATAAAGGCTACCACTTAAATTTAAAATACTTAAAAGAGCCAAACCAACAAAGGCCGTTAAAAACCCCACCAGCACATTCCAACAAAGGACAATCCTCCTTTTCTACTACCCCCACCCCTCGCCTTTTTTCCTCTCGTTCTCTTTCCCCTCCTACTGCAGTTCTATCTGTTCAAAAACAACTCTGCTAGAGAGAATCAGCTGAGCTACATCATTTCAGGCTCTCGCTCCGAACAACGGACTTTTTGGATTGGCCCAGCGGGACCCAGCCTTTTTATCCCTCACATCCCGATTGGTTGATTGGGCCGTCATTCCGCAAAGAGCAGCTAGTCTTACTTTCCCGCCTCCTCTGAGTCCAAAGTCAGCCCATTGGCGGGCCTAGATCCCCCTTAGTGGGAATCATTGGTTGATGATTACGTCTGCCAGGCTAAACTCTGCTGTTCGGACCGCCCTCTTAGTGTGGCTCTCTGCTAGGATTGGTTTGTAGAGAAGGGGTTGAATGCACGAGGGTAGCTGTTGATTATTTTTTTCCCTCACTCTCTAACCCCCACCACCAACCAGTATCTTAACGGTCTTTTGTTGTTGAAGTTGATGATGGAGAGAAGGAGAAGAAAGAGGCGGGGGCTGGGGAAGACGCTCGTGCGGGGCGGGGGGAAAGCCGGAAGGGATTGTTTTTCCATTGGGTGTAGAGGTTAAGCGGGCGGCCACCGGAGGTAGCGAGATGTAGGTATGTTCGGCGTTACACCGACTTACGGGCGAAAAACTGAGGTAAAATAAAAGGGATGAATAGCCAACGGTCGTTGCATATATGCCTTTGTAGTGCATCGTGAGGGGCTGAAGAAGACGTTGTTCTTTCAGGGTTGACAAATTAGCTCTGGCGCTTTACCTAGAATGCGTTAGTAAATCTGTTGCTCTGGATGCGGTTCTGTAGTATATTAGACATAGAAATCTATTAGATCACAGTACTCTGACATTTTTTTTAAACGTACGTTTATGCAGGCTACTTTAACTATTTGAGGGTTCCTGGACAAATTTATTCATGCTCCCCCCTTTAATTTTTTCTATGGTGAACAAAGCTCTCCTTTCCCGATCTTATCATACAACTGTGGCTTTAATGCTGCGTGTGCAGTGCTGCAGCTCTCCTCCTCAGTGCTGGCTGATGGGATGACAGCCACATACCACGTCCTCCTGGCCCACCACACAAGCAGATGAAATTGTGGTTGGCAGTGGCTTCCTTCTGGCCCTTCAAGAGGTGGGGCAAAAACCCTTGCTGAACCAAGGCCCAGATGCACTAAAGTCAGCGATCATGTAACGATCATCGCTAAACCGGTTTTGACTGTTTTAGCGATGATAGGATTTTCTGACCCAATGTACAAAACGGCTTCATCGCATGGTTTTGTGCACGATCACTCATTTTCCGATTCAGCCATGCAGATAAGGTCATTAGTATTGAAATGCCATATAAACTACTAGAGCCATTGATGCTCTAACATGACTTCCTGATGCACAAAAAAAGTGATGCTTTTAGCATCCCAAAAAAATGACTGGGAGGAGTCTTGGTACTCAGGCCAATCAGAGGCCCCTCCTCAGTGTATCCCAGGATACACCGGGAAGGTGGCCTAAGGCCCTTCCTGTAGGAGGGGTTTAAGATATCCAGGCCAATCAGGGCTTTAGGCCCCTCCCCAGTGCATCCCAGGATGCACTGGGAAGGGGAAGGTCCACCATTTCAAAGAGGTGGTCCTGCTGGCAAGAGGGAGTAGGCATCCCTCTTGCTGGCTTAAGAACATAAGAATTACCGCTGCTGGGTCAGACCTGTGTTTCATCATGCCCAGCAGTCCGCTCACACGGTGTCCCTTAGGTCAAAGGAACTTGTCTAGTTTTGTCTTGAATCCCTGGAGGGTGTTTTCCCCTATAACAGCCTCCGGAAGAGCGTTCCAGTTTTCTATCACTCTCTGGGTGAAGAAGAAATTCCTTATGTTTGTAAGGAATCTATCCCCTTTTAATTTTACAGAGTGCCCTCTCGTTCTCTCTACAATGAGGTATGGGGAGAGGTTGCTTGAGCTGGGGGGGATTTGAGCTGACCCCCTCTTAAAAGTGAACTTTTCTTTGATCTACTTTCAATTACAGTGTTATCCTTGACTTCATGTTCTCTGCTGACAAGGGGATTAAGCTAAGAAAGGGGGAGGGGCGGTTATGTATCTAGAAATTAAGATGGCTAGGCAATAACACCCTTACACATTAGTTCTCAACATAGTCCTTTGGACACACCTAACCAGTCAGGTTTTCAAGATATCCACAATGAATATACATCAGGGCTGTAGTGAGCTACAGAGGGCAGTGCAGCTGTACAGGACATAATGGAAGTGGGGAAGTCAAAATTGTACCCCATCCACATTGCCTCTTCTGTTTGACTGTGACAGTAGGTGGAGTAGGAATGCTAGGGGATGTATTGCACAGGGCATGTTTCTGGCTTGAGATGCTCCTGAGTATGCATGAGAGATATTTGCATAGAATGGAGGTAGTGCATGCAATTTTAACTCATGCATATTCATTGTGTGTAACTGTGTATCCTGAAAACCTGCCTGTCTGGGTATGTCTCAAGTACTGGGTAGAGAATCTCTTCCCCAACATAACAAGTATATGGTGGCTGATTGGCTAGAGCAATAGCCTTAGAAATTTGGTGGTGGTTTGTATTATTGTAAATTAGGTGGTAGGACATGGGAGAGGGCATGGATGTTAGATTAAGCAAGGGATTTTTAAGAACCAGAAAAGGAATACCTGGAATAGGCTTCCATTGGATATGGTGGAGGCCAACAATGTAACAGTTTAAGCATACTTGTGACAGAGTTTGAGAAGCCCTAAGAATGAAATTGTATATACTGTACTGTGTTTCCCCGAAAATAAGACAATTTTATATGAATTGTTGGTCTCCAAAACGCACTAGGGCTTATTTTTGGGGATGTCTTTTTTTTTCATGTATTACGATCATCTCTCCCTTCCTCTACTCCACCCTAATTCTTGTGCCACATTGCAGAGGGTTGTGTACCTTAATAATCTGTCTCCCTTCCACGTTTGCTTTGGTTGAAGGAAACAAAACAAAAAAAAAAAAGAAAAGCCAAAACAAAAGCACTTCTAGAGCCTTTGTAAGTGCCCCGTTACAGTTGGTACCCAAGAATAAGGACAAAGAGGAGAGGTCTACAGGGTAGAAACTCCCTTATCCCTCAGCCCTGATTTACCTTCAACCTACCTTCTACTCTGTCGTCTATCACCCAATCCCATATATATGCATGATACCCCAACTACCGGCCGATCAGCAGCCTCTGCATCCTGCTTGCCTGACCCATGATCCTGCCTAATAAACCCGCTGACCCTCTCATCCATCCCCCCTGCACAGCAGAACCCTGCTGACTCTCCCGCCGCAAGACCAACATACTGAACCTCCGCTCTCTTCAGCATCAGTGGCAGCACTCTGAAAAGGCTGCTTTACAGCCTTTCCCGCCGGGGCCTTCCCTGTGCCACTGCATCACTGATTACACCAGTTCAAGACCCTATCAAATATCTGCAAGAGCCCCCACAAAAATATGTCTTCAATTTTTTTTAAACCTGCTTTACATTTGCACACAGCTAAAACGAACCAGGCAAATGGTTCCACATCAAAGGCCCAACTATTGAAAAGGGTAGAGGCTTTTGTGTTCAGGCATGCAAAAGATAGTTTTGCATGTTATGATTTTATTGAGCATGTGGGTTGATAAAGTCACAATACATTCATAAGATAAAAGGAGCAACAGCATAAATGGTCTGATGTATAAAGCACAGTACTTTAAAACACTGTAGCAGCTAATGCAGCTGCTTCAAAAGAGAGAGATAAGTATACCTAAAGACACCTATCAATCAAACCGCTGAATTTTGATTTACTTCCAAGGCTCAAATGCATTATAGTACTCCTGGTGGAATTCTGCACAACTGCACAATGCAGAATTTCTGCAGAATTCCCCATCCGTGCAGAATACTGCACATACCTTCCATTCTGCCCCTGTTCCCATCCTCTACTCCTCCCCAGCGCGGGTTTGGCCTCTCTCTCTTGGACTGCCCCCCCTCTCCCCGCCATGAAATGTGACATATCTACAGCCTCCCAAAGAAGCTGCAGTGGTGGCAGCCAGCTGGTAGAGTCAGTGTTGTGAACAGGCAGCTCATGGTTGGCCCTGCCGAGGCCTTCCCTCTGCCGTATCACTTCTTGTAGATGGATGATGTGACAGAGGGAAGGCTCTGGCAGGGCCAGCTGCAAGCAGCCTGTTCACAGTGTTGCCTCTGCTGGCTGGCTGCCACTGCTTCTGCTCTGGAAGGCCTGCAGGTATGTCACATCTCCTGGAGTTAAGGTTTGGTCGAAGAGAGGCCAGACCCGCATTTGGGAGGGGGAATGGATGCTAGACACAATTAGAGAGGGGGAGGAGGGAACATGGATGCTAGGCCCGTTGGAGTGGGGGAAGGAAGAGGAGGTGACATGGTTCCTGGACTGAAAGTAGGAGGGGATTCATGGATCCTGGACTGCAAGTGGAGGGGAGGAGGGAGGGGAAATGGATACTAAACCTGCAGGGAGATGGGAGGGGACTTGGAAGATGGACTAGTAAGTAGAGGGGAAAGGGGATAAAAAGGAAATCCAGGCCAGAAAGGGGGATGAGAAGGAAGAAGAGATGCTTGATTGTAGAGAGAGAGATGCCAGATCATGGGGAGTGGGATGGGATTCAGGATGCAAGCAAGAGAGGTGGTGAATGGATTGAGGGGATATGAATGTAGGACCCTCAAGGGGGAGTTGGGGGTGGTAGAGAGAGGAAGAGAATGTGATCAAGACCAGAAACAGGGTGGGAAAGGAGGAAGAGATTCTTAACAGTGGAAAGAGAGATGCCAATTGGTGCCCAGTAGGGGATTCAGGGTGCAAGTGATGGGATGGGATTTAAAGGGAGACAGAACAGCAGTTGGAGTAAGAGAGGGAACTGAGGAGGCTAGGACTTGAGAGAGGAAAAGGAAGGAAGGAAGGAATTTCAGGCCTCAGGATTGGAGAATTCTACACAAAACAGTACAAATAAACTTTGCAGAATTTTGAAATATTGTGTGCAGAATTTTCAAAATGTTTGCACAGAATTCCACAAGGAGTAATTACAGTAGTCTGTTTTTGCCAATACAGTATAATCTCGTTATAATGGACTCGCTTATAACGGAACCTCGCCTATAGCGGACAAAGTCCGCTGGTCCCGGCAGTGTGCCTTTATAAACATACAGAAAATCATCGCATATAGCGGACTCGCATATAACGGACTTTTGGATATAACAGACAACCAATTTGGTCCCCAGAGCTTCTTTTAGCTGTAGTTTTGTTCGGCTATAACGGACATGCAGGCTCCGCCTACAAGGCGTGTGGCGTGCCGGTGATATAGTATCACAATGCAGCCCAGAAGAAAATGACAGAGTATTTTTCTTTCCAGTACAGTACGACATAATGCTTTAGAACATGTTTTAGTGTTCTGGTTTTGCAATCATTTCGTGCCACACCAATATTTTGCTGAGTTTTGTTATTGATGTTGCTGATATGCTTGTGCAGTGACTTGTCGTTCATTGATTGTACGTTATTTCCAGTTGACCTAAATAAAGTTTAAAAAAAATGCAACTCTGGATATAACAGACTCTGGATATAATGGACTGTTTTTCCAGGTCCCTTGAAGTCTGTTATAGCGAGATTATACTGTACCATATTCTGCACAACAATTTGAAAATCATAAGGGAGCATAAGCTTCAATTTACTTCATGCAACTGAAAAAAAAAGAGGATTGTACAACCTGTTTTACCTGTTGCTGCATTGATAATGTACTATCCAAACCACCCCCAAACTTCTCACTTGTTTTATTGGAAAATATCTATCATATAGCTGAATTACAGGGGGAAAAGTCCTTTCAATTTGTTTCCCCACTAACATAGTCTAAGTTTTGTCCAAATTAAAAACTAACCAATGTTCTCTCATCTCATGTATTCACAGGCAATCTCTTTATCAAGTTTTTGGTTGCACTACCGAGAGCACCCCCTCCCCCCCCCCCCCCCCGTACATCATCTGCATATACAGTAAAACCTTGAATTGCAAGTTTCTTGGTTTGCAGGTGTTTTGCAAGACAAGCAAAACATTTGATTAAATTTTAACTTGATATACAAGCAATGTCTTGCAATACAAGTACATACAGTATACACACATCACAACTGAGCTGATGGTTCTTCTCTTTCTGACGCTGCAGAAGTGTAGCGACTGTTCTAAATGAGCGAGGTCTTGCAATACAAGTATGTATAGTATTTTGTATTAAAGTTTTTGGGTTGTGGAATGAATCGTCTGAGTTTCCATTATTTCCTATGAGGAAATTTGCTTTGATATACGAGTGCTTTGGATTACAAGCAGGCTTTTGGAACAAATTATGCTCGCAAACCAAGGTTTTACTGTATTCTAAAATATATTCAGCTCTTGAAAAACAGCTTTCCCAGCGATTGTTCATACACATTAAACAGCAATAATGATATTGCTGCCCCCTGTGGCACCCCCAACTTCACAGGAGTACACAGGTTCCGTCACCTGCATCAAACATTCAGTCAGATAAGATACAAGCTTATCTGACTGTATTCCAGTTCTATGCAAATGAAATAACAAAAAGATTGATAGTGGTCATACCAAGTGCTGAAGGTATGTCCAACATTACAAAACAATAACAAATATTGCTATTTCATACTGCAGCTTATCTACAGTTGACCCAAGTAATATCTCAGCGTAATGAGCTGTGGAAATCCACCCTGTTTAGATGTTCTGTCCCATGGGCTCCCAGGCATATAAAAAAAAAATTTTGTTGCTTGGGTTTGCCTAGTTTAGCTTTATTCCCTCTTGAAAAAAAAAAAAGTGTACCCAAATAGAGTAAGGGCTGGTGGAGATACTGGAGTCCCAGAATGAAGTCGGCTGTGTGAGAAGGCAGGTCTGTACTTGCCTGTCATGTGGCTAGGGATGATTGGCAGCAATCCACAGCTATTGGTTCTGTCTACCATTTCTGCAATGGGCCATTTCTGACTTTGGAAATGGACTGATGGGATTAGGGTGCTGCCAGAGCTGCCTGCTCTGCTCCATGCACTGAAGCATCAAAACCGCAACTTTGGCAGTAATGGCAGCCATGTTTGATTTTCTTTCCTTTTCTCCTGCTATTTGATGCATCAGGAAAGGTCTCAGCCTCCATTGGGGCTTGGGGGACTAAGGCTTATTTCAAAGGTCTGCTTTTGGGATGCCCCTGATGGGGGCCCCTGGCTCTTTTTGGCTCCGGGGCTTAACCCAAATGATTAAATAAGCCCTGCAGGCAAAGGCTGGCCCCTCGGTCATCAGTGAGGCCCCTAAGGACCCAGAGACTCCCAGCCAAGGTCTCATTCTAGTAGCCAAGCTTTCCTGGGGGGGACTGGGGTCTCCCCTTGGGCATTTCTGAATGATCCCAAGAGGATCAGGAGGGTCTTTCGAACTCTTATTCTTCTTCAGACTTTGATTTTGAGGATTCTCCTTCCAAGGAGGAGTGACCCCATTTTATTTGGCTCATCCATCAAGAGGAGCTTTCCTGTTTTATAGGTGAGGTTATGCAAGCCCTGGGGATTCTTGATTCTTATACTACAGAGCTTTCTGAGGGGAATCCTTTATTGGAGGGCCTCATTGGTCTCCTCAAGCATTTTCCGCTTCACAAGGCCCTCATTTGAATGATACTGGAGGAGTGGGAGTCATCAGATGGGTCTCTTAAGGGGGCCAGGGGCCTGGAATTTCTTTGTACTTTTGTTCCTGAGGATTTAGAGAGGTACTGGATGTACCTCAAGGTGGATGCGCTCATCACAGCAGTCACCAAAATTCAGGTTCAGCTCTTTGTGAGCTCCACGAGAAGTAGGTGGAAAAGTAGTTCTGCTTTCTTTTACCTTTTGGACATCTAGCATTCAGGCCTACATCTTTGGCAGCTAGGTGGCAAGGCTCATGCTTCATTGGCTGCAGCAGCCACTGGAATCCCTGGCTATTTCTCTTCTGGAGTCTAGCACAGCCTTCCTGGTTGCTGTTCTTTATACTTGATCTGTCTTTCCTCTTGGTCAGTAGCCACCTTGGTGGTGGGTCAGTACTGGCTGTGGCTGCACCACTGGGTTGTGATTAGCCTCCAAAATGTTTCTTAGTTAGCTATCCTTTTGGGGGTGGTGGTTGTTCAGAGAGAGCCTTGAGAATCTGGTGTAGGATATGGAGGAGGCACACCCTTTTTATATCCTAGAAGTGCGACAAAATGACTCTCAGCAGTCTTTGGGAGTGGGCTGGTTTTGGCCAGCTAGGCACTCTGTGCTCAAGGCCTTGGGTTCAGGTGGGTGCTTTAGGCTGAGCTCCTTTCGTGGGCCCAAAAAAGCTGATGAATCTGGCTCCTCCAGTTGGGCTAGAACAGCCTGGCATACCTAGTGAACGTGTGCTGGGCCTCTTGGTGGTTCTGGTAAGGGGCAGATTAGTTCCCTTCCTCCATGAGTGGGCCCACATCACCTCAGATCAGTGGGTTTTGGAGGTGGTCGGAAAAGGTTACTCACTGTAGTTTGCCCATACTTTTCATAAGCGTTCATGGTGTCTCATGTGGCTTGGAGTTAAAGCAACAGGCTGTTATTCTTGCAACTTGCAACATTTGATTGGAACCCATCCCAATAGAGGAGCAGTGACTGAGACAATATTTCATTTATTTTGAGATCCCAAGAAAGGGAGACTCCTTTCGGCCCATCCCGGAGGTAAGAGGAATGAATGATTGCCTTTGGGTACAGCACTTTTGCATGGAAACTCTCAGGTCTGTGATCACAGCACTTTTGCATGGAAACTCTCGAGTCTGTGATCACCTCAGTTCATCTGGGTAAGTTCTTGATGTCCTTGTACCTCATGGTAGCCTCACATAAGAACATAAGCAGTGCCTCTGCTGGGTCAGACCAGAGGTCCATCATGCCCAGCAGTCCACTCACGCGGCGGCCCATACAGGTCCAGGACCTGTATAGTAATCCTCTATCTATACCCTTCTATCCCCTTTTCCTTCAGGAAATCATCTAATCCCTTCTTGAACCCCAATACCGTACTCTGTCCTATAACACCCTCTGGAAGCACATTCCAGGTGTCCACCACCCTTTGGGTGAAGAAGAACTTCCTAGCATTGGTTCTGAATCTGTCCCCTCTTAATTTTTCCGAATGCCCTCTCGTTCTTGTAGTTTTTGAAAGTTTGAAGAATCTGTCCCTCTCCACTTTCTCTATATCCTTCAAGATCTTGTCAGTCTCTATCATGTCCCCTCTAAGCCTTCACTTTTCCAGGGAAAAGAGCCCCAGTTTCTCTAATCTTTCAGCATATGAAAGGTTTTCCATACCTTTTATCAATCGTGTCGCTCTTTTCTGAACCCTCTCGAGTATCGCCATATCCTTCTTAAGGTACGGCGACCAATATTGGACACAGTACTCCAGATGCAGGCGCACCATCGCCCAATACAACGGCAGGATAACTTCTTTCGTTCTGGTTGTAATACCTTTCTTGATAATACCTAGCAATCTATTTGCCTTCTTAGAGGCTGCTGCGCACTGTGCCGATGGCTTCATTGTGGATCTCCACATGAAGTACTTCTGATTTTTCTGTGTGCTTGGGCACCATTTCCAATTTCAAGCTTTAAAACCTTTGGGCTGGCCACAATCTTCTACATCTTTTCCAAAGTGATGGTGGTAGCAGCCCACCTGAGACACCAGAGCATCCCTGCTTGGACAGTTGGCTGATTTGGGCTGACTCAGAAGTAGAGGCTAGGGGGAGCAACTTCTCAGGACATTACCTTCCTGCAGGGTCTGGGCTAGGTGGTGGATCACCTGATGAGCCACTTGCTCCCTACCCAGGTTCTGGAATATCTGGAAGTCTGCTTTGATATGGTTCAGGAGATAGCTTTCCTTCCAGAGGATCGGTTGGCGAAGCTGCAGGCCCAGAAATGCAGGCTGTGTGAGCTTCTGATTTCCAAGGTTTGGGACTACCTACAGCTCCTGGGCTCAAAGTGGGTGACATAAACCAAGTAGTTTATAATGACTAAATAGAATTGTAAAGGTTATCTGGTGAAGCTGAAAACAAAGAGAGAAGTATCAAATAGCTACTCGTACATGCTAAATCTTTGAAGATGATCATTTTATATATTTTTCAGGTGAAACTACTAGAAGATGTATAGCTGATGTTTGAGCCAAACAAGATGAATGGATGGATTTCTCATTTCGTTTTTTTGCTATTGTGCATCTTTAATATGCCCGTGACAAATTCCAATGTGTTGTACGAGCTCAGACACCAGGAGTATGTTAGCAATGAGAATCCAAGAAAAACATCGCTTATTTATTTCACTAAAGATGGTAAGTCTAGGAATTTTGTTATTTCAACAACTGGTTGAAAATCAAGTGATGGTTTTGAGTTTGAGCAGCTTAAAATAAAATGAAAATATATTTCCTTCCTTTAGAGTAACTGAAAATAAATTTATATTTTGTGGTAGTGTGTTTTTATAGTTCTTGATGTACTTTTGTAGGACTGCATGATGTACTGTATGTATATTCTTAAACTCATTGCTTTGAACTCCAGCTTTGCATCCCTAAGCAAGTTCTCTTTTTAGTATATCCACAAAGAGTAGAGGTACGAGAGATCTGCATACATTTTGGTTAGGGCTGCATTTCGATTAAAGATGGTGCTTAGCCAGCAGTCTGGGTACAGGAGGATACTGGGGGGGGGGGCATGCCTTTCCTCCGCACATTAGGCATCATACCTTTGAAGGTGGGGAAACTGAAGCCCTGCCAATAAAAGAAATACATTGCCAGAGCTACTTTGTTATGCTGTCTCAAGACCAACAAAGTTAGTGGGGTGACTCCAGCCACTGCTCCCCGAGCATGCTTAGTTCATGCATAAACTGAGCATGCTCAGGGACTGCAAGTGTTGGTGGCTGGAAGCATTCAGCTGACTTCTCCGCTCCCTGAGGCAGTATGAGGAGGAAGTGGGCAACTCAGGCAACAGATTTCTTTGGCTGACAGGGCTTTAGTTACTCCACCAGCCTATGAACAGGTACTGCAGCTTTGGAGGGGGCCTAAGTCTCCAGAGGACTCTCTAATGTCTTCCTTTTTCCCGCTCTCAGGTCCAACTCTATCTCTCTTCCCCCCCTCCTTAGTCCTAGGTTAAACTCTCTCCCTCCTAGCTTCTAGCCCCTAGCCCTAAGTCCATTTCTATCCTTCCCTTCCCCCTAGCCCCAGGTCCAATTCTTTCTCACTTTCCCTCTCCCCCCCCCCCCAGCTCCTAGCCCCAGGTCCAATTCTCTCTTTCTCTCCCTTCCCCCCTCAGGTCCAACTCTATAATCCCCTCCCTCCCTAAGTTTCCCTCCTTTTATTTATTTGGTTCATTTTATATCCTGTCCTCCCTGACGAACTCAGAATGGGCTACAAGGTTGATATGCATAATGCATAGATAAATTTACATGTGGACAGTAGAGTTTGATCATCTTAGGATAACATACATAGAGAGAATCAAGTTTAACATACAATTTGATCATCGTCACTTAACATACATAGAGTGGATCTAGTTCAGCGTACATTTGGTATACATTTCATTGGAAAAAAGTGATTGGATAGATATTTAGATTGAAGGAGGTAGGGTGTGATGATCTGTTGGTCCATCACAATGATGAGGACTAAAAAGGTGCTGGGGTTTAGGTATTATACTTAGGTGTTTTACTGTAAGGATACTAAGTGAAGGGATATATGGCAAGAGGTAAGTTTTTATTGCTTTCCTAAAGCTCATAAGTCCTTTGATGGATTTGAAATGAAGAGGCAGTTGATTCCAGTAGCTTGCTAGGAAATGGGAGTAGGATCAGCATTTGGTGCTCTGGAGTTAGAAGACATAACTGGGGGGGGGGAGTGGTATTTGCAGACATGTTTCTTCTTGGGAGCGGAGTGGTCTATTTGAGATTTATGGAGGAAGCTTGGCTGATATGTAGCTGGGTGCCATGTTGTGTAAGGACTTGTTTGCTATTACTAAGCCCTTAAAGATATAGCATTTGGTAATGGATAGCCAGTGGGATGACAATAGCGTTTGTAGATGGGGCCATGAGCGTGAAGGACCTTTAGGAGTCTAAATGCTGTACTTTGTACACATTGAAGGCACTGGAGATTGTTTGCTGAATGCAGTAGTCCATGTGGGACAGGATGAAGACATAGAGAAGTTTGGAGAAGTAGTTTCTTATTTTCCAGAGCTTCTGGAGATAGCAGAATGAGGAAGACTACTTGAGAGATATGATTACAGAGTGAAAGGTTTGTGTCTGGAAGTATCTGTAAGCTGCAATTATGGTAGTGGCTTCCCAGAGAAGAGAGGGACGGGTGTAGATGCAGTGCTCTTTGCGGATCCAAAAGAGTTCTGTTTTGGAGGCGTTTAGTTGCAGTTTGTTTATAGACATCCAGTTTATTATTTCCGTAAGAAAGTTATGTCTCCCCCTGAACGGTCTCATACACCCCATCCCCCCCACATCCCACCACACTTTCATGCTTTCCATCATGACTCGATACCTCCTACACCCCCTTCCACAGTTAGATGCCCCCTCCCACATCCAGTTTACAGTTAATCTAGTCTTCTTTGGCCCTACTGAAAGACAGCCTGCAGCCTACATGGGCTTTTCCCTCCCTTGGACCTGGCCCAACCCCTTCTGATGTCAGGGGTTGGGCTGGGTCAGAGGCAAAGGCCTGGTGCAGGCCGCAGGCAGCTTTTCAGCATGGCTGCCGCTGGCTACAGAACCAAAGAAGACTGGATTAACTGTAAGCTGGGTGTGGGAGGGAGCATCGAGCTGAGGTGGGGTATGGGGCTGCGATAAAGTGCAAGGGAGGGAGGGATACCAGAC
The DNA here is from genome assembly GCF_902459505.1 of Geotrypetes seraphini. NCBI lineage: Eukaryota > Metazoa > Chordata > Amphibia > Gymnophiona > Dermophiidae > Geotrypetes > Geotrypetes seraphini. The sequence goes on along the minus strand of NC_047090.1, from coordinate 136,593,855 downwards.
CGTGGTGAGGAGAGGAAGGAACGGATGCAGGCAGGTTGAAAGTGGGCTGCAGGTGTTTAATTATTAATCACAACTAAATTTTAAAATCATGATTAATAATTAAAATGCAGCCCTAATTTTGGTTTACCATGGACCAGATCTGTGTAGAATGCATATGGACTGGTGTTGAGAATTTTTACCTAAATAAGAGCAATTATCCCAGGACAAGCAGGGCAGCATATTCTCACAGAAAGGTGACATCATGGACAGTGCAAAAGTATACTGTCACTTTTACTTCTTTAGAAGTCTCGAGACTGCCCGTACCTTCCTGCTCGATGTCGGCTTGTTCTTAGTTTTCTGTGGAGCTAAGAAGATGTGTCTTAATGGAGTCTCTCCAATTGCGCTATTTTTCTCCTTTTTATGCCGTCCTGGTTCCTTTTCTTCATTTCTTTTATTTTTATTTTGTAATACAGTATAATCCCGTTATAATGGACTTCAAGGGACCTGGAAAAACAGTCCGTTATATCCAGAGTCCGTTATATCCAGAGTTGCATTTTTTAAAAATTTTATTTAGGGCAACTTGAAACAACGTAAATTGATGAACAACAGTCACTGCACAAACCATATTAGCAACATCAAGAACAAAACTAAGCAAAATATTGGTATGGCACGAAATGATTACAAACCAGAACACTATACTGGAAAAAAAAATACTCTGTCATTTTTTTTTCTGGGCTGCATTTTGATACTATATCACCGGCATGCCACGTGCCTTGTAGGCGGAGCCTGCATGTCCGTTATAGCCGAACGTTTCTCAGTTGTGAAAGTTCCTACTTTTTCAAGAGGGGGTGACCTTTCTAGATGTTTATGGGTCAAGGAACAGCGTCTTATTCTTAAATTAAACACCTTACACCCTGGTGGTCTTAACAGTGAAATTGAATGGCAAGCTTTTTTGTAAAATGGTTTTCATTTTTACACATTTTGTCATAAGAACATAAGAAATGCCTCCGCTGGGTCAGACCTGAGGTCCATCGCACCCAGCAGTCCGCTCACGCGGCGGCCCAACAGGTCCAGGACCTGTGCAGTAAATTTCTATCTATACCCCTCTATCCCCTTTTCCAGCAGGAATTTGTCCAATCCTTTCTTAAACCCCAGTACTGTACTCTGCCCTATAACGTCCTCTGGAATTGCATTCCAGGTGTCCACCACATGTTGTGTAAAGAAGAACTTCCTAGCATTTGTTTTGAATTTGCCCCCTTTCAACTTTTCCGAATGCCCTCTTGTTTTTTTATTTTCTGAAAGTTTGAAGAATCTGTCCCTCTCTACTCTCTCTATGCCCTTCATGATCTTGTAAGTCTCTATCATATCCCCTCTTAATCTTCTCTTTTCCAGGGAAAAGAGTCCTAGTTTTTCCAATCTCTCAGCGTATGAAAGGCTTTCCATCCCCTTAATCAGTCGTGTCGCTCTCCTCTGAACTCTCTCTCGAGTAATGCCATATCCTTCTTAAGGTATGGTGACCAATACTGGACGCAGTACTCAAGATGTGGACGCACCATTGCCCGATACAGCGGCAGGATAACTTCTTTCGTTCTGGTTGTAATACCCTTCTTGATTATACCTAGCATTCTATTCGCTCTCTTAGTGGCAGCTGCGCACTGTGCTGTCGGCTTCATTGTCATGTCCACCATCCCACCCAAGTCCCTTTCTTGGGTACTCTCATTCAATAACATCCCTCCCATCGTATAATTATACCTCGGGTTTTTGCTTCCCACATGCAATACTTTACACTTCTCAACATTGAATTTCATCTGCCATCTCTCTGCCCATTCCCCTAGTTTGTCCAAGTCTCTTTGCAATTCTTCGCAGTCCTCCTTTGTCCGAGCTCCACTAAATAGTTTGGTGTCGTCTGCAAATTTTATTATTTCACACTTCGTCCCTGTTTCTAGATCATTTATGAATATGTTAAAAAGCAGCGGCCCGAGCACCGAGCCCTGCGGAACACCACTCGTGACCTTTCTCCAGTCTGAGTAGTGGCCCTTCACCCCTACCCTCTGTTTTCTACCTTCTAACCAGTTTCTGATCCATCTATGCACGTCTCCGTCCACCCCATGGTTCTTCAGTTTCCGGAGTAGACGTTCATGAGGCACCTTGTCAAAGGCTTTCTGGAAATCTAGGTATATGATGTCTATGGGGTCTCCTCTGTCCATCTGTTTGTTAATTCCTTCGAAGAAGTACAGTAAGTTAGTCAGGTACGATCTTCCCCTGCAGAAACCATGTTGGCTGGTTATCAGAAGTTCGTTTCTTTCAAAATGTTCATCGATGTTTTCTTTTATCAGTGCTTCCGCCATTTTCCCCGGAACCGAGGTCAGACTCACCAGTCTGTAGTTTCCCGGGTCACCTCTTATCCCTTTTTAAAGATGGGCGTAACGTTGGCTATCTTCCAATCCTCTGGAATCACACCTGTTTTCAGAGATAGGTTGCAAATTTGTCATTGTTTTTCATTTTCATTTTTACTTTTATTTTCATTTTTTCAGTTTACCATCTTCTCTTTTCAGTCAGCATTCATTTTTTAACTGAAACCTGACATTCTATTTCTTGTTTATACTTACAGCCGGCTTTTCGCTGCGTCATGAATAATTTATTAGATGGATCATTCAGCTCAGCTGATTTGTGTGTGGTTCCGTTCTTTACGGCACCGCGTCATATCTTTTTCATTTAAACCGGCATTTTTCAGCCATTCACGAATGAAAGATTAGAAGAGTCCTTTCATTATATGGCAAGTACCCTCCTTCTGTGTAGCCTTTTATAGTATCTGTTAAATGTTTGATGCAGTTAAATTTGCTGTACACTTTTATTTAAATATTGTCATTTATGTTTTTGTTACCAGAGATAAAATTCTTGTCCGAATCACACCACAATATTTCTTTGGCATTTGCAGTCAAATCATTCTTCTCTTGGGTTCCTTGAAAAAGACCTTCGAAACATGGTCCATGTCGGGACCTGCAAATTCTTCTTTAAGTTAAGTGGAAACATTTTTTCCTTTGTTGCCATTGAAAAATATAACTATTAGTACCTACGAGCATTTTGCCTTGGTCAGCATTTTTTGCATTAAAGTCATACACTGTGATGGGACGGTGTGGCCGGCTATAGGAGTCTCGGCTCTTGGTCGGTTCACACATTTTCTGAGTGTATGTGAAGATTATATAGATGTATTTCACATATTTATACTTGTAACCTAATATATTGAGAAGTCTTGCTTGCATTTTCATTGACTCTGTTTTGGTCACAAAATCACTCAAGCTTTGGAGGAAAAATTGATTCTTCCGATCTCATGTTGGCAGTTTTTCCTTCGATGTCAAAGCCTTCTACCAGCTTCAAGACATGTTCTCGGTGCAACAGGGCCATATCAGTCATTGATCCACACAATTAGTGTCTTCAATGCCTTGGTCCTGAGCACCGAGTAGACTTTTGTCATCACTGTTCAAAGTTACAAAAGCGCTCTTTGAAGGCTCGATGTCTACAGCAAGAGACACATTTTAGACCCTAAGATCCATTGAGGATATCCACTATGTCCTATGTTGAAGAAGCTGTGTTGCCACAGGCACCACAATTGCTGCTTTTTTCTATACAGCCCAGCATCCTTCTGGCTACAGCCACCACCTTGTCACACTGTTTTGTTGCCTTCAGATTCTTTACCCCAAGATCCCTCTCCCCATCCGTGCATATCAGCCTCTCACATATGGTTCCCTTGGATTTCTGCTCCCCAAGTGCATCACTCTGCACTTCTTTGCATTGAATTTTAGTTACCAAACATTAGAGCATTCTTCTAACTTTTGCAGATCCTTTTTCATGTTTTCCACTCCCTCTGGGGTGTCCACTCTTACAGATTTGGTATCATCCGCAAAAAGCCTTACCTTCTAACCCTTCAGCAATGTCACTCACAAATATATTGAACAGAATCGGCCCAAACACCAATCCTTGTGGTACTCCACTACTCACCTTTCTTTCTTCCGAGCGAATTCCATTAGCCATCACTTTCTGGCTTCTGCCATCAACCAGCCTTACCTTCTAACCCTTCAGCAATGTCACTCACAAATATATTGAACAGAATCGGCCCAAACACCAATCCTTGTGGTACTCCACTACTCACCTTTCCTTCTTCCGAGCGAATTCCATTAGCCATCACTTTCTGGCTTCTGTCCATCAACCAGTTTTTTTAATTCAGTTCACCATATTTGGTTTTAAAGTCAGCTGGTTAAGCTTATTCAAGAACCTCCTGAGAGGAACTGTGTCAAAGGCTTTGCTGAAATTTAAGTAAATTATATCTAGCACAATTCCTTGATTGATCTATTTCTCTGGTTTCCCAGTCAATCAGATCCATTTGGTATGATTTACCTTTAATAAAGCCATGTTGTCTCAGATCTTGTAACCCATTAGATTCTAGGAATTTCACTATTCTCTCCTTCATCAACACTTCCATTATTTTTCCAATAACCGAAGTGAGGCTTACAGGCCTGTAATTTCTCGCTTCATCTCTTCGACCACTTTTGTAAAGATGAACCATATCTATTCTTCTCCAATCCCACAGAACCACTCCTGTTGTCCACAGAGAGCACCTGCTACAGGTAAGTAACTTCAGTTTTTGATTTTTGTTGTCCAAGTACCTGTTGAATTTCTATCATAGCATTGCTTTGATTTATCTTTTTAAGGGACCATGGGCATTTTATTCATAGTACAGACGTATATCCTATATTATAGATTTTTGTTCTGAATTTTCAGAAGGACTATATATGTCACTAACATTTGCATTGTTGGCTGAGCCATATGAATGTAATTCATTGCATTAACTATATTTGTTCCTACAAAGGAAGAATGCTAGTAAAACAAATGTTTGTTTATTCTTTTATTTTAGCTTCTCCAAGTATTTTTTTTCTTGAACAACTTGAGAAATCAGTTGAACCTCTTAAGGATTATGGGATTTCAGTAGCAAAGGTAATTAAAAGTGGTGTGTGGTTTTGTGGTAGCAAGGAATTCTTGAATTCAGTTATTTTGGTAGCAAATTTCAGTGTTATGAAATTAATTTAATTAATTAATTAAAGGTATTTATTTACCACCTATCAAAGTTATCTAAGTGGTTTACAATCAGGTCCTGGTGGGCTCACAATCTATCTAACATACCTGGGACAATGGAGGATTGAGTGACTTGCCCAGGGTCACAACGAGCAGCATGGGATTTGAACCTACAACCTCAAGATGCTGAAGCTGTAACTCTAACCACTTCACCACTCCGTCCACTTTCATAGGAATTCTGTGAGTGTCAGAGTAGTGTTGGAGCATTTAGCACAACAGGCCATGGCAGAACCTCTACCATGGCTTAGTAAAAAGTGAGTTTAGTAATAACTTGGGCTGCACATTGCTTAAAATTTTAATCGCATGATTAATCACAATTACAATTTTTAATTGTATGATTAATTACATGAAGTTTCCCCCTCAAATTTCCACTTGTACACTACAAAACATAGACAGCAGAAGTAAATTTTAAAAAATCACATATATCAGTTGCTAAACTGAAAATAAAATAATTTTTTAAATCTTTGTTGTCCAGTGATTTTATTTTACTAGTTACCGTATTTTTCGCTCCATAAGATGCACTTTTTCCCCCCCAAAAAAAGTGGGTGGAAATGTAGGAGTGAATATACCCCCCTTCCCCAGTACCTTTTAATTCCAGCCTTGCAAGAACTGATGGCAGCCATTCAGGGAGCGGCATGGGACCAGGCAGGAGTGCAAAAATATACCCCCCCCTTCCCTGGTACCTTTTAATTCCAGCTTCGCAAGAACTGGTGGCAGCCATTCAGGGAGCGGCACGGGACCAGGCAGGAGCGCAAAAAGCTTGTGCCTGCCTTGTGCGCTGCTCTGTCGCAAGAGAAAGAGGCAGCTGTCCAGCAATGGAGGGGCAGGAGCACGGAAAGCTCCTGCCGATACAGCGCTGGATCGCTGGAATTTTAAAAAAAGGTACCGGGGGGATGTGTGTGTGTGTGTGTGTGTGCCTTGCCTGCCTGCCTGCCTAAACTGCCTCAGGGTATATAGGGTCCGATGATAACTTCATTCAGCATATCCCTCCCATCCACCCAGAATCCTAGAAATTCTCCAATTTTAATACATACCCCATCACAATAATGGGGAATGTTAGGAGTAAGTGTAGCTGCTTATAGGATCCCAACTCTCAGATTCGGTTCAGAATTGTTTTTCTTGTTTTTTCCCCCTCTACACTAGGTGCGTCTTATGGTCAGGTGCGTCTTATAGAGCGAGAAATACAGTATTTTTTTTATTGTTCACTGTCTCTGGTTCTGCTCCTCAATCTGTGCTCTGAACTCTGTTTCAGAGTATCCTTTCCACTCACTATTTATTTTTTTTCTCCTCTCTTCTTCATTTCTTGCCCATATCCATCTTTCATATTCAACTTTCTTCCATTTTATTTTCCTCCTCATCACTTGTTTACTCTTTCCAAAAATACTAGGATTAGGGGGCATGCAATGAAGCTACTAAGTAGTATAAAACAAACTAGAGAAAATATTTCTTCACACAGTGTGTAATTAAACTCTGAAATTCTTTGCTGTAGAATTAGGTGAAATCAGTTAGCTTAGCAGGGTTTAAAAAATATTTTGATAATTTCCTAAAAGAGAAGTCCATAGGCTATTATTCACTGCTTATTCCTAGGATAAGCAGCATAAAATCTGTTTTACTACTTGAGATCTAGCTACATACTTGGGACCTGGGTTGGCCACTGTTGGAAATGGGATACTGGAATTGATGGATCTTTGGTCTGTTCTTATATCTTTGATCTGTTTTTATATCTGTCTCATTTCCATCTCTTCTTCATCTATGGACTCCCTCTCTTCCAGTCTCCTCTCCCCTCCCCTTTCAGGGCACCATCTTCTCTCTTCTCCTTCCCTCCCTGGGTACCATCTCTCCTCTCGGAGCACTATATCCCCCTTTCTCTTCCCTTCCCCTCCTCCCCATGTGTACTATCTCCTCCATCTCTCTTTCTTTCCCTTCCCATCCCCTCCATGGGCACTATGCTTTGGTATGTGTCTACTTCCCCTCCCTCCAACCAGCATATTTTTCTCTGGGCTGTGCCACCTTCACCTGTCATATTTTTCTCTCTTACTGCTCTCTTTCAGCTCTTTCCCTTGATCCCCACTCCGGCAGCCTTTTCTCTCCAGCTGCCCTATTCGCTCTGGTATCTCAATCTCCCTCCCTCAGCGGCCCTCTGAACTTACCTGTACACACACTGCACCTCTATGGAGTCCTCCCTCTCTATCATCAGGAAGTTTTCTCATCTGAAGTGGCAAGTTCAGAGGGCTGCCAGGGGAGGGGGAATGAGATACTAGAGAAAACAGAGCAATAGGAGAGGAAAGGGCTGGAGCAGGGGTTGAGGAAAAAGATGAAGCTTAGCACAGCATAGGTAAGAAAGAAAGATATGCTGGGGAGAGGAGGAAAGAAAGAGAGAGCAACTAGATTCAATTAATTTGTTAAAATTATTAAACCGTTAAATGTGTAGCCCTAGAAATGACTAGTTTCAAGTTTTATTAAAATTTGATATACCGCCCCAGGGCCAAGACTGTCTAAGCCAGCAATCTCATACTCGTGGCCCACTGGCAACATGTGGACCCCAGGTACTGTTTTGCGGCCCATGGTCTGGACGAGATGATGGCGTGTTTAGTTTCTAACTGGTTCCCTTGCTGCACTCATTTTTCCTTCAAAGCCGTGGGTGGCAGTGGCAGCTCCTCGCGCTATCCACGCCTGCGTTGGCAACCTCTCTGATCACAATGTCAGAGAGAAGGCTTCCAATGTAGGCGCAGATCGTGTGAGGAGCCGCCGCCACCGCCCGCAGCTTTGAAAGAAAAACGAGTGCAGCAAGGGAGCTGGCCAGAAACTAAGCAGTACTGAAATGCTGCTGCTGCTGCTGCACAGGGAAAGGGAGTGGGGAGTGAAGGGGGAAGAGAAATGCTGCTGCACAGTGAAGGGGGAAGAGAAATGCTGTTGTTGCTGCACAAGGAAGGGGGGAGGGAAGGGGGAAGAGAAATGCTGCTGCACCCAATTGGGGAGAGAGAGGGAAGGAGGGAGAAGGAAGACAAGGAAGAGGAGAAGAACGAGAGATGCCAAGTCCATGAGAGGGAGGGAAAGGAAAGAGATACCAGACCATGGAGGGGGAGATGCCAGGGCATGGGGAGGAGGGAAAGAGATAGATGCCAGGGGAAAGGAAGGAAGGAGGGAAGGGGAGAAAGGAAGGAGAGAGATGTCAGACCATGGAAATAGGGAGGGAAGGAGAGAGAGATAGGAAGGGAAGGTAAGACATGGAAAAGTAGATTTGAGAAAAAAGCAGAAAAATTGAATGTTAAGTTAATGCCAAAGATGGATGCATGGCAGAAAGTGAAGACGGAGAGAAAAACAATCAAAAGACAAGAAGGCCCTGGAAACATAGTTAAAAGCACAGAAAAATAAAGTCACCAGACAACAAAGGTAGGAAAAATTATTTTAGTGATTGAAATGTGTCAGTTTTGAGAAAGAGTTTTACCTCATACAAAATTGTTATTTCTTTAATAAGACATTAACTATTTTTTGCTGCGTCCCTCCAAGTACCTACAAATCCAAAATGTGGCCCTCCAAAGGATTTGAGTTTCAGACCACTGGTGTAAGTGGTTACATTTATAATCAAAACAAGCTAACATTAACAAGTAAAAGAGTTATTAAAAAGTAGAAATCCATTCATTCTAGAACAGTAGAAGATGGAAAGAAGAAATATTCTTGCTAGGAAAAATATGCTGGTCCTTAGGGCCCCCAGGCCGAGAACAGGGCATACTCCATAACGGGAGTGAAAATTAACCCTCCTCCGTTTTACAAAGCCACACTTGTGGCAAAAACCCTGAAGCCCTTTAAATCTCTGTGGGCTTCACTGCAGTTACTGCAGCAGCAGTCACTAGTGCAACTTTGTAAAAGGTTGGGGGGGGGGGCGTGTAAGCTACTTACTGAATGCATCTTTAAATATGTAGGTTTTCAAAACTGCATGAAAATCCAAATAAGATGGTATTACTCTGATATCAAGAGTTCCACAGTGTAGGTCCTAGAATACTACGGTAGATATGCTTGAACGAGTTGAGTCATAGCAAATCTGACAAAGGGATGGAATATATAATTGTTTAGATTGTGAAGAGCGTAAGGTGTATTCAGAATCAAATGGCGAGAAAGATAGAGAGGTGAACTGGAATGAAATGAGAGTATTTTGAAGGTAATTCTATATGAGATTGGGAGCCAATGTTCTGCATAAGATAATTGAAAATGGGCAGCTGAATGACCAAGGATTTCAAAACATGGATTTAATTTTCAACTTATGCTCGGGATTTGCCCACTAGTGAGAACTGGGAGTGATGATATGTTACACATTCCCTCTGGGGAGGGGAATTGCCAAGCAGTGCTTGCTGATAAAAATCAGAATGCAAAGATCTCCATTGAAATAAATTTTTCCTACTGCACGAGGATGTTTTATTATTTGGTCTGTATCATCTAGGAGTGGTGGTAGAATGGAAAATATGCTTATACCCCATGAGTCCTAGATAGAAGTAGATGGAAATGGATAAGAAAATCAGGATTCCTAATAAGGATTAAAATAATTCTTGAGATATGTTCTAAATGTAATCATACTTGGTATGCCAATATAAAAAGCTTTGCAGATTGTGGGGCAATTCTATAACTTGGCACCTCCAGTTAGGCATGCCAGTGCCCTTCATTGAGTGCCAATTTTATAAGGCTACATGTGTGCCAAGAAAACTATCACAAACCCTAATTGGTGAACATAAATTTAGATGCAATCATTTACACCAGGTCATGCCTAAGTGCCTCATACAAACTATGTAACTTAAAGTATCCTATAAGTTGCGTGCATATGTTGGACACATGCCCATGCCCCTCCTACAAGCACATCCTACTTTGCAGTTATACGCTTTCTTATAGAACAGTGTGTAGATCACAAAGGGGCTGATTCTGTAAATGGTGCCTATTTCCTAGGCACCACTTGGCGCAGTTGTCAATCAGCTGCTAGGCGCCGTTTACAGAATTGCATCTATCACGTTGCTAGGCATCCTAATGTTAGGCGCCAGTATATTAGGCCAGGATTTTCCTAGCCTAATTTACTGGTGCCTAACACAGACGCCTAGTGCAGTCATACCACACCTGTTCTTTGCCCATAACCACACCCACTTTTCAGATAGGTTAGGTGCTGCTCCGAGTTCTGCGCAGAACTCTTAATTGTTTTAATGATATTTTAATGGCATGGTCAATTACCATGCCAATTAAGTTCATCAATCAATTTTGAGTTCCGTGTGGAACTCGGCTAGGCTGTTTATAGAATCTGGCCCAAAGTGAATAAGTGGCACTTTACTGTGCATGCATTTTCACATCTGGACAAAATACTGTATCTGCTGTTGAGAGGAAAATAAGAATGAAGTTATTCAGATAAACATCTACATAAATGGAAATGCTTTCTTTTTTTACCGGTATATTTGAATTTATGCAAAATATGCCAGATTTTAAAATTAGGTATGATTAAGAAGTCCAAATTATGATATATAATGTAATTGTCAAAGAACATAAAGGTTAATAATGAAACACTGTTTGGATGTTTTAAGATAACTCAAAGATTCCTAACTTCATCCATCATTTAAGAACATAAGAAGTTGCCTCCACTGGGTCAGACCAGAGGTCCATCGCGCCCAGCGGTCCGTTCCTGCGGCGGCCCATCAGGTCTATGACCTGTGAAGTGGTTCCTGACCATTTCTCTAACCTACCTCTTCTTCTATCTGTACCCCTCAATCCCCTTATCCTTTAGGAACCTATCTAAACCTTCCTTGAACCCCTGTAATGTGCTCTGGCCTATCACAACCTCCGGAAGCGCGTTCCATGTGTCAACCACCCTCTGGGTAAAAAAGAACTTCCTAGCATTTGTTCTAAACCTGTCCCCTCTCAGTTTCTCCGAGTGACCCCCACAGTCACTGTGGTTCCCCACAGTGTGAAGAATCTGTTCCTGTCTACCTTCTCTATGCCCCTCAGGATTTTGAAGGTTTCTATCATGTCTCCTCTAAGTCTCCGCTTTTCCAGGGAGAACAGCCCCAGCATTTTCAACCTGTCAGCGTGTGAAAAGTTTTCCATACCTTTTATCAGTTTAGTCGCTCTTCTCTGGACCCCTTCAAGTACTGCCATGTCCTTCTTGAGGTACGGTGACCAGTACTGGACACAGTACTCCAGATGTGGACGCACCATTGCACGTTGAAATATCTCCCATTTTTAAATGGTCAGGAATATAACCAGATGGATAACTGGATAACAGAAAACTTGTGTCTTATTCACATTTACCCCCTGTTTTACTAAGGTGCGCTAACCGATTTAGTGCGCGTCCATAGACTAACATGCACGTGTTAGCGTTTAGCGTGCGCTAAATCGGTTGGCGCACCTTAGTAAAAGGACCTATTAGTTTCAATCTAATTTCCATTCATCCACCGCGGTTTTTTTATCTAGACATAGGGAGAATCTTTTAAAAACAATATCTACTCCATGGTCAACCTGGATAGTTTTGATAATTAAGAAGAGTTCGTAAGTTGAAAGAGTTGCTTATGTTTTTATGAATTAATTATGATATTTTTTTTAAAACCACCAAGAACAGCCTGGATTATGCGAGTTAGTAAGTGCTATAAATAAATAAATAAATTTTATAAATAAATTAGAAATAATAATAATAATAATAACTTTATTCTTGTATACCGCAATACCATGGAAGTTCAATGCGGTTAACAATAGAAGAGACTGTACATTTACAGCGATGATGCATATTACAGTGTTGTTACATTTACAGAGATGTTACATAAATAGCAGTAATAAAAAGGCATATACTAAAGAAGAGACAGTACGTATATAGCGATGTTACATGTTATAGCGGTGGTAAATGGAGGCAATGAAAAGGCAGGGCAATTAGGTAAAACAGAAATTGAGAAAGAGAGGCCATAGTGGCTTGGGAGGGGGGCGTAGTCAGAGGGAATGGAGGCATGTCGAGGTCAGGAGGGTGCAGGGAAGGAGGGAAGGCAGCGTTAGCGGAATTTGTCGAAGAGGTAGGTTTTTAGTGACTTCCTGAACAGGTGGTAGGGCGGGGAGTTGGAGATGAGGGCGGTAAGGCAATTGTTCCATTTGCCCGCTTGGAATGCTAGGGTTCTATCAATGAATCTCTTGTAGAGGCAGCCTTTTAGGGAGGGAAAGGTGAATAGGTGGGCGTTTCGTGTGCGAGAGGGGCCTGCTATTTCAAGGTGCTCAGACAAGTAGATTGGGGAAGATCCTGTAAGAGTTTTGAAACAGAGGCAGGCGAACTTAAAGATGATCCTTGCCTCAACTGGAAGCCAATGGAGTTTGGTGTAGTAGGGGCTAACATGGTCGTATTTTTTGAGATCATAGATGAGGCGGACGGCCGCATTTTGGACTGTTCTAAGACGTTTGATGGTATTTTTATAGGATCCCAGGTAAATAATGTTGCAGTAGTCTAATATGCTTAATACCAGAGATTGAACGAGTAGACGGAAGGCTTGGTGGTCGAAGTAGCGTTTGATGGTGCGCAGTTTCCAGAGGGTACAGAAACATTTTTTCACCTGGGCACTGGTATGGTCATCGAAGGTTAGGGTGCGGTCCAGGATGACTCCAAGGATTTTTATGGTGGGTAAGATAGGGTAATCTAGCCCATTCAATCTGAGGGAAGTGTTTGTTAATTTGTGGTTGGGACTCGCTAGGAAGATTTTGGTTTTTTCAGAGTTCAATTTTAATTTGAGTTTTGAGGTCCATAGTTCTAACTTGGTGAGGATAGATGCGATGAGTTTTTCCGTTTCTAGAGTGAGTGAGGTAATGGGGACAATGATGGTGATGTCATCTGCGTATATGAACGATTTTAGGTTAGAGTTTGCTAGGCTTCGTGCCAGAGGGGTCAAGTAAATATTGAATAGGGAGGGGGATAGGGGAGAGCCTTGTGGGACTCCACAAGGGTTACGCCAGTGGTGGGAGAAGGCTCCATTACTGTGGACCTGGTAGGTACGGTTGGTTAGGAAGCCTGTGAACCAATCTATTACCTGTCCGGAGATGCCGATGGAGTCAAGGCAGTTGAGCATAATGTCGTGGTCGACCAGGTCGAAGGCACTACTCAGGTCGAATTGAAGTATCAGGGCGCTTTTACCCAGAGAGAACAGGTGGAGGAGGTAATTTGTCAGGGCAGCTAGGACGGTTTTGGTGCTATGATTTGGGCGGAAACCGGACTGGGAGTCATGAAGAATATTGAACTTGTCGAGGTAATTCGTAAGGTTGTTGTTGACAAGACCTTCCATGAGTTTTTGGAAGAGTGGTATGTTGGCGATGGGTCTGTAGTTGGTGATGGAAGAGATTGGCTCCTTGGGTTGTTTAGGGATTGGGGAAATGAGGATGTGGCCAAGTTCGGACGGGAAGTATCCCGTGGACAGGCATAGAGATACCCAATTGAAGAGTTCTACTTTGAATGATGGGGGGGCGCATTTCATGATGGTGGGAGGACAAGTATCTAATAGGCAGTTGGAATTGGCGTATTTAGAATAAAGTTCGAGGAATAGATTCCAGTCAGGATTTACAAAGGAGGTCCAGGACATGTCGGCTATTGAACCTTCTGTATCTGCTGCACGTAGGTTGAGTGGGGGATCGGGGCTGTGAGCTGAAAGAGACAGTTTTAAGGTGTGGATTTTGTTCGTGAAGTGGTCAGCTAGAGTGATTGCGGAGGGAGGGAGGTCGGAGGTGGGGTGTTTGTGAGAGTCTATGTCGAATAGGGAGTTAACTAGTCTAAAAAGTGCTTTGCTGTTTAGGGAAGGGGAGTTTATTAGTTGGGAGTAGTGTTTACTGCGCATATCAATGATCTGTTTTTTGTATTCTTTGACTTTCAGTCGCCAGGTAAGTCTGTCTGAGTCAGTCCCTGATTTACGCCAGATTCTTTCATGTTTCCGGACTTCTCGTTTTATGGTCAGGAGGTCCGCGTCAAACCAGCTGTTTGAAGGGCGAAGAGTTTTCGAGCGAAGTTTAAGAGGGGCAGTGGTGTTAAGAACCTGGTCGCTAAATTTTTCCCAATTTAGGTAGAAGTTGGGGTCTGCGTTGGAGTCGGAGATGAGAGTGTAGTGTGACCAGAAGTCTGCTGGATTAAGATGTTCTCTTGTCCAGATGGATTGCTTTGTATGGATGGGGTTAGGAAAGTCTGAATTCTCTGAGGATAAGCAGGCATAATGTTCTCAAATGTGGGTGATGTCATCTACAGAACCCGGTACAGACACTGCCCAGTTCACTGTCACTTAGCAGTGTCCGACGTTGGTACGCAGGACCAACAATTCTAAGTTTTCCAAGGAACTAAGAAGCTGTGTCTTTGATCTCTCCTCTGCATGTCAAACTTTGTGCTTTCCCATTATTATTTTCTTCTTGTTTTAGAGTCAAGAAACTGTGGAGATTCCAACCATTTCCAACACTCCTCACTCAGAACCAAGGGTTTTTCCTTCATCCGAAGTCCCGATCGTTAGCACTAGCAGCATGGTTTCTTTCTCTGAACAAGTAAATTCTTTCTGCCTTTCGGCTGCAATATCTGTTGTCATAGAAGCATCTAGAAAACCTTCCACTCAGTGCTGTTACTTCTTTAAGTGGACATGATTCTTTTCCTGGTCTACATTTCATTCTCTGGAACATATCACATGCCCACTACCATCAATACTAGACTACCTCCTCCTTTTCTCAAATTCTGGTCTAAAGACTAATTCAGTTAGAGTTCATCTTAGCACTATCAGTGCATTTCACTCGCTTCTGGATAAAAAGCCTTTATTTGTTCATCCCTTGATAGTTCGATTCACGAAAAGCATATTTCACACAAAACCACCTATCGTGTCCAATAGATATACAGTACAGGTATTTTTCTTCATAATTACATATTAAAAATGACTTAATTGATGCTATTAAGCATTTTGATACATGTGTAATAAGTGCTTCTAACATATTTTATAAATTCTGTTTTAAATTGACAGGTTAATTGTTTGAAGGAAGATGTATCAAAATATTGTGAAAATGAAAATGCCATGATGAAAGCATATTTATTCAGGTATTGTTATAGCAATTTCTTATGTCCATTCAGTGTTGGGAATTTGCCTTTTCAGTGATTTGGCAGAAGATATTTTTATGTTTGCACCTGACATACTGTATTTGTTTCTTCTTGTTTGATTAGAACTGACTTTTTCTGGGTTCCAGTGCTATTAGGTTTCATTTGAAACTTCTGTGATATATTCTCTATAGTTGAAAACCCACACTAGTCCAGCCTTTGTAGTGAAGGTCCTTAGCTAGAAGATAGAGACTGTGATTCCATTTTAGAATCTTCCACTTGTGAACTTTGTCACAGTTGTGCATAGGACAAAACTTCCCTAAAGAGCTATAGTGCCTATAAAACATCCCAAGCCTTGGTTAGTCAGGAAGCAGAGGCCAGGTCCCAAAATTGAACCCAGATGTTCACATGGCAGCGTACAGCATTTCTGCTGAGCCACAAGGCTGATCCAATATATATATACTTTTTAGTGCAAAAATGCTATTTTCTCTTGCCAGATGCCTTATCAGAGATTGCAGACTAAGTCAAAACTAGTAGGTGGTGAGGAAAACACTCTGAAAGAATGCAGGGCTGAGAGGTCAAACTCGATAACAATATAATACTAGAACCAAGACTTCTCAGAGTAAATGTCCAAAATAGAAGTTAGATGAAATTCAAATACAATAAAGTAAATGCATTTATACATACACTCAGATATGTGTAATCCGACCAAGAGCCGTGGCTCCTATAGCCGAACCCACCGTCCCATCACTGTGTATGACTATAATGCTGGTGATATTGGGGTGCTTCTTAAATAATAAAAGTATTTTTCAGTGGCAATAAAAGGAAAAACAATTCCTACTTAACTTAAAAGGGGTGTTGGTAGGTCCCGACATGGACCATGTTTCGAGGGTCTTTTTCAAGGAACCCAAAGGAGGTGTTGGTAGTTTCAAATGCCAAGGAAATAATTGCTGGGTGATGTAGACGAGAAAAAATTATACATAAGTTGAAAAAGTCACTTCTAATCCTTCAAAGGTATGGCGGCAAACAAACACCGAGTTTAAATGTCAAGGGCATTTAAACTCGGCGTTTGTTTACCGCCATACCTTTGAAGGATTAGAAGTGACTTTTTCAACTTATATATAATTTTTTATCCCAGGACAATTAGGCAGCATATTCTTGACTGATGGGTGACGGCACCGACGGAGCCCCGGTACGGACAATTTTAGAGTGATTGCACTCTAAGAACTTGGAAAGTTCTCGCAGGCCGCACCGCGCATGCGCGAGTGCCTTCCCGCCCGATGGACATAACTGGTGCTTACAGTGCCTGGGTCCTAACCATCGGGCGTCCACCTGCACCCGCTGTGCCACTTTAAAAAAGAGAACATTAAAAAACCGTCAAATCCAACAACGGTTATTATTTGGTGCCGATATGTCTGATCCTGCGGCACCAGCACCGACATCGGCCCCATCTCAGTCGGCACCCACCTCGTCGACACCGCACCGGCGTCGCATCCCTCAGGTAAGCCGGCTAAGAAGCCTTCCCCGCTGGAGCGTCCTCCGGTCTCAGTAGCAGCGAGCCCAGTCCTGCCGACCTCGAGGCGCCCGCGGAAGTGCTCCGATTGAGGTCAGCCACTCGACCTCGGGTTCCTCCTCTTCGGAGTGTCGAGCGGCACCGCAGGTACCGCAGAAGAAAAAAGCGGTACCGGTGCCTTCGCTGGACGAGCGAATTGCTGCCGTCCTGCAGGTGCAACTCAAGGAGCAGTTACAACAGCTCCTTCCCGCATTATTGGCACCGAGCCTTCCGGTCCTGGTCCGGTCTGAGCCACCGGTACCGACGGTGGAGCAGCCTCTATTGTCCGCGTCCACCTTGTCGGTACCGGTCCATTCTGCTTCGTCGGTCTCCATGCCAGTCCTCGCACCGGAACCGAGAGCTCAACACCAGGCTGTTCAGACTTCGGCACCGATGCAGCCCTTAACGTCTCCCGGTACCGTGTCTATGAGGTCAGATAAGTCGGCACGCAAATCCCGACACCTGGAACCCTCCACACCGGAGTCTCGAGACCGTAGCTCCCATATTAGGGATACTGATCTGTGGGGTGACTCCGAAGAGCCTTTTCTTTCTGAGGGTGAGTGTTCATCGGATGATGATGATCCTACTGTTCCTGATCCATCCTCCAGACCAGATTCTACATCTTTCACTTCCTTTCTGAAAGACATGTGTGAATCTCTTTCTATTCCTTTGGAGGCTGAGTCTAAAAAGTCCAAGGCGTTCCTTGATGCACTGGACTTTGATCAGCCTCCAAAGGAATTTCTCAAATTACCCCTTCATGATATCTTGAGGGAAACCTTTTATAAGAATCTGGAGACTCCTTTGACCATCCCAGGAGCCCCTCGTAAATTGGATTCTCTGTATAAAGTGATACCTATACCTGGAATTGATAAGCCGCAGCTTCCACATGAATCTCTTCTAGTGGAATCTACGCTTAAAAAGTCTGCGGGAGCTAGTGTGTACGCTTCTGTCCCTCCTGGCAGAGAGGGTAAAGCCATGGATAAGTTTGGTAAAAGATTATACCAGAATGCCATGCTGGCTAACAGGTCTGGTAATTATGCTTTCCACTTTTCTTTTTACCTCAAGCATCTTCTCACTACCATGGCTTCCTTTGAAAAGTACCTCCCTGATCGCAAATGACAGGCTTTTCACCAGTGCTCGTCCTCTCTCTTCCAGCTGCGCAAGTTTCTGGTTCGATCCATTTATGACACATTCGAACTTACCACTAGAGCAACGGCCATGTCTGTGGCCATGCGTCGCCTTGCTTGGCTCAGAGTGTCGGAGCTTGATGTCAACCATCAAGATCGACTGGCTAATGCTCCATGCCTGGGGGATGAACTCTTTGGTGAATCCATGGACTCTACCACCCAAAAGCTCTCCGCCCATGAGACTTGATGGGATACTCTTCTGAAAACAAAGAAGAAGACTCCACCTGCCCGGCCTTTCAGACAACAATCGGCCTATCAATGCCGTTATGTGGCTCACCCTTTGCCATCAGCTCCCCAACAACCTAGGCGTCAACGTCAACAACAGCGACAAACCCCTAGGCCACCACAGCAGCAACCGGTGAAGCCACCTCCACAGCAAAAATCTACTCAGCCCTTTTGACTTAGTTCTCCAGGGCATAGCCAGTTTTCAGCCATCTGTCCACCTGCCTCAACCTATAGGTGGCCGTCTTACCTTTTTCCTCAGCCGTTGGGAGATCATCAACTCGGATCAATGGGTCCTAAACATCATCCATCACGGCTACTCCCTCAATTTTCAGACTCTTCCTTCCCAAAGTCTGCCAAAAGAGTCTGCTTTGAACACTCCTCAATCCGCCCTTCTTCTCCAAGAGGTTCAATCCCTCCTTCTTCTAAACACCATAGAGGAAGTTCCTCTTGCTCAGAAGGGGCAGGGATTCTACTCCCGTTATTTTCTGGTCCCCAAAAAAACAGGAGATCTCAGACCCATTCTAGATCTTCGCGATCTCAACAAATGTTTAGTCAAAGAAAAATTCAGAATGCTCTCTTTGGCCACTCTTTATCCTCTTCTCACTCAAGGCGACTGGCTATGATCCCTCGATCTCAAAGAGGCATACACTCACATACCGGTCAATCTGACCTCCAGACAGTACCTCCGCTTCATGATCAACCACTGTCATTAACAATACAAGGTGCTACCCTTCGGTCTTGCCTCCTCTCCAAGAGTGTTCACCAAGTGTCTGATTGTGGTGGCTGCTTTTCTCCGCTCTCATAATCTTCAGGTCTTTCCTTACCTGGTCGACTGGTTAATCAAGGCCAATTCATCTCAGACAGTGCTCCTGGCCACCAACCAAACCATCATGTTTCTACAACTTCTGGGGTTCGAGATCAATCTACCCAAATCTCATCTCATCCCCACTCAGAGACTTCAATTCATTGGAGCGATGCTGGACACAGTCCTCATGAGAGCGTTTCTGCCGTCCAACCGTCTTCAAACTCTTCAATCTCTATGTCAGCAGGTGCTTCCACAACGTTCCATCTCTGCCAAGCAAATGATGATACTCTTGGGTCACATGGCCTCCACAGTTCATGTCACACCCTTCGCACGTCTTCACCTGCGCACTCCTCAATGGACCCTAGCTACCCAGTGGTCCCAAGCGACGGATCCTTTCTCACGACACATATTTGTGACATCATCTCTTCGTCAGTCTCTACAATGGTGGTTGATGTCCTCAAATCTATCCAGAGGTCTTCTGTTCCATCTACCTCCTCATCAACTTGTCATCACCACCGACGCCTCCCCTTATGTCTGGGGGACTCATTTGAACGAGTTCCAAACTCAAGGACTTTGGACAGCCCAGGAAATGAAGCATCACATCAATTTCCTGGAACTCAGAGCAATGTTTTATGCTCTCAAGGCCTTCCAACATCTTCTCTTTCCTCAAGTCCTCCTGCTGTGCACAGACAATCAAGTTGCGATGTACTACATCAACAAGCAGGGTGGGACAGGCTCTCGCCTCTTGTGCCAGGAAGCCCAGAAGATTTGGGCTTGGGCCACAGATCACCAATTATTCCTGAAAGCTATCTACATTCAGGGAGAACAGAATTCCTTAGCGGACAAACTCAGCAGAATTCTCCAACCTCACGAGTGGACTCTCGATCCTTTAACTCTACAGTCCATTTTCGCTCAGTGGGGCACTCCTCAGATAGACCTCTTTGCAGCTCCGCAAAATCACCAGCTGCCCCTCTTCTGCTCCAGACTCTTCTCTCCTCACCGTCTGGCAGCGGATGCATTTCTCCTGGATTGGTCCAATCTGTTCCTGTATGCTTTCCCTCTGCTACCACTCATGTTACGAACCTTGTTCAAGCTCCAGAGGGAACAGGCCACCATGATTCTCATCGCTCCACGATGGCCCATGCAACATTGGTTCTCCCTTCTACTTCAACTCAGTTCCAAGGAGCCTATGCTTCTTCCACTGTTTCCTTCTCTGCTTACGCAACATCAGCAGACCCTTCTACATCCCAACCTCCAGTCTCTGCACCTGACAGCTTGGTATCTCTCGGGCTAACTTCGAATGATTCTCTTTTGTCTCAGCCCATTCGTTCTATTCTGGATGCCTCCAGGAAACCGGCCACTCTGCAATGTTACCATCAGAAGTGGACAAGATTTTCTTCCTGGTGTCTTCTTCATCATCATGATCCTACGTCCCTTGCAGTGGAGACCTTGTTGGATTACCTTCTCTCTTTGTCTGACTCTGGTCTCAAGTCTACTTCCATCAGGGTCCACCTCAGTGCTATTGCTGCTTTTCATGAGCCAGTTCATGGAAAACTTCTCTCAGCTCATCCTTTGGTGTCCAGATTCATACGAGGTCTTTTCAATGTGAAGCCACTTCTTAAAGCTCCCCCTGTAGTCTGGGATCTCAATGTGGTTCTCTCCGCCTTAATGAAGCCTCCATTTGAACCTTTGGCTACGACTCCTTTCAAGTTTCTCACTTGGAAAGTGGTCTTCCTTATTGCTCTAACCTCTGCCAGGAGGGTCAGTGAGCTACATGCACTAGTTGCGGATCCACCTTTTACAGTCTTTCATCATGACAAGGTGGTTCTGCGTACACATCCAAAGTTTCTCCCTAAGGTTGTCTCTGAGTTCCATCTCAACCAATCCATTGTTCTGCCTGTCTTCTTTCTGAAACCTCACTCTCATTCTGGAGAACAGGCTCTGCATACTTTGGACTAGTAAGTGGGCTTTAGCTTACTATTTAGAGCGTACTAAGCCCCACAGATCATCTCCCCAACTCTTTCTGTCCTTTGATCCGAATAACTTGGGACGTCCTGTTTCTAAACTTACGTTGTCAAATTGGCTTGCAGCGTGCATTTCATTCTGTTATGCTCAGTCTGGACTGACACTGGAAGGTTCTGTCACGGCCCATAGAGTTTGGGCTATGGCAGCATCTGTGGCTTTCCTCCGTTCCACGCCTATTGAGGAAATCTGCAAAGCTGCTACTTGGTCCTCAGTTCATACTTTTACATCTCACTATTGTCTGGATGCATTCTCCAGACGGGATGGACACTTCGGCCAATCTGTTTTGCAAAATTTGTTTTCCTAATGGCCAACCTTCCCTCCATCCCTCTTTTTGTTAGCTTGGAGGTCACCCATCAGTCAAGAATATGCTGCCTGCTTGTCCTGGGATAAAGCACAGTTACTTACCGTAACAGGTGTTATCCAGGGACAGCAGGCAGATATTCTTGCGTCCCACCCACCTCCCCGGGTTGGCTTCTTAGCTGGCTTATCCTAACTGGGGACCGCGCACCTCCGTCGGGCGGGAAGGCACTCGCGCGTGTGCGGTGCGGCCTGCGAGAACTTTCCAAGTTCTTAGAGTGCAATCACTTTAAAATTGTCCGTACCGGGGCTCCGTCGGTGCCGTCACCCATCAGTCAAGAATATCTGCCTGCTGTCCCTGGATAACACCTATTACGGTAAGTAACTGTGCTTTCTCGTCTACATCACCCAGCAATTATTTCATTTACTTTATTTACCCAGCAATTATTTCATTTACTCATTATTATTTATTTCATTTACTTTATTGTATTTGAATTTCATCTAACTTCTATTTTGGACATTTACTCTGAGAAGTCTTGGTTCTAGTATTATATTGTTATCAGAGATTGTAAACAAAATATACTTATTCCTTACAGACTATGATTTTTAAAGAAGTGTAGTGATTCTTTAGGCTGGACATCAAATTGCTTGTAAAAAGGGGGAGGGAGCACTTGAGAGTTTTGACCAAGATGGAGGCTTAGGAGTGATTCTCCCAAATCTCACCTTTAATTTCAAGATGAACTCTAACTTTTTTGATACTCAAATTGTGTTTTTGATTTGTCTTATTGCCAGCGGTAAACAAAGCAAGAGTGAAAACGCATTTGTCATGGATTCTGTTACTAAGTGAGTGGAACCAGAATCTCTGTCGCCCTACAAATCAACTAATGAGAGTAGGAATCTTTTGGCGCTAACTGACCAATTACAACATATTACCCAAATGCTTATCGGTAATAGTGTGAATGTAAAAGGAATAAACAGGATTTTTATCAACTGAATTCTTGCTTCCTATTCTTTGAAAATAGGATTGAGTTGCTGGAAAAATGTGTGATTGAGTTAGATGATCAATCCTCCTATGCCAAAAATCAGCTAAGATGGTGCTGGAATTACAAACAACTATTGAAGATACAGGAAATCGAAACTGATATAATAGCATCAGAATCTTAAGTTTTCTTGACATTGTGGAGAACAAAGACCCATTCAAATTTCTACAAGAATTTTTATCTAAATTTTTGAAGCTGAATTTTCAACACACAGAATGGGAGCCTGTTTAGGAAAGAAATTAAGACCCTGATTTTTAAACAGGCTTTTGTGGTATGCTGAATATATAAGTGACATTGGGCCTGATGGGGACTTTTGCATATTTTCGTGGACCTATTTTTGGATTCTTTTTATAATATTATTTGTATTGTTTGAATGTTTAATTATGTATCTACAGACCTAGAACAGTGGTCTTCACTAATTTTTATGCTGGGGCCACTTGGCATTCAAATGAGCTGCCAGTGTGTGTCTATCACTTCCAGCCTGCCTTCAAACTTTTTATTGGAAGTAGGTGTTTACAAATGCATTCTCTTCTATTGAGAAATATCCTTCAAGCATGTAGCTCTTCCTCCCATCTGCTTCCTCCTTTCTGACCTAAGCTTGGAGAGAGAAGCAGAGAATATGGGGGGGGGGAATCATAATTACAATGGGGGCCACGCCAGAGGTTTCCAAGGGCCACCATTGGCCCCCGAACTTTGCATTGAAGAACACTGGCCTAGACCTTTATGATTGTCCAGTAGAAAGGTTCCTAAATAAATAAATTGAAAGCTCCAATGTTATTGTTTTGTGCTTTCCTCAAGTATTTGAAACATTACAATCTGCTACATGCTGTTAATCACTTATGTACATTGGATTGTTATACTTCCAGAATTCACAAAAAGAACTGTGGACATTCAAAAGAAATTCCTAGCATTAAAACCCTGGCTCAAATCCTTAGATGCAAGGTATAGTCTGCGAGCTCAAAACAATAAATAAATTGGAGAAAAATTATATTCATAAATTCACCTAACTTATAATATATCAAAATAAAGTGAATGTAATTATAAATTATTCATCAAAAAATAAAAAATATATATAATAAAATATGTATTAGAGTGCTCAGTGTGAAATCTTATTCAAAACCAACAGGTTTAAGGAATAAAGATGTATTGTAACTACATCATTGCACTCACCTGCCTACCTACCCTTCAATACTGGTTAAATCAAATCTGACTCAAAAGATATCAAGCCGTGTAAAAAGTACTTAGCTGGATCCTGAAGAAGATGAGATCAGATGATAAATACAAAGTCCAATGTTGTTACACTCATCTTCACAAGATGGAAATATAAGTATGTGTACTTGTAGGTTGTTGCAGGTGCTAACAATCATGCAACGAACTAATCCATATTGGTAACGCTGGCTTTGAAAAAAGTATTATAAAGTATTATAAAGTATTTTTGAGTTTATACGTTCTTTTTGATATATGTTATTTGTTTGTTAACTGCATTTTTTCATATGTTTTGTTTAGTTTACATTGTTTCCTCCTGATGAAGCAATTCATAGTGAAACACGATCGGTGTTGAGGAGATTTTGGATATTTCAACTTTTTCACGTAGTGGAGTTTTGGAGTTTTTGGATACTTGGTGATTTTTGTAGAAGCAGTTAAAACAACTTTTTTGTTTTGGGGACTCACTTTTATAATACTTTTTTCAAAGCCAGCGTTACCAATATGGATTAGTTCGTTGCATGATTGTTAGCACCTGCAACAACCTACAAGTACACATACTTATATTTCCATCTTGTGAAGATGAGTGTAACAACATTGGACTTTGTATTTATCATCTGATCTCATCTTCTTCAGGATCCAGCTAAGTACTTTTTACACGGCTTGATATCTTTTGAGTCAGATTTGATTTAACCAGTATTGAAGGGTAGGTAGGCAGGTGAGTGCAATGATGTAGTTACAATACATCTTTATTCCTTAAACCTGTTGGTTTTGAATAAGATTTCACACTGAGCACTCTAATACATATTTTATTATATATATTTTTTATTTTTTGATGAATAATTTATAATTACATTCACTTTATTTTGATATAGTCTGCTAGCTTCCACATGTATGAAGGTCAAACATAGAAATGCCAAAAAACTTTCGTGCATAAGACATAAGACATAAGAATTGCCGCTGCTGGGTCAGACCAGTGGTCCATCGTGTCCAGCAGTCCGCTCATACGGCGGCCCTCTGGTCAAAGACCAGCGCCCTAACTGAGACTAACCCTACCTGTGTACGTTCTGGTTCAGCAGGAACTTGTCTAACTTTGTCTTGAATCCCTGGAGGGTGTTTTCCCCTATGACAGACTCCGGAAGAGCATTCCAGTTTTCTACCACTCTCTGGGTAAGAAGAACTTCCTTACGTTTGTACGGAATCTATCCCCTTTCAATTTTAGAGAGTGCCCTCTCGTTCTTCCTACCTTGGAGAGGGTGAACAACCTGTCCTTATCTACTAAGTCTATTCCCTTTAGTACCTTGAATGTTTCAATCATGTCCCCTCTCAATCTCCTCTGTTCAAGGGAGAAAAGACCCAGTTTCTCTAATCTTTCACTGTATGGAAACTCCTCCAGCCCCTTAACCATTTTAGTCGCTCTTCTCTGGACCCTTTCAAGTAGTACCGTGTCCTTCTTCATGTACGGCGACCAGTGCTGGATGCAGTATTCCAGGTGAGGGCGCACCATAGTCCGTACAGCAGCATGATAACCATCTCCGATCTGTTCGTGATCCCCTTCTTTATCATTCCTAGCATTCTGTTCGCCCTTTTCACCGCCGCAGCCGCGCATTGCGCGGACGGCTTCATTGACTTGTCAATCAGATCTCCCAAGTCTCTTTCCTGGGATGTCTCTCCAAGTACCGCCCCAGACATCCTGTATTCATGCATGGGATTTTTGTTGCCGACATGCATCACTTTACACTTATCAACAATGAACTTCATTTGCCATGTCAATGCCCATTTCTCGAGCTTGATTATGTCACGTTGCAGATCTTCGCAATCCCCCTGTGTCTTCACTATTCTGAATAACTTTGATTTGTCCGCAAATTTAATCACCTCACTCATCGTACCAATGTCTAGATCATTTATAAAGATGTTGAAGAGCACAGGTCCAAGCACCGAGCCCTGTGGCACCCCACTGGTGACGCTCTTCCTGTCTGAGTATTGTCCATTTACCCCCACTCTCTGTTTCCTATGCTCCAGCCAGTTTTTACTCCACGTGAGTATTTCACCCTCAATTCCATGGCTCGCAATTTTCCGAAGTAGTCGTTCATGTGCAACTTTGTCGAACGCCTTCTGAAAATCCAGATATACAATGTTGACCAGGTTACTCTTGTCTATCTGCCTGTTTACTCCCTCGAAGAAGTGCAGCAAGTTCGTCAAGCAAAATTTGCCTTTGCTGAAACCATGCTGGCTGGTCCTCATCAGACCATGTCCGTCAAGGTGATCAATGATGCGGTCCTTTATCAGCGCCTCTACCATCTTTCCTGGTACTGAGGTCAAACTCACCGGTCTGTAGTTTCCCGGATCTCCCCTCGAACCTTTTTTGAAGATCGGCGTAACATTCGTCACCTTCCAGTCTTCTGGAATCTTTCCAAATTTGATCGACAGATTGGCTATAGTTGAAGCAGTTCAGCTATAGTCCCTTTCAGTTCCCTCGGATTGGTGCCGTCTGGTCCCGGGGATTTATTACTCTTGAGCCTATCGAAATGCCTGCATACCTCTTCTAGACTGATCATCAATCCTGTCAGTTTCCCGTCTTTGTTTCTAGCATATAGCCTGATGGGTTCCAGTATGTTGTGTATATCCTTTTCGGTAAATACAGATGCAAAAAAATGTGTTCAGTTTGTTGACGATTGCTTTGTCCTCCTTTAGCAGTCCCTTTATTCCATGGTCATCCAACGGTCCCACTGCTTTCTTCACAGGTCATTTACCCTTAATATATCGAAAGAACGGTTTGAAGTTTTTCGCCTCCTTGGCTATTTTTTCCTTGTGGTCTCTTTTGCTGCTCTGAAGTAATATATAGTATACAAGAACAAGAATCCATCACTATAACTACAGTGTAATGTATTTCAACATGCTCAACTCTGATATACAGCTTTTTCATAGCATTAGGGCTGTAAGAGTCATTACTCCTAGTCTATGCTCACCTTTGATAAAACCTGACTGAGCCATATGCTAATCATTTACTCCTTTGGCTAAGAAATCTAAAATATTTCTTTTCATTTCCATTCTGCTAAGAATTAGAAGAATTATGAATACAACATGCTTTTTAGAACTTTATTTCACTTTTGTAGTCATACTTCTACATTATGCAATATGAGTTTACATCTCTTGAATAGCAAGGATGATGAACAAGATCTTATAATATGATCTTATGGTTAGAGAGAAAACACTAGATGTTGTGTATTTAGATTTTAGCAAAGCCTTTGACAGTGTTCTACATAGGCGTCTTAATAAGTAATCTGAGTACCCTCTGTATGGGCCTCAAAGAAATGGACTGGGTCAGGAATTAGTTGAGTGGAAGGCGACAGAGGGTAGTGGTCATTGGAGACCGCTCTGAGGAAAGGGATGTTACCAGTGGTGTGCCTCCATGTTCTGTTCTTTTTAATATTTTTGAAAGCGATATTATTGAAAGGCTGTCTGGTAAGATTTCCCTCTTTGCAGATGATAACCAAAATCTGCAATGGAATAGACACCCCTGATTGTGTGAATAACATGATGAAGGACCTAGTGAAGCTTGAGGAATGGTCTGAAGTTTGGCAGCTAAGATTTAATACTAAGAAATGCAAGGTCATGCATTTGGGCAAAACCTGAGGGAACAGTACAGTTTAGGGGGTGAAGAACTTTTGTGCACGAAAGAGTAGTGGAACTTGAATGTGATGATCTTAAGGTGTCAGATACAGAAAAGTCCAACAGAGGAAAAACCCATGAGGAAATAACCAATGAAGAAAGTGGGATTGAACAATGGACTTCTAATAAAAAGCCAGGAGTAATTGAATCAGTTTATTATATAAATCCACAAGGATTTTGACCTAACTTAGCACCGTGTTTCAGCATACGCACTCCTGTCTTAGAGGTCAAAAATGCTTTGGGCTCCTTTTACAAAGCTGCGCTAGCGGGTTTAATGCGCGTGACTTTTTATCACGTGCTAACCCCTGCGCTGGCCGAAAAACTACCGCCTGCTCAAGAGGAGGCAGTAGCGGCTAGCGTGGTCGGCGGTTTAGCACGCATTAAACCGCTAACGCACCTTCGTAAAAGGAGCCCTTTATTAAACAACACATAAAAGTGCAAATACATAAATAAAAGTAGGTATGATATACAGTACTCCCCCGAAATTTGCAGGGGTTCTGTTCCAGAACCCCCCGAGAATTTTGAAAAAAACATGAATGCGGTTTTTAGGCAGGGGAGATAGGAGAGGGCAGCTGGAGAGGCAGGAGAGGGCAGCTGGAGTGCCGGCGGGTGAAGGAAATCATTTGCGGTCTGCTCCGACCGCCTCTTCCTGTAGCTTTGACACGCAGCTCCTGCCTGACTTTACTACAGGAAGAGGTGGTCGGAGCAGACCGCGAATGATTGGATTCACGAATTTGCGGCGGAATACTATACAACCGTAATATCATAAATTATAAATAAATATTCAAAATGATATTAAACCCATAAATTCAAACACAAAATGCAAAAAAGATTATTAGAATACATAAAACATGCTTCTGCAAAAATTTGATTACTTATACATTTAGGACCCCTTTTATGAAGCCGTGTTAGGCTTTTTTATTGCCGGCCTTGGCAGAATTAGCTCCAACTCTCATAGGAATTCGATGAGTGTCTGAGCTTTTACTGCCATGGCCGGCAGTAAAAAAAAACTAACGTGGCTTCATAAAATGGAGGAGTTAGTAAATAAAAAATTGAGTATGAACAAAGTACAGACAGACCAAGTAGGCCACCTAGATCCCAGGGTGATGTAGAAACAATTACAAATCAATTATTTTCTCCCAAGTAAGAGTAAAGTACATCTGGAAACACAACATCTATTTTATGGCCTTCCTGGTACCCCCAGTGAACAAAAGGGGCTTTTATATACCATAGGAAAGGAATTTAGAGATAAAGAAACGTCAAGAAAGTTTATTACTTAATCTAAAGGTTAGCATAGTTAATGAATATGTATATTCTTCATGTTAAAGACTCCTATAAATTTCTAGCTTTTGTAATAGCATGGCAAGGTACTTTGCTTAGCCTGATCTGAATTTTATGACGGTCAGTGCAAATTCCTCCCATTTCTTTTGTTCTTATGTTCCTTTCTTTTGTTTTGTCTTTCTCCCTTTGTCTGTGTGCCAGGAATTGTGTGTATGTGTGTAGAGAGCATATTATAATAGTGTTTTTTTTGTAGTGCTTTGTCTCCTGGGAGGTGGGCTATAAAATTTCTATTATTATCTACCGTACTTAAACTTTTTAGTATATAAACTTGTGTTCTCTTCCTCTACATATCCTTAGAGGTTAGGGTGGACTTTTAGGCCCGGATTCTTGAACTGGCCTGGATTTTCTAGGCACCAGTAGGCGCCTATACCTCTGTTAAAAATGCCATCCAAACGGCATTTTTAACCAAGATTTGAGGCACATACCAGTGCCTAGAAAATTGGTGCTGGAATCATGTGTACATAAGTGCTTTAGGCCGCCGAATGTCTAAGTAGGCATGACCAGTGCCGGAAGTGACATTAGGTGACCTAAAGCACCTTTGTAGGCGTGATTCATGCTTATCTTTTGTGTTGGCATGATTACGAAACTGGCGCTGATATGTGATTGGCACGCAATCAGCGGTTGCCGATATTGCTGCCGATTCAAGAATCTGGGCCTTAGGCTATAAGATTTTTCTACTTGTAATTTCTTTTGTGTATAACATATTCTGCTATTTCTTTGAGTGTGTGAGAACTTCAGCTAATCTAAGAATAAAAGAGAAAAGACCTTGAGTTTTGTCAGTGCACAGATGTATGCATGAGTGAATAGTTTGGGTGTTGTTAGAATCTGGATGTGTGGGACACAAGGATAGACCTTGGGGCCCCGTTGTGACCCTTGGGAGCCTGTCTAGTGCCCCACATTATCCTAACTTGCTACACAGCGTTTAAACTACCCTCGCTATGCCACTGGTCCTTGCTTTATGACTTGTAAGTCAGCTCAAATTTGTTTCTGCTTAAATCGCTTTCACATCCTCTTTCCTACCCCTAGTAATATTGGTTAGCAGGGATGAGTTGTAAAAATCTGCTGTGGCTGACCACATCAGACAATGGGCAGGTGATTGTCTAATTTGGTAAAGTGAAAAAGTAACATAACTATCTTGATAATCTAAAATATGAAAAGATGTGTTGTTCTCTTTTTGCAGGGGTAATATGGTAGTGAGAGAATTCCCAACAGATGTTCTATTTGATGTGAATGCAATTGTAGCTAATGTTTTATTGTAAGTAAAGACATATCTATGCCTTCAATTTTAATCTATATCTGCTTGAAGAGCAGAGTTTTGTGATAACATTAAGCAAGTGTGTTTCTTTCTGCCAGATTGCAGGATTAATTTTCATCTGGATAAAATATTTTCCACTGGAGGGATTAAGGCATGTCCTTGTCCCATCCCCTCGAGCTTGGTCCCCATCCTCGTCCCGTTCCCATGAGCTCGGTCCCCATCCATGCCCCAACCCCACAAACCATCTGATCCCATCCACACAAGCCTCGAATAGTTTTATACTGAACTTATTTTATTAAAGTATAAAAAGAAACAATATTCTGTACAATTGTCATTTTATAAATCAAAGTTCTGGCTGCCGAACCAGAGAAAGATCTTCAGTTGGCAGGCTTTGTTAAAAAAGTTTATC
This sequence comes from Geotrypetes seraphini, assembly GCF_902459505.1. Classification (NCBI taxonomy): domain Eukaryota; kingdom Metazoa; phylum Chordata; class Amphibia; order Gymnophiona; family Dermophiidae; genus Geotrypetes; species Geotrypetes seraphini. Next base: position 136,563,687 of record NC_047090.1, on the reverse strand, counting down.
AACACAACTAATATACTACTTTATCCTAAAGCCCAAAAAAAGAAATAGAAATTTGTTTTTCTACCTTTGTTGTCTCTTTTCTGCTTTCCTCATCTTCTCTTCATTCATTCCCTTCCATCCACTGCCTGCCTTCTCTCTGCCTCTTTCATATGCTCTGTTTCTGTGCCTCTCCCCCCCCCCCCCACTATTGGTCTGGCACCCATCTTCTTCCCTCTGCTCCCCCCATAGTCTGGCATCTCTGTCTTCTTCCCTTCCATCTTTCCTTCCTTTTTTTTTTCTTTATCCTTCCCTTCCATCCAGTTCCCTCCAGTTTCTGTTCCATTCTTTCAAGTTCAAGTTTCAAGTTTATTAAATTTTGATTTTACGCAATATCAAATATTTCAATGCATATTACATAATTGTAATGTACAATAGAAACCAGGGATGACAAATACAAATAAGACAAAATACAGACTAATCATTATGTTCTATTAATACAAATTGAAACAAGTAGGTAAAAGGTGGAAATACAATTTAAATAATTTATAATATTAATAAAAAAGAAAAAAAAAAAGGGAACAATTAAGGTTTGTACATAAGGGTAGGGGAAGTGTAATATTAGGAATAATTAATCGGTTTAATATTAGAAAAATTTTAATATAAAGAGTGTAAAAAGATCCAGATTAATATTAATGATAATTTGATAGAAAAGAAAAAAAGAGAATTAAGATTAAAAACACTTATAGTTTCTATATTGATGTTCTGCTCATTTGATTCCTTAAAGAACAAGTATTGTGTTTATTACGATTACTATCTATGTATTGATTGCATCTCTCAGACTAATCTATTCCCTCGAAAAATATGACCACATAACTAACGCCTACCTAGACTCACATTGGCTACCGATTAGAGCCAGAATCCAATTCAAACTATACTGTCTAATCTTCAAAGTACTCAACGGTACAGCACCTGCCTATCTAATCGATCGTCTAAACCGTAACCTTCCACCCAGAATAAGAAGAACACTGACACCATTCTCATACCCACCACTCAACGGCACTCATCGCAAAAAGCTTTATGATAACCTCATAGCAACACATGCAGCAAAACTCGAACCCTCCATAACCAGATTGTTAACCTCAACATCTGACTTCAAAGCATTCCGTAAAGAAATCAAAACACTACTTTTCAAAAAGCATATTCAAAACACCTAATCACTCTCCTCTTCCACGTACACCGACCAGGTTTACCCACTCCCTGGCACCATACCCTCAACCGACCAAAAAAAAAAAAAAAAAAAAATCATATTACCTACCAACGCCTGGAAAAGATTTGATATGTAATGTAATATAACTACTTTCATCCAATGTTACTAAGACTATACTCATTCTGTTACTATGTCTTACCCTAAATGTCATGTACCCTCCTGGAAATGTCCAGCTTCTTCTTATGTAATCCGCTTTGAACCGCAAGGTACAAGCGGAATAGAAATCACTAATGTAATGTAATGTAATGTAATGTAATCTTTATAAAGAATGCTTTTCAGACTGCGTTTGAATTTGACTAGTGATGTTTCGTTCTGTAAGTAAATAGGTAAATTGTTCCACAGTTGGGGTGCTTGTACAGAAAATATAGTTGTTCTTCTTGTCCCAATTATTTTTAAAGAAGGAATAGTTAGTAGGTTTTGTTGCGTTGATCTCAGCGTCCTTAGTGAAGAGTAAGGGATTAGTAATCTGTCCAGAAATAATGGCTCGTGTGTTTGTTGGATTTTAAATGTTAATAATGCGATTTTAAACGTAATTCTGTGTATAATAGGTAGCCAGTGTGCATCTTGTAAGAGAGGTGTAACATGATCATATTTTTTTGAGTTTGTTATAATTTTTATAGCTGTATTTTGTATTATTTGTAGTCTTCTTATTTCTTTATGAGTTATGCCGCAGTATAAAGAATTACAATAATCTAAACTAGAAATGATTAGGGAGTGGATGAGAATATTAAGTGCTTCTGGTTTAAGAACTTTTGCTATTGATCTGATAAGTCGCAATTTGTTGAAACAGTTTTTGACAACTGTACTAATTTGATTATGATAGCTTAATTCTTGGTCCAAGGTTACTCCCAATATTTTTGTTTTATTTACTTGTTGAAGGGGAATATCGTTTAATAATATCTGAGATGAAAATTGTTCTTTGAGATCTTTTTTCCAGGGGAAAAACATCACTGAAGATTTTGTTGGATTCAGCACTAACATATTATCTTTAAGCCATTGGCTTATTTGTGTTAACTTGTTATTTATGGATATTATCTCATTTGAGTCTAATGGGTTTAAAGGGTGAAGCAATTGTATATCATCTGCATATGCAAATGTAGAAAATCCAATAGATTGACTAAGCGTCAGTAGAGGAGCCAAAAAAATATTAAATAAAAGCGGTGAAAGAATTGAACCTTGTGGAATTCCAAATGAATTGGTGAAATTATTAGATGTTGAATTATTAAACACTACTTTTGCTGAGCGATCTTGAAAATATGATTTAAGCCAGTCTAGCACCTGTCCTGAAATGCCGATTGAAGAAAGTCTATTAATTAGTAAATGATGATCTATAGTGTCAAATGCTGCGGATAAATCAAGTGAAATCAGAATTATTGATTTATGGTGATCTAAATGGTATTGTATGTTGGTTGTAAGTCCTATCATTGAGTGTTCGGTTGAATGATTTGCTCTGAATCCAGTTTGATTTGGGTGTAGTATATGTGTTTTTTCAATAAAGTTAGTTATCTGATTAAAAATGACTTTTTCTATTAATTTAGTGAGGAATGGCAAATTGGCTATTGGGCGATAATTTGATATTTCCGAGGTTGATTCTTTGGGATTTTTTATTTTTGGTCGTATAATAGCTTCTTTCCATTCTTTAGGAATGTACCCTATAGTTAAACTTGATTCTATCATGCATCGGATAAAAGGGCCAAAGAAAGAAAAATGCCGTTTCAATATAAAAGGGGAAATAGTATGAATATCTGTTCCTTTTGTGTTAATTTTTCCTAGAAGAGATTTAAGATCCTCAATGGAGGGTATAATGAAATTTGTGCATTTGGAAGTAGGTATTGTTTGTACTTGAAACTTGAAACTTGAAAACTTGAAACTTGAAACTTGACAAAAAGCCCACAAATATATTTTTTTATTGTCTTTTTTTTTTTTTTTTAAATAGAAACTATATAAACAAAAGTAAAAAACTAGAAAAAAGAAACGTGAAGTGGGAAGGCAATGCCAACTGAACAGAGCCCAGTCAAAAAGAAACTTCTTTGCTCCGTGGAAAATGAACTGAGGTACCACGAGTGGGCGTCGGGTAGGAAGGCATTCACAAAGTTTCTTAAAACTTACAGTGACAGTATACTTTTCATACTGTCCGTATTGGGCTCCATGGATGACATCACCCATATGTGAGAATATGTTGTCTGCTTGTCCTAGGATAACTTATATACTCAAATATAAACCTATCCAAATATAAACTGAGATACCATTTTTGCCCCCTTTTTTAGAGGAAAAATGTTAACTTGAATATAAACCGGAGGGTTTATATTCTACCTCCTCTTGCCTTCCTTGTAGTGCCCTACCAGATTCCCAATAATCTTCCGCCACTGCTGCAAACCCCCTCTGAACCGACAAACTTCAGCATGTACCTACCCCCACCGACTGGCAGCTAGTGCCCCCTTCCTCCCTCCTAAGCAAGAGTAACCCCCCCCCCAGACCACTGTGATTTCCTGGTGGTCTAGCCATGTTTCTTATGTTTTGCCTACTTAATATGAGATAATCTTTGTGAGAACTAGTTATTTCTTTCTTCTCCAACCTACATTGGACTACTAATATTCAATGTGCAATTCCCATCCAAGTCAGAAATATGAACTGCTTTTGAAAATTCAGTTTGTATGCCGTATTTGAAGTGGCTGAGAAAACATGACTAAACTCCAGTGTGCATCAGCCTAATGGTAGCAAGGACATGGTGCTTCATCTATTCTTAGGCTGCACAAATTAGAAAGAAATTTACCTCCGCCTCCTTTAACTAAGCTGCAGTAGAGCACTAAATTCTCCGACGCTCATAGAATTCCTATGAGCGGCAGAGCAGCATCAGAGCATTTAGAGCCTCAGGCAGCGGTTGAAACCTAGTTAAAGAGGGCTTTAGTGATTAATACTTCAGAATTAACTTTAGTGATTAATACTTCAGAATTAACAGTGTGTTCCAAGATCATAACCATGGCTTGGTTGTCAGGTGTACTGTACTCTGAAGCTTCATGGTATTATTTATACATATGTTAGAACATCATGACATCAGTGTGCTTGTGGCAAGTCCAGGACTGGTTTCCCTGGACTCTACACACTTTTGGCTTCAAATTGGCACTCATTTGGAAGGTATAACACAAGCTTTATTATTCACAGTTCAGTTTTATAGATAATAAAGTTGGCTTACCTCTGCCAGCCCTTATCATAGCCTCACCCAGGCTACTTTCTCTCTCTCTCAGCAAACCCCCTTCTGGAAGGTCAGTACTCCCCAAGGCTTTGTTCCAACCAAAAGCTAGGGAAGTTGGACTTTGCTCCTCTTCCTGGGAATTCTCTTGCTGCGAGACCTCCTTTAACTCATCTCAGGCTCAAGCATATGAGGGCCATTCAAAAAGTATCAGACCTTTATTCATAAAAAATACTAATTCAGATATAACAATCTTATACTAATCTCCTTTAAAGTAGTCCCCTTGGGCTGCCACCCACTTCTTCCAACGGTCCTGTCACTCTCAGAAGCCACACTGGAACGCCTCTTTTGAGATTGCTTACAACTGGTCCATCACATTCTGCATGATGTCTTCTCTTGACTGAAATCTGGTCCCTTTCAGGGGCATTTTCAGCTTGGGAAAAACCAGAAGTCAAACAGAGCCATGTCAGGAGAGTAGGGAGTCTGAGGAATCACAGGTGTATTGTGTTTGGCCAGGAAACTGCGTATCAGATGTGAAGAATGGGCAGGTGCGTTATCGTGATGGAGCTGCCAATTGCCCACTGCCCACAGTCCAGATGTTTACGTCTCAAAGCGTCATAAAGGCGACGCCGAACCTCTTGGTAGTATCCCTTGGTGATGGTTGTGCTGTGTGGTGTGTACTTGTGATGAACCATGCCACTGGAGTCAAAGAAGACAGCATGACTTTGACATTGCTGCAGACTTATCTTGCTTTTTTTTGGCCTTGGGGATGTTGAATGTTTCCATTGTGATGACATCAACTTGGTTTCTGGGTCGTACCCATAAACCCAGGACTCATCACCAGTGATCACTGTGCTGAGGAAGTTGGTATCACTGTTCACAGTCTCCAGCATGTCCTGTGCGGAGTTGCTTCTGCTCGATCATTAGCAGCTTTGGCACAAACTTTGCTGAAATTCTCCTGAAGCCCAAATCCTCAGTCAAAATGGAATGAACTGATCCAACGCTGATGCTCACCTCATCTGCAAGTTCTCTGATCGTGATTCGATAATCCTGCATCATCAGGATCCTCACTAGGTCAATGACAATCTCATTTCTGGATGTTGAGGGCCTACCAGAATGTGCTTCATTCGCCACTTATGTGCTGCCATCTCTGAAGCAGTTGTACCACTCCTTTATCTGTGTGGTGCCCATTGCTTCGTCCCCGAAGGCCTGTTGAATCTTGTCGATCATTTCCACTTGGGAATCGCCAAGCTTTACACAAAATTTAATGCAGTAGCATTGTTCAATTTCTTCACTCATCGGCAGTCTGCCGGTGACTGACAGCTTCTGTAGGTGGGAAAACTTCAAGCATGCGCATTAAGGTCGTCTACTTACATGCACCAAACCACGTCTGATACTTTTTGAACGGCCCTCGTATATTCCCCATCTTGCCTGTGGCTCGGCCCCTGTGGCTCAGCACAATTGCCACAGTTCCTCTAAGGTGGCTCAGCTCTGAGCTGCTGAACCCAGTGCATCCTGGGATGTATAATTTATCCCCTCTCTGGCTAGTGCTCCTGCTGCTCAGTGGTATATGTAGCATTGGAGAGGGAAAACTCTTTAATCCTTCACAGTGCCACTATAGTAAATTACTGGGTGATACGTATACTGAGGAAAGGAAAAAGAGAAATGAGACATTTGCTCTTTAGTTTGGAATTTAAACCTATATAATAAAACCCTAGAGCGCGCATGCACTCTTGAAACTTCGTTATTCCTGCCGCTATGATTTCTGATCCGTGGCCGCGTTCCATTTTAGAACTCTGGCCACTCCCCTCCTCCTGCCCTCACTCCAACCCGAAGCAAGTTCGAACACACCTCCCGCCCTCACCTCACCAATCCGAAGCAAGCTCGAACACACCTCCCGCCCTCGCTCATCGCTGCTGCCGCCACCGCTAATCCTCCTGTTCGGGGCAGCCTGCGATCGTGGCCGGCTTTGGCGGGCCTCGCGGGCTGCTTTCCGGCCTCGGTGGCACGTTCTCTCTGATACACGGGATCGCGTTGGGGGAGCGTGCTTCCAGGTTGGAGAGCGGCCTGCGAGGTTCACTGGGGCCGGCCACCACGATCGCGGCCTGCTTTGAAGAGGAGCAAGCCAGAAGACGCCGAGATGGAAGGAGAGTAAGCAGGGGGATCAATACAGGGGGCCAGAGGGAAAGGGGGCTGCTTTGGGGGGAGGGGTGTGCTGAGGGGAGACAGAAGGGGCCATGGAGAGATAGGGAGAGGGAAAGGGGGCTGCTTTGGGAGGGAGGTGTGCTGGGGACAGACAGTTTTGCTCTGGGGGGAAGACAGAAGGGGCCATGGAGAGACAGAGAGAGGGAAAGGGGGCTGCTTTGGGGAGGGGTGTGCTGGGGGAGACAGAAGGGGCTATGGAGAGATAGGGAGAGGGAAAGGGGGCTGCTTTGGGGGGGAGGTGTGCTGGGGACAGACAGTTTTGCTCTGGGGGAAGACAGAAGGGGCCATGGAGAGACAGGGAGAGGGAAAGGGGGCTGCTTTGGGGGAGGGGTGTGCTGGGGGGAGACAGAAGGGGCCATGGAGAGATAGGAAAAAGGAAAGGGGGCTGCTTTGGGGGTAGGTGTGCTGGGGACAGACTGTTTTGCTCTGGGGGAAAACAGAAGGGGCCATGGAGAAATAGGGAGAGGGAAAGGGGGCTGCTTTGGTTGGGAGGTGTGTTGGGAACAGACAGCTTTGCTCTGGGGGGAAGACAGAAGGTGCCATGGAGAGACATGGAGAGGGAAAGGGGGCTGCTTTGGGGGAGGGGTGTGCTTGGGGGAAGACAAAAGGGGCCATGGAGAGACAGGGAGAGGGAAAGGGGGTTGCTTTGGGGGAGGGATGTGCTGGGGGGAGACAGAAGGTGCCATGGAGAGATAGGGAGAGGGAAAGGGGGCTGTTTTGGGTGGGAGGTGTGTTGGGAACAGACAGCTTTGCTCTAGGGGGAAGACAGAAGAGGGCCATGGAGAGACAGTTAGGGAAAGTGAAAGGGGGCTGCTTTGGGGGGAGGTGTGTGCTGGGGGCAGACAGCTTTGCTCGGGGGGGGGGGGAGACAGAAGGACACAGACAGCAGCCAAGGAGAGAGAGATAAAGAAACACAGGCAGACAGACACATCTATTCTAGCACCTGTTAATGTAACGGGCTTAAAGACTAGTTACAGTATATTATAATTAGTACTAATGTGTACTTTCCTTTAAGATTGAATAAATTAAATACTAATGAGATCGAAATGTATTTTAGTGCCCTTCTGTTTAATGAAGTGAAATACATTGTCACGATGGTGGAACTTCAGATGGCAGAAGATTCTGTGAAGGGAAGAAATAACTTAGTTTTTGTTTATGTGCAAGCAGTAGGAATACCAGGTATGTAATGTCCTTTTTTATGACATGATCATTATTTTAATCTGTTCATAATTTTGATTCTTCATTGAGGCTGGTCATTAGGAAATGTCATTTCTTCTCATATTCCATATATATATATATATATATATATATATATATATAATATATTTTTTTGATGGACAATGAGAATTTAGGTATCTATAATATATACCCCTATCTTTCATTTAGCAAGATTCCAAGAAAAATGTAACATAGTAAAATTACTTTTTCCCAAGCCTTTAATATATAGGGTGACTGACTGTACACCTCTTTCCACCTGGACCAGCTTGCTACACACACTATAACTTCCTTATATTTTATTTAACTGTACAAAGAACTTGCCTTGAGTTTAGCTGCCCATCTATTTATCCCATCTGACTCTGCACTACCCACCTTGTCTCCATCTATATATCTGTATTTGGCTCCTTGACTATATGGTAAGCTGTATTGTAGAAAAGCATAATCTGAGCATAACCAGGCAGCATATATTCACATGTGGGTGATGTCATGCATGGAACCCAGCACACACAGTCAAAAAATGTGTACTGTCACATTAAAACTTTAAGACTTCCTTTACTGCACATGTGTGCTAGTGCCTTCCCACCCGATGGCTTGTGGGACCATCAGTTTTCCATGGAGCTTAGAAGCTGTTCTTTAGAGTCTCTCTAAGCACATCAAATGTGTGAATTTTTGGGCCTTCCCATTTAATTTTTCTCTTACGTTTAGAGAGGCATAATCAAAACTTTAAAACGTCCAAAAACCTGCCTAAGTCAGTACATGGTGCCTTCTGCCTATGATGCTTTTGATATAGTCTCTCACACCTCTGCAGTCTCTATTCCCATGTGTGTATAGGCAGGTATGGCTGCGAATTTCAAACCTAGACACCAACGTACAGGACTGACTCTCCAACATTCCCTCTTTGGAGATTGCATAGAAGAGCTAACATAGACATAGAAGATCAAAAGATGCACTGACTACATGACCAAGTCTCAAGCAGCAAAGAACATAAGAAGTGCCTATGCTGGGTCAGATCAGAGGTCCATCCTGCCCAGCAGCTCTCTCACACGGCGGCCCACCAGATCCAAGACCTGTATAGTAACCCTCTATCTATACCCTCCTATCCCCTTTTCCTTCAGAAAATTGTCCAATCCCTTCTTGAACTCCAATACCGTACCTTATCCTATCACGCCCTCTTGAAGCGCATTCCAGGTGTCCACCACCCGTTGGGTGAAGAAGAACTTCCTAGCGTTGGTTCTAAATCTGTCCCCTTTTAATTTTGCCGAATGCCCTCTCGTTCTTTCAGATTTTGAAAGTTTGAAGAATCTGTCCCTCTCCACTTTCTCTATGCCCTTCATGATTTTGTAAGTCTCTATCATATCCCCTCTAAGTCTCCACTTCTCCAGGGAAAAGAGCCCCAGTTTCTCCAGTTTATCAGCGTATAAAAGGTTTTCCATACCTTCTATCAAATGTGTCGCTCTCTTCTGGACCCTCTTGAGTATCGCCATATCCTTCTTTAGGTACAGCGACCAATATTGGACGCAATACTCCAGATGCAGGCGCACCATTGCCCGATACAACGGCAGGATAACTTCTTTCGTTCTGGTTGTAATACCCTTCTTGATTATACCTAGCATTCTATTCGCTTTCTTAGTGGCCGCTGCGCACTGTGCCGACGGCTTCATTGTCTTGTCGACTATTACCCCCAAGTCCCTTTCTTGGGTACTCTCACTCAGTAACAGCCCTCCCATAGTGTAGCTGTATCTCGGGTTTCTGTTTCCTATGTGCAAGACTTTGCATTTCTCTACATTGAACTTCATCTGCCATCTTGTCTCCCATTCCCCCAGTCTGTTCAGGTCCCATTGTAAATCTTCGCATTCCTCTATAGTCCTAGCCCCACTAAATAGTTTGGTATCATCTGCAAATTTTATTACTTCGCACTTCGTCCCTGTTTCTAGATAATTTATAAATACATTGAATAGCAGCGGTCCAAGCACCGACCCCTGCGGAACACCACTCGTGACCCTCCTCTAGTCCGAGTAGTGGCCCTTCACTCCTACCCTCTGCTTCCTACCCGCCAACCAATTCCTGATCCATCTGTGTACGTCTCCTTCCACCCCATGGTTCTTCAATTTCTGAAGTAGGCGTTCATGGGGTACCTTGTCAAAGGCTTTTTGGAAGTCTAAGTATACGATATCTATGGGGTCCCCTTTGTCTATCTGTTTATTAATTCATTCGAAGAAGTGCAATAAGTTTGTTAGGCATGATCTTCCCTTGCAGAAGCCATGTTGGCTTGTTTTCATAAGTTTATTCCTTTCTAGATGCTCCTCGATGCTATCTTTTATCAGTGATTCCACCATTTTCCCCTGAACCGAGGTCAGACTTACTGGTTTGTAGTTCCCCGGGTCACCTCTTGATCCCTTTGTAAAGATGGGTGTAACGTTGGCTATCTTCCAATCCTCCGGGATCACGCCTGTTTTCAGGGATAGATTACAAACTTGCTGTAGTAGTTCTGCTATTTCCTCCTTAAGCTCTTTCAGTACCTTAAGGCGGATTCCATCCGGGCCCGGTGATTTGTTAGTTTTTAGTTTTTCTAACTGCCTATGTACGTCTTCAAGATTTACTTCCATGGATGTTAATTTTTCTGCTTGTTCTCCTTTGAAGATTTGTTCAGGGGCCGGTATGTTGGATGTGTCCTCATTTGTAAATACTGACGAAAAGAACGTGTTTAGTCTTTCTGCCACTTCTTTCTCCTCCTTCACTACACCCTTCCTATCTCCGTCATCCACCGGTCCCACCTCCTCCCTGGCCGACTGCTTCCCTTTAACGTATCTGAAGAACGGTTTGAAATTTCGTGCTTCCCTGGCTAACTTCTCCTCATATTCTCTTTTTGCTTTTCTAACCACGAGGTGACATTCTTTTTGACACTTCCTGGTTCTTTCCAGTTCTTCTCGATTTTACCCTTTTTCCATTTCTTGAATGAATTCTTCTTATCACCTATTGCTTTCTTCACTTCTTTAGTTATCCACGCCGGATCTTTTGTTCGGCTCTTTTTGCACCCTTTTCTGAATCTGGGGATATACAGATTTTGCGCCTCGCTCACCGTGTCTTTGAATAGAGACCAGGCTTGCTCTACAGTCTGCCAATTCTTTGAGCTGTTCCTAAGTTTCTTCCTTACCATTACCCTCATCGCTTCATAGTTTCCTTTCTTGAAGTTGAAAGTTGTCACTGTGGTTCTCTTTCCCTTCGATATTCCAACTTCAACTTTGAACTTGATCATTTTGTTTCCCAACGGTCCCACTACTTCCACTTCCTTTGCAGGTCCTCTTAGCCCATTAAGGATTAGATCCAGAGTGGCATTCCCTCTCGTCGGTTCTCTGACAAGCTGATCCATGAAGCAGTCCTGTATAGCCTCTAGGAATCCAGTTTCCCTAGTGCATTTTGAGTTTCCAAGACTCCAGTCTATCCCGGGATAGTTGAAGTCTCCCATAATAATTGTGTTGCCACTTTTGCATTCTCGTTTCATCTCGGCTTCCATTTCTTCATCAGTAGCTTCGGTTTGCCCAGGTGGATGATAGTACAGGCCCAACTTTATCTTGGGCCCTTTCCTTCCCGGTATTTTAACCCATAGCAATTCCAATTTGTTGGTCGTCGCTGCTGTGTCCACTCTGGTCGAGTGTATGCTTTCTTTTATGTATAGGGCTTTCCTCCTCCTTTCTGACATGACCTGTCTTCGCGATAGAGTTTGTACCCCGGCAGTGCTATGTCCAATTTGTCTTCTTCATTCCACCATGTTTAGGATACTCTAATGATGTCTAGGTTCTCAGTTTTGGCCATGACTAATAATTCCCCAATTTTGTTCCTTAGGCTCCTTGCTTTAGTATATAAGTAATTTAAGTCCTGAAATACCTTGAAACACTCCACTTACTATTCCAAACATAGATATAACCAGCCTTCTTCATCTAGTTGCTCATCAAATAAGAGGCATCCTAGACAACAGAGGCAGCAGAAAACCCAATCACACCCTCAGTCAAAACAGCAGCAGTCCATTTGAGGCCATAATAGAGAGCATTGTCAGCATACCTCAACCTTTACCATAGACTCTACTAATAAGAGGTCATCTCAACCACTACTGTCAGCAATGGTCCTTCACTGGGTTCTTCAAGTGGTGAGCCAGAGCTATGCCCTTTCTTTATAGAAACAACCCTCCAACTCATCATCCAAGAGTGTCTCTTTTCAACTCCCACCTGAAGACCCTCCTTCACAAGTAGTTCTAAGTCCTCCTCCAGCTCAATGCCATAGAACAAGTTCCCCTACAGGAGAGGGGTTGAGGGTTCTACTAAAAATATTTCCTCATACCGAAAAAGACCGGAGGTCTTTGCCCAAAACTAGACCACCTTGCTCTCAACAAATACTTAGTGAAGGAGAAATTTTGCATGGTCTCTCTGAGAACCCTATTACCATTGTCAGAAAAGGACAACTGGCTCTGCTCTCTATATCTCATGGAAGTATATACCCATATTTCCATCCTCCCTGCCCACAGAAAATTTCTCTGCTTTCGAGTGGGAACACACCATTTCCAACAAAGTTATACCATTTGGACTGGCATCAGCACCAAGAGTATTCACAAAATTATTGGTGGTAGTGGCTACAAGCCTCCACTCATGTAGCTTTCCTGTGTTCCTTTACCTGGAAGACTGATTATTTTTTTTTTTTTTTGGAATTTTTTATTTATATTATTCAACAAAATTTTACAAGAATACATCTTGTTACATTAAATACAGGAAAGAAAAAACAATACAGAAGTATTACAGATTCATACTTATGAAAATAATTTTTCCTTTCTTAGACCACCATAATAGGGGGATGGTCAATCGAAAATTTTTGAGAGAAATTTAACAAGAAACTTAATTAAACAATTAGGCTTTATGTTCTAAACACCAGCTATTAATTTCTATTTCCCCTCAGTCCTTGATGATTTTCTTTACATCCAAGAATTCCTTCAGGTGATTAGGAGAAAAAAATGTATATTTAACTCCCAAATACCTAACTAGGCATTTACAGGGGTATGCTAACAAGAAAGTTGCTCCCAATTTTATAGTATCTTGACGCATAGAAAGAAATTCTTTCCTCCGTTCTTGTGTAGTCTTTGCGACATCAGGATATATCCAAACTTTTTGCTCCCCAAATAATTTCTGTGAGTTTTTAAAGAATAGTTTCATAATCATGTTCACATCTTGCTCAAAAACGAATGATACTAAGAGCGTAGCTCTAACATTATCAGTTGAAATTGTTTGTTCAAGAAGAGCAGTCACATTAGCAAATTCTATTTCATTATTTTCCCTCCTTATCTCTTTCTCAATCTCATCTTCTCCTTCTTGTCTTCCGGGTATCTTCTTATTTGGTAAATAGTAGATTTTATTTATAGGGGGAATACAATTTGACGAAATCTTTAAATTTTCAATCAGGTATCTTTTTAATAAGTCCAAAGGCAATATACCCGGAATTTGAGGAAAATTTAAAATACGGAGGTTCAAACACCTGTTGAAATTTTCAAATTGCTCCAATTTCTTATTTATAAGGAAACTATCTTTAATTGAAGCCACCTTGAATTGTTGTAAATGCAGTATATCCTCCTGCATCTGCTTAGTTTGAGCACTAGAATCCCTTTTCATTACTTCCACAGTTTCAGTCAGCACATCCAATTTTTCCACTATTTTTGTTACCTTTTCAGATGATTTTTCCATTTTTGACTCCATCTGCTGAAGCAAAGACCAGATGCCTTGAAGAAAAACCTCCGTTGGAGAGGACAAATCCCCCTCTCTCTTGTTAGCTTCCATCAGCAAACTGTCTCCAGACGCTGTGCCCTCGTCGGGAGACCCCACGCCTCCACTTCCGGGATCGGGTGTCTCTCGCCACATCGTTCCGGCAGCCGCTGGACACGGAGGAGTATGGGAAACCGGTGGAGACAGCGATGTCTCTATGCCCGAAAGGGCAAGCGACTCCCTCTCTTCGCCGCCCAACGCCGGGCTCTCCACTCCGGATATTGCTGGTGCCGGAGGAGCCGAAAAGAAGCTATCCATCGTTAGCTGTCGGGGGGTAGACGCCAAGGCCGGCGAGGAAGGTCCCCTGACCACCCCTTTTCTTTTCGGAGGCATAAGGAGAACGAGGTAAATAAATCAGGCAAAAACTGAAGCTAAACGAGGAGAGATCTTAACGCGTCTCTCACAGCTCCTCCGGAAGACTGATTATTAAGTCTTCACCTCAACAAGCTAACCAGGTCATCAATTTGACAGTTCATCATTTAGAACTTCTCAGATTTACAGTCAGCTATCAGAAACTCCCATCTTCAATCCAACTTTAGAGTTCATTGGAGCGCTTCTAGACACGACTCAGGTGTAAGCTTTTCTGCCAAAGCAGTGACTTGACACTCTAATTCACATCTCCCAGAAGGTCTCCACTCTTCAATGCATCACTGCAAGCCAAATGCTACATCTCCTAGGCTACAGTTCACCATTTTCCCATCTACATCTCAGGGACCCTCAGTGGGAACTTTCAACCAAAAACCTCCAACCCACTATCTCAACAATTACAAGTTATCTACAATCTATGCCTACAGTGGTGGCTGTTGCCAGTCAGTCGTTCCAGGGGCCTTCTATTCTACACTCCACCACATAAAAATATATTGATAATGGATGCTAAAATGCTCAGTTGAGGAGTCCACCTGTATGACCTCCATACTCAGAACAGCTGGACTCCTCATGAGAAAAATCTTCACATCAATCTCCTGGAACTTTGAGCAATCCACAGTGCTCTATGCACATTCCAAGATCACCTCATTAATCAAGTAGTACTCATTCAAACAGACAATCAAGTTACTATGTAAACAAACAAGGAGACACAGGGTCTCACACTCTCTGCCAGGAAGCAATTCAGATCTGGTCCTGGGCAATTCCTCGTAACATTTTCTCAAAGCAGTTATCTAGCAGACACGTTGAGCAGACTTCTTCAGCCTCACTAGTGGTCACTCAGCTCAACTGTCTTGCGTCAGAAATTCCTGAATTGGGGGGACCATGAAAGTGGACCTTTTTTCTTATCTCCCCCCATCCATAAACATTTGCTCTTCTGTTCCAGATTCTACACTCCCAATTGTCTGGAGTAGGATACCTTCTTCCTCAACTGGTGAGACAAGATTCTTTACGCTTTCCCTCCAATTCATCTAGTTGGGAAGACTACGCAAACTTTGAAAAACCAATCCACATGATTCTCATTGCAACTTGGTGGCCCCATCAACCCATATCCTCCTACATTCAGTGTACAGGAACCCATCACACTTCAAATCTTTCCAACCTTGCTGACACAGAACAAGGGTTCTCTCCTTCATCCCAATCTGTGTTTGTTAACACAGCATGGTATTTCTCTCCCAGCGAGTAGATGCATTATCTGCACCAGTGTCAGCCATTATTGAAGCGTCTAGAAAACCTACCACTCAGTGCTGCTATCATTTCAGGTGGATTCGCTTCATAGTCTGGTGTAATTTCCATTCACTAGAACCAATCACTTGTCCTCTCCCATTGGTTTTAGACTGTCTTCTACACCTTTCCAACTCTGGTCTCAAAACTATTCCAACTCAGTGCTATTAGTGCTTTTCATAAACCATTGGACAAAAAGCCATTGTCTATACATCTTTTGGTTTCCAGATACATGAAAGGCCTTTACCATACCAAGCCACATTTCAAATCTCCTCTTATGACTTGGGACCTTAATACTTTCCACTCTATTGAAGCCTCCTTTTGAACCACTCTCGACTTTGTCTCTCGAGCATCTAACTTGGAAAGTAGTCTTTCTCATATCTCTCACATCTGCAGTGAACTTCAAGTCATAGTGTCAGATCCACCTTATACAACATTCTACCATGATAGGGTAGTTTTCTGCACACATCTGAAGCTCTTCTCAAAATATTGGAATTTCTTCTGAACCAGTCTATAGTTCTTCCTGTCTTCTTTCCAAGACCACATTCTCATCCTGGTGAAGCTGCACTCCACACACAGGACTGTAAATATGCTCTGGCTTATTACTTGGATCAGACTAAACCTTACAGAAATTCCACTCAACTGTTTTGTCATTTGATCCAAGAGAACCATCTCCACATGGTTGGTGGACAGTATCTCATTTTGCTATGCTCAGGCCAGGCTGAAGCTTGAAGATTGTGTCACTGCACATAAAGTTTGAGCAATGGCGACAGAGTAGTGGTTCTCTTCAAGAATTGTAATCCCAGCACCAATTTGGTGCTGGGATTACAAATTTTGCAGGGAACCACTAGTCTGTTGACTACATGGTTACTCTCTTGTAACACACTGATTTATAAGCACAAAAATCTTGAGTGTGAATTAGTATATCATATTCATGAATGATATTTTTGATTTGATCATTGTCTTTGGGTAATGATTATGTGATATTCCCATCCAGACAATTTTTTGATGTAATCCCTCATCTGAACAAAGTTAGTTTTTCTTAAAGTCTTCTAGAACCTTCACTTTCAAATGAACTCTTTACACCAGTCTTAATAGTAAACCACACCATGCGGTGATCACTGGATGCCAGATAGTCAACCACTATAACATCAAAAACAGTTTCCCCATTTGTAAGCACCAGGTCCAGTATGGTCCCCATCCCAAGTGGGTTCCATTGCCAACTGCTGGAACCTGCCTACCTCCCCTAGTTGGCTTTTTAGCTTTTTTGTACTGAACTGATGGTCTCGCGAGCTGATGTTGGGCGGGAAGGCACTGGCACATGTACGGTATGGGCACTACCAATAAATTTAAAGTGACCAATGCATTTGGTAGTGTCCGTACCAGGTTCTGTGGATGATGTCACCTGAATGTGAGAATACATGCCTGCTGTCCTCGGAGAACACCTGCTATAGGTAAGTATCTTTATTTTAACCAGAACACCTCTATGTTTAATAGGTTGCAAGTGCTTTTTATTACTACTTTCGAATTTTATGATTCAGAGTTGTTGAAATTTGAGCTAAATATCAAAGTTAAATATTAAATTGGTCAAAATGGAACAGGATTAGATTTCTTCAGACTTGTGGGAATAGTGTCTAGTTTTTAAATGCCCAGTCAGTATACTATTTATTTAGATTTATATCCCATCCTCCCCTAAGAGCTCAGAACGGGTTACATTCACAGAGCTAAATCTACTTTACATGTATTGTAGCTACCCTCACTGTCCCAAAAGGGCTCACAATCTAACTAAAATGTCTTAGAGAAAAACATCAATTAGATAAAGATAAATAGAAAAGAGGAAAAAAGGAAGAAGTTCCCTAGAGAAACTTAAAACATTGTTAACAAGGAACCCAGAAGAAGAATGAAGTAATATGGGTAGAGTAATAAATGTAACAAAATAAATATAAATACAATATCGAGCAGAAATGAAAAGAAATAAAAATAAAGGAAATAAAACAGAGAGCAGAAATTAAACACACTTAAATTTTTGCAAAGGATTTCATTTGACAATTTTTTAAAATACAAGCTGTTCCTTGTTTTAAATATTTAAAACGTTTATATTTGACCATTTCTATTACTAATTTTTTTTTTTTTTTTTTTTTTTAATCTCTTTCAGAGCATAGAGCGGTAATGGAAGCTGCTTTTGTGTATGGTGCTCAGTACAAATTTGTTTTAACTACAGAAATTGCCATGTTGGAAAATTTGGGGTATGTTTTAATGAAATATTTGATATAGCAGAATATTTTATACTTACAATTAGATATATTTTAATTTTAAGATAAAGGGAAGAGAAAACCAGGGCAACTCCTTCTTCAATTTGATTAATAATAAGTTTAGAAAAATTATTCTTGAGACTTAACCTGTCAGGGAAGATCACTTGTCAAATTTCTTCCTGCTTCTTCTTTCTTTCCCTTCCCTCCATCTCTTTTAACCTGTCCCCTAACCTTCTTTTCTTACTTTCTAATATCTGCCTCCTTGCAAATTTTCATTGTAACCAAAGTCTCTTCTCCTCTCCACCTTGAAGTAATGGGACCTCATCTGTTTGCTGTTTTGGATATGGTATGTTGCAGTTTCCAGTGAGGATATTTAATGTGCTACCACTACCCCTGCTGATTAGTGGGAAGTGTCTTTCAATAGTGGTGTTCTTCTACTGCACTGGAAAAGAGTTCATTGAGCTGAGAAGTAGACAGACTAGAGAGATGTGGGGGATAATAATAATAATAACTTTATTCTTATATACCGCCAACAATCTTGCGACTTCTAGGCGGTTTACAGTAAAGAGAAATTGTACAGACGGCGACTTAACAGAATATTGCAGTGTACATCTGATAGTAACAGCATTAATGATAATAACAACAGTTTAAATTGTACAGACGGCGACTTAACAGAATATTGCAGTGTACATCTGATAGTAACAGCATTAATGATAATAACAACAGTTTATGTACTGTAGGGTCGTGAAGTACCTTGCGGTTTGCACAGGGTTGGAAGTTAGTGATTGGGGTTAACAGTTTACAAGAACAGATTTGGGGAGTGATTACGAAGGGGGTTATTGTCCTTGTTCGTTGCCTAGGTATTTTGTGAACAGGTATGTTTTCAGGTGGTTCCTGAATTCTCCATAGTTGTTTGTGTGTGTAATTAGTTTATCTAAGTCTTTGCCCCATAAGGCTGCTTGATAGGATAGAAGTTGTTGATGGTATCTCTTATATTTGCATCCTCTGGCTGGTGGGGAGACGAATTTCAGGTGTATTCTTCTCTCATGTCTGTTGGTTGGGTATGAGAAGAGGTCTGTTATGTATTTAGGGGCTAGACCTGATAGTACTTTGAAGCATAGACATCCCAGCTTGAACTTCGTACGTGCCTCCATTGGTAGCCAGTGCAGGAGTTGGTAGGAAGGGGTTATATGATCGGACTTCTTCAGCCCGAAAATCAGCCTGACTGCTGCATTTTGTATCAGTTGTAGTCTCTGCATTTGCTTCTGGGAAATTGCCAGGTGGGTGATGTTACAATAATCAAGGTGGCTTAATATTAGGGATTGTACCAGTATTCTGAATGCTGAAGCGTCGAAGTATGCTCTTATGGACCTAAGTTTCCAGAGAGTGAAGAACCCTTTTTTGACTAGGGAGTCCACATGGTCTTTCATAGTTAGACCTTGGTCTAGTATTACCCCCAGAACCTTCATTGTTGGTTGAATGGGGTAGTTAAGATTGTTTATGCGTAGTGATTTTGTCGTGATATTTGAGAGTGGCGAGGCTATAAAGAATTTAGTTTTATCTGAATTGAGTTTCAGTTTAAATTCTGAGGTCCATTGTTCCATCAGGTTTAGTGCTTGTGTTGCTGTGGGGGTGATTTCGGAGGGAGACATATTGAATAGGATGTTCAGGAGAGGAAGAAAAGGTGAGAGACTTCAAGAGAAGTAAGCAGATGAGATGGCAATGGAGGGGAAAAAGGGTTTTTATTGTTGGGTGAAGTCTATACTTCAAATGTATTGTAATTCTAGCTGCTGTACTTATAGGGCCTATCGTTTGCCATGTTACTGTGCTCAGCCCCCAAATCATGTATTCATTCCTCCATACAGTTCATAAGAACTATTCCTCTGTTGCAGTTCTTCCCTTTAATCTGTTCTTCTGTAGATCATATTTGTGAATTTGCATCCTTGTTGCCCATCGTTTGCCACGCTAGCGTGCTTA
The DNA here is from genome assembly GCF_902459505.1 of Geotrypetes seraphini. Taxonomy (NCBI): domain Eukaryota; kingdom Metazoa; phylum Chordata; class Amphibia; order Gymnophiona; family Dermophiidae; genus Geotrypetes; species Geotrypetes seraphini. Next base: position 136,544,151 of record NC_047090.1, on the reverse strand, counting down.
GTACCCAAAACATGTACATAGGAAGTTCTACTGCTGCTCTTCATCCTTTTAATATGTTGGTCTGTATATCTGCTGTATGTGAAGTTATAATCTTGTTGCTCAACCTTCTACTGTGTATGTAAACTTGTAACCCGTTCTGGGTTCTTCTGAGAGGATGGGCTAAAAATTTGACTAAATAAATAAATATTTTGTCAAAGACAGCCTTATTTGGCAAATTGATCCCTGGCGGCAATACTGTGAGACTGTTGCTAAAGTCAGAGGTGCCATATTGATTCCTGGCACTAAACAGAGCAGAAGAAATTGAAAATCATATCTGTTCTACCCCTGGTATGAGCTGAGGAGTTTATAGACAGTGGAGGGTGGTCTAGGATGGTGTTGGAGGTGTAGAATCTGGCAAAGAGTGGGCTACGTCAGTCTTTGCACATGCCCCTTCAAGTAAGCACTTGCTTTTGCCTCAGGTCAGGTGCAAATGCTGATGGGGATATTTTTTGCCTATGGATATGGCTTCCCATAGTAAATTGGGATGTCTGCCTGTAATCCTTACATAAGTCAAACCCCATCATGCTATCTTGAAATTTCACATTTCTGTGGATATTGGGTTCTATATGTGCAAAAGCAGCTTTACAAAATTGCTATTTGCACGTGTTTGGTTGTGAGGAAATGTATGTTCCATCACCTGACCCTAGGGGGCTGGAAAGAATCCTGTATCAGAAGACAATCTGGGTCTGACCAGGATCTTTTGCAAGAGTCTTAATTTGCATATGAATCTGTGATACAGATAGTGACTAATTTGAGAAGGAGAAGAAGGACTCTTGAGGAAGAGAAAAGGGGGGAAGCAGTGACTTTCACCCCAGTTGACTAAAAGACTATGGAAAAGAAGGACAAGAGATCTTTTGAAGGGTTGTGTCAGGACTGCACCCTAACCAACTAGGGGGCGTCCATGAGGACTCTCTTCCCTAGAGGGGGAGAGCTTCTTCTGGAGTTCTTGAGTGACCCTTAGGGGCATGGTGAATGGGCTGTGAACTTGACTAGAGTGGCCAGTGAATGGCCAAGGGCATTTAAACTGGACCTGAGTGAATGAGAGGACCTGGGTAACTGAAACTGGCTGTGACCAATTACACTGTTCTTGTATTTGTTTTCATTTACACATCTAGATATTTCTGAAAAGAGAACTTTAAAATATGCAGGTCTGTGATAGATTAGTTTCTGATGTTAGAGGTTAAACACTTCTCCACAAAATTACTCAAGTGAACCTTTACAGGATCAGATCAAGAATGACCACCACCTATTAAAAAATACTGCATCTACCTCCAAATGTAATAATGTAATTAGCAACTGATTATCAGCTTCCAAAGGAAATCTTCAGAAACCTAAGCAATTCACCAGCACTTTTAAACAATTGAATTAGCATGCTTATTTCAGTCATTGGTCCCTCTCTTTATTCATTTTTTTTTATTTGTGGTAAAGACAATGTCAAAAAGCCCAGTCTCTGGGAATACAGTGAAATAGAAGATAAATTATTTAATTTTTGTGAGCCCTCTTTAATTTTCTGTATAATGATTGAATACTAAAGGGCCAATTTAGAAGCATCTAGATGTGTAAATGGCAGTATGTCTACATTTAGATTGCAATACAACAAAGAACTTTATGTTAAATGGTTATTCTATAGATCTCTCTCTCTCTCTCTCTCTATATATATATATATATATCAAAAACCATTAAATACTTAGACTGGTGGGTAGACCCTAAATTAAATTCCTATAATAATTTAGATTTTAGATTTTAACTATGGGGGCAAGCCTCAGAACATGGAGTCTTTCTTTCCCATTTTTTGGGGACTTCTCCAAAAAGAGGAAACCATCCTCTCTTGCACTCCTTTTAACATCATAGGCTTGAGACCCACCTGCCTACCAAATAACTTAATTTAATTCATTTAAATTACTATATTCCTTCTTTTTATTTCCTTCAATTTTAAATTTATCTTATTTGCTATTTATTTCATCCAAAGTTTTAAAACCAAATTCTAAAAAAGTTTTTTAATTTAATAATATCTAATTCATATCTTCCTTATACATATCTTCCTACCAATCTAATACTCGGGACCATCAGAATACTCTACAATATTAAACTATAAAAACTTATAAAGTGCTTCATATTAAAGTGCATCAATGCTTGAAAGTGCTTTTTTTGTACTTTAACATACTACTAAAGATATATAGAAAACTTCTGTTCATCTCAATTCATCTAATCTCAATTTCTCTCAGTTCATTCAATCGCAATTCATTTGATCGCAATTCACCTTCGTTCATTTCATAAAGTGCTCACGATGCTTAAATTCATTAAATAACTTAATTCATAAAGTGCTTTTTATGTGCTTTTGATGTACTGTTAAGGATATGCAGAATACTTTAATTTATCACAGTTCACAATATCAGTTCATATAATCGCAGTTCATGTTAGCGATTGAGAAAAAAAAATTTGTGTTATCGTATACTTAGCTAAGATCCACTCGAATACATTCTCTTTTTAAACAGCAGCCGTTGCTGAAATTAATTGTAGTTGTCCAACGAGGTCTACGTTTCGCGGGACTCGCTTACAACCCGCTGCATCAGGGATATATTTTTTCGCAACGCCTCTTTTTTGTAGCCTCACGTCTCTGTTGGTTCCGAGCAGCATTTAGATTGCATACATGTGCAAATAGCAATTTTGAATAGCCATTAGCCACTATACATTTGTAGAATCTTGAGATACAGAGATTTGAAGAGGAGGGCAAAATGTTTGGATGTTGGCCTTTTACACTTGCCCTGAGGTGTGCACATGTTCCAGCTTGAAAAGTGGCAGATGTAAAGGATGATGCCACCCCTCCCCCTGAAGGCATGAAGATCCCCTCCCTGATCACACTCTAGATAGCAAGTTCCCCCAAGTTTTGTTTTGTCATCCCCTCCAACAGACAATCCACCCCCAGTAAATTTGAAAGAGGGATTTAAAGAAAAATGAATGAAGTTGGGAAAAACTTTTAAAACAAATAGTAATAATTTTTTTCACACAAAGCTCTGGAACTTGTTGCTGGAGGATATGTTAAGAGCAGTGTAGCTGGGTTTAAGAAAGGTTTGGGCAAGTTCCTGAATGAAAAGTCCATAGTCTGCTATTGAGATAGACATAGGGGCAGCCATTGCTTGCTCTGGGATTGGCAGCATGGAATATTACTACCATTTGGATTTCTGCCAGGTACTTGTGACTTGGTTGGCCTCTGTTGGAAACAGGAAACTGGGTTAGATGGACCATTGTTCTGACCCAGTATGACTATGCTTATGTTCTTAATAGGTGGGGTTATTCATCATACACCGTGGCATGGTTGCCAATTAATATCTTTGTATGTTTCTTTTATAGCATTGAAGAATCCAGTAAGTTTTCTGCCAGACTCTTTTTCTGTCACTGCAAAATGTTTACAGACATGAACCAGCAATGTAGGAGAACATTACTGGAACAACCACTGACGACACTGAACATTCACAAATATTTCAAACTAATGGAGGCTCCGCTTGTGGTAAGTATAAGAGTGTTTATACAAGATCAACTTAAGGTTCAGCAATTTTATTTTTATATACTCACAGAAGATAGGTTAAAGAGTACAACCAGTAACATCTATTTTAATAATTAAGGTACAATCCACCCTCTCCCCCTGTATAGTACAAACATTCCTCCATATGCATTGAATTACACCATCAAGCAACAAAGGAGAAAATAAGCAAGATAACAGCTGCATATCTAATATATCAGAACAAACTAACCCTAATGCAGCATCTTATGGTTACTGCAAATTTACGAAAAACCGTAAAAAGCATCTGTTGATCACTTTTATTGTAATGGCAACACTCAATAAGCAATAAAGGTAATGAAGAACAAAACTAATATACTCCTATGAAATTTTAAAAACTAAATACCTAGGATTCCCTCCCTATCACATCCCCTCGTCTACCCTTCAGAGAGTGCCTCCGATGGTGAGAACTCTTATAGCCATTCTATAACCTATCCCCTTCTGTTCTGTTCTTGGGCCTGTTCTTTTTAACATTTTTATAAGTGATATTGCTGAAGGACTATCAGGTAAGATTTGCATCTTTGCGGCTGATACAAAAATCTCCAATAGAGTAGACATCCTGGATGGTGTGAATAACATGAAGAAAGACCTAGCAAAGCTTGAAGAATGGTCTGAAATTTGGCAGCTAAAATTTAATGCTAAGAAATGCAAGGTCATGCATTTGGGCTGCAAAAATCCGAAGGAACAGTACAGTTTAGGGGGTGAAGAACTTATGTGCACCACAGAAGAGCGGGACTTGGGTGTGATTCTATGTGATGATCTTAAGGTGGCCAAACAGTTAGAAAAGGTGATGGCGAAAGCTAGAAGGATGCTAGGGTGCATAGGAAGAGGTATGGCCAGTAGGAAAAAGGAGGTTTTGATGCCCCTGTATGACTTTGGTGATACCTCGTTTAGAATATTGTGTACAATTTTGGAGACTGCACCTTCAAAAAGATATAAAAATAATGGAGTTGGTCCACAGGAAGTCTACTAAAATGGTGCATGGTCTTCGTCATAAGGCATATGGGGACAGACTTAAAGATCTCAATATGCATACTTTGGAGGATAGGTGGGAGAGGGGAAATATGATAGAGACGTTTAAATACCTACAGGGTGTAAATGCGCATGAGTCGAGTCTCTTTCGAAAGGAAGCTCTGGAATAAAAGAGCATAGGATGAAGTGGAGTCGGCCGGCGGGGTCGCGGGTCGGTGGGGGGGGGGATCCGATCGGGGGTTCTGGGGGGGGGCGGTCGTTGGGGGGAGGGGGGTTGTGTCGAGGGCAGGAGGGCCTGGGATCCCTCCTGCCCGTATTGTAGCTTGGGCTCTCTCATGGCCCTTTGAATTGGAGGGGGGGTCGCCAGGGCCAGGAGAGCTTGGGCTCTCTCCTGGCCCATTGAATCAGAGGGGGGGGGTCGCTGGGCCCAGGAAAGCTTGGGCTCTCTCCTGGCCCATTGAATCGGAGGGGGGGGGTCGCCGGGTCCAGGAGGGCTTGGGCTCCCTCCTGGCCAGATTGAGTCGGGGTGGGGGGGGGGCACGATCGCCGGGCCAAGAGGGCTTGGGCTCCCTCTTGCCCCGATATCGTTGGTGGTGCCGCAGCTGCCACGGGGTAAGAGGACTTGGGCTTCCTCTTGCCCCGATGTATGTGTGTGGGGGAGTGATGCATTGCGGCAGGAGAGATGCCTCATCTCCCCTACCGCGATGCCATCACTCCTCTACCCGAGCTGCCGCGGGTCGCGGCAGTTCGGGTAGAGGAGTGATGGCATCGCGGTAGAGGAGATGAGGCATCTCTCCTGCCACAATGCTTGCGGTGGGTACGTTGCCGGGCCGCTGAACTGATGGCGCCAGCGGCCAACAGCTCAGCGGCCCCTTTTTCAACACGTAGACCTGGTTTGACTTCGTCTAAGTCAAAAAGGTCTAAGTGCCGACTAGGCAGCCTGTAAATGTTTTGGTTATACCTGTTGTACGCCTAGGTGTAGGTCGGCCCACCTCCCACCCTTTCCCCTCCGCTAAACACACCTCTTTTCTCTCTGTGCGTTTAGAGGCAGCCTGGGAAAGGCCTAAGCTGTTTTTAGATACGTCTAAAAACCAGCTTTTTGATCGTCCAAGTAGCCGTTTAGGACACTTTTTAGACATTTTTTTTTATATTATGAACCCCCTTATATTTTTGTATTCATAGGAAGTTTTACTAATTTTGACCTCATAGTAACCTCACTTTTGTTACTATGTTTTTCACTTAGTAAGATACATTAATTTTTGTTCTTACCACAAGGTAACAGCTTGAACCATTGCAGGCCATATACTTGTTTATACATTTTAAAATGCATAAAAAAACATTTCCTTATTTTCAATTTTCAGTTGTCTTTTGCCTTGAGTTGTCATGCTGGTCACTTTTTCTTCATGGGTGAACTATCCACTGCTAAGTAGGCTAAGAGCAGCAACTTGCTTTACATAGATCATTGAATAGCTAATGGGTATCCTAATTTGTCAACTTATAATGCATTTGATTCAGAGACCTTGTACTAATAAACCCATTTTGTGGTAATCTACTGAGTCTTCCTCTCTCTCTCTCTCTCCTGTTTTCCAAACCAAAATATTTATTCCCTTACATTATGCTTGCATTTTGACTGGTATAACTTTACTTTGCATTGTTCTGTAGGTAGAGGTTACTGGAAATCCAGAAGAGACTTCATCTGTTCACCTACAGCTTGGTTTACCATTGGTGTTTATTCTGAGTCAGAAAGGGACATATGAACTAGATAAAAGAACTGCAGAACATGTTGCATGGCAGCTTTTGGGAAAGGCAGGACTTGCAATATTATTAAGGTACTTAAGAAATGTATTCCTCACTAATGTTTTGAATATAGGTGTAATTAAGGCCTGTTTTCTGAAAATGTAAATGTTTTATAATTTCTAAACACAGTCAGTCCCGTTTTCAGTGGTGCTGGCTGCTGCTCTAATTTAAAAAGGAAAAAGAAGATATCCTAATGTGTACACTAGGCCAAATACACAGAGTAGGGATAAGGCAGTAGTTTTCCACCAGATTAAACTGAAGCTCAGATTCAAAGAGCAGTTGTAATGTTTATTCATAGATTATGAAACATACCCCCTCTTCTACGAAACGGCGCTAGCGGTTTTTAGCGCAGAGATGAATGGCCCGCGCAGCTCCCAACGCTCATAGGAACTGAATGAGCATCGGGAACAGCGTGGGCCATTCAGTGTGGCTCTCTGCACTAAAAACCGCTAGCGCAGTTTCATAGAAGAGGGGGATAGAAACATAGAAACATGATGGCAGATAAAGGCCAAATGGCCCATCCAGTCTGCCCATCTGCAGTAACCATTATAATTATTTCTTCCTCTATCTAAGAAATCCCACATGCCTATTCCATGCCTTCTTGAATTCAGACACGACTCATGTGCATTTTACATCACATAGGTATTTAAACATCTCTATCATATCTCCCCTCTCCCACCTTTCCTCCAAAATATACATATTGAGATCTTTAAGTCTGTCCCCATATGCCTTATGATGAAAACTTTGCACCATTTTAGTAGCCTCCGACTCCGTCCTTTTTATATCTTTTTGAAGGTGCTGCCTCCAGAATTGTACACAATATTCTAAATGAGGTCTCACCAAAGTCTTATACAGGGGCATCAATAACTCCTTTTTCCTACTGTCAATACTTCTCCCTATGCACCCTAGCATCCTTTTGGCTTTCATCATCACCTTTTTTCAACCTGTTTGGCCACCTTAAGGTCATCACATACAATCACACCCAAGTCCCGCTCTTCTGTCATGCCCATAAGTTCTTCACCCCTAAACTGTACCGTTCCTTCGGGTTTTGCAGCCCAAATGCATGACCTTGCATTTCTTAGCATTAAATTTTAGCTGCCAAATTTCAGACCATTCTTCAAGCTTCACCAGCTCCTTCTTCATGTTATTCACACCAACCTGGTATCTACTCTTGCAGATTTTGGTATCAGCCGCAAAGAGTCAAATCTTACCCGACAGCCCTTCAGCAATATCATTTATAAAAATGTTAAAAAGATCAGGCCAGATGCAAATCTTACCCAACACCCTTCAGGCCCAGATAAAAGACTTAACATGGAGCCGTGTTTCAATGGGGAAACCACAAGCCTCAGGAGTTTTAGTATCTGTTAACAATTGAAAACTGCTAAACCTTCTTGTATAAAAACAGCAGTCCACTGCTGCAGTGATCATATATATGAAATCACATACTTGTAGAGACCTGCTGGAGCAACTGGTAAAAGCTGCATTGGTGTCTTATCGAACAAGCTTAGGAAAGCAAGCAGGCTTAGCAATTTGCAGTTGTTAACAGATACTGAGGCAAAAGGTTACCCACCAACACACAGCTCCGTATTGAGTCTTTTATCTGGGTTTTTCATAATCTATAATAATAAAATGCTAAGCGCATATCCGCACTCTCACCGTGTGTTCCCTGAGATCTGATCTGTCGGGATGTGGCCACAAGAGTGCGCCGATGGCTTTTCAAACCCCCCCCCCCAGCATCGCCGCCGCTGTACCTTTTAAAACCCTCCACCCCTCCCCCAGCACTGCTGCCATCGTTGGTAAGTTGTTTTTTTTAAAACCTGGTAGTCCAGCGGTATCCCTACGCTAGAAGGCTCTCGCGCCTGCCAACGCTGGAGGCAGCTTTGTTGTTAAGGTCTGGCTTCTTCGGGCAGCAGCAGCGTTTAAAATTTGCTGCTGTTGCCGGCTTCAGCCCTTCCTCTCTGGTGGGTCCTACCTACTTCCTGTTTTAATAAAGACAGGACCCGCCAGAGAGGAAGACCTGAAGCCGGCAGCAGCAATTAATTGTGAATGTTGCTGCTGCTGCTGCCCAATGAAGTTCAAGGAGGAAAGGGAGCAGAGGGGGAGAGAATGGTAGGGCATGGAGGTAAGGAGGAAGGTATGCCAGACCAAGTGAAAAGGAAGGAGGAAAGGAAGGAGTAAGGGCCATATGGAACAGAGAGAGAGAGAGAGAGAGGGCGGACACTGGATGGAAAGAGAAGAGAGGGCAGTGAATGGAAGGGGCAAGACAGAGGGTGAACAGTAGATAAAAGGGTTAGAGAGAGGGAGACAGACATTGAATGGAAGTGTGGAGGAGAGGAGGGACAGCTGCTGAATGGAAGTCTGAGGGACAGGGGGAGCAGATGTTGGAAAGAAGTGGGGAGGAGAAAGAAAAAAGGGCAGATGTGAGGGACAAGGATAGAGTTAGAAATAAAGATAGACAGACAGGGGGCCAGGGAGAAACACAGACAGAAAGAATGACAGACAGCGTCCAAGGAGAGAGAGACAAATTAAAAAAAACAAACAGACAGACATCTACTCTAGCACCCGTTAATGTAACGGGCTAACACACACAGAAAACAAACAAACACACATACAGCAGGCAAAGAGACAAACACCAAAACAAACACAGACAGAGAGACCACAGGGAAGTGGGGGTGGAGGAAAATGCTGCACAGGGAAGTGGGGGTGGAGGAAAATGCTGCACAGGGAAGTGGGGGTGGAGGAAAATGCTGCACAGGGAAGTGGGGTGAGAGGAAAATGCTGCAGCACAGGGAAATGGAGAGGAGGGAATGCTGATGTAGTCACTGCACAGGGAAGTGGAGGGGGGAGATAAATGCTGCTGCATAGGGGCAGGGAGAGAGACAGATAGAAAGAAAGACAGATAGTGGGAGGGAGACAGAAAGAAAAGAAGAAAGAGACAGGGGCAGGGAGAGAGACAGAAAGAAAAAAAGACAGCGGCAGAGAGAGACAGAAATAAAGAAAGACAGACAAACATATATTCTAGCACCCGTTAATGTAACGGGCTTAAAGACTAGTCTCTGAATAAACATATGACTGCTTTATGACGCTGTGCTTCAGTTTAATCTAGCAGAAGACTATTACTTTATCTCTGTGTATTTGCACTAATTTAAATGTCTGCATTTAAATTAGTACATATATTCAGCCTCACTATATGTGTATTGAGTGGTATTGAATATATGTGTAATGTGGTGATTGTCACCATTATGTTTTCAATTCTGTAAGCTGCTCCATTGTCATCTGGTGAAATCCTGTTCTATAACAGCATCTGGGCACCCAGATTCCATTATGAAATACTAGCATAACTTGGTATTGACTTGTGAGAGTTATGTGTACGTAGTACAACAGAGTTGGTGCCAGCTTCCAGTGGCTTATCACACAGTCATGGCTGTAGAACAGTGTGTATCTGCTTCTGCCTCTTGCTGCGTTGTCAAGGACATATTACATCCAACATATGACTGGCTAGAATGGAAATGAATTGGGCTGTTGTAATGTGCAAAACTGTCATGTTCCTGGCCCTGTGGCAGAAACTGCTAATTCATGGTCATGTGGTCTGCAAAAAATGATCTTACCCATCTGGGACATTCTGAGACCTTCGTGAAACTTCCAAAACAATATATTGAACAATAGTGGGAAGGCTAAAGCATTTCACCCTCTAAACAAACCAAGTCGCACATCAGAACATCAGACTAGCTGGCTGCCATGACATCACACTTGAAGGACATCATCTTCAGTGTTCATCTGGATTGCTTGCCTCTCACTGTCTGCTCACCTCTCTAGGAGACCTTGCTGCCGAGTGGTAAACCATCTCTGTTATTACTTGGGGGAATTGTATCAATAGCTTAACTTTGGGGCTCAGTGAGGGTTTGCTTATTTGGTAGTTAAGCAGAAGAACTTTCTTTTTTCCATCCTGTATAACTTTTTTTTATAATTTTGACTGACTCATGTATTCATGCTAGCTTTTTTTTTTTTTTTATTCTTTATTCATTTTCGTATGTTACAACAAGTGTAGCAAATAAACTCATTTAAAACTTAAAGATACACACTCGATTAACTCTCATATAAGCATCAAATTTAACATTTCATTACAAATTAAAATTCTATAATATTTTAAATATTATGAAAGATATCTAACATTTATATCATTCTTATTGAATCTAATAATCCCTCCCCCTCCCTCCCTATTCAATAAATCATAGAATTATCCTTACTGTGAAATTATTGAAATACTCATGTATTATATAATAACAACAAGTAAAACCCACCCTTTTCCCCCCTAATCAAATACCTTAACAAGGGAAAAGTTAATCATTCATTACAAAAATCTGTTAACGGTCCCCAGACTTTCTGAAATTTACTAATATAACCTTTTTGCGTTGCTATTGTGAGCTCCATTTTGTATATATTCATGCTAGCTTATACTGTAAATAAAAGCTTCTATTTTTTTAATAATATACAGCCTAGGTCATTGCATGTTAGGATTGGGTTGTGCAGGGTAGAACTTGGATTTGGGGAACACAGAACAGAGTCCTGCATATAGTGTTTAGATAATACCACCACACATATACTTATTCCTGTGGCACTGGTTTCTTGCAAACCAGGAGCGCAATAGGTGACCTCTGCGTGTGACCCCTTATCAGCTTATAGATCGCTTACAGACACACCTAACATTTATCTGACATAACTATGGTCTTGTAAATGTGACAGAAATGAGCATATTGTATGTACTTGAAAATAAATTGAGATTTTTGGGACAAAAAATAGCCCCGAAATGGGGGTCTTGGTTTATATTTGAGTCTCCCCCTCCTGAACCTAGCGCTGGCCTCTCCCTGTGTCCATCTTAAATCTTGGTGGTCCAGTGGTAAGCTCAGCTGGGACGGGTGTGATTCCTCCCTCCCCAGAAGTGAGGTGTTGGGTCCTGTCCCAGCTGTTGGCCCGCTGTTCAAATACTGTGCGCCTCCTCCCTCATTCTGAGAACTAGTTTAGGCCCCCCCCCCCCTGGTCTACTTTGGTCTCTGGTGGTCTAGTGTGCTGAGTCAGGGCAGGAGCGATCCTCTTATGCTCCTGTCTGTGCAGTCTTGCTGAGAAAATGGCTGCCACAAGTTCTATAGCAATCTGGTGAGACTGCCAAACCTGAAGGAGGGAGAGGGGCGTGTGGTATTTGAACAGTGGGCCGACAGCTGGGACAGCACGATGCAAGGAAAGAGATCATTTAAACCCACAAAGTTTGAAGGGGGAACTGAGACAAAAAACAATCTGAGAGGCCAAAAGTAATTAATCACGAGCTGAGTGGGTTCATAACAGACAAATTTGACTTCTTACTCTCCTGCTCTATTTTAAAATTTCAAGCATCACCTCCAAAGTCTCATGTCTGTTTTTTGCCAGCTTTTCTGTAATGCAGCAAGAAAAGTAAACAAAACAACTAAAGCAGCATAATTAGCATTCCAGGTGGGTCAGGTGGAAGACAAAATAAATTCCTATCCTTTGTGCTCCCCCATCCCAGGATTTAAAGTAAGCATGGGGAAAGGCCAGTGCTAGGTCAGGGAGGAGGAGGGGGCAGGTTGGTATAGAGCCTGGTGGCACTTAAATATAAACCCTTGGTTTATATTCAAGTTAACATTTTTCCCCTTAAAAAAGGGGGGAGGGAGAATGTTATCATGGCTTATATTTGGATGGGTTTATATTTGAGTATACTGTATATGGTAACTGAAATCAGTGCCCATGTATACCTCCCCTTGCAGTTCCCCAGTATGCATTTACATGTACCCTTGTAGAACAGCGCTTAAGTGCCCTGCTAGCACTTTTTGCATGAATATGCTAATATTTGATAATATTTTGCATGAATATGCTAATATTCGATAAGTTTATGCACTCAAAGGGCACCTTAAAGGCAGCATCAAGGGGTGGGCAACCTCTGTCCTCAAAGGCCACAACCCAGTCAGATTTTCAGGATTTCTCCAATGAATTTGTTTGCTTGCACTGCCTCCATTGTATGCAAATAAATTTCATTCAAATTCATTTTAGAAATCCTGAAAATTCGACTGGGTTGTAACCCTCAAGGACTGAGATTGCCCAGCCTTGGTCTAATTTTATAGAACTGCCCTTTATATATTTACTGTAGGCTTGCTAGTCAGCAGGTCTAAACTAAATATGTAGCTTTTCTGAATAGTGGAGGGACATAGTTGCTATGTGGATAATTTGGTAGCATCACCCTACCTCTAAGAACATAAGAACATAAGCAGTGCCTCCGCCGGGTCAGACCATAGGTCCATCTAGCCCAGCAGTCCGCTCCCGCGGCGGCCCAAACAGGTCATGACCTGTCTAAATCATCAGAAGGGGCCCCCATGCCACCTTGGTTTCCTGATGAGTCTTATCTTCCCATCGAAGTCCTAGCCCTCCGGTCTTACACATGCACGACCTGGTTGGGTTTCTATACTTTCTCAGTATCCCACGATCCCTTTATCCCCCAGGAATCTGTCCAGTCTCTGTTTGAATCCCTGTACCGTACTCTGCCCGATCACTTCCTCCGGTAGCGCATTCCAAGTGTCCACGACCCTTTGGGTGAAGAAAAACTTCCTTGCATTTGTTTTGAACCTATCTCCCTTGAGTTTCTCCGAATGCCCCCTCGTACCTGTTGTCCCCTTCAGCCTCTACCTTTTATTGTACGGATGGTATTGGGCCAGTTAGAGGGTGTTTGGTCCATTACTGTCCATACAGTAGCTAAAAATTCACAGACAGCAGAATTGTCTGTTCACCAGCCACTGGTGAACATATAACTCTGTTAGAATATCGAGCCCCATATATTTAGTTTCCTGAGATAAATATTTCTAATTTAAAATATAAAATCCTTCCTGAGTGGCAGTTGAGCTCAGTTTAATTTTAAGATTGTGCTCATGATGAACAGATTACTGTATATACTCGAAAATAAGTCATTCCAAATATGTCGAGACCACCATTTTTCCCTCCCAAATGGAGGAAAAATGGTTGACTCAAATATAAGATGGGCGGCTTAATATTTCAAGTGTCCTGCCCTGCCCTGCCAGGATCTCCCTCCCTCCTGTCAGGCTTTGCACCTATCCTCGACCTTACCAGGCACTGCATCCATCCCCCTTCCCTCCCTCCCCTGTCATGCTATGCACCCAGCCCCCTCTCTGCCAGGCACAGCACCCAGCCCCCTTCTCTCCTCCCCTGTTAGGCTCTGCACCCAGCCCCTTTCCTGCCCTGCCAGGCTCTCCACCCTTTCTCCCCTCCCTCCCAGGCTTTGCACCCTGTCCACCCCCCTGCCCTGTCCATTGTACCTCCTCTCTGCCAATATCTTGCATGCCACCGTGCCTTCCAAATGACCTGCATATCTGGAATCCCTAGTGTTCCAGAGGTGTAGTGGGCAGGAGTGACTTTTCTGTGCTCCTGCCCCGCTGCTGAGCTGGTCACTGCTGTGAGTTCTGGCAGTTCATCTGTACTGAGCAGGAGCGCGCTTCTTGCGCTGTTGCTTGGCGCTGAGCAGCTTCCTGACTGGTTCCCGCAAATTCTCATGAGACCCGCCGCAGCCATTCAGGAAGCCACTCAATGCTGAGCAGCAGCGCAGGAAACACGCTCCTGCTCCGTACAGCTGAACTGCCAGAACTCGCAACAGCAACTGGCTCAACAGCAGGGCAGGAACATCGAAAGCGCGCTCCTGCCCGCTACACCTCTGGGCCACCAGGGATTCCAGGTACACGGAAGGCACAGCCGCATGCAGGATATCGGCAGAGAGGAGGTACAATGGACAGGGCAGGGAGGGGAACAGGGTACAGAGCCTGTTGAAGGCCTGCAGTAAGTCCGGGAGAGGGGTGGCTAGGCGCTGGCCCGAATATAATCCGAGGCCCCCATTTTTGAGCTAATTTTTTTGGCCCAAAAATCTCGGTTTATATTCAAGCATATACAGTAATGAATTCTTGGTAACAGAAAGAAAATATGCATGAGTAAATTGTTTTATAAATCTGAAAATATTTATATCTAATATTAATGAAATAAGTTTGATCTGAAAAATATTTTGGCATATCTATATAGTACCAGAATATTTAACAGAGCTATAGAGAAATCAGACAGGTGGTAGAGTGAAAATCTACTTCTCATGTTAATGAGATCATATTTAGGCTAGATTCTGCTTTTACAGGGACTTCTCCAACCTGGATGTACCTCTCAATGCCAATGTGGCCTTCAAGCAGCCAAACAAGGTCAGTTATTATACATATCTAAAGTATAATATATTTATATGTTTAACATATATACAATTCACTTAACTACAGCTATTTCAAAATTAGTCACTTGAGAGAATCTCTGTTTCCATTGTTATTTACTCCCTTGAATAAGATGTCTGGTTTGAATTTAAGTGTGGGATCTGTTAAGGCAGTGTCTCTCAAACTGTGTGCCCCAAAGAGAGTCTGGGTGTGCCACGAGAGATTCCAGAATTTTACTTTATTTTATAAAATTTCCTTCAAAAATGTGCACTTGAATAGATGACATATATGTCGCGTACGCAAGAGTCTGTCAATAGTATGAGTATCTGTGTGCGTAAGGATACAATCACCTAGACAAGCATCATTCTTTTACATGATTGGTCCTTGAAAACTAATGGCAAGTAATTTTATTTTTATTTATATTTTTTCTGCAGTAGTTCTTTATTTATTTAAAACTTTTTTATACCATTTACAAAAGACTAAACAGTTTACATCAATTAAAACACACATAAGATAAAACCAAACCATATCATAAAATCACATAATTAAACAATTTCTTCTCTTCAACCAGTAAATTTCAAGACTACAATAGCAAACATGGTCAAGCAGATTATTTTCTTTAAATGCCGAGCTAGAGAACGTTACAATAGTCTAACCTAGACAGAACCATCCCCTGTACAACAGTCCGAAAATCAGAAAACAAAATCAATGATTTCAAACGATAGAGCATTTGAAGTTGGTTAAAATATGCCTGTGTGGCGGTGGCGAAAAGGGCGAACAGAATGTTAGGAGTGATTAAGAAGGGGGATCACGAACAGATCAGAGAAGGTTATCATGCTGCTGTACAGGGCCATGGTATGCCCTCACCTGGAATACTGCGTCCAACACTGGTCGCCGTACATGAAAAAGGACACAGTACTACTTGAAAGGGTCCAGAGAAGAGCGACTAAAATGGTTAAGGGGCTGGAAAAGTTGCTGTACAGTGAGAGATTAGAGAAACTGGGCCTCTTCTCCCTTGAAAAGAGGGGACATGATCGAAACATTCTAGATAATGAAGGGAATAAACTTAGTAGATGAAGACAGGTTGTTCACCCTCTCCAAAGTAGAGATAATGAGAGGGCACTCTCTAAAGTTAAAAGGGGATAGATTCTGTACAAACTTAAGGAAGTTCTTCTTCACCCAGAGAGTGGTAGAAAACTGGAACGCTCTTCCGGAGGCTGTTATAGGGGAAAACACCCTTCAGGGATTCAAGACAAAGTTGGACAAGTTCCTGCTAAACTGGAACGTACGCAGGTGAGGCTGGACTCATTTAGAGCACTGGTCTTTGACCTGGGGGCCGCTATGTGAGCGGACTGCTGGGCACGATGGACCACTGGTCTGACCCAGCAGCGGCAATTCTTATGTTCTTAACTATTTGTAGCTTCGTGATCAGGCCTGAATCTAAAACAACCCCCAGAACAGTTATTTGTTTCCTCACAGGTAGTATCATCCCCAAAACACTTAAGGAATCGAGCCACTGCTCTTCCCCACTCCTTCCAACAAACATTACCTCTGTTTTTCCCACATTGAGCATAAACCATGCTTTCTCATCCAATTTTCTATCTTCAAAATGTAATGATTTATAGACTGTTGCAAATCCACACCCCACTTATGTACTGGGAGGAAGAATAACACGTCATCAGCATATTGTATGTATGAAGCCTGCAATTGTTCAAATACTTTCCCCAATGATGCTACATAAATGTTAAACAGAAGTGCTGATAAAGCAGATCCTTGAGGTACACCCCTAACTTGAGCAATCAAAGCTTTCTTACTATTTGGATCTTCTTATCATTGCGAAATTGGATTTTCAGCTCTGACAGAAAGTAAATTAAAAAAAAGAATGAATGCAGATGGTGGATGATGAAATGCGTATTTGCTTGTCAACTATCGAGCCGCGTTTTGAGTTAATTTGCACTAAAAAAACAAGCACATCCATCGCATTGATTAGAAATTCTATCTACTTTAATTTCACCATTGTCAGTGACGTAGTAAGGGTAAGCAGCGCCCGGGGCGGTGACGCCCCCCCTCCACCGCACGTGCACCCCTTCCCTTTCCCTGTACCTTTTTAACTTCTCCAGTGTGAGCAGCATGCCCATGTCAGTGTCGGCTCACCCTTCCTAGGCATGGGTCCTGGAAGTGACATCAGAGAGAGTGCTGATGCCGACATGGGCAGCAACCTTGTGCCGGGGAAGTAAAAAAGGTACAGGGAAAGGCAAGGGGCGCTGGGAGGTGGAGAGGAGGGAGGGGTGCCACGCCCTTAGCAAGACCGCGCCCGGGGTGGACCGTACCCCCTTATTTGCATCACTGATCATTGTTATAGCTTAAAGAACTTTAAATAAATCTCAAATTTAATTTTTTTGTTGTTTTTTTTCAAATTTATAATTTCAATTATAATGTGCTGTCAAAAACATTTGTGTACCGGAGCTAAAAATGTTTGAGAGACACTGTTAAGGTGAAGCACTGGGCTCTAGCATCAGTGTTTTCAGCATCTGTACTCTAATTCAGGGGCAGCAGAACGCCTTTTTATTTTGGAGTGCCCAAGCTTCACTCCAAACACTGCCCCATAATAATAGTACTAATTGTAATGCCATTTCTTCCATTCATTCTTCATATACACGCAATATAATCTTACTAAAATATATAATGGTAACCACAATATTAAGCTACACAGAGCACACTGAAACATCTGCATTCTTTAAAGCCATGTTCTGAAAGGATTTTTTCCTCTCTCTCTTAAAGCAGCTAATACAGAGTTCAAAAAAATGTGGGATGAACACAGAAGATCTAGAATCAGAAAATAATAGTAAATATTGAAGGACTAAGGCCAGTACTGGGCAGACTTGCATGGTCTGTGTCTTTATATGACCTTTTGGTTGAGGAAGGGCTGGGGAGGGCTTCAATGGCTGGGAGGGTGTAGATATACTGGAGTGAGCTTTGACGGAGACTTCAGTAGTTGGAACCCAAGCACAGTACCAGATAGAGCTTTGAATTCTTGCCCAGAAATAGCTAAGAAGAAAGAAAATTTTTTAATTGAATCAGGTTGGGCAGACTGGATGGACCATTTGAGTCTTTATCTGCCGTCATCTACTATGTTACTATGTAATACAACAAGGCTAATCAGCCCAATTCTACCTCCTTTTAAAACGTGCTAAAAATCAAACTCCCAGATCGTCACATTAAAAAACCTCTCCTCTCTTAGCCCCAATGACTGCTGCTTTAATAGGAATTCCATCTACTAGTTTAACAATATTTAATTCAGCTGTACCATTCCATATCTAATTAACTCAAAAAGGTGCACATGGCACCTGAAAAATGAAAATTGTCAATCTACTAAAATATTTATTTTACTACTAATAATGGACTATAAATAACATATGAGACAGCCCCCCTCATGCTCTACTACCCCCTCCTGATACATTTCTCTATAATCCACTTTCCCGATACTCTCCTCTATACCTCCCTCCCTGATGTTCCCTACAGATTCCCTCATGTTCTCCAGCCCCTTCCCCAATGCTCTCCCAAGAAGCCAAAGTGTAACACTGGAGAAACAGAAAAAGTGATACACATTCCCCTGTACTGTGCAAAATATAAAAATAGCAGAAGTAAATTTCAAAAACTTATATATTAAAATCATTACGCTATAGGTTAATGAATACAAATGAAACCAAATTTGAGTAATATTATACCATTTTATTGGCTAAATACATCTTTCAATCAGCTTTTAGAGGTCAAAACTGCTTTCCTCAGGTCAGGACAGTATACAGCAGTTATGGTACCCTGTTCTGACTTGAGGAAGGAGGGTTTGGTCTCCAAACATTAATCAAATGTATTAAAATTAGTATAATAAAAAGATATCACCTTATTTCCGTTTTCATTATTTATTATCACAGCTACCACACTACTCTATCCTAAACTAAAATTCATTTTTACTACTTTTGTTGTCTGGTCATTTATATTTTCTAAATATGTTGGTCCCAGTCTCTGGTTTCTGTTTTCTTTGTTTTCCTCTTAGCTCTTTTGCCAAGTTTTACTGTCAATTTGTCATTGTCTCTTTTTTCTTCTTCTTTTCCACTCAGTTTTCTTTAATTTAGATTTCTGCCTCTGTCCAGATTTAATTATTTCCTACTATACAGTCTATAGTTCCCCCCCCCCTTTTTTTTTCTGTATCTACCTACAGCTTGCCATCTCTTTCCCTCACTCTGGCTCTTCTATTTCACTTTCTCTTATTTCCCAGTCTCTCACTATCTCTTCTTTCTTCTCCCTCATCCAGCATTTGACTCTGTCTCCCACTTCATCCAGCATCTGTCTCTCCTCTCTCTTCCCTGTTCTCTCAGCATCTGTCCCCTCTTTCTCTCCCCATTCAGCATCTGCTTCTCCCTCTCTTCCTTCCCTTCCATCCAGTGTCTGCTCCTTCTCTCACTCCCTTTCCATTTAGTGCCTGACCTCCTCTCTCCCTCTTCCATCCAACTCCTGACCTCCTCTCTCCCCTTCCATCAAGCACCTGACCACCCTCTCTCCCCCTTTCCATCTAGCACCTGACCCCCTCCCCCTTTCCATTCATAGCCTGACCCATCCAGCATGTCTCTCCCCCTCTCTCCAGTGGTGGCAAAACAAAGTTAAAGGCATTGTGGGGCCACTGTACTCATCCTTGTGGCTGCCTGTCCTGCCCTCTTCTGACATCACTTTCAGTTCTGGGGCAGCGCTGTAAGCCACAATGATGAATAGAGTGGTCCCGTGATGCCTTTAGCTTTGTTTTGCTGCTGCTAAAACAGCAGCAGCAACAGTAAGGGGGTGGGGAAGGTTTATGGAGGGATCATGGCACCCTTGGCTTCTTCCGTTCCAACGCCTATACTGTAGTTCTTTGGTTCAATCTGGTGATGTGGAAGTCTGACTGCTTAGGAAAGACATGTAGGAAGAGAGACATTCAAAGGATAATTCCATAATAGGGTGCCCCCATTTACTTGTTACTAGAGTGCATAAATTGTACAGAATACTGTCACATACATGAGTGTACACTTACCAATGAAAGTGACAGCAGGGCGCCTAAGTGATATTCTGTAAGGGCCTATGTAAGTGTGGAACATAAGAATTGCCGCTGCTGGGTCAGACCAGTGGTCCATCGTGCCCAGCAGTCCGCTCACGCAGCAGCCCTTAGGTCAAAGACCAGTGCCCTAACTGAGACTAGCCTTACCTGCATATGTTCTGGTTCAGCAGGAACTTGTCTAACTTTGTCTTGAATACCTGGAGGGTGTTTTCCCCTATAACAGACTCTGGAAGAGAGTTCCAGTTTTCTACCACTCTCTGGGTGAAGAAGAACTTCCTTACGTGGAGCATGGCAAAACATGAATGGGGTTGCCACTTACATGCATAATTTACAGAATGCTATAAGTTATGCATGTTCTTGCTGCATTTACACAACCACACTTACTATGGCTAGTACAAATGTGGATATGTAAATGTAAGGCATTTTGATACTGGGTTATGTTAGTATTCTGTAATATATATTCTATATAATATTCTGTAAACTCTCATTGTAAGGCAAAAATAGATAATACAGTACTCCCCTGATATTCACGGGGATTCCATTCCAGGAACCCCCGTGAATCTTGAAAAATTTCAAAAATGGTTTATCATGGGGGAGACTGGAGAGGGCAGCAGGAGAGGCAGGAGAGAGCAGCCGGAGCGCCGGCGAGTGCAGGAAATCACTCGCTGTATGCTCCGACCGCCTCTTCCTGCATTAAGTCGGGCCTTACCAATCAGGAGCTGCGTGTCAAAGCAGGGTTTATACTTTATTTCCAAGAACAAAATAAAACCCCCTCTGTTGCATAGAAGATTGACCTACAAATAAAACATGTTTCAATTTCACTTTTATTTGTAGGAAGTTCCTGTCAAATACCTGACTATACAAGATACAGGAGAGATAATAGCTCTTGTTGAACATGATATAGAGAAGGAAGAAATCCAAGACACCCTGGAGGAAGAGGAAAGTGAAGAGGATAGGAATAATCAGGGTAATGTAATTTATATTGTTGGTTCTTTTCATATATAGGACTCAGATACTTAATGTGGTCAATGGAACACAGTTTCTATATACTGTGGTTGTGCTTTTACTAAGGATTAATCAATCTTAAGAGAGACTTGATGTTTTACAACACTTTTCTGAAATCTATATGGGTTTACAAAATAGTGGGTACAGCTTCATGGAACTGGCACTTATCGACAGCATGTGACAAGGAAACTTACCTCTATACATCCTTTAGATTCATGTGGGTTTTACCTTTCTTGGAGCCTTGCATCAACTCTCTCACATTGCTATGGGACCTCAACATGGCGTTCTTTGAGCGGCTCAGTTCCTGTGAACCAAAGTACCTGATCTGGCGATGGTGACTTCAGTTTACAGAGTGAGTGAGCTCCAGACTCTAGTAACTGATTTACCTTACACTAAGGGCTGGATTCTCTAATTGGCACTGTTGTCGGCAGCTGCCTTAAAAGCAGCCGTTTAGGAAGAGCCTTTGTACGTTGGGTCAGGTCTTGGAGGATGGGCAGCTTGTCCCTTTCTCCACATTGATGGAGGAATACGGTCTGTTTCCCCGAGATTTATTTCATTATAGACAGCTTGAAAGCTTTCTTCGCCGGAGGCTTTGACTTATTTGACTTCCCCCGAACAATTCTCTTTGGGGAAGGCAGTGATGGGGGGGGTAGTGGTAGGGGTAGTATTACCAAGCTCTATCAGGCTCAATTGTCCCATCTTCCCCCACCTTTGAAATATAGGAACCGTTGGGAAGTGATATTGGGTAAGAGGTATTCAGATTAGGAATGGGGCCTTTTTTTTTTGCTCTTTGTTATGGGTCTCGATTGCCAGTAATATGATTGAAAATGGGTATAAGCTTTATTGGTGGTCCTGTCCTGTAGCTCACTCTTATTGGGATTCTGTGTGGCAATTTCTGGGTGCAGTGGTGGGTCGGGATATCCCTAAATCCATTGAATGTTGTTTTTTGCATGTTGGGCCAGCAGGTTTGCAGGGCTGGCAGCGGAAATGGGTACATTTGGTTTTGACGGCAGGAAGGCTGTATTGGCTGCTGCCTGGAAGCAATTGAACATAAGAATTTCCGCTGCTGGGACAGACCAGTGGTCCATCGTGCCCAGCAGTCTGCTCATGCGGCGGCCCTTAGGTCAAAGACCAGTGCCCTAACTGAGATTAGCCTTACCTGCATACGTTCTGGTTCAGCAGGAACTTGTCTAACTTTGTCTTGAATCCCTGGAGGGTGTTTTCCCCTATAACAGACTCTGGAAGAGCGTTCCAGTTTTCTACCACTCTCTGAGTCAAGAAAAACTTCCTTAAGTTTGTATGGAATCTATCCCCTTTCAACTTTAGAGAATGCCCTCTCATTCTCCCTACCTTGGAGAGGGTGAACAATCTGTCTTTATCTGCTAAGTCTATTCCCTTCAGTATTTTGAATGTTTCGATCATGTCCCCTCTCAGTCTCCTCTTTTCAAGGTTGAAGAGGCCCAGTTTCTCCAATCTTTCACTGTATGGCAACTCCTCCAGCCCTTTAACCATTTTAGTCGCTCTTCTCTGGACCCTTTCGAATAGTACCGGGTCCTCCTTCATGTGCTGGATGCAGTACTCCAGGTGAGGGCGCACCATGCCCCGATACAGCGGCATGATAACCTTCTCTGATCTGTTCGGGATCCCCTTCTTAATCATTCCTAGTATTCTGTTGCCCTTTTCGCCGCCGATGCGCTTTGCGTGTACTGCTTCATCGACTTGTCGATCATAAAACCCAAGTCTCTTTCCTGGGAGGTCTCTCCAAGTACCTCCCTGGACATCCTGTATTCGTGCATGAGATTTTTGTTACCGACATGCATTACTTTGCACTTATCCACATTGAACCTCATTTGCCATGTTGATGCCCATTTCTCGAGCTTGATTATGTCACGTTGCAGATCTTCACAATCCCCCTGTGTCTTCACTACTCTGAATAACTTTGTATCATCCACAAATTTAATCACCTCACTCGTTGTACCAATATCCAGATCGTTTATAAAGATGTTGAAGAACAAGGGTCCAAGCACAGAGCCCTGTGGCACCCCACTGGTGATACTCTTCCAGTCCGAGTATTGTCCATTTACCCCCACTCTCTGTTTCCTATGCTCCAACCAGTTTTTAATCCATGTGAGTATTTCACCCTCGATTCCATGGTTCGCAATTTTCTGAAGTAGTCATTCATGTGGAACCTTGTCGAACACCTTCTGAAAGTCCAGATATACAATATCGACCGGGTCGCTCTTGTCTATCTGCCTGTTTACTCCCTCGAAGTAGTGCAGCAAGTTCGTCAAACAAGATCTGTTTTTTGCTGAAACCGTGCTGGCTGGTCCTCATCACCCTGTGTCCGTCAAGGTGATCAATGATGCAGTCCTTTATCAGCACCTCTACCATCTTTCCCGGTACCGAGGTCAGACTCACCGGTCTGTAGTTTCCCGGATCTCCCCTCGAACCTTTTTTGAAGATCAGCGTAACATTCGCCACCTTCCAGTCTTCCGGAATCTTTCCTAATTTGATCAACAGATTGGCTATTAGTTGAAGCAGTTCAGCTATAGTCCCTTTCAGTTCTTTGATGACCCTGGGATGGATGCCATCTAGTCCCGGGGATTTATCTCTCTTAAGCCTATCGATCTCGCTGCATACTCTTCTAGACTGGCTGTCAACCCTGTCAGTTTCCTGTCTTCGTTTCCAGCATATAGCCTAATGGGTTCCTGTATGCTGTATATATACTCTTCGGTAAATACAGACGCAAAAAATGTGTTCAGTTTGTCGGCGATTGCTTTGTCCTCCTTTAGCACTCCCTTTATTCCATGGTCATCCAATGGTCCCACCGCTTCCTTCGCGGGTCGTTTCTCCTTAATATATCGAAAGAACGACTTGAAGTTTTTCGCCTCCTTGGCTATTTTTTCCTTGTAATCTCTCTTGGCCCTTTTTACCGCCTTATAGCACCTGCGTTGATGTTGTTGTTTTCATCCGTTCTTGACCTTTTCCATTCCTTAAACAAAGTTTTCTTGTCTCTGATCGCTTCCTTCACCTCTACAGTGAGCTACACCGGTTCCTTGTTATTTTTCCTCTTGGATCCCTTGTTGATACGCAGTTCGGACATTGGTAGCCAAGGTCATTTATATCCAGCAAATGTCGAAACTGACTGCTCTTCTGTGCAACCAGTTGCAGAATTATGGTAAAATTTGGTCAGCCTTTGATCAATGGACACTTGCACAGCCTGCTGCTGGACACTTACCTTCCTAAATGGACTTGAATTGCTACTGTGAAGCACTCATGACACAGATCCTTCTGGGGGCGGGGGGAGGGGTTGGTAGGGGGGTATGGGATGGGGAGGCTTAGTCTTCTTGTGTTACTTGAGTATGTACCTAAGATTCCAGGTATATCAGGGTTTGCTGTAGAGGGCCCCCTGCTGAGTAGAGGGGGGAGGGGGTATTGTTCTGTTTTCTCTGGCTCTTATATGGCTTTTTTTTTTTGTTTGGTATGGTATGCGATAACTGATTCTGTTAATGTGCCTTTGATACCTTGCTATGTTCTGTTCTTGCTTTTGCATTTATTCAATAAACTATTGTCAGTCACGTGATGGTACCAGTTACAGAATTGTGCTTCTGGGAAAGGTAGACACCAGAAGTGTAGGCCAAGGTTGTTAGGCCTACGTTTCCGGCACCTACCTTTGATGTAAATTGCGCCTCTGTAGACACTTTAGCCACATCTACAGTAGTGTTAGGTGGTCTAAAGCGCCTATAGAGGCCCAATTCAGGCACCAAATTTTTAGGCGCCTTGAAACTCAGTTAAAAACGTAGTTTAAATGGCTTTTTGGTTTGTTTTTTTACTGAGCTTGGGTGCCTATTGGTGCCTAAAATCAGGGCACTATTTAGAGAATTTGGCCCTAAATTGTTTAACAGTGGTTCTATGAACTCATCTAAGTTTCTTCTTAAGATTTTGCCAGATTTTTATTTTAAACAGTCTCATCTGCTAACATTTTACTCATGCTTCATACCTACAAAGGTAAAAGTGCATCTCCACACATTGTACTGCAAAAGAATTCTGGCCTTTTTATTTGGCGCATCTCCTTCCTGGGAGATTTTAAATGATTGGTTGAGGGATCAGGAGCTAGGGGTCCTGGGAGGAGAATAAGAGCTGGGACCTCTGAGGGTCAGGACCTGTTCCTATTCCTCAGAGGTGGCTTTGCGAAGCGGTCTGGTTGCTGAGGGTTACCAGTGTTGGGTGATGGTGTCTGAGGAGACCCTGGTCCAAGCATCAATGTTTTGTTTCTTTTGACCCAAATAGGATAGAGGCTGCCATCAACAAATAAAGTTTCTTTTGATTCAAATAGGCTAGGGGCTGCCATCAACAAATGCACCAACAGATCCCATTTCCTTTACTTATGCCCAGACAGATTTGACTCTTGAGTGTCTTGTCAGAGCTATGGTGGTGCTGGTAGCCCACTTGAGATCAGCTTTCATGGTGGAAATTTGCAAGGCTGCAATATGGACATCTGTTCATATACTTAGAGCCCACTACCATTTAGAAAAGGACTCCTGATATGACAGTAGGTTGGTCAGTCTGTCTTTCAGAATCTTTATGGGAATTAGAAACCAATTCAGTGTTTTTTGAGATGGTTTGATTTGGCATTTGATTTGTTATTAGTTAGAGGTTGATGATCCACTCAGCAAAAAGGTACTAAAAGTAGGGTGTGTGGCTTATTTATACCACAAGATAGAGGGACATCAACTACATAATCCTGCAAGATTTTAACCTTGCATATGGACTAATTATGTCTTAAAATGAGAACCATTTATAAATAAAATGTATGCTTATGCAAAAACGCTTTTGAAAAATGGCAAACTTAAAAACATCTATATTTCTGTAATCTATAAAATGCTGCAGATAAAATTTTGACTGTTTTATATAACTGTGATCAAATTTCTTACCAAGTTTCATCTGTAACAATTAAGAACTTGTTCTGTAGCTGACATGTTACATTAATCATAGGTCTGTGGATTTTCATGTGCAAATCTTTTTTTTTTTTTTTATAATTTCTTTATTCATTTTTAAACTTACATCAAGTGTACAGTAAATATCAACCAAATATAATACATCACTTGAAAATTTTTCAATATCATACACCAAGAAGATTTAACCCCCACCCCCTCCCAAATTCATATACAACTAATATATACCACATAAAAATAATATCTTACGACAATCATCTATATATTCTTAATGGAAAAACAAGAAATCCCCTCCCCCCCCAAATCCACATGTGTATTAAGATTGGGAAAAGTGTAACTTATTCATTACTATAATTTAATAAAGGTCCCCGCATATCCTTAAATTTATTATAATAACCTTTTTGAACAGCCAACGCTCTTTCCATTTTATACACATGACAAACTCAAGACCACCAAAAACAATAATTCAGTCTTCTACAGTCCTTCCAATTATGTGTTATTTGTTGGATAGCAACTCCTGTTAATATCGATAAAAGCTTGTTATTATTAGCAGATATTTGACATTTAGCTCTCATAAATATGCCAAATAAAATTGTGTCATATGACAATGCTACATGGTTCTCTAACAAACAATTTATTTGATCCCAAATAGACTCCCAAAAAGCCTTAATGAATGGACAATAAAACAATAAATGATCTAAAGTTCCAGCTTCAAGATGACAATGCCAACATCTATTAGACTTAGAGCAATCCAATTTTTGTAAACAAACAGGGGTCCAGAGTGCTCTATGCAACAGGAAAAACTATGTTTGCCTCATAGATGCAGACATTGTACACTTCATCCTCCAGGACCAAATACGTGGCCATTGAGAAGCAAATCTGATGCAAACTGAAAGTTATATTTTTCTCATGCTATACTCCATACCACGCATATGTTTGTTCATCATTACAAAGGCAGAAAAGCTGAAAATATACCCAATAGAGTAATCTGTAACAATTTCGTAAAGTCCTAAAAACTTTGCTGTTTACACAATCCTTAAATGGTTTGCTTATAGAACCAACGAACTGATAGCACTGCCACATTTATTTTTCCCATGTTCTTCTTCTTATGTACTCTGGTCTTTAATTACTTGTGAACCGAGTCAAGCTCCGTTGGGAGATGACCCGGTATATAAATCGAAGACTAGATTAGATTAGATTAATTTTAACATTTTTATTTTTACAAACAATAATCAGTAAAACAGAAGCACAGTAAATTTAAGTCATCTTAATTTAATAATAATTTCAGTTATAAAGAGCCATGCTGCTGTCTATAAACTGGTTCAGTACTGAAGAATAGCAAAAATAATTTAAAGCCCGAGAGCTTGTCTCGATGGGTGACTCTAATACAGGGCTGGAATGCCTGCATTGGTCAACCCTCGAGACCTTCTAAGAAGGTCTGGAGTAGGGGGAGTGAGTTGTAGGCAGGTGGTACTTGGTAGGTGGAAAAAGAGGCAGGTAGAGCAAGCAGGTGCACAAGTGGAAGACTGGCTTCCTGCCTGGGAGATTTAAAATGATTGGTCGAGGGATCAGGAGCTAGGGGTCCTGGGAGGAGAATAAAAGCTGGGACCTCTGAGAGAATAAAAGCTCAGGACCTGTTCCTGTTTCTCAGAGGCGGTTTTACGGAGCGGTCTGGTCGCTGAGGCTTACTGGTGTTGGGTGATGGTGTCTGAGGAGTCCCTGGTCCAAGCATGAGCTGATAAGGCCCCTGAACAGCTATCTCTGCAGGCAGGCGATTTTTTTTGATGGTCTAGAAGGTCTAGGGTTGTCTGGTTCGGGGCCGGCTCTGCTGCTGCCGCTGAGGAAATCCAAAGCAGCAGCTTTGTCAGCTCTTGCACTTTGACGGTGCCGACTTTGGGGAACATAAGGACAGGAAGACATGCTCCTCACGGGAGGGCAGGTCAACTGGACCACGTTCTGACAGGGCCTCAGGTAGCGCAGAGGGTATGGCGCCTGTCAGCACCCAAGGAAGGGCATTACAGGCCTTTCCAGAGGAGCAGCCTGCCATTGGCTCTGGGTCAGATGGGAGCCCCTGTGGAGTAGATCTCATAGCAGGAGTAGGCGGGGCTCAATGCGTGGAGGGCTCTTTGGGAAATCCCTTGGGTTTTCTTTCTAGTTTGGACGGATTTCAGGCCCCCACAGGGCAGGTGCAGTCTGTTGTTCCACCAAGTTGTTGGCCTTCTTGGCCTCCTGGGCAGTGGGAGTTTGGTTGGGAACCTGCTCTTTGGCCTGTCTTTGGTTTTCCTGTTCCCTATGTGGTAGAGGTTTCTACTGCAGGTTGGTGAAGTAAATGCTCCGATGCTCCTAGACTTCCTATGAGTGTTGGATCATTTACCTCATTGGCCTGCAGTAGGAACCTCTGCCCAGTGGTGTAGTGAGAGTAGGAGGTGCCTGGGATAGTGGTGCCTCGCCACTCCCTCCTCTCTACCCCATGCTCCTTCCCCACCCGCCACACCTCACTTGCGCCCTCTCTTCCCCCTCAGTACCTCTTCAAATCTTCGCCAGTGCAAGCAACTTCTCCAGCCTGCTGTTTGTGCCAGTGTTGGCATTCCCTCTGATGTCACTTCCTGGCCCTGCAACCAGGAAGTGATTTCAGAGGGGAGCCAGGCCAGCATGAGCAGCAGGCTGGAGAAGTTGCTTGTACTGGTGAAGATTTAAAGAGGTACGGGGGAAGGGAGGGTGTGAAAGTGGCGTGGGGGGGGGGGGAGCAGAGAGGTGCCAGCGCCCCCTCCAAGATGGCGCCCAGGGCTGTCCCCTTACTGCCCTCCCCATTACTATGTCACTGCCTCTACCGCAGCTTTGTAAAAGGAGCGCTTAATATGTTTTTGTTTTTGTTTTTCAAATATGGTTTTTTGAAAAATATACTTTTTAAATTGATAAATGTTTCTCATTTTTTAAAGATGTAATTTTCCATATCTGAGGCTGAAAATTTGCATTATTATGCAGTTGCTATCCCTCTGTTTTGTGATATAAATAAGCTACATACCTCAATTTTGGTACCTTTTCACTCAGAGGACTACAGATTATTTAGGACAAATCTCTGCAATGATAAACCTCTCCTAATTGAGATAGTTCATTACAAATTAAGAAATGTGCCAGGTGGGTAGGAAGAAGATTTAGTAGGTAGCTAAGCAGAGCCTAGTTTAATGTCCTAGGCCAGTAATTCCCAAACTTTTTACTATGGTGGAACCCTTAAAATATTTTTTTTCATACATGTAAACATATATATGTTCATACAAACAGATTCTATAATCTAATTTCTTGGGGGATCCATAAAGAGAGTTCAAAGAACCCATTTTAGAAATCACTGCTCTAAGTTGTATCAGTTAAAATGATGGCAGAAAGTTTAAACCCTGTGCTGCTATCTACTGGCTATATTTTAATGCTTAGTTTAGACTGTAACAGTTAAGTTTAAAACTATGGGAAATGATTTTTAGACTATTTAAACAAATTAATAAATAAGGTTTTTTTAAAATGACATTCAAACCATTTTTATTAATAAACCTACAAATTCTCTCCTATCCCAATTTTTAAGTCACTAAAGCACAGAGCAAAATAATGTTCAGTTATTCAGAAAAATGTTCAGTTATCTTAGAACTCAGAAAAGGAAGTTTTTGAAATGTAGGAATTAATCAGATATGTACATGTAGGACACCATCGCCAATGTCTGTCCTTATTCTGTAAGTAAGAGTGTTATGATCAGTGGCATAGCGAGGGAAGGAAGCGGTGGTGCCCAGCATCACCGTGCTGTGTGCCCCTCCGCACTCTTCCTGCTGCGGCTGCCCCCCCCCCCCCCCATGTGAGACCAGGAAGTGATATCAGAAGGAGAGCTGAGGGCAACGCTAGCAGCAAGTAAGAGATGCTGCTCACTGACGGCAATTATTTGAAGAGGTGAGTGGGCAGAGAGGAGGAGAGCTGCTGGCACCCTCGGCAAGACAGCACCCGAGGCAGTCTGCCCCTCTCGCTACGCCACTGGTTACGATGATACTATAGCAGCACAAGCACCTTTTAAAATTCTACCATTTGCTCTGATTTTACTTCATTCTTCTTTTAACATCTTTTCACATGATGTGAGCACTGAAGAGGCTCTCTGAAGCGGGAACAGAATTCTCCCTAGGTCTACTCTTTTGCTTAGTTTTGGTTTTTCTATAAAGCTTTCTTTTTGTTTTTTTGATATCTCTGTATTTTTTAGTTTAGAGAACTTTTTCTTGTGTACAATTTTGCTTTCCTGGCTTGGAGGGGGCGGGGGGGGGGGGGGTGGTGGTGACTGTTTTTGATAAACTATTTAAATAGTCATACCAGTTTTTTGGAGTACTCCTTTTTTTCCTACATGAAAGTGGGTTTTTAGTAGTGCTCTTTTTTTCTGGCAACACCACCCTATGATAATTTTATGTGCTCCAGAAAAGCATAGTTCATTTGGGCAGTTTTTCTGCTCTTTATGCTTGTTGAGCCTTTGAGGCTATTTTTTTAATATTGTTATAAATATATGTCACACCCTCAGCAGGAAAGCAAAAGAATAAAATACATACTCGTTGCTTTATATAATTGTTAGGTTGAAGTGTTTTCCCTCATTTTATGTGGTTATTTGTAAGCACTGAAATCTGATACCTCCATCCATCATGTTTCTACATGTTTCATACTATGTTTGACTATTTAGATGTTCAAGATGATCAGGTGGCAGAAGCAGTCCATAGAAACAAAAAGACAGAACTTGCTTTAGAATTGGTGCCATCACTGACAGACGAAACATTTCATACTGTCATCTCTGGAGCTGACCATGCTGTGGTCCTCTTCTATGCCAGCTGTAAGTACTGAGTAATGCTCATTATACTCCAAGCTAAATACAATTATTTCTCTGGAACGGTGGCCTGATTTTTAAATTTGATGTGTGGGGGATCACATGATGCAGTGAGGAGAGCAGATGTGTTTTGCTGCAGCTCCCAGGGCCCTGCACTGCACTGATCATTAATCTGAGCTATTTGCTGTTTGGTAATTCTGCTCGATACAGGATATTGGTCCTTGTTATATGGTCAAATATTTATACTC
The DNA here is from genome assembly GCF_902459505.1 of Geotrypetes seraphini. Classification (NCBI taxonomy): domain Eukaryota; kingdom Metazoa; phylum Chordata; class Amphibia; order Gymnophiona; family Dermophiidae; genus Geotrypetes; species Geotrypetes seraphini. The sequence continues at coordinate 136,513,398 of NC_047090.1, read as the reverse complement.
AGCTGGAGGTGTAATGGCTAGCAAAAACACTAAGAAAGATAAAGGTCCATAGTGCTGATGACAATATGGCGGCCTCTTCTTCAGCGGTGATGGTGGAATTTACAGATGAGCAATTACAGCAACTTACCTTGGTGGTCTCAAGGGCCCTCCATCCGCAATTAACCCACTTAGAGACCTTCCTGGGAGAGACTGTTTCCACGTGCAAGTTGGGAAACTGCATGCCCAATGTGAAAGATTTGACATATGCGGCCAAGGAACGGCTCACGTGTTTAGACAACCCATTGTGTGAGCACACTGATAAATTGGAGGATCTTGAAAATTGATCTAGGAGGGACAATTTTTGCTTTGTTGGTTTACCAGAGCACCTTCCTGAACAAAACTTAGTGCATTTTTTCAAGAGCAGCTGGCCAAAAAACGTCCCCTCCCTGAGAGTATGGGTCCTCTATGTTTTGAGAGAGCCCATCAGTTTGGAAGATTGGGAGGGGATCTGCAGCATACCCGGGTAATGGTGGCAAAGATTCATAATTATCTCCATAAAGTGGAGCTTATACTAGCTTACCGCCATAAGCGGGATACTCTTACTTATGATGGATCTTCTGTCCATATTTGTAAATTTGATGTGTGTAAGGTTTTTCCCACATTCCAACTTTTATTCCATCCTGTTAAGGTTTTAGAAGTATTTTGTCCCCAAACATACTTGATCCCATTTTGTATAATTCTTTCCAACTTCCTTTGGGTTGGAAAGAATACAAAGTGAACGTTGTTTAAATCGGAGCCTGAAAATTCTTTTATGTTTAAAGAATAAGTCTGAAACATGTAGCGCTGCACATATATTACCCGCGGCCTGCTCCAAAGTATTCGCTTTGGCCCATCCTGCCTCCTCTGACATCACTTCCTGTTTCTGCATGGGCGGGATGAGCCAGAGGGAAAACTGGAGCAGACCATAGGCAGCATATGTGCAATGCTACCATGGATCAACAGAAGACCACCTTTAAGGCAAATGCTGAACCCTGGGTGGAGGGGAGGAAGTGATGGCATGACTCCCCCCACCACACACACACATTTTGCCAATGGCCACTGATCCTCTCCCATTGCCCAAAGAAGTGAATGAAATGGTACATATTTGCCTATATGATAGTTTCAGATATTATGGCCAGTCCTAGTAGAGAAGCAAGCAGGTTTCTGGAGTAGCCTAGTGGACAGTATAGTCAACCATAGAGATGGGGACTCGGTCCCATATCTCACTCTAACTACTACATTTATGATGAACTATGTGAGCCTTCTAAAACCCACTCTAATCACACTGTACCTACATATAGGTGTCACTTGCAGGCATAAGGGCTATTGTTGTGGTGTACAATTGGGTTCAGTAGGTTTTAGGTAGGTTTGGAGGGCTCTCCACACAATATAAGGGGGTTATGGTGCGATGTGTACCTGGTACCTTTTATGTGAAGTTCACTGCAGTGCTCCCTGAGATGCCCCATTGCTCTGTTGGGATGTTCATGTGGCCAGTCTGCTACAGCTACAGGCCCCTTCTACATTTCAGTGCCTTGTTTTGTGTGGTTTTCTTTTAGATGTGTTTTTTTTCAAAAATGGTTCAAAAAGATAGACACACACTTGAAAAATGTCCATTAAAAAAAAAAAAAATCAAGATAGACATCTTGCAGTTTTGAAAATGAGCATGTTTGGTACTGGATTTTTGTGTATCTTCTGCAAAATGTCCAAAATTGGATTTGAACGTCACATTGAAAATGGACCTCCGTGTATAATAGTTTCTGCTCCTTGGACCTTATAGTCCAGTAGACAAACAGATAAGATACACATACAAAGCAAATAAAAAGCTTAAAGAAATTAGTTGAGAACTATTAAACCAGGTGGATTTGGGTTTATCTTTATTTTTTTTTGTTTTTAAATTCTTTATTCATTTTCGTATGTTACAACAAGTGTAGCAAATAAACTCATTTAAAACTTAAAGATACACACTTGATTAACTCTCATATAAGCATAATTTAACATTTCATTACAAATTAAAATTCTATAATATTTTAAATATTATGAAAGAAATCTAACATTTATATCATCCTTATTGAATCTAATAGTCCCTCCCCCTCCCTCCCTATTCAATAAATCATAGAATTATCCTTACTGTGAAATTATTGAAATACTCATGTATTATATAATAACAACAAGTAAAACCTACCCTTTTCCCCCCTAATCAAATACCTTAACATGGGAAAAGTTAATCATTCATTACAAAAATCTGTTAACGGTCCCCAGATTTTCTGAAATTTACTAATATAACCTTTTTGCGTTGCTATTGTGAGCTCCATTTTGTATATATGACACACAGAATTCCACCAAAAATTATAATTTAACCTGTCATATGATTTGGGTTTAATCGAGGTAGAAGAACTTAGATTGAGCAAAGTTGCAAGGAATGAAGCCTCTTAAGAGATTCTAGAGAAGTAGTAGAAGCTGAAACCCTAGAAAAGAGTGATTCCACTGCACAACAAAGTTTTTGCTTCCTGAACACTGCTGGGTGTTTCTTATAGAATTTTGGGTGCTGATCATGAATATTACATCAAAAATTACCCATCACGTACCATTTCAGAGAAATCTTCAATTTTGTCGTGATTTTTTCTTATATTTGGATGCAAACAATTTTTTCTCCCATAAGTGTCTTATCAACAACGGTTTGTGCCGCCTGGGTATGTCCATGCATAAAATCTAGCCAGGTTGGAAGCTGTTTTATGGAAGATGACATCCTGGGCATGTCTGGGCAGGTCTGAACGAGCTTGCGCTGTCTCACCATGCTATAATGGTGGCTTCCATACACCGATCCTGCTCATTTGGTTAATATAGATAGTCCGTGTGTGTATATAGTATCAGTATAGTAAAGTATAGTAGTATAGTAGCTGTAGCAATATAACAGTAAGTAAGCTTGATGCTATAGACGTTTTGGTGTCGGGCAATATGTCTCGTCGGTGTCGTAACAGCCGCGACACATTCTGCTATATCTGTGGGGAATATACACTTACGCCTCAGAGACGTTCGATGACTGCCCTTGTAAAGAAAGCCTATCATCTGTATTTTGGCTGCAAAATAGGTGATCAAGACAAGCAATGGGCGCCTCACATTTGCTGTGCGACATGTGCTGTTAGTCTGAGAGCCTGGCTCAGAGGTACTCGAAAGACGATGCCATTTGCTGTTCCGATGATATGGCGAGAACAGAAAGACCATGTGACGGACTGTTATTTCTGTTTGACTAATGTGTCTGGTTTCTCTGCCAAAAACAAGAAGTCAATTGAATATCCTAATCTGCCTTCAGCAATGAGACCCATGCCACATGATGACAGTCTTCCAGTTCCGAAACCACCAGAGGATTGGACCTTAGACGAACCAGATGAAGAAACTGCAGTGCAGGGTTCTAACAGTGACATTGACCCGGATTTTGAACCATCCTCATCAGGCGATCCACATCTGATAACACAGTCCGAATTGAACGATTTGGTCAGAGATTTGGGTCTGTCAAAAGCAAAAGCTGAGCTGCTAGGTTCGAGACTGCAGGAATGGTGTTTGCTATCACCAGGTACGAAAATTTCTGTGTTTCGAGACCGGCATCATGATATAACCAAATTTTTTGCACAAGTCGACAGTCTCTGTTTCTGTTGTGACATTGAAGGATTGTTCTCGGTCTTTGGTTGTGATCACAACCCGGAAGAGTGGCGTCTTTTCATTGATTCGTCAATGTTAAGCCTGAAAGCTGTTCTGTTGCACAATGGCAACGTTTATCCTTCAGTACCTGTTGGCTATGCAGCACATATGAAAGAAACATATGAGAATATGGAAATGTTACTAAAGTATGTCCAGTATACCAGGTATAACTGGAATATCTGTGGAGACCTCAAAGTCGTTGCTCTGTTACTAGGACTGCAGCTTGGCTATACAAAGTACTGCTGTTTCATCTGCGAATGGGACAGCCGAGACAGAGAGTCGCACTATTCTAGAAAGAACTGGCCACTCCGTAAAAAGTTAGTTCCAGGACAGAAAAATGTAGCACATGAATCGCTTGTTGACCCGACAAAGATATTTTTGCCTCCTCTTCACATTAAACTGGGACTCATGAAGAATTTTGTGAAAGCAATGAACAAGGAAGGGGAAGGTTTTCGTTATTTAAGACAGATGTTCCCAAGAATAACTGATGCCAAGATCAAAGAGGGTATTTTTGTTGGCCCCCAGATCAGACATGTTATGAGTGACAAGCGATTTGAAGATCTGTTAGTTGGGCCGGAAAAAATTGGCTGGAAAGCCTTGAAAGACGTTGTTGACAATTTTCTGGGCAATTACAGAGCCCCAAACTACATTCAGCTGGTAGACAAACTTCTCAAAGCATACAAGAGAATGAAGTGCAATATGTCACTCAAGATTCATTTCCTCCATTCACACTTGGACTTCTTCCCCGCAAATCTCGGTGCTGTGAGTGACGAGCACGGTGAAAGGTTTCATCAAGACATAGCTACGATGGAGAAACGATACCAGGGCAATTGGAATCCGTCAATGCTTGCCGACTATTGTTGGATGCTACAACGTGATGCACCAGACACTGAATATAAAAGAAACTCGGGAGCAAAACACTTTTAATTCTGTTTCATTTAGTCGCTTGTGCGAAACGTAAACTTGACTATATATTTTATTGTCAGTAAACATAAAAATGTCTATTTCTCATAGTTCTTACGTGATGCAGTAAAACCAAAACCATATTTGAGCATACCAAGTTGGTACCTGTCATAATCACCAAAAACTTTTCAGGAATCAAGACTTAACCAAAAAATTGTTGTGCAGTGTTCTTAGGTGTAGTTCAGTAGAAGCTAGTTACTGCTTAATGAAAACAGAGAAAGCTGCAAAAATAATCAGAACCCTTCTGTATGAGCTAGTCTATAAGAGAAAGGTGTGAGCTAAATTCAAATAGAATAAAATTAACTCTCATTATAGTACAATTCAACATATTTATCACCGTTTAAGCTAGTGCTTCTAATGCAATGCATTAGCATACTTTGTGCAAAAATTTTCTTACTTGATTTCGGGAAGCTTTTGTGTAGAATTCAGTTACTTCTTATGTTTAAGGACATTCATGAGAATATATAGTAGTGATAAAAGGAGATACTTTTTAAATAAAAATAGTAGATGCCTATTATATGTTGAACTCTATAGCCCCCACAAATTGGTAGCAGGGTGTGATAACGGGAACCATTACTGCGGTATAATTACCATGGTAATGGGAAGCACTTTAGCAAATGCTGCGGGAACAGGGAGACTGGGGGGCACCGCATTTGTCTTCTTTACATGCCACTGGCAGCAGTTCTTAAATATTGCTGGCAGCTAACCCAGAAGCCTTCCCTTTGAGGCGTTTGCATTTTGTGTCAGAAGGAAGGCTTCCGGGTCAGCTGCTGGCAGTGTGTAGGAGCTGCTGCCGACGGCCTGTGAAGAAGATAAGAGCGGCAGTTTGTGTAATGTATGATGTTTATTAAAATTAAATAGTTAGAAAAAAAAAGGATACTGTGCTAGATGGACCATTGGTCTGGCCCAGTATTGCTGTTATTATGGTCTTTGCAAGGTTTTGTATTACTTCTTGATGTATCTTGATGTACTTCTTTGGCACTGAAGGGAAGTTTTTTGTAGCAGTTACTGAAGTGACTGCATATTTTAAAGTCATCTGCCTTGACCTATCTGAAAAAAGCAGAATATAAATGGTAGTTGATTAAAATTTTCTCTGCATAGCGTATGCTTTGTGTGGTTTAATTTTGTGATTACCATTATGCATTGTTAGTAAGATTATCTAATCTAATCTAATCCTTAGGTTTGTATACCGCATCATCTCCACGTTCGTAGAGCTCGACGCGGTTTACAGTAGGAGAAATAGGAAGGAACTACAACAGAGGGTTAGAGGTAGAAGTGTGAAGAAAATTTACAGGACTTGGGATGCCAAGATATAAAAGTTTCCTTGATTCCTAAGTTGGAGGGAGACTTACATTTTTTGAGAAAAGCCAGGTTTTCAGATGTTTGCGGAAAACTTGGAGAGAGCTCAAGTTCCGAAGAGGGGAGGTAAGGTTGCTCCAGAGCTCAGTGATTTTGAAGTGGAGGGAGGTCCCTAGCTTTCCTGTGTGGGAAATGCCTTTTAGCGAGGGGAAGGATAGTTTTAATTTGTGGGAGGATCTGGTGGTATTAGGGTTTGAGGAATTCCAAGAAAGAGGGATAAAGGGAGGGAGGATACCATATAGGATTTTGAAAGTTAAACAGGCGCATTTATAGTGGACCCTGGCGATTATCGGAAGCCAGTGGAGCTTGGCCAGGAGCGGGGACACATGGTCAAATTTACTTTTAGCGAAGATGAGCTTGGCTGCGGCATTCTGAATCCATTGGAGTCTGTGGAGGTTTTTCTTAGTTAGGCTTAAGTAGATAGAGTTGCAATAGTCCAATCTGGAGAGGATGATGGATTGGACAAGGAGGGTAAAATGTTTTTGATGGAAGCAGGATCTAACTTTCCTCAGCATGTGAAGGCTGAAAAAGCATTTTTTTTACCAAGGATTGGAGGTGGTCATTGAAGGACAATGTGGAATCAATGATGATGCCCAAGACCTTGCTCGAGAACTCAAGCTGCAGAGAGGAGCCAGAGGGTAGTGGGATGGAGGTGGGTAGGTGATCTAGTTTTGGACCAAGCCAAAGAAGTCTTGTTTTGGACTCATTCAATTTCATTTGCACAGTGTGGGCCCAGGATTGTAGGTTCATTATACAAGAGGATATGTTCTTAGACAGGTCGGTGAGGTTCGAATCGGTCTCGAGGAGGACGAGGATGTCGTCTGCATAAGTGTAAATTGTTTCAAGGGGGGATAGGTGGAGGAGTTTTAGGGAGGACATATAGATGTTGAAAAGGATAGGGGATAGTGGAGAGCCTTGCGGGACTCCACAATTCGGTTTCCAGGGGGAGGATGAGGTGCCATTCATGTTAACAATGTAAGAACGAGAGCGGAGATTATATTGTGTGTATATGAAAAATGAATGGAAGAAATGGCATTACAATTAGTTCTCTTATGGGGGTGGGGTCTGGGGTGGAGCTTTTGGGCCCCAAACAAAAAAACATTCTATTGCCTAAGAACATAATACAGACATGATCTTGTAGGCTACAAATGTTGAACAGATAAAATACTCAAGTGCGCATAAGTAGCTGTCTATTTTATATCTATTGCATGACCAAATGTTAACAGAATATTGGAGCTTTTTTATGCTAGAAAATCCTAACTTGGAAAATGTGGTCAAGTTTTATGCCTTTTTTTTTGTTTGTTTGTGTGTTTTTTTTGTGCAATTTGTATATAGTCAAATAAGTGGAATAAACTAGCTGATCAAAATTCATCAGGCAACAGTCAGCATGTTTTTAAACACTGTCTGTCGCTGGCTAAGTTAGACCTCAATGTTAACTGACAGGCTATGCCTGGGCACCAACATTGAACATTCAGGTCTGACCATAGTTCTGCTAGCTGTTTATGTGGATCCTATGTAAAATTCAGTTGGGGCTTGCATAAAATACTTATGTGGGTTCCAGATGAATATCAGCTGGGACCTGCATAAGTGTCTCTGTCAGTTTCTTTATCCCTCCAGCCAATTAAACTCCCCTTCCTGAATACCTCTGCCAATTCAGATCCTTCCTACACTCCCTCTCCTGTTGATTCAGACACTCCTTTATATCCCTCTCCTGAAACCAAACCCCCCATAAGGTCTTCCTCTATTCCTAGTGGTCCAGTAGGAGTATCTGAGTAGGAGTGGTCCCTATTTGCCCCCTGTCCCTAGTGGCTTCATAGCTAGCAATAGCCCCATAGTACTACAGCTAGTGTTTGCAGCAAGAGTGCGTTGGGATCTCTCTTGCCTAGATACACTTACTGGGGGAGGGGGGAGGCATTGAGAGTAGGAACATGATAACAGGGTGGGGGTTTGGGAGGGGATGTCTGATCACAGGGGTGGGGGAAGAAGAGGAGCATATCCAACAATGTTGGCTGCTAGTTGGAAGCTCTGCAGGAGCTGGCTTCTGCATAGCTAAGCAATCAAAGATAGGTCTACTATTTATGCAGGCACTGAATATTGCCAGAACCTGCATAGTTGCCTGCTTCTCCCTAACTCTGCCCTGATAATGCCCCTCTCCAGCCCACTTTAAAAACAGCCAGTCAGAGTCAATATTTAGTTGCCTTGCCTGGTGAGAGCCACTAAATACTGGCAGCTGGCTCTCAGCAGGTTTTCCTGCCTGCTTAAATTGCTTTGAATATTGACCCATATAGGTTCTTAAGGAATGCTGGCGAGTATGTTAGGGGCAGAGGTTTATCGCTCATTTCTTATATATATTTCAAACCCATGCTCAACAAAGCTTTTTTTCTTTTACTAATCATAAAAACTAATTTCTCATGTTTGTGCTCATGGAATGCAATCTAGTATAATTGATTCTTATTAGATGTTAATCTACAGCCTATCACATTTTGTACTGAAGATTTATCCTTTCCTAAATACAAGAACAGAAGCAATTAGCTCTATAGTATTTTACTTAGTTACTGAACAGCTTATCAGTCATGTATATTATGGGCTCCTTTTACTACGGTAAGTGTTTTTAGCGCGCGCTGAAGATTAGCGCGTGCTAACCCCTGCGCTATGCGGAAAAACTAACGCCAGCTCTATGGAGGCGTTGTTGTCTAGTGCATGCTAAAACTGGTAGCACAGCTTAGTAAAAGGAGTCCTATATGTTTTTCAGTCTTCTACAGTAATGGGTGTTGAGATAAATTCAGAAGCTGATGCAATAAAATATAAAAGCATTAAGAAGAAATACTATTATGAAACAGAATTTTAAATTTGCTATAGTTATAATTTTGGAACTTTTTCTCTTACTGAATTTTTTTACAAGCAGAATATAGTATGTATATTAGAATCATAATTATTCACTTTTTTATATATATAGGGGAAGCAGTGTCCTTGACTGTTTTGGAGTCCTACGTAGAAGTGGCTATGAAATTGAAAGGTATCATATCTTTTTTTTTTTTTTTTACTGTTACTAATCACCTAAAATGTTTGAGGTTTGAACTGTACTTTGAGTTAGATTCATGAAGGTATGATGTAGAAACGAATATTAAAATAAAACTAATTTCTTAAATAGTTAAAGTTAATAGCTGAAAAGTTATAAATATCATATTTGAATCACATTGTGTCTCCTACTCTAGAAATATCATCTGATGTTTTACTGAACAGAGTTAACTGTGCTGACTGGCCTGATGTCTGCAAGAAACAAAATGTCACATATTTCCCTGTTGTAAAGATGTATTTCCATGGAGAGAGTCCATCACTTTATACTGGGATGTTGGGTACAAAAGATCTCCTCAGGTTTATTATGTTGTAAGTACTGTAGTTAGGCCATTCTTCTTTGAAGATTACTGTATATTTATGTTTATAGGGGGAATTCAATAAAGATCACTGGATCGCAGACCCACATGTTAACTAAATAAGTACCAATTAGTATTAACAATTGGTGTTAAGCACTATTGGCAGTAATTAAGAATTATGCGTGGATCTGCCCTATTTATTTATTTATTTTTTTGTAAATCTTTATTCATTTTCAATTCTTACATCAAGTGAAAATACATAATAACAGACAATTATCTCACAACACTTGAAATTACATTCAAATAATCTTGTACGATAAATTAAATACCCCCCTTTTTATCAATATTTCTATTTCCATATGAAATACATTACCCTCCCTAACCCCAAATATAATCTATCCATGTGCTAAGATATCTGATCATTAGAGTAACTAGCCAATGGTCCCCATACTCAGAGTCCGATTTCTGCAAATAATAATAAGTTATTATTAATATTGACAGGGGTCGCCATGCAACAAATTACTCAAAATTGGAAAGGTTATACTAAATTAAATTACACATTTTGGTGGAATTCAGTTTGCCACATATATAAGATGGAAAAGGTGATGGCGTTACAACAAGGGAATGTTCAGATCTGCCCTATTTATAATATATTTCATAGCACACAACTCAAAAGGGGAAGTGACCATGTGAGGGACATAGGTGGGTCAAGGCGCAATGTTATAGAATACGTGCATTTGTGCTTTTAGCTGTCATTAGTTGAGCATGAGCATTTATACCAGCCTTTGGTAGACATAAATGCTCATACCCAAGGTTAGGTGCAAAATGTGTGCTAAGCTAGTATTCTGTAAAAGTCATTCTGTGCAAACTGCCTTTGGGCACCATTTATTGAATTCCCACCATAAAACATACCTACACATATAACATGCGCAACTTGCATGTCTATTTAAAAATAAACTTATACCCATTATACTAGTTTATTTTTTTAAGTATGCTAGTTACAAAATTCATGCATTTGTTCTTAAGGATTTTTATTTTTAGGCTTTTACAGGCATTATTAGCACATGTAACCTGCAAAACAACTGCCTGACAACCAGGGGAACTAGGCTCTGTTCCCACTGCAGCTCCTTGTGACTCTGGGCAAGTCATTTAGGGGGGAATTCAAACAATGTTAGGACTTTAAGGTGCAATAAATGACCCTTGCCTTGACTTAAATCACCCTAATGCTGCAAGCCCCAAAATAGTGCAGCGATATTTAAGTCGCTGTGCAAATGCATGTTTTGCATCTCATTACTATGCAAATTGTCTAACATGATTTGCAGTGATATACCGTAAGTTGCATTAGGGCCTAAAAACGATGGCAAAATAACCCCATCTCTGTGCTGGGGTTATTTTACCATTCGGGAGCTTTGGGCTGGCCAAAGCCACAGCCCAATGCTCCAAGGCTGCAGGGATGAATCCCCTCCCATTTGAGACCCAAACCCTCCATGCTAACTGATTAGAACTGAAATAAATAATACCAGAAAGTGAGATATAAACTTATTTCAAGGAAAAGAGCCTCAGAATCTTGAGCTGATTTTACCCACAACGGGTTTTTTTTTTTTGTGAATGCCGTTCCCTTGCTCCTGCTCACGTCACAGGCTCAACTTCCATCCTACCACCTAATGTATTTGCACTTTAAAAATTTTTTTTCCAAAGATTCTCGATATCTAACTCCTGAATAAGAACAGTGTTTCCTTTTCATTGTTCAGGAGCAGACTTCCTTGTCCTTTTAAGCTAACTACAGATGAGGATGTGGAGAAATATTTAAGTGGACAGTTCCATCAAGATTTATCACACAACAATATCTCACTTTTAGGAATATTTAGTTCAGACATGAATGAAGGTAAGTAGAACAAACAAAATTAATTTTTAGCATACATAGAATATCAGTATTAGGAAAGACTCTGGTGTAAAAAAATTAAGATCCATTTTCATGCTGAATTTTTCTGTATTTCATAGTAGGCACTTGTGAAAGAATGTTTTAGAAATTTTAACTTAGCTACAGTAAAAAGTGGACTTAGTGGGTCTTTCCTGCCTGCCTTAGTGGGTCTGAAATTTTTTATTGAAAAATTTGCATAATGAACATATCAGACAACAATAACCAATAAATATATGTATAATCATACATGAGAAATGCCATAAAAGAAAAGTCATTAGAATTGAGAAGATAATTTTTCAGAGCAGACCATTTCTTATCAAAATTCTTAGAAACATTGGATTTTTTTAGCAATATATGACTTATATCTGACCACCCTTTTACAAAACCGCGATAGTGTTTTTTAGTGTAGGCCGGCATGCTGAATGCTCTACCCTGCTCCCGACGCTCATAGGATTCGGAACTCTATGAGTGTTGGGAGCAGCGCAGAGCATTCAGCACGCTGGCCTGCACTAAAAACTGCTATCGCGGTTTTCTGAAGCGGGGGAATGTTAAATAGTTTGTCATAATTTACTTGGGATCGATCTTTCCAAGAGGCACAGATGACTTTTAGTGCAAGTGAAAGAAGTGAATCTTTACAAAAATGTTTTCTTTAATGGCCGTGTACCACTATTGCCATTAGTATATGATCATTTTCTAAAAATGGCCACATGAGCACTTACTGCCACACATTTTGTAGGCAGTAAGGGTTCATGCAGTATCGGTGCACTAACCAGTTAGTTCGTGGAAACAGAGAAGCGCTAACTGGTTGGTGCGGGAATGCCCACTCTCTATCCATAAAATGTAAACACCAGCACTAGTTTAATAAAGTGTATTAGAATAAAGATACATATAATACCAAACTCAGCTGAGGGAAATTATCTCGCAGCTTTGCTAGACTTCATTCAACTAAGGTTGAGATTTAATATTCACTGGTCCTCAGCGGGCCACCACACACTCGAAAACTCTCATTGTGCATGGCTTTACGCTTCCACTCGTCATTGGAGCCAGCACGTATTTTTAATTTGCTTTCAAATAATTAAGTATTAAGTATAAATACTAAAAGTACTTAGCTTTTAGTAAGACGCTGTGCAGGGGGGATTTATTTCTTTACATCGACATGTTTCGCCCGTGTGAATCGATGGGCTTTATCAAGGTTCCCACTCCCTCTTAATAACATTCAGCCACCATTGCGTCAAAACGAAAAGGCGCAATGGTGGCTGAATGTTATTAAGAGGGAGTGGGAACCTTGATAAAGCCCATCGATTCACACGGGCGAAACATGTCGGTGTAAAGAAAAAATCCCCCCTGCACAGCGTCTTACTAAAAGCTAAGTACTTTTAGTATTTATACTTAATACTTAATTATTTGAAAGCAAATTAAAAATACGTGCTGGCTCCAATGACGAGTGGGAGCGTAAAGCCATGCACAATGAGAGTTTTCGAGTGTGTGGTGGCCCGCTGAGGACCAGTGAATATTAAGTCTCAACCTTAGTTGAATGAAGTCTAGCAAAGCTGCGAGATAATTTCCCTCAGCTGAGTTTGGCACTCTCTATCCATGACATACCCCCTGAAAACATTTGTAGAAAAATTATTTAGCAGACAGACTGGGGACCAAGGTGGCCACAGCAGCAGCTGTGGTGAGTAGCTCTCATTAAGTTGTCCCTTTCAATGGGAAAGCATAAGGATACTGTGAGGATTACCAGCTCCTGAACTCAAGGGGAACTCTCTATCCAAACCGCTATCACTTGTTTGCTTTGCTTTCTACACCCAAAAGTGCCAGTCTAATTTTGGGACCTAATGAGAGGTTGACTTTGGATGCTTTGGGGCCCATAATCAAAAGACATAGATGTCCAAAAAGCATCCTAAATTAGCACTTGGACGTCCTAATCGCCAGGATGTCCAAGTGCTGATAATCAAAACTGTCTTTTTGTATGTCTAGCAAGGTGTTCGAGCATCTATACGTTCAGAGCATGAGATGGGCGTGGTGGAGGCAGGCTTTGGGCGGTCTCAAGGGCAGGTTAGACATAGACGTGTTGCTACGATAATTATCAAACATTTTGCAAAACATCCTGGACAGAAGTTATACGTTTGAAACTAGACCTGATTTAGAAGGGTCTAAGTGCCACAAAGTTGCCCAAACTGACCATATTACCACTGCATGCATCAAGGTGAGACACCCCCACACTCCCCCAGTGCTCACGGACCCCCTCACACTCACAAAAATCAGAATATAAATGTACATACCTGTCTCTAGAACATCAGCACCTGGTATAGGAAAGCCTAGTAGAGCTCCACACAGGTGTCTTAAGTAGCCTGGTGCATCACGTAGCTATAGTTCAGATTCATCTTTCCCTTATGCATCACTTGCACTCACTTACATTAAACATATTCTACCATTTTGATGCTCACTCACAAGGTCTTCTTGCAATTTAACAATTTTGAACATTTTTGTGTCATAAGCAAGTTTAATTACTGTATATACTCGAATATAGGATGAGATTTTTCGGCCAAAAAATGGGTGTAAAACCTGGCAGGGGAGGGCATGAGGGAAGGGACACTGGGTGCAGATCCTGGCAAGGCATGGCACTTGAATATTAAGCCCCTGTCTTATATTCGAGTCAACCATTTTTCCTCCTTTTTTGAGGGAAAAATGGGGGTTTTGACTTATATTTGGATTGACTTATATTTGAGTATATGCGGTACCTCTCTAGCAATTCCTATCTCTATATCATTTATAAATATGTTAAAAAGCATTGGTCTTAGCACAGACCCCTGGGGAACTCCACTATGTACCCTTCTTCATTGAGAATATTCTGTTTTCTATCTTTTAACCAGTGGACTTTGATAAAGATAGTATGATCATTATTGTTTCTTTTTTAACTATTTTCCTTTTGTATTAATGGTATATTTTTTCTTTTTCATACAAGATGAATATCTTGATATGAAAAAAGAGTATTGTCTACAGAAGTGGATGTTGCTTATATTTTTTATATCATCTTGTTCATAGCAAGAGAAGCCTTTATTGAAGTGGGAAGCATCTTAAAAGGTTATTCAGCATTGGGAATTTACTTTGAAGAAAATGTGCAACATTTGTAAGTTAGCTTTTTAACTTTTTGAAGAGGTTGACATAAGCAGCATGTTTTAACCTTTCCAGATGTAACAACTTTTGAATATCCCATTAAATTCTGTATATCTTTGACAAACTGAACTTGCACTAACAATACTTATTTTCATAAGGGCCAGGCATAGATAAAACATGAGCAACGATGAACTTATAAAACGCAGAACATCTTGGTCCATCAATCCAATTGTGTTTTAAGATTCTAAATGAATACAGTTATTTGAGGAAACCAATAGAGTTTCTAACTCAGGTGTTCAGCAATTCAGTGATTAAAAGGCATTAATATAGAACCAAATTTTTCCCAGAGAAGGAAAAATGGTAAAACTAGAGGGCATAATTTGAGGTTACAGGGAGGAAGACTTAGGAGCAATGTTAGGAAATTCTTCTTCATGGAGAGGGTGGTAGATGCCTGGAATGCCCTCCTGAGGGAATTGGTGGAGAGGAAAACAGTGATAGAATTCAAAAAAGCGTGGGATAAAAATAGAGGATTTTTAATTAGAAAACGAAGGATATAAATTAAAGAACTAAGGCCCATATATGGTGATTTGGTGTAGGATGGGCTGGGGTGGGCATCAATGGGAACTCCACTAATATAGAACATGAGGATGTTACTGGGCAGACTTTAGGGGTAGATATCCTCTGCAAACGGGATGGTTGGATAGGGTGGAGTGAGCTTGGACAGCAAACTCAAGCATTTGGAACCTAGGACAATATCAGACTTTATAGTCTAAGGCCCAGAAATATCAAAGTATTTTTTTATTTATGGGCAGACTGAATGAACTGTTCAGGTTTTTAAATGTTGTCATTTACTATGAGGTCCTTTTATTAAGCTGCAGTAGGGGTTTAATGCGTGTAATACTGCACTTTAAACTGCCTGCCGCGCTAGCCGCTAACACCTGCATTGAGCAGGCGTTAGTGTTTTAGCCGGCCGCGGGGGTTAATCCGTGATGAAATGTCTGACTCGCTAACCCTGCTAGCGCAGCTTGATAAAAGGAGCCCTACGTTACTATGAAAGCAATAATGCATAAACTTAAAAATTACAACTGAATTTATATTTCCTCATTTCGCATTCTTGCTATGGGATATAAATTCAATTTGTTTAATTTTTCTATTTTTTTCCTTTAGATCTCACAGATTTGGTGTAACTCTGCCAGCATTGCTTCTTGCTAGGCACAATGACCAGGGAATTGATGGCTTCGCGCTTTCAAATTATAATGTAGAGGACATTGTTAAATGGATCAGAAAAAAATTATTGGAATCATTTGTGAGTGCAATTTTAATTGTATTTTAATTATCCAGCATTGATCATAGTAAACTAGCATTTGAGATACCAGTAATATGAGGGTGCTAACTTGGAAGAAAGGATGGTGCGATGTCCTAAGGGCTGTAAAATGACTGAAACTTGTACTCCAGAAATCTTGAGTAGATGGACATACGAATAAGGGCTCGTACGACCTCAATATCTTTAGCAAAGGAGAAACTCTGAGGGATCAGAGACTCCAGTAGATAGAACCTAAGCACAGTACTAGGCAGAGCTCTGGGTTTCTGGCCCAGAAATATCTAAGAAAAAGGACAATTTAAATTAAATCATTAATTTATAGAGAGTGTACGGTTGGGCAGACTGGATGGACCATTCGGTCATTATCTGCTGTCATTTACGATGTTACTACAGATCGGTTTTGTAGAAGAAGCTTGGACAACAATATAGAATCTAGGAGCAAATGACCAAGCAAATCTTTTTTATGAGAAAATTACCAAATACTAGTATCTCTTCCTGACAGTTGTGCTTAGTATCTTTAAGATACACTTCAAATACAGGTTAGATGTCAGCATCACTTGGTGTGTTGTCAATCATAGGGCAAATTGTGGGCCTTATGTGTACTGCAGCCTACTGGTCATTTACATTTGGCATGTACAGAAATTATTTGGGGAGGTTTTCCGGGGGGGGGGGGAGGGGAGATTCAACATCTGAGCTATACTGTATGCTGTTGGAAGCAGTGACCAAGCATGACAGCCATTTTGTCCCCTCTCTGAACAAATTTCATTCTTTATTAATAATCAGTTTTTGCTCTCTTCCTTTCTTGTCTCCATCTTTGGACAGTGGTGGTCCTTTAATTGCCCAACTTGAATTTAGGGGTGTAAACAAGCTTTAACCCCTTACTGCTTGTGTTAGGATACTTGAGCAAGCTATCATTTTAGTGGCATCAAAACAATGCAGAGGTTTTGACACATTTGATATACTGGGCTTTCAAAGCGTCCAGTTTTTGAGAATCGGATGGCAGAATTTTCAATTTTTGCATAGTTTTTAACAAGCTGATTGTATTGTACTTCTTTACTATTCTTTTAGTCAGAAATCACAGTGGAAAACCTTCCTGCTTACTTAAAACTTCAGAAACCCTTACTGATTTTATTTTCCGATGGCGATATAAGGCACAACGACCAAGGTGTGATTTTGAAACTGGTGAGAGAGAAGCATCTGGAGACATACGCTACTTGTTGGTTGAATATGTAAGTGTGCGCTGTATTTTCTCTAATGAGTAGAAAATAATCTACTAACTTTGATCCTTATCTCAAACTGATCCATCTTCAGGAAGAAAATAAATGTATCATTACTGTAGTAAAGCTAGCAGTAATAGACATCTAGATATACAGTATATGTGCATTTGGTATTGCAACAGCCATACCCACATAAATGTAAGTTTGACTAATGCAACATAAGTTTTAATCTAAGAAATATTCACTATTTCCAAATGGGCCAATGCAGTAGGGTATGAAAGGGCAACCAGTCAGTGGCGTACCCATCATTTTTTGACACCCCCCCACCCATCTGTATGAAAAACATGATTTTTAGTAACAAGCCACACATCACACATGAGTACCTAGGAAAAGGCAGCATCTTACATACTGCAGTGAGCAGTACAACATCAATACACCCATTGTAAAACTTAACAAGCCAGACTAGTACAGATCAATCCTGCAGTCAATCCTAACAAAAAACCTTGTCTTTTGAACACACAGAACATAGAAAACACCTTCGCCTAGTATGGAATATGTAATCACAAACTAACCCCTCCCTCTTTTACAAAACTGTAGTGTGGATTTTAGCCACGGTGGTAACAGCTTTGACGCTCATAGAATTCTGAGCATCAGAGCTGCTACCACAACGGCTGGCGCTAAAAAATGCTCCACAGTTTTGTAAAAGGGGGGATAAAATAGGAATACATAGACAAAGGTTAAATTGAACCAGTAAGAAGCTGGACTCTGCATACAGTGCACCACAGAAACAGTGACACATATCTCCTAAAGCAATAAATAAATAGAAAATTTTTTCTACCTTTGTCTTCTGTGGTTTCTATTTTCCTCATCTTCTTGTAACTCTCTTCTTTCCATCCACTGTCTGCTGTCTCTTCCCCTATATGGCATCTTCTCTCCTTCTATGCCCCTTCCAGAAACTGTATGCCTCCCCCTTCCATCTCTCTTTTCACCCCCATTGGTCTGGCATCTCTCCTCTCCTTCCCTCTCCCACACCTCTCTTCTGCAATCCCTTTCCCTTTTTTCCCTGCAATCTCCTTTTCCTTTTCAATTTATTTTCTGCATCTGTCTAGTTACGTTCTTACTACCCTCTCATCAATATCCTTTTTTACTGTCTACCTAAAGCTTGCCACCTCTTTCCTTTACCCCTCCAGTGTTTTTCTAACTCAATCCTTTTCTCCCCATCATGTGCCCTCCTTTTATTTACCCCTCCTTCCATCATGTACCCTCTTTCTCCAACCCTTCCATCTAGTACCTTCTCCTCTCTCTGTCCATCCAGCGTCTGCTCCCCTCTTTCTCTCCTCCCATTTTCCTTCCTGCATTTGCTCTCTTATCTCTCCCATCTGCACTTCCATCCAGCATAGGCTCCCCACTACCATCCAATGTCTGCCCTTTCTCTCGCCATCCACCCCTCTTCAAATCAGCATCTGCCCCCTTTCTTTCCCTCCAATATCCTTCCTCCTTATGTCTCTCCCCTTTCTCTGTACATCAGTTCCATCAGCACCACCCTTCCATATCACCCTGTCCCCTTTCTTTCCCTCCACCACTCTTCCATTCCAGCAGTCCTGCTCCTTTCTCTCCCTTCATGCAGCAAGGTCCGACGATGACTGTAGCTTCCGGCTGCCAGTCCACCCCACTCCGAAGTACTTGCTCTGGAGCGGACTCAGCAGCCGCAAGCTGGAAGGTCCTGTGATGACTCGTCTGCTGGCTCTGCTCTGGCAGACGCAGGAAGTTGTGGCAAAGTCTCGCAATAACTGCATCTGCCGGGTCCACCCCTTCTGACGTAACTTACTTCTTCCGGAGCAGAACCGGCAAACGAGTCATCGTGGGACCTTCCTGCACCTCAGTGTGGCTGCCGACTCTGCTGCAGAGAAAGTAAGTCAGAGGTAACATGACCATTTATTTTTTTCATCAAAAGGGGTCATCTATTAATTGACTGTGTATCCTTTCTTTCATTTCTTTCTTTCTGCACTCAGGCCCAACAATTGTCCCTTTCTGTTCCCTCCCTCCTTCCTTCCCGTGTCCTTAGTGCCCCCAGTGCCTCCTTCCCGTGTCCTTAGTGCCCCCAGTGCCTCTTTCCCGAGTCCTTAGTGCCCCCAGTGCCTCCTTCCTGTGTCCATGGTGCCCCCAGTGCCTCCTTCCCATATCCTTAGTGCCCCCAGTGCCTCCTTCCCGTATCCTTAGTGCCCCCAGTGCCTCCTTCCTGTGTCCATGGTGCCCCCAGTACCTCCTTATGTCCCCCCCACTGTCTTCCAGATTTTGTCCATCCCCAAAGCCAGCCTGCCTGTCTGCCTACCTATCTCCCTCCCTCCTGCGCTAAAGCCAGCCAGCTTGCCTGCCTACATCCTGTCCTCCCTGCCACGGAAAAAAGAAAAAAAAAAGCGCCTCTCCCCTTCCTTTCCCCTGGTCCGCATCTGCAATCTTACCTCCCCCCTCCCCCCGCAGACAAGAAGTCTTTCCGACATCAGAGGATGTTCCGGGCCAGCCAATCACTGCCTGGCTAGCCCGGAACGTCCTCTCCGACGTCAGAATTGATGTCGGAAAGACTTCTTGTTGGTGGGGGGAGGTAAGATTGCAGCGGCGCGGGCCAGGGGATCGGAAGGGCAGGAGGACCCGGACCTGGCCGGCTGTGCACCCCCCTAAGCCATGCACCCGGGGTGGACTTCCCCCCCATCCCCTCCCCCCCTTGGTATGCCACTGCAACCAGTGATTCACCTATTGAAAAGAACAAGAAAAGTTTTTATTTTGTGATGATATATCTTGATCTTGTATAAAGTGAAAAATTTGTCATTGAATTCTTTTTAATTGAATGGCGAAACAGCAATACAAAGTTAGCTCCTAAATGAAAACATATTAGCTCAGTATGAGAATTCAGATCACTTCTCTACTAATAGTAAAGTATTTTAAAACTAAATTATCATTCTGCTACGTGTTTACCAATTGCAAATTTAGAATTGCATACAATTTATAAAAAAGTAAAAATCATACTTTCCTATCATCAGTCCAGCTTAGTGGATTATAGACCCTATAAACGGCATCCTGATTGTAGGTGGCAGTAGGCATCCTACCACTGTCTAACCAGAGTTTAGATGTATATTTAAAAAAAAAAAAACAACCTGAGGCAGGCTGCCTACACTGTAGCTGTCTGTTGTGGTTGAGGGAGATATGTAGGGATGCTTAAGCTTGCACGAGGCTGGGCGTGGGCATGGCTTTGCCCGTATTTGGCCTTAGGTTAGCTTAAGCGGCCCTAGGTGTCTCCCTAGGGCCATGATAGGCACCTGAAATGCTGGCCTAAATTTCAGTTACACACGGCTGCTAAACTGATTGTGGCAAGGAAATCTCCCTGCCGCGATCAGCTGGGTGGCTGTGGCAGGGAACCCCCAAACCCCACTGCAAGCCAGCCAGCAGGAGGGATGCCCACTCCCTCCTACAGGCAACTCCCCCAACATCCCTGATAGGAGGCATGCCCAATCCCTCCTGCCACAAACTCCTAAACAATCCCCAGCAGGAGGGATGCCTACTATCTCCTGCTGGCACCCCCCCCCCCCCAACATCCCTGGCAGGAAGGATGCCCACTCCCTCCTGCTGGCACCAGGAGGGCAGAGAGAAAATCTGGTGCTCAGCCATTCTGGGCTTAGCCCCCTCCCCAGTCAGCTATCTGGTTACACCATTGAACACAATACAAAAACATCTGCAATGTATATATCCCATATTCTAGTTAATAAATTCAAAATAAAGCACTTTTTTTCCTACATTTGTTATCTAGATGGGTAAACATGAATCAGTTGCTTCCATTACATCAGGAATAGGTGAATCCATAAATTGTGACTGGGTGAGTACCACTTTAAATTTTTTTATATTTCTTGGATTCCCTGCTATGCTGTGTTTTTATTTTTCCTATGGTGGCTGAAGTGGCTAAGTGCTATTTGCGCTGCGCAGCATGGAAGACTGCATCGGGAGTCTTTTCCCATTGTTTCCTGGCCTCTGGACCACAGGGAACCCAAAAGAGATAAATTTTAAATTGGTACTCACCTGGTCGCAATTTTTGGATTCATCTGTTCTGATTAAAGGAAAGAAAGTTATCAGGTAATGCAGAATCTTACCTTATTCCTTCAAAAAGTACCACGACTAGGAGACACTCAATGAAGTTACTTTTTTTCACTTAATAAATAGTTAAGCATTGGAACAAGAGGATGTGGTAACAGCAGTAAGCGAATCTGGGTTTAAAAAAGGTTTAGAGACTAGGGGACACTCTATGAAACTGCATGGAAATATTTTTTTTAAACCAATAGGAGGAAATATTTTTTCAATCAGAGAATAGTTAAGCTCTGGAACGCGTTGCCAGAGGTTGTGGTAAAAGCGGATAGCATAGCTAGTTTTCAAAAAGGTTTGAACAAATTCCTGGAGTAAAAGTCCATAGTCTGTTATTAAGACCCTGGATCGGTAGCATGGAATGTTGCTACTCTTTGGGTTTTGGCCAGATACTAGGAACCTGGATTGGCCACTGTGAGAGTGGGCTACTGGGCTTGATGGACCATTGGTCTGACCCCAGTAAGGCTATTCTTATGTTCTTATGGAGAAGCTCCTAGAGGAAAAGTCCCTAGATAGGATGGAATCATGCTTATACGAGTATCTAGGATTGTGCTATGTACTTGTGATCTGGATTGGCCCCTACTGGAAGCAGGATCCTGAGCTAGATGGACCATCAGTTTGCCCCTGTATGGCTATTCTTATGTTCTTATATTGCCTTTATAATATAGGTTTAAAATAAGACTTTAAAATAAAAATTAAACATATAAAATTATCCATTGTATGTGTTTTAAGGTACCAAGATTTAAACCTATGTAATCATGCTAGTATTATTTAAAAAATAGTTTTTCTCAGACCTTTATTTCATTGTAACCTATAGTCTTTCAATGCTGTGCCTCTTCCTTTTAGATTTTATTTTGTTTTATTGTCTTCTCCTTATCTCTTTTCTAAACCAATAACAATCCACTACTACTACTACTACTAGCATAGTTTTTCCAAATCACGTGTTCAATTTAGTGGCATGAAATGAGAAAATTATCTCAAAGAACTTCTTATAATGACCTGGCAACAGAGTTTCAATGCCAAAAAATGCAAAGTCATGCACCTTGGCAGCCAAAATCCATGCAAGACTTACACCCTTAATGGCGAGATCCTAGCAAGGACTGTAGCAGAACGGGAATTAGGGGTAATCATCAGTGAAGACATGAAGACTGCCAATCAAGTGGAGCGAGCTTCATCTAAGGCTAGACAAATCATAGGGTGTATACGTAGGGGTTTCGTCAGCCGTAAGCCTGAAGTCATTATGCCATTATATAGATCCATGATGAGACCCCATCTGGAATACTGTGTACAATTCTGGAGGCCTCATTACCGCAAGGATGTGCTGAGACTTGAGTCGGTCCAATGAATGGCCACCTGGATGGTCTCGGGACTCAAGGATCTCCTATACGAGGAACGACTAGATAAATTGCGGCTATACTCACTCGAAGAACGCAGAGAGAGGGGAGACATGATCGAGACGTTCAAATATCTCACGGGCCGTAACGAGGTGGAAGAAGATATCTTCTTTCTCAAAGGTCCAACGGCAACAAGAGGACATCCGTGGAAAATCAGGGGCGGGAAACTACACAGTGACACCAGGAAATACTTTTTCACATAAAGAGTGGTTGATCGCTGGAATAATCTTCCACTTCAAGTGATCGAGGCAAGCAGCGTGCCTGATTTTAAGACGAAATGGGATCGTCACGTGGGATCTCTTCACAGAGAAAAGTAGGGGAGGGTCATTAGGGTGGGCAGACTGGATGGGCCGTGGCCCTTATCTGCCGTCTATTTCTATGTTTCTTTGTCAAGATTTTATAGAGGGATAATTAAACAGGTTTAACCTACATGTACTTTTATTGGAGTGACTCAAGAAAAAGATAGTCTGGTAACATAACAAAAATTGCTTTGTAACAGATGCAAGAGAACTTAAACAGGACTCTGGACTCTACCGGTAACCAATGAAGTTTTTGATAAAAAGGAGTAATGTGCTCCCATTTTTTAAATCCAAAAATGAGGCAAACAGCAGTATTCTGAACCAGTCTCAATTTTTTAAGTATTTTCTTGTAAGCCCCTAAGTATACAATATTACAGTAGTCCAAAATACTCAAAATAGAGGACTGTACCAGTAGACGAAAAGAAGCTTCATCAAAAAAACTTCTTGATGGTGTGGAGCTTCTAGAGTACCGAAATACAGTAAATCGGTATGTTTTTCCAGCATAAGATGTCTAAACAGAGTTACACCCAATATTTTTATGGATTGTTCAATGTTATATTCCAACCCATTCACATGAATCGTAGTTTCTTTGATCTTTTCATTGGGCGTTGCTAGAAAAAATTTCATTTTTTCAGTGTTTAATTTCAGTTTAAAGACTACCCGTACCACGCTGTCACCACTCTGCTGCCCGGGAACGGGACTCCACAGCACTACTAGTGGTTGAACATTAGAATTACACCGATGTGTGACCCGAACTGGAGTCACCCTGCAGGATTGGAGTGATGTGAGGAACACAGAAAAACACAACTCCCAAAGTTATATAATAAGGTGACTTTTACTCTCATCAAAAATAAAGTTCAAAATGGCATAACAAAAATAGATAATCATTTTTGTTCCACAGAAGCAAAAAAACAAAAACCACATTACAAAATTAGCAAAATAAAAGTTCAAGTTTTTCCTTCTTTTCACCAGAGGAAAAAACAATGTTCTTGAGCACTGGCTCACCTTAGAGCTAATGGCCAGAATGTGCTCTTCACCTGCTCCCAAACAGGCAACCATTACTAAAGTCCTCTGCATTGCTCTATGCACTGCTTGCAGATATTCAATAGAAGCCTCCAGCAAGGTAATGAGCCCTGCTGGGTAAAACAAGAGTGTCCCAGGTTTGCCTTACATTTAGCTTTTCAAAACAGCTATTCAAAATATCTGCCCAGGTGTTAGCAAACCTCACCCCAAAAATGAGCACTCTTAGCTTCCACGATTTAAACCCCCAAAATGCTGAGCTCCCAACCAGAAAGTCCCAACAAAACTCACAGTGCAGAAAAACAAAAGATCATTAGCACCTGGCAGTCAGTCCAACCTGCATAGGTTCAGGATCCTCAACCTCAGGCAAGCTCCCTTGAAAGTCCATCGGAGTTTCTTCTTCAATGTCCTGCAGATCCAAGTTGTCTCTGGCCTCAATTACCTCCATAGGTGTACTGGTATCACCACTGCCTGAACCAGGGGGGTCAACCTGGGAGAGGAACCTGATCCTTCTCCCTATCCTGCCTGTCTGCTTCTCCCAAGCTGCTGGCTTTTCTAGAGCAGGGCGACGCCCTGTTCTAGCTGAGTCAGCAGGCAACAGCACCGCTCTTGTGCTCCCCCGGTGGCGACCTGGATGTTGACTGCCTAGTGACTTCTCAGAGATTTCGGGCTTCCCCTGGGGGTCAACTGGGAAATTACCATGCTCAGGATCAGGACAGACCTTGGAATTTCCCTTCCGGGTTTTCTTCTTTACTTTTCCCCCTGTCCTAACTGGGACCTTGGCAGGCATCGTGTCTGACTGGTCACAACGCGTGTGCTGGTGCCTTCCCTCCCAATGTCGGCTCATGGGGCCATCAATTTTCAGTGTTTCGCAGAGCTGAGAAGTTGTTTCTTAGAGTTTTTCTAAGCACTTCTATATTTTTTGTGGCTTCCCATTTCTTTTTTTTCTCCCTTATTTTTGTCTAATTTTTCTATTTATTTCTTTTTCTTCTATTCAGTTTAAAAAGTTTGGATTTTTTACTGAATTTTTCTTTTGGGCCTTTGGACTCTCTTCAGCCTGTTTTCAGCGTCAAGCTTTTTCCAGCTTACCATCTACTCGACCTCCCCGGACCATAGATTCCTTTGACCTCACATCAGTTTTTCCTTTGATGTTCAAGGCTCTTAGCAGCTTCAAGCAGTGCACTCAGTGCCACAGGACCATTTCAGGTAAAGACCCACATAACTGGGGTTATTTCCCTTTACCCGCATGGACTGTAGAAGCGAACCATTCCAGATTTTCCACTCTGCCTCTAGGATACTACAGGTGAGTAACTATGCTTTACTTCAAAGACTTAGTTCTTTTCTCTCTCTCTCTCTCATAATATAGTCTCTGTCAATATATTTGCTCCTAACCAAGCCTAAATACTGGAAACTAATGCCATCTCAGGTCCCTTCTGGACACACACCAAATTACTTTAGAAATATTCTGCAAGATTCTTTCCTACCTGGCGATCTTTAACTCCTGCTCAGGTTGATTTTCTTTCCTCAGGACTGTAGCCTTCTCTCTCTCTCTCTATGCCACTGATGAGAGGTCTTCTCTCAGGCTGCTCCCTAGAGACTCTTTGACTTGAGTTTCTCACTATACTCTTGGAGACCTTTTGCTTCAGGGCTTCCCTGATCTGTGCTACCATAGGACATACGACCATCTCCCTGCCTAACTCCACTTACCTTAAGATGGGAGGGAGTGATCCTATGGGAACCCAACCATTTACTACCCACTCCCTCACATCCCCCTTTAAAATGTTTTACTTATTTTGTTTTTTTTATGAGGATGTTCTAGCTAGATCTTTTTCCATGCTGTTTTCCTTACTTGCAGACATAGCTTTTTTATCTGACACCCTTTCACTTTCAGCAGCGCACACAGCTTTGCTCACAGTGCAAGGTTGTCTGTACCTACGCCAAGTTACAGAGCATTTTCTGGCTGCAATAATTTCACGTGTGTGTGGTACTAACTACGGTTTTTCAAGGTCTGAACTCCCTTTTTGCCTGGTGTAATGTTAGTTGAACTGCTTTTGTTCCTGCTGGTGGCAGCATCTCCAAACATATGACAATGAGTGCCCCAGCAGTATCCTTTCTCATATTGCTGGCTAATTCTGAGAAACACACTCAGAATGATGATTCATTTATCCTAAATTTTGTCTGCTTTGTCTGATTCACAGGAAGGATTTGGGAGTAAGTTTTAAGAAACAATAGGCACCATTTACACATTGAAAAAAGCAGCTTCACATGTGTAAATTGGCAACACATCTAAATAATTTTTAGGAAAGATGCTACTTAAACATATATATAACAGAACTTAAGAATAGCAATTCTGTTTCCATAATGACCAATCCAGGTCACAAGTGCTTGACAGAAACTCATATAGTAGCAACATTTACATAGAAACATAGAAAGTTGACGGCAGATAAGGGCTACAGCCCATCAAGTCTGCCCACACTATTTACCCACCCTCTTAAGTCTACTGACCCCCTAAGTATAATTGTAATTATACTGTCACTCTACTGACCCGCTTATTCAAGTCCATACCCTAGTGACCCTATCCCTTGGCATGACCCTCGTAGGGATCCCACATAGGTATCCCATTTGTTCTTGAAGTCTGGAATGCTGTGTGCCTCGACCACCTGCACTGGAAGCTTGTTCCAATGCTCAATCACTCTCTACGTGAAGAAGTACCTCCTGGCGTCTCCACGAAACTTCCCTCCCCTGAGTTTGAGCGGATGTCCTCTTGTGGTCGAGGGTCCCTTGAGAAGAAAGATATCATCTTCTACCTCGATCCGTCCTGTGATTACTTAAATGTCTCAATCATGTCTCCCCTCTCCCTACGCTCTTCGAGAGTGTAGAGCTGCAATTTGCTCAGTCTTTCTTCGTACGGGAGACCCTTTAGCCCCGAGACCATCCTGGTGGCCATCCGCTGAACCGATTCCATTCTGAGCACATCCTTACGGTAATGTGGCCTCCAGAATTGCACACAGTATTCCAGATGAGGTCTCACCATGGCTCTGTACAATGGCATCATGACTTCAGGCTTCCTGTTGACGAAGCTTCTCTTGATACAACCTATCATCTGCCGTGCTTTAGATGAAGCCTTATCCACTTGAGTGGCTGCTTTCATGTCAGCACTGATGATTACTCCTAAGTCTCGTTCTGCCGTAGTCCTGGTTAAAGTTTCTCCATTCAGGGTGTAAGTTCTGCAAGGATTTCTGTTACCGAGATGCATGACCTTACATTTCTTGGCGTTGAAGCCCAGCTGCCAGATCGAGGACCAACTTTCTAAAGTATGCAAGACTTGCTCCATAGCATCCTGTAGATTATAGCCGTTTACTATATTGCATAGTTTGGCGTCATCAACGAATAAGGTTACCTTGTCTTGAAGCCCTTGAGTCAGATCCCCAATGAATATGTTGAAGAGTAGTGAGCCCAGGACTGAACCCTCTCCGCTAGTCACCTCCGACATTTTAGAGAGGGTACCGTTAACCACCACCCTCTGAAGTCTGCCACTAAGCCAATCTTTAACCCATGCAGTCAGAGTCTTTCCTAATCCCATCGATTTCATCTTGTTCAGCAGCCCCGGTGTGGGACGCTGTCAAACGCTTTGCTGAAGTCCAGGTACACGACGTCCAAGGACTCTCCTGAGTCCAGTCTTCTTGTTACCCAGTCAAAGAAGCTGATAAGATTGGACTGGCATGACCTACCCTTGGTGAATCCATGTTGACTGGGATCCCGGAGATTTCCCTCGTTCAGGATCGTATCTAATTTATACTTAATTAGTGTTTCCATGAGTTTACACACTATTGAGGTGAGGCTTACCGGTCTATAGTTCACAGCCTCAGCCTTACAACTCTTTTTATGTAGAGGAACGACGTTGGCTGTTTTCCAGTCCAACGGAACTTTCCCCGTACTTAGTGAGAGATTGAAGAGCACTGCCAACGGTTCCGCCAGAACATCTCTCAATTCTCTGAGCACTCTTGGGTGTAAATTGTCCGGTCCCATGGCCTTGTTTACTTTTAGCCTTGCAAGTTCGTTGTAGACGTCCCCAGGTGTGAACTCAAAATTCTGAAACGGGTCATCCACATCTTGTTTTACCTTCAACTGTGGTCCGTGTCCCGGTGCTTCGCAGGTGAAGACTGAGCAGAAATATTCATTTAGTAGTTCTGCTTTTTCTGAATCCGCCACCACGTAGTTTCCGTCCGGTTGTCTAAGGCGTACTATACCATCTGTGTTCCTTTTCCTATCACTGATATACCTAAAGAAGGATTTGTCCCCTTTTTTAATGTTTTTTGCCAGAGTTTCTTCCACTCGAAGTTTGGCCTCCATAACTGCTGTTTTGACCGCTGCAGATCTGGTCTTATATTCTATTTTAGTTTCTCTTCTCTGCGTACGTTTGTAGGAAAGAAATGCTTTTTTCTTCTCCTTAATGAGGTACGAGATCTCTTCAGTGAACCATTGGGGTTTGTTGTTTCTTTGCCATTTATCTACTGATTTTATGTAGCGATTAGTTGCTTCGTGTATGGATGATTTCAGGTACGACCACATAGTTTCCACATTGCTGGTCTCTGCTTGGTCCTGCAGCGTCTGATGAACGAAATCTCCCATGCGTGTGAAGTCGGTGCCCCGGAATTTGAGCACCTTTGTTTTTGTAATTGATTTAGGGGATCCTTTCCCAAGGTTGAACCATACCATGTTATGGTCGCTGGAGGCTAGCGTATCTCCTACCGAGACCTCTGAGACGCTTTCCCCGTTGGTGAGTACCAGGTCTAGGATCACCTGGGCCCTAGTGGGCTCCGTTACCATCTGTCTGAGATGTACTCCTTTTATGGAGGTCAAAAGCCTCCTGCTGCTGCTGGTTGTTGCTGAATATGTGTTCCAGTCTGCATCAGGCATGTTGAAGTCCCCTAGCAGTACAGTGTCGCCCCGTAGAGTTATATTCTCTATGTCTTCAATTAATTCTGCGTCCATGTCTTCCGGTTGTCTTGGAGGTCTGTATACCACACCAAGATACAGGCATTTTTTGCCACCTCTTGCCAGGTTTACCCAGAGGGACTCCCCGGTATACTTGACATCATTGATCCTGGTGGTTTTGATGTCCTCTTTAATGTATAGTGCTACCCCTCCACCTAACCTGCCCTCTCTGTCCTGACGAAGTAGATTGTACCCCGGTATAGCCTTATCCCACCC
Source organism: Geotrypetes seraphini (assembly GCF_902459505.1). NCBI lineage: Eukaryota > Metazoa > Chordata > Amphibia > Gymnophiona > Dermophiidae > Geotrypetes > Geotrypetes seraphini. The sequence continues at coordinate 136,484,357 of NC_047090.1, read as the reverse complement.
ATGTGCGTCCGTGAACCAAGTCTCGGATATTGCCACCACGTCCAGGTTGGCATCTCTTATTTCAGTTTCCAGTTCTAGAATTTTATTGCCTAAACTGTGTGCATTAACATACATGGCCCTCCACACTTTGTGTTTGCTGAGTCCCTGTAAGGCTATTCCTGATTGAGTCTGTGTGGCTCCTAGAGAACTGTTTGCAAATTGGGTCCTTACCTCGGAAACAGAGTGTCGACTCATCCCATCAGGATAGTTCCTTTCCACACCAGTATATGAGTAGGTCCCCTCCCCCAACTTACCTAGTTTAAAGCCCTGCGAAGCAGGCGGGCTAGTCAGTGTCCGAAGATGTTCTTACCTCTGCTGGTCAAATGGAGTCCGTCTGGTCCCTGTAGTCCCTGCAGCGCCTCTCTATGATCCAGGAATCCGAAGTTCATATCTCGACACCATCCTTGTAGCCATTCGTTCGTTCTCAGGATGCATTCGTCTCTGGCTCTTCCCTTGCCTCTTACTGGGAGGATTGATGAGAAGGCTACCTGCGCACTCGTCTGCTTCAGCCTCTCACCCAAGCATTTCCGTGCTAGCAGTCCTAGAGCAAAAAGTGGCTTCCCCCATGTCTGTCTCAATAGCAGACTATGGACCTTTCCTCCTGGAACTTGTCCAAACCTTTTTTTTAACCAAGCTTTGCTAAGCCCTGTTATCATATTCTCTGGCAACAAGTCCAGAGCTTAACTATTCTTTGAGTGAAAAAAATATTTCCTATTTGTTGTAAAAGTGTTACCATAAAACTTCATTGAGTGTCCCCTGGTCTTTGTAAGTTTTGAAAGATGTTAGCGTGCTAAATCAGCTAGTGTGCCTTAGTAAAAGACCCCTTAAGTTAGGCCCCTTAATGTATAAAATAGAACCTTAGGATCATCAGTAATAGATCTTATTTATCTAGATTCTCTTTTACTAAGGTTTCTACTTGAGTCCAGGGCACTAAAAACTCCAATACTGCTCTGATGCTCATAGGAATTCTATGAGCATCGGAGCATTTAGTGCTCTGGGCCTTGGTGGAAATGTCTACTACAGCTTAGTAAAAAGGAAGGGGGGAGGGGTTAATTTCTGATTGCTATAGATTTATAAGCATACTCATAATGTTTTTTAAAAAAAATATTTTAGGAAGAATACTCCAGTGGGCAGAGGAATCCTGAAGAAATATTTTGGCTCTGTACCTCTTTTGCCACAACTTGTTCTGGTAGATATTCATTCCAAAGGACAAGCATTTGCTTTTCCCTCAGATCAAACTATTACTGAAGTGAACATTTTGTATTGGCTGAAGAAGATACATTTGGGTACATGGAACCCTAGCAGTAAGTATCTCATGTTTGTTAAAATGTAATCATACAAGTAAAAGTGATTTCCATCAAGAAACAGGATTGAGTTAGGCACAGAAGTGGGTGATATCATATGATGGCCATTGGATGGAACTGTTCTCACTTCTTGCATGCATGTTCTCCTCAGGTTTGTTTGTTTTTCCAGTTGGGTAAATGGACACAAAACAAAATGCTTGTTGATTTTAATGCTGGGTGTTGTTTTTTTTGGTACCATTTGCTTTGAATTCCTCCTTATAAAGATAAACCTTGTTGCCAAAATCTGGACTTCATCTTTGCTCAAAATGCGCTAGAAAAATCTAGAACTTTGGTAGTCATGCAAAATGTCTCAAACAACCAGAAGGCCTATGAGCATCGTGCTCGAATGTCAACAAGAACACAAAGAGACTGTCTCAGCAGTGTAAGAGAGCATTTAGATGTAGAGAAGCTGCTTTTGAAAAAACCTCCTAAAGAATTATTTTCTGTGTAGACACCCAGCCACTCCTGTGCAGATTAGTCAATAATCTTCCTTGGAGGACCCATCAGCCTCTAGGCACACTGACCCTAAGAGTCCAGTTGCCTTAAGTATAGATGTCCTTGAGGTATCCGGGCTTACAGCAGAGCCAGTTCTAGATAGCTTTCAGAAGCTTGAGTAGAGGCTGCTTGCATCAACTCTAGTGAAACCACTGATGAAAAGCAAGAAGTCCAATGCAGATTCTCTTACAATTAAGAGGATGTGTTAGGATTCATTTATTATGCAGGAACATCAGCATAGCCAGTCTTTCTGCTCCTGAGTCATCTGATACTGTAAAAGACCTATTCAGCGCAGATCATCCTACCGCTACATAGTCCTTTCCAAAACAACTTAGAAATATAGAAACACAAAGGTAGATAAAGCCTAATGGTCCATCCACAGCATCCACTATCTCTACCTATCCTAAGTGATTCCACATATTTTATCATGTACATTGCTTAGTAGTTTTATAAGTGATACTATCAATTTTTAAATAAACCTGAAACCTTTCTTGAATTCAGATTAGAGAATGACACAGGGACAAATTTTTCCCCATCCCCGTGGGAACTCATTTTCTTGTCTCGTCCCTGCACATTCTTTTCCTGTCCCTGCCCCATTCCTTCAAGCTCCATCCTCATCTGTAAAGGCCTCAAACACTTTAAAATCAAAAGTGCTTCAGGCTTGTGAGGTTAAGGCAGAGCTTACAGGAATGGGGCAGGGAGAGGGACAGTGACAGTGACAAAGCTTATGGGAACAGAACAGGGAAACTGAGTTCCTGCAGGGATGGGGAAAAATTTGTCACTGTGTCATTCTCTAATTCAGATATAGTCCTTGTCTCTACCACTCCCTTGGAAGTTTATACCATGCATCCAGCACCCTCTCCGTAATAAAGTATTTCATTAGATTACTCCTTAAGCTATTACTTCTTAACTTCATCTTATGCCCTCTCATTCCAAAGTTTTTCTTCATTTGAAAAAGGCTCACATCCTGTACATTAATGCCATGAAGATATTTAAACATCTTTATTATATCCTCTCTCCTACCTTTCTTCTAGGGTATACATATTGAGGTCGCCAGAATTGCGCACGGTATTTCTAAATGGGGCCTCACCAGAGGCTTATACAAGAACACTTTCATATCTGGTCATTTGTCTCCCTATGCCTCCAAGCATCCTTCTGGTTTTGACTGTTGTCTTTTCTACCTGTTTGGCTACCTTAAGATTATCAGATATGATCACCCCCAAATTCCGCTCTTTGTGCACCCCCCCATATACTATACCATTCCATAGCATTAAATCTTAGTGCCAATATCTGGACTATTCTTCAAGCTTCACTAGATCCTTCCTCATGCTATCCCCACTCTCTGGGGTGTATACTTTATTACAGAGTGTGGCATCATCTGCAGATAGATAAACCTTATCAGACAGACCTTCCGCAATATCACTTATAAAGATGCTAAAAAGAGCTGGCACAAGGACAGATCCCTGCAGCATACCACTGATAACACCCTTTTCCTTGGAGTAAACTCCATTTACCATTATCCGCTGTCTTCTTCCACATAACCAGTTTTTAACCCAGTTCGTCTCTTTAGGGCCCATACCGAGGATACTCAGTTTATTTATCAGTCATCTATGCAGAACCATGCCAAAGGCTTTCCTAAAAATCCAAGTACACCACATCTAGTTGCCTCTCACATATCCAACTATTTTGTCACCCTGTTAAAAAAATCAATCCAATTTTTCTGAAAAGACCTGCCAAACCATAGTGCCACAAATCCTGCAGTCCATTAGAATCTAGAAACTTCACAATCCTCTACTATAGAAGAAGTGTCTCCATTAGTTTTCTCACCATCGAGGTCAGACTAACAGGACAGGCCTGTAATTCCCAACTCCTTCTTACTTCCGTTTGTGTGCAAAAAAAGACCACATCTGCCCTTCTCCAGTCCTCTGGGACCACTCCAGGCTCTAAAGAAACATTGAAAAGATTAGACAATGGAATTGCCAGAACTTCTGTGAATTCCTTGAGTACCCTCAGATGTGCTTCCTCAGGATCCATTGTTTTGTCTATTTACCCCCTCTTCTATAAAACCGTGCTAGCGATTTCTAGCGTGGGGAGCCGCACTGAATGGCCCGCGCTGCTCCCAACGCTCATAGGAACTCAATGAGCATCAGGAGCAGCGCGGGCCATTCAGCATGGCTCTCTGCGCTAAAAGCCTCTAGCACGGTTTCGTAGAAGAGGGGGTTAGTTTAGCTAGTTTCTCATGAATGCAGTCTTCTGTGAATCAGTCCTGGTCTATCACACATCCATTCCCATTTGCATTGGTTTTCTGCAGTCCTACCCTGGCCCTTCATCCATGAAAAGAGAACAGAAAAACCAGAAGTAATTATTAAGCCAGTGTTTTTCAACCGCTGTTCCGCGGCACACTAGTGTGCCGCGAGATGTTGCCTGGTGTGCCGTACGGTCAGGGCCGCCATCAGGGCAGTTCCACCAGTCTAGGGAGAGGGGCGGTCCGCCCCACGTGAACAGGAGAGAGCTGGACGGGGGACCCGCGGAGTTCAACACATCTCGAGCCGCGAGGCTCGTCTTCTGTTCCTGCCTGCCCTGCAGCTAACATATAGCCGATCGCAAGCGTTCCCCGATGTCAGCGCTGACGTCGGAGGGAGGGCTTAAGCAAAGCCTGCCCTCCGACGTCAGCGCTGACGTCGGAGAATACTTCCGTTCGGCTATTTGTGCACGGCAGGGCAGGCAGGAAGCAGAAGACAAGCCTCGCGGCTTGAGCTTCGTTTTGCTGAGAAAGTTGCAAAGATGGGCTGGGAGGCAAACACGGAACACAAAAGGGGGGAGGGAGTGCGTTTTGGACACAAGGCATGAACTTGGGAGAGAGGAAGGGAGGGAAAGAGATGCTGAGGTGGGGGAGGGAATGCGTTTTTGGACACAGAAGAAATGGACTTGGGAGAGAGGAAGGGAGGGAAAGAGATGCTGAGGTGGGGGAGGGAATGCGTTTTTGGACACAGAAGAAATGGACTTGGGAGAGAGGAAGGGAGGGAAAGAGATGCTGAGGTGGGGGAGGGAATGCGTTTTTGGACACAGAAGGCATGGACTTGGGAGAGAGGAAGGGAGGGAAAGAGATGCTGAGGTGGGGGGGGGAATGCGTTTTTGGACACAGAAGAAATGGACTTGGGAGAGAGGAAGGGAGGGAAAGAGATGCTGAGGTGGGGGAGGGAATGAGTGTTTGGACACAGAAGGCATGGACTTTGGAGAGAAGAAGGGAGGGAAAGAGATGGTTGTGTACACGGGGAATAGAAGAAAGGAGAATTTTTGGTCATAGGGAGGGAGTAAGGTACAGATAGTGGCATACCAGGGTGGGGGGGGGGCGGTCTGCCCCACCCCGGGTTTACGTCCCAAGGGGGTGCACAGCTGGCCACCCTCCAGTGTTGTCCCTAGGCCGGCAAACTGCGGCTCTTTAGCCACTTGAGTGCCACTGCCGCCATCGGGAACAGGCCGGCGCCAAGTTCTCCCTGCTTTTCCCTGTGGGGCCGGCCAACTCTCGCCACTCGCGTCAATTCTGACGTCGGAGAGGACGTTCTGGGCCAGCCAATCGCTGCCTGGCTGGCCTAGAACGTCCTCTCCGACATTAGAATTGACGACGGGTGGCGAGAGTTGGTCGGCCCTGCGGGGAAGAGAAGCAGGGAGAACTCGGTGCCGGCCTGTTCCTGATGGCGGCAGTGGCAGCCTATTCCCCAGTGGCGGTGGCAGCATTATAAAATACTTTCTTTGTGTTTATTTGATTCCTATATATTTATATATAGTCAATATAGGCACAGTTAAATTTTTTAACTTTTTCTAATGGTGGTGTGCCTCGTAATTTTTTTCATGAAACAAGTGTGCCTTTGCCCAAAAAAGGTTGAAAAACACTGTATTAAGCAATTCATCTTTATCCTTATCAGCTTCTACATATTCCTTCCCTTCATCCTTGAGCCTCACAATGCTATTTGGCACTTCCTCCTATCACTTACATATCTAAAAAATTGTCTTGGCCTCCAATTTTACCATATTGGCTATCTTTTCTTCCATTTGCATCTTTGCTTTCCTGACTACTTTTCCAGTTTCTCTTCACTTTGCCTGTCTTCCTTTTTCTGTGATGTCTTGTAATTTATGAAAGCTAAACATTTTTCTCTTATCTTTTTAGCTGGAACAGTTGCTGAAACAGTTCTTCCTGTAGTGAATCCAAGATCCCCTTACTTCTAGATGCCTCTGCTTCAGGAGTGCCTCTATCAAAATCCAGCATAACCTATACCTAATACAATACACTGGTATTGATCACAGTAGCGGATGAGTCTTCCTCATCTACTACTACTACTTTCACTATTATTTCTATAGCGCTACCAGATGCATGAAGCACTGCACAGAGTCACAAAGAAGAAGAAAACAGTCTCTGCTCAAAAGAGCTTACAATCTAAACAGCCAAGACAGACAAACAGGATGTCATGGATACAGTTAAGGGGAACTGTTAATCAGTGGGCTGGGTTGAAGGGCAGAAGAGTAGGGTTAAGGATTGAAGTCCACCCCCTTATTGTGCCACTGATTGCATGTGGACACTCTATTCATGAAAGGCCTACTCCATGTAAAGTTTCTATTAAAGAAGCCTCCCCTGTCTTGGGACCTGAATTTAATCCTTGCTTTTCTCATGAAGTTTCCTTTTGAACCTATAAGGAAAGGAAAGGATTTTTGATCATGATTATTTTCAGTTGTAGCTCAAAGCGAATTACATTCAAGGGTAGTAGGTATTTTCCTAATCTAAGTAGAGACTTGCCCAAGATCACAAAGAGCTACAGTGGAATTTGAACCAGGCTTCCCTGTTCTCAGCCTGCTGCTCTAATCATTAGGCTACACCTCTATAAATGTATGAACTTTATAGACAAGTTCATTAGAATGAAATTTCCCTTCTAGACATATTCTAGTTTTTTTCCCTAAGCCTTCCACCTGAACGAAGAAATAGTTCTTTCCTTCTGTCTGAAGCCTCATTCATTTACTCTTGATAAAACTCTCCATACTCTAGATTGAAAACTGATTCTCACCCGTTACCCGTAAAGGACCATATCATTGAGGAAATTGACTCAACTGTTCATTTCATTTAATCCAAATAGCACAGCTATGCCACTTACTATGAGTAAGTGAATGTTTCTTTAAGCCTCAAAGGCAAGTCTCATCAAATTAGAACTACCTTAACCAGTGTAGTCCTCCTGATGTCTGCCTTGTTAAGTATCATTTGCAAGGATCTATGTAGTCTTCTCTTCATACTTTCATTGAGCATTATTGTTTGGATGAGGCTTCAGCTCAGGACTCCAAATGCACAGATACACGTTCAAGTTCAATTTTATTTAACATATTGCAAATATAAAACCAGAAGGCAAATCTAAGTGGTTTACAATAAACAAAATATAAAACCAAAAACAAACTAAATAGGGTAAGAACAAAAGGAAGACAAAACATAAAAATAATTGAGAACATGGGGAAAGAGGGAATCAGGGATTACAATAAAAATAAAAAGGTTGGGGAAAGGGATGAACAATGTGGTAATGGAGGAAACAAAGAATTTAATTCTGCCCACACAAAAGAAAAGTAGCCACCGGGAAGAAGTAAATTAAAAGCTAAAGTTCAAAGAGAAGTAGTATGCCTTTAATTGAACCTTAAAGGTTACAAATGATTTCTCTGAACGAAGGTAAAAAGGCAAAGAATTGCAGAGAGTAGGAGCCATCACACAGAATGGAAATCCAGAAAAAGTTGTCTAAATGAGAGAATGACTAATAACTGCTGTTGTGAGGAGCGTAAGGTTCTTTGAGGCCAAATAAATATTTGTACTTCCCTAACCATTATTTCTCAACACTGATCATTCACATACTTTATTGTTTTAGCTATTCTAGCTGACCGTGATTGGAAGCCTCCTCTCCCTGATTACAACTTCTTAGGCATGATGGATGCTGCAGTTCCTCAATTTGCTGCCCAAAGGATTCCCGTTCACTTGCGAACAGATGTTGCTTGGAACGAAGAAGATGATGCAACTGATGAAAAACAGAAATGAAAGAAAAATTGACCGAAAAAGCAGGGGAAATAAATAGAGAAAATGCACTACTGTGTTTCCCCCAAAATAAGACACTCTCTTATATTAATTTCGGGGGATGTCTTATTTTTTTTCATGTACAATGATCATCTCTCCCTCCCTCCCTTCCTCTCCTCCACCCCAGTTCTTCCTATTTCCTTTCTCTCTCCCACATATGCAGCATCTTTCCTCCCCTCTCACCCATCCCGTTGTGCAGTATCTTTCTGTCTCTCCCTCCCATCCCTTGTGCAGCAGAACTCTTGCAGCTTGTATCCCTCCCTCCCATCCTTTGCAGCTTTTATCCCTCCCTTCCTCCCACCCCCCCCCATGTAGCATCTTTCTATCCCACCCGCCTCCGCTGCGCACCCCCCTTCCTACCACCGACCATCTCTCCCTCCCATCTGAACCGCAAGACAGAAATAAATGTACCTTATAACAAACCAGCGGTGTCGGCAGCAATCTAGACAGGCTCCTTCGCGGCCTGGGCCATTCCTCTGCTGCATTGCTGATGATGTCATCAGTGATGCAGCAGAGGAACGCTTGACTTTGACATCTAAAGAGCATGGTTTGATAGCTATACTTTCTGTCATGAATATTACATAACTGATCTATCACCATGAATAATGTGCGGTACTGATCAATTTTTGAAATATCTTAATAAATTATTAATGGATCGTCAGGTATTGATGCAGCAATCCTTTATCTCATTTTTGAGAAGTAACTGCTTAGATCATCATGCGATCCATACTTTTGTACTTTCTTATTTACTTTTTTAAATTATAAATTATTTGTATATATTTTCTTTTTTAATAACAACACTTATCTTTCAGGTTGCTGTTCTTACTTGCGACTCTGTTGGCTGGGGAGTCTTGCTGACATGTTTCACCCCGTGGGCTGTATCAAGGCCATCCCCGTTTTACTACCATATGCCGTCATCCAGTCATATCAAGGCTTTAGCCTTTAGCCTTGATTAAGATATTTCAAAAATTGATCAGATGTGTGTGTATATAAGTGTGGTGATTTAAATTTATAGCGAATTTGGATATTTGTTACATAACTGAAACACTAGGGAGGAAGGAGTGGCATAGTGGTTAGAGCAACAGCCTCAGCACCCTAAGGTTGTAAGTTCAAATCCCACACTGCTCCTTGTAACCCTGGGCAAGTCACTTAATCCCCTCATTGCCCTAGGCACATTAGGTAGATTGTGAGCCCACTGGGACAGACAGGGAAAATGCTTGAGTACCTGATTGTAAACCGCTTAGATAACTTTGATAGGCGGTATATAAGTACCTAAAATAAAGAAATAATAAATATGGAAATTATCTAGGAGAGAACATCAAAATAAGATGATAAACTCGATATTCCATATTGTCCTGTGGGAGCAGTCCAGATGCTTGGGTTTGTGCTATCCTGCGAACAGGTTGAGACTGAGAATTACTGAGCTGTGATGTCATCAGTTAAGAACCCTGTGCAAATTCCTGGACAGTCAGTATTTCTCAGTGTTTTAAAATAACGGGACCCTTTTATTTTGCTCTGTAATAAATTGCTGGGTGTACAATAAGAAAACTTGGTTCACAAATAGGCTTCTGACAGAGCTATCAAATGATCAAGCAAAAAATGCATGGCATGATAAATATTCTTTGCAAACAATGACATAATTATGACATTGCTATTGCAGTTGGCCAACATGGTTTTATCACTGGAAGATAAGCACATCATAAAATATCTGTTAAAAACAAGACAGAATGAAAAACGTTTCTTAATATGTTTCCTGAAAAACAATGGTCATTTGGTAGACTGAATAAATTTATTCATAAGATCAAATATTCCTAGGGATTTCAAATGCTGCCTCGATAGCAGCCAATCCCGAAGCATGCACAAGACCGATGTCATTGATGAAGTTGAAGATTTAGTAGTAAATCAGGAGGACAATCCACAGCCTCACTCCATGCAAGAGATTTGGATATGCACGTTAAACATTCAGTACAAATAACTGAAATTTGGTGAATTATTGTATGCAAATTGATTTTGAGCATAATGTTCTTAGTGTTCACATTGATCATTTTCATTTGTTCATGTGAAGTTTTAAGTACCTTTATTGTGTGATACTTGCAAAGAATATTTATCATGCTACATATTTGCTACAAGATCATTTTATATTATAAATTTATCATAGGTCATTTGTGAGCCAAATTTTATTATTGTACACCCATTATTTGTTGTAAAGAAAAAGGGGTTCCATAATTTACCCCCCCTTTTACAAAACCGCAGAAGCGGTTTTTAGCACAGGCTGGCGCACTGAATGCTCTGTGCTGCTCTTGACGCTCATAGGAACTCTATAAGCTTCAGGAGCAGCAGAGAGCATTCAGCGTGCCAGCCTGCGCTAAAAACCGCTTCTGTGGTTTTGTAAAAGGGGGGGGGGTTAGAAACAAGGGGCCCCTTTTACAAAGCCATGGTAGCGATGTTGTCTTAGTAAATGCACCGAAGCTCATAAGAATTGAATGGGCATTTACCAGCTTTGTAAAGGGCCCAAGATGTATATACATGGCACTTTTTATTGTAAGAGTTTTTTAAATTTTATAATGAATATTACCATTTCTCAACAAGAATATTTTTGTGATAGTACAGCAACAAAGAAAATCTGGTTAAATGGAAAATAAATTAACAATCAACTACTAATACTTATTAGCCCACAAAAGAGGGGAAAATACAATCCATTGTCACAATGTAAGAAGAATAAGGGGGGAATCATCAAAGAGCGCTAAAGATACCCATTTTATTCCTATGGGCATCTTTAGCGGTTAATGTGCACTAACAATTTTATGCACACTAACACGCTTAGCGCCCTTTGATAAATTCCCCCCTAAATGTAAAAACACAACAGGAAGAAATACACTGCATAAGCAGAGGAACTCCTTTCTGTATTCAGGGCACCATTTATAAACAAGCAAACAAGGCTCCAATTATTTAGCCAATTCATCCTGTCCTAACAGTTTATTAGCAAAAAATTTTATAATCTAATTTTGTTGAAAAAATACATTCTTAACACATTTGCTGGGGAAAGTGAGCCAAAACCTGCTGGACCCCAAGTCACAGAATTAAAAATTCTGTCCTCCTTTTCTGTATAAACTTAATAATAATAATAATAATTTTATTTCTTATATACCGCTATACCATAAGTTCAAAGCGGTTTACAACAAGAATCGTGCAATGAGAGTATGTGATGTTTACAGCAAGGAACATAAGTTTACAACAAGATGCATATGTTTGGAACAGGATACATAAGTTCAGGGTGGCCTGTGAGAAGATACATGCAATGAGAAAACGAGATGTTTGCAGCAAGAAACAAATGTTTAGATCAGGATACTGAAGTATAAAGTGGTTTATAACAGGATACAAGAGTTCAAAGCGGTTTACAGGAAGATACTTGCAATGAGAATAAGAGGTTTACAGCAATATACATGTAATGGGGGAGGGGTGGGGGGAGAGAAAGGGCTTTCAGGGATATAAAATTGGTAGAGGAAGAGAACTCAGATTGCGTTAAAGAGACGGGTCTTCAGTGATTTTCTGAAGTCAGCATATGATGTGGCCTCGAGTATTGGTTTTGCTAGCCATGTGTTCAGTTTGGCTGCCTGGAATGATAGCATTCTGTCTAGGAACTTCTTGTAGTGACATGATTTCAGAGATGGGTAATTAAAGAGGTTTGTTCTGTGAGAGGTCTTATTCGGGCAGTTGGTGAAGAATTGGGAGGCGAGGTAAGTTGGTAGCATCCCGAAGACCGCTTTGTAGCTGATGCAGGCAAACTTGAAGAGTATTCTGGATTCTACCAGCAACCAGTGGAGTGTTTGGAGGTATGAGGTGATATGTTCCCATTTTTTTAATCCGAAGATGAGTCAGACTGCAGTGTTTTGGATTAATCTTAGTTTGTGAAGTGTCTTTTTATAAGCTCCCAGATATATGATGTTGCAGTAGTCCAGTGTACTCAAGATGGATGCTTGTACGAGTAGTCAAAAGGATGATTCATCAAAGAATTTTTTCACGGTGCGGAGTTTCCATAGTGTTGAAATACTTTTTTTGAACATTAGATGTGCATGCTTTTCCAGTGTTAGATGTCTGTCAAGGGTAACTCCTAGTATTTTTATAGATTGGTCAATTTCGTAATCTCGGCCATTAAGGTGAATCTTGTTGTCTTTTATCTGTTCATTGGGAGAAGCCAGGAAAAATTTAGTTTTTTCTGTGTTCAGTTTTAGTTTGAAGGCCTTCATCCAAAGTTCTATTTGATTTAGGGTATTAGATAGGAGATTAATGAAGTCCTGCGACAGATCGGATAGTGGTAGCACAACAGTGATATCGTTAGCGTAAACGTGGAAGTTGAGATTTAAGCTCTGTAGCAGGTGTCCCAATGAGATGAGGTAGATGTTGAAAATGGTCGGTGACAACGGGGAGCCCTGGGGTAGTCCACAGTTGTTATTCCAGCTGAAGGAGAATTTGTCTTCTTTGAATACCTGATAGGATCTGAGTTCGAGAAAAAGAGATATATGGGTATGTTCTAATTTTCAAACCACAAAATTCTGTATCTTTATGATAAGAAAAAGCTCTTAACAAAATCTCTGAATCCAAAACCAGAATAACAATGAAAGTTAAGGGATGCTCTTGAGAGTAAAAAAAAAAAATCTGTGTTTTATCAATGTGCTTGTACACCAAATACTAATGCTGTGTACAGTTTCTAAAAGAATCAAATGTGCACATTTGTACATATGAGAGAGAAAGCTACTGTGATATCATGCAGAATTATTTTACAAAGTTTCTTTAAAATAATTGAGGGTTTATTTTGGGAAAAAAGAAATTTTCTATTTAGTATATACAGAACATAAGAACATAAAAGCCATACCGAGTCAGACCAAGATCTGTAGGGATGTCACACAGGAAACACACACACGCAGTCTTAGAGTCGGGATGGAGGCGCTGCCAGGAGCTAGCTCCGAGTCCCTTTTATTATGCTTCTAAGCTAATGAATCGTAGTAACTCCCTCGTTTACACACCTAATGATTGGTGGGTACAAAGGTACATGCTTTTACAATGGTGGAAACACAGGTACATGCTTTTACATCTTGATCACCTGCCCTTTGCCTCGTGCTTTACCTCGTGATCACCCTCCAACTCAGCACTTAGACAAGGGCCTGATTAACACGTGGATAGAACCTGAGTCTTTGCACGTCCTCAATGCCTGCCAGCTGATATCCTTTCCAAATAAGGACTGCTTGATTAAGATAAGTGTTAATATGTGACAGGGGTCTTGTGACAAGAAAGGAGGGGGGAATGCCTCAGCATTCTGTCACAAAGTGCTAAAACTTTCATTGCTTAATGAGGGGAGAGGGAATGGGAATAATTCATAATTCTTGCACAGGGGCTCATAATTCTTGCACAGGGGCAGTGAAATGAGTGTGCCAATCTTTGGAGCTAGCCCCTGGCAGCACCTCCATCCCGACTCTAAGACTGCGTGTGTGTGTTTTCTGTGTGACATCCCTACAAAGATCCAGCAAGCCCAGCATCCTGTTTCAAACATTGGCTAGTCTGGGTTACTAACTAATACTCAGCAGATCCCACAGAGTAGATATATTTCTCGTAGCTTAATCCCAGGGATAAGCAATAATTCTCCCAAGGTGTGGCTCATTGGTAGAGCTGCTGTCTCTGCACCCCAGAAGTTGTGAGATCAAATCCCAGTTCTGCTCCTTGTGACCTTGGGCAAATCACTCAATCCTCCAGTGCCCACCGCTTTGAATGTCAGCTTTGAAATGCCAAAACCACAAAAAAGCAGTATACAAGTTCCCATTCCCTACCTGGCCAATAATTTTTTGTGGACTTTTTCTCCAGGAACTTGTCCAAACCTCATTTGATCCCTTGCTTTTAAGTTGCCTTGACCACAATTCCAGCAACAGACTCCATGGTGGAAAATAACTTTCTACAATTTGTTTTCAGTCTGCTGGCTATTAGTTACTCGGAGTGTCTTTTTGAATTAGAGTTCATTGAAAGGCAAAAGATCCATTTCCCACTTAACCATTTCACCCCAATACTTCTCCAGGCCCCCTCAGTTAACTTAAGTATTGGTACATTTTCATTTTGGGGTCATCCACTAGTAAATAATCTGTGAAAATTTCCCAAATGTTCTTGATGAGAGAAAAGTTGCTGTTATGCTACATTTATGTTATGTAAAATAGAAAAATAAAACTCCAGGGAATTAAGCAACAAAATGTTGAAAATTATGTGAAAGTACATAAGTATCATTATTTTATAAGAAACAGAAACATGACAGCAGATTATGGCCCATCCAGTCTGCCCATCTGCTGCATCCTCTATCTCCTCCTCTTCCTAAGAGATCTCACATGCCTCTCGCACACTTTCTTGAATTCAGATACAGTCTTTGCCTCCACCACCTCTATCGGGAGACTATTCCATGCATCTACCACCCTTTCAGTAAAAAAGTATATCCTTAGATTACTCCTCAGCCTATTACCTCATTCTATGCCTTCACTCTGGAGTTTCCGTTCAATTGGGGGAAAAAATCTCACCTCGTATATTTATGCCACACAGGTATTTAAACATCTCCATCTCTCGCTTTTCATCCAAAGTATACATATTGAGATCTTTAAGATTGTCCCTACATGCCTTATGACAAAGACCACACACCATTTTAGTAGCCTTCCTCTGGACCGACTCCATCCTTTTTATATCTTTTTGAAGGTGCGGCCTCCAGAATTGTACACAATATTCTAAATGAGGCCTCACCAAAGTCTTATACAGGGGCATCAATACTTCTTTTTTCCTACTGGCCATTCCTCTCCTTATTCACCCAAGCATCCTTTTAACTTTCTCCATCACCTTTTTGGCCAGCTTAAGATCATCACAAACTATCACACCAAAGTCCCATTCCTCTTTTGTGCACAAAAGCTCTTCTCCCCCGAAAATGTACTGTTCCCTCAGGTTTTTGTAGTCCAAATGCATGCTAGTATATTCTGTTTTTACTACATATTTTATTTATATAATGACACAAATTCTATGGATATACTTTTTTGGGGGGGAGGGGAGGGCCTTTGTCTTGTTGACACTTTGCATATTTCTTCTGTTGTCTTTATACAACCAAAACTATAGTTAATAATCTTGGGTTCATTTATTTTGCTGACACTTTGCATGTAATTTTACATTTTTATTGTTATTTTTATTTACTATGGTATTGGTTCATTGTTATGCTGATTTTTTTTCAAAAAATCATTCTTTAGATGTCAATTACACCACTGAGGCAGGCTCCAAAGCCAAAACACGGACCGTGTCGGGTCCACGACACACAGTGAATATATGATAAAGACTGTTACATTAATATCTTAATAAATATTTTCTCATTTGATCTGTACAGTTCCAACCCCACTTGTACAATTTCTGTTGTTTCCTTGTGAGGCTCATTTCCTTGTTTTATGCATCACATGAAATTTTGGTGCCCAGATGCCATTAAAGAAGTTGGGTTCAACATGCTGCATTTTGTCATTCTATATAGAATTGCTCCCTAAACTCTTGACTGTAGATCAGGCTATTGTTTGTCCAGACTGCCAGGACGTCTATGTTATTCCACAGTTTCGACCAAAATTTCATCCAAGTCCCAAATGCCCAGAACAAGACCATTTGGATGTGGCAACAGAGCAGTGGGGCACCTTAGAGGGCACTACTGTGAACTTCACAAAAAGGGTGCCAGATAAACATCTCACCAGAACTACCTTATAGGTTATGGTGAGCCCTCCAAACACCTCCAAAACCTACTATACACACCTGTCTACAACCCAAATAGCCCTTATGGCTGCAGGTGGCACCTATACGGCAGTAGAGTAGGGTTTAGGGGAGATTTGGTGGGTGTACATGTTCTACCACCTCCTCTCTATGGTTCACTAGCCCACCCCCCAGACTATTTAAGACACCTCTGTGCAGCTCTGCTAGGCTTTCCTATACCAGGTGCTGATGTTATGGAGACAGGTATGTACTTTTATATGCTGATCTTTGTGAGGGGGTCAGTGAATACTGAGGAAGTGTGTGTGGGTCTTTACTTTGTTTCTGCAGTGGTTATCTGGTCACTTTGGATACCTTTTCGCCACTTATACCTGTTTTTACATCGTCTAACTCAGTGTTCTTCAACCTTTTTACACCTATGGACTGACAGAAATAAAATAATTATTCTGTGGACCGGCAAACTAATAAGACTGAAATTTTTAAAAACCCCATTGCCGCCCCGTCCCCTTGAGCTCGGTCCCGTTAACCATCTGATCCCATCCGCACAAGCCTCAAATAGTTATGATTTTATATTGAACATATTTTATTAAAGTATAAAAAGAAACAATATTCTGTACAATTGTCATTTTATAAATATAAATAATACAGGGCAAGGATCAACAAAACCCCCGTCTCCCCTCCCCTTCATATATATCCCCTCTACTATCAAGAAAACTGAATAAGCCAAATTATTACAGAATGCTACACAAATATCATGCTAACAGAATACCGCAGCCACACATGGCAGGAATGGTGTTAGGGGGAGTGCAACTAGGGCAACTGCCTCTTGGTCAGAGAGAGTCCTAAGCCAGCTGGAAGCTAAAGACGCACTGCCTGGGCTTTGCACTCCCCAGTTATGTCTAACATCAGCTCTAGCAGGATACATATTTTAAATCTGATATATTCTAATCACAAGATAGAAATAAAATTATTTTTTTCTACCTTTTGTCGTCTCTGGTTTCTGCTTTCATCATCTTTTCACTCTCTTCCATCCAGCGTCTGCCCTCTGTCTCTTCAATCCAGCATCTGCCTCTTCCATCCACTGTCTGCCCTCTACCCCTCCCCCTCCCATATGGTATCTGTGTTCTTTCTATGCCCCTCTCTCCTACACCAGATCTAGCATCTTTGTCCCTCTTTCTTTATTTTTCATCTGACCCCCCTTCCCAGCATCAATCTCTCTCTACTTTGTCATTCCTCTGTCTCTCCCCTTTCCCTCATCTGATCTCTCCATTCCATCCTGACTCCTTCCTATCCTCTAATCTCCCTGCCAGCTGTTCCTTCCAATGTTCCTCTTCCCCTGTCCAGCAGTACCTTCTCCCTTTCTTCCTCCCCTTATCCAACAATAACTCTCTTCCTTTCCCCTTCTCCCCTGTCAGCAGTATCCCCTTCCCCTCCTTTGTCCAGGAGTACCCCTTCTCCCTTTCCTCCTCCTCTTATCCAACAGTAACTCTCATCCCTTCCCTTTCCCTTCTTCCCTGTCAGCAGTACCCCCTTCACCTCCCTTGTCCAGGAGTACCTCTTCTCCCTTTCCTCCTCTTATCCAACAGTAACTCTCGTCCTTTCCCTTCTCCCCTGTCAGCAGTACCCCCTTCGCCTCCCTTGTCCAGGAGTACCCCTTCTCCCTTTCCTCCTCCCCTTATCCAACAGTAATTCTCATCCCTTCCCTTTCCCTTCTCCCCTGTCAGCAGTAGCCCCTTCCCCTCCCTTGTCCAGGAGTACCCCTTCTCCCTTCCCTCTCCAGCAAATGTTTTCTCTATGTAGGCTAGCGGCAGCTCTGTGTGCTTTTAACTTCGGCACACAGCTGCCCCTAAGCAGTATTTTAGCCGCAGTTTCATGAGGCAGCCTCGGGGCCTTTGGTAGGCCGGCCCACTTCGACGATGCGATGTGGGCCGGCCTACCAAAGGCCCCAAGGCTGCCTCATGAAACTGCACTAAAATACTGCTTAGGGGCAGCTGTGTGCTAAAGTTAAAAGCACACAGAGCTGCCGCTGCTTGTCTGGGGGTGCAGAGACATACGTTGGTGCAGGAAACATACGCGGTAGGAGTCGGTGGTGGAAGGCAGGAGTGCTGGCATAGCTACGGCAACAAGAAGTTGTACGTCAGCTGACACCGGCACCTTTTGCTGCGGCGGGGACCCGAATCCTTTGCGGACCGGCAAGATTTATTTGCGGACTGACACTGGTCCGCAGACCAGCGGTTGAAGAACTGTGGTCTAACTCACAACGTTAAGTTTCATCCAGGATATCTAGTAAAACATTTGATTATTCCTGCAGGATGACTAAGTCTAGGTTGGCCCCCAAACTGCCCTAACCATTCCTCCAGATACGCCTCTTTCAGCTCTGGGTGCACAGTGGCATTCAGAGGCCAAAAAGTCCTGCGACATGTCCAGAAACTCGGTTTATTGGCACTTGGACGACCTGTCTTTTAGGTCGTCCAAGTGCCGACTTGGGCAGGTTTTTAGACGTGTTTAAGTTTTGATTATGAGCCCCATAGATAGAATCTAATGGGAGCATGGGTGAGACTCACACATGTGTAACTTATAGTATTCTATAAATTATGTGCATATCAACAGAACCTAGACACACATACTTCCAGTTATTTGGCTTGCATATAGGTATATATTTTTGCAGTTAGGCTAGTACTCTATAAAGAAACATGGTTGCCTATGTTCCCTTATAAAATAAGCTGCTACCAGTTTCCCAATTATAGGATTACCTCCTAATTTTCATAGGAACCAGCATACTGCTGCTATTGCCTGGTGGTGTACTGCTTGTTATACTGTACAATACAAGCTCCATCCCTTAGCAGCAGTAACTTCTCAAACCATGAAATTCAGAACGAAGCCTGTGAATCCTCACATGTTGACAGACTGTGTAGTGGCCTTGACCAGCAAAAGGTTACCATGGAAACAGGAAGAACATACAAGAGACAGGGCAGAGCCACTTCTGGGCCTCTCAATGCATGACAGCTCACTGAATGTTATGGCTGTTGGAATTTCTGCTGCTATCATTTGATATAAAGCAATGTGGCTACAGCAAACCAGAGGTGAAAGGGGAAAAGGCCCTGTAGAAGTGGCCTAGGGGAATTAAAATGAATGTGAGAAAATATTTTTTCACTCATTGCATAAACTCTGGAACTTGTTGCCAGAGGAGTTGCCAGATGATGTGGCAAAAGCAATTAATGTAGTCATGAAAAAAAAAAAAAGTTTTTTTAGACAAATTCCTAGAGGCAAAAGTCCATACACCTTTATTAGGTGCTCATCTCTGGGGGGGGGGGGGGGATGTTAGCAAGGAATCTTACTACTTTTAGGTACTGTGACCACTGTTAGAATCAGGATAGGGGCTAGATGGACCTTTGAAACAGAAACCAAGAAAATGAAGGCAGATTAAGAACATAAGAATTGCCGCTGCTGGGTCAGACCAGTGGTCCATCCTGCCCAGTAGTCTGCTCACACGGTGGCCCATATAGCCTATCCAGTCTGCCCATCCATACAATGCCATTAGATCTCACCCAGTATGGCAATTCTTATGATCTTAAGACACCTATATTTTAAAATCGGCGCAGACTGTGACACTTTATAAACTAGCTGATTTACCGAGACATGAAGTTCCAAGAGCAGGAATTCTTTTCATTAGATATTACTGTGCTAATGTAAGGTTGCCAGTACCAATCTGACCCTGCAGTTTTCTCCTGTTCCTTTGGTGCCTCCTGCCCAGTGAAAACTAGGATTTAGGGCTCCTTTTACGAAGGTGCACTAGCGTTTTTAGCGCACGCAGGATATTACCCCACGCTACGCAGCTAGAACTAACGGCAGCTCAATGCTGGCGTTAAGGTCTAGCGCGCGCTGCAATTCAGGATGCGCTATTCCGCGTGTTAATGCCCTAATGCAGCTTAGTAAAAGGAGCCCTTAGATTCTAGAGCCACAAGCCTTCATGTTAAAGCTACCATTAACCCTCTTTTAAGAAAACATATCCTCCACATTAAAAAAAATTTTTTTATTGACTTTAGCTTATGCGCCTTTTCATTGGTAACTCAAGGCAAGTTGCATTAGGATAATACTTAAATAAAAGTACAGTGAGGTACTTAAGTCGGCTCGGCAGAAACTCTAAAACGCAGCCTGCGGCCTCCCTTGGAACTTTCCTTGTGCTGCGCTCCGCCCAAGCTGAAAACAGAAGTAGCATCATGTGGGCAGAGCGCGGCACATGGAAAGCACCAAGGGAGGCTGCAGGCTGTGTTTTAGACACTCTCTACTGCGGCCCGCCCTCTCTGACAACTTCCTGTTTCCGCTAGGGCTGGCCGCAGTGGAGAGCAGACACCGGGACCGCAGCGAAGAGCAGACACCAGAACCACAGCGCTTTTCTAAAAAACTTAAAGCTAGAAAGGCAGCTGGCAGGAGGGAGGAGTGGATGCCGGTGAAGGGGTGCGGCAGAGACTGTCGACCAGCAGGCACGCTGGCCGGTAGCAAGGTGCCGCTCCCAGCCTCAGAGAAGTGTTCCTCACAGGATCCCCCACAGGACGGGCAAATTTTGGGGAGGCCATGGTCCCTGTCCCCCCCCCCCACCGTTCCGAAGCCTATGTTTAATCATTTTAATCACAGTATTTATTCTGTTTCTAGGCAGTTTTTATGGTCAAGGACTCTAGGAGAGCTACAATACATTCAACATACCATACAGTATAATGTGTACAAAGAAGCCCTGCAACAAGTAGGACAAATATAAATTACATATAGTGCAAACAAATAAATTGACTTACCATTAACATGTTAAAAACAACAACAAACAAACCCATAGACATTGAAATTGAGATGTGCAGAATGTCACAAGTTTTCACAAGTATTTTAGAACAGGATCTGCTGACGTAGAGACTGTTCAAAGATACAGGAGAAATGAACATTTATGCGTCACGTTGAGCATCTCAATGGGTTGAAAACCAGCACATAAACATGTATGTGCCACGACATACATGGTTATGTTATAGAATAGCAAGATATGCATGTATATGCAGGCACATTCATGTTTATCTTAGCCAGTTTACAAATATAAACGTGTTTTCCTAATGCCAGTATCCCTTGCCAGTTTGGCTTTCGGAGGGGGGAGGTGAGACAAATCCCACAGGAAAATTAAGGGTCAGCCTCCTCTAATCCTCCCAGTGAAGTGTTGCTCAGTTGGAGCAATTTGCCAAAACTGAAACATACCTGCTAGCAGGTGTAAAACCTGATGCCAATCTCTTAGGACATCAATGAATATTTCCCTTCTGAAACGGGGAATGAATATGTATCTTCTGAGCACACCCTAGTTCTGCCCAAAATACACCCAGCCCACTTCAGCTTGCCATTTGCATGCAGTTGGGTTTTTGACTTGAATATCTCAGCTTTGTATAATGGGTACTTAGATGTATATGAAAGATAAATGTTTAAGTACTGGTGTAAGGATGTCTTAAGTGCAACTAGAATGCTTACCTTAATGTGATGCTCTTTTTATTTGACACCATCTCTTGCAATGGAAGAAATATCATGTGCTAATCATTATTCACTTATTCTTTGCAAAGGAGAGAAAAAAAATTAATTTTTTTTCGAAAAAGGGAGCACAGCAAATTGTTCTGATATCAAGCTTGATATATCAAACCTGCCTGGATACTGTCATTTCTGAACAGATGGAATAACCGAGGCACTGGGCTGTCTTTTCTCTTCCATACACATATCAAATAATTTAATTCAATACCAGTTATCTGATAAAATAATCTAATAATCTTGCTGCCGCTCCTTCCTGGCCAGCTGTGAGCATGGGCACTGCACACCAGAGACGCAAAGAGAGGCTTAGAGTGCAGAGGTCTGAATAGCTGTAAAA
Source organism: Geotrypetes seraphini (assembly GCF_902459505.1). Taxonomy (NCBI): domain Eukaryota; kingdom Metazoa; phylum Chordata; class Amphibia; order Gymnophiona; family Dermophiidae; genus Geotrypetes; species Geotrypetes seraphini. Next base: position 136,462,744 of record NC_047090.1, on the reverse strand, counting down.
TAACAGGAAAAAAATGCATTGTATATATATCTTTGCATTGTAGTGGCCAAGTGTAACATTCCTGGTTGTAACAACATAAAATTCAATTTACTGCATAAATCACTAAGGGCTCCTTTTACTAAGCTGTGCTCCATAGAGCTGGCGTTAGTATTTTCCACGTAGCGCGGGGGTTAGCGCGTGCTAAAAACGCTAGCGCAGCTTAGTAAAAGGAGCCCTAAGAGATACCACAGGTTAGTGACTGGCATGATAAACTGCGCCATATTAAAATGGCAAATTTTACCAGAGCTCGGTAACTGCTCTTTTTTTCTATTTAAGGCTTATTTCTCTACTAAATGTCTATTGCTGATTTCATATGAGATGACATCTGGAGGAGTAGCCTAATGATCACCAGAATGGGCTGAAAACCTGCCGCTCCTTGCAATCTTAGGCAAGTCACTCTAACTCTCCATTGCCCCAGCTAAAAAGAAAAAAAATTGTGAGCTCACTAGGAACAGAGTTAAGTATCTCCTTATAATAAATGTAAATCACTTTGGTTGTATCATACAAAGGCAGTATATCAAATCCATGACCCTATTTATCCACTCTTTTCCCTACTTGATTTATGGTATACAGAAGATGATCCAGCTTTTGTTTTTCCTCTCTTTTGTAACTTGTGAAATAACTTAACCATCACCTCTCCAGCCTGCTAATAATAACACCAGACTACAAAACCCTCCGAAGGGAAATGAAAACTCTACTATTCAGAAAATTTGTCAGGATAACTTAATGCAGAACTGAAATTTAACACTATGCCTGTAATTAATACAGCATCGCATTTTTCTTTGTTCCTGTAACTTGAACTTTACCCTGTACCTCTTCTGGTTATATCCAGCTTCCATCTTTTATAATCTGCCTAGAACTGCGAAATTAGGTGGAATATAAATTAGAGAATGACAAGGGGACCGTTTACCTCGGTAAACCGTGATCACCGCAGTAAATCTGCAGGAATGGAGACATTTGCAACTGGTTTACCGCAGGAATGGGGACAAGACCTTTTACCGCCCCGTGGGAGCAGTGAAAAGTCTTGCTCCTGTGGTAAAAAAATTGCGCCCATGTCAGACTTGGCATCTCCCCCCAGCTCCTCTATTTTACCTTCAGGAGCCAGCCATGCCACGATGAAGACAGAAGGAACCCAAAACCAAAGCCTGAGACCTATCTGATTTGAAGAATAAAATTACCAGACAACAAAAGGTTAAAAAAAATTTATTTTATATTTTGTGATTAGAATATTTCAGATTTGAAATATATATCTTGCTAGAGCTGATATTAGACATAACTGGGGACCACAAAGCCCAGGCTGTGCTTCTTTAGCTTCCAGTTGGACCAGGGAAAAGTTGCCCTAGTTGCTCTCCCCTAACACTGTTCCTGCCATGTGTGACTGAAATATTCTGTTAGCTTGATATTTCTATGTAGCATTCTGTAGTAATTTGGTTTGTTCAGTTTTCACAATAGTGGAGGGGTTATTTGTGAAAGGGAGGGAAGACAAGGGTTTTGTTGATTCTTGCCCTGTATTATTTGTGTTTATAAAATGACAATTGTACAGAATATTATCTCTTTTTATACTTTAATAAAATAAGTTCAGTATAAAATCATAACTATTCGAGACTTGTGCAAATGAGATCTGACAGTTTGCAGGGCAGGGATGGGGGCCTGATCTTGTGGGGATGGGGCAAGGACAGGGAATGAGCTCGCAGGGACGGGGGACAAGCTCTCGGGGATGGGGCGAGAACGGTGATAAAATTTCCCCCCGTTTCTTCTCTAATATAAATCACTAATATAATGTAACTTAGCTCATTCAATGATTTTGGACCCCATGATGAATCAAGAAAGGCTGGGATATATGTCTATAAGAGGAATCCCCCTACGAATCAATACACAAAGCAAAAAAGAAAGTAAGGGAAGACCGATACAATTTCAACTCAAGGTTAAAAAACACTTTTAGTAGTCGGACACGACGCAGATCTGTTTTTCAGCATTGGAGCCGCCTGTAGATTTGTTGACTCCTGAGGCAGGTGCTGAAATGCAGATCTGCATCAAGTCTGACTAATAAAAGTGGTTTTTAGCTGAAATTGTACTGGTTCTCCCTTACTTTCTTTTTTTTTTGTTTTGCTTTGTGCAAGGAGAGATATTCACCATTCGTTGTCCATTTGATTATACTTCCATGCTTCTTGTATTATCTACTATGGAACCTTGTTCTCTTATCCATATAGGTAAAACTAAGAACTCACTTCACTGTACACAGGGACCCCGGTTGTAGCTTATTGCCTAGAATTTCAGCACACTTTTGAGCAACTGCAGTTTGATAATTTTGTCACTTTCCATGGAGAAGGCCAACATAGGTGCCTATGTATCTTTTTTTTTTATATATATATCTTTATTCATTTTTAATACTTTCATTAAGTGAATACAAGAAAAATACATTTTACACTTTATACATCACTTAAAATCCTTAGAATATATAATAAGATCAACACATTTTCCCATCAAAAATTATTATATAGTATATTCATAACCTTCCAAAAGTGCAAATGTCATATTTTTCATCTTTATAAAGAAATAGTAATAGAATAGTAGGTGCCTATGTGTCTTTATGAAATACTAGTTCAGAATCACCTGAAATTGTGGCTACAGTGTGCTGTGTGCATTTACACAAACTTAGGAGCAAGTATAAATGTATATAGCTAAAGTCTTTTGCATTAGTACATGTTTTGTAACCTACCTACCTCTTTATAATTGATTGTAACTCATGGTTATCTTATATGTTAGCATGTCTTAATGTTTTTTCTATTTAAAAAATATCAAACACCATAATTAAATACTCATCTTTTGTTATCATGATGATTCTCAAATCTCTAAGTTGGTCAGGGACTGCATCAAGGAATCCCCTGAAAAAAAATGCATTATATTAAAATACTAGAAAACTCAAATATCTGTTAAATAGACTTTAAAAGGCTTCATTCAGATTGTTGACCTTGCCATCTTGACTGATAACACCTCCACCCTTCAAAGATGGTTGCGGCTTTTTTCTCTGTTTTGTAAAGGATCACTTCCTGTCACCTGACTACTACAGCTAATGAGTGTCACCTGACTACTACAGCCAATGAGCAGGGTTTCTGGGTTAAACCAGTCATCCATTCAACCTCTGCATTCAGACCCACAGGGCTAACTGAATTCAAACTGGTATGTGGAGGTAATTTTGCAAAAGGCATTTTCTACATATTTACCCACTCATTAAATAACTTGGTGCCTAGATTTATGTGCCAAGTAAAGCATAAGTTATAGAATACTAGCACCGGCACCAGTGACTGTTACAGTTGCATGTGAATATGCTAGTTGGGTGCTAAACAATATTTTATAACTTAGCATGCAACTCACGAAGCACATAAGTGCATGGGGGCATGCACAGGAGGAGGTACTTAGGCAGGGCACGGACAAGTTACTGGCTAAAGTGCTGCATTTAGGTGTGTGCATTTATGACATAGCGCAAGTGAGTGCACCTAATCGTAGGCTCAGAGATACCAATTTAGTATTCTATAACAGAATCTGGGCACCCAGTTGCCATTATAGTCCAACAGCTCAGTATTTATGCTCCAAAATAATGGTGCTCTATACTGGCTTAATCAAGCAAAACATTTGTTACAAAATTTCTCTTTCAATGTTCTTAGTTTTGATGTTTTAGTGTATACATCATGAACTGCTGGCTATTTTGAACCTTGTGATTTGAATTTAATTCCATACAGTAAAGGTGATTTTTAGGTTTGAATCAAATGAGGTTAGCTGGTTTGCATTAGATAGGTATCTTACATGTTTGTATGACATTAAACAATGAAGACTTGGGGAGAAGAGAATTGGTGTGGCAGCTAGAATGTGTGGAGGAGAAAAGAGCCTTCTTTTGGGTGTTTGCCAGGATATAGCACCTTTTGACCTTTAAAATCAACATGCACTGTAGAGTTGACTGGGAGAAGGACAGTAGAGTGGTGAGAAGCAATATTTAGGGTCCTGCTAGGATACAATGTTATCTTATTTGTAATATCAGCTGGAACCTTGTGCCTTTAAAATCAATCTGCACTGTGGTATGTAGCCACAGGGGCAGACTCAAAGGGAAAAACCCCTTTGGAACATCTGAGGAGCAACTATTGATCCAGGACTTGGTGAATCTGTGTTTGTTTTCCTGGCGTGTGCTATAATGGGCAAATGAAAGTTCAAGTCTACAATTATTTCCTCTCTAGTCAAAGTAGGCCCTATGGATAGACATGCAACCATAATGGAGTCTCCTTCCTTTAATGAGGGTATATTCTTGAGTTCCAGTGATAGACTTCTTTACTTCCAATGGCCTCTGTAATTCTATCAGATGTTAAACTAGCCAGGGCTCTCCCCTCTGTAATTTCTGCTGATGTTACCCCAGCATTATCAGGGCTGATGATGCCCAAAGTAGTAACAATGGCAGAGTCCACAGATGTTTCCTCAGACTTTAAATCTCATCAGGATATTACTTTGTTGGACATCTGGTATGGGGTTTCTTGGATAGAAGGCTCTTTACAGAGGACTGCATCACAGTTTTATCATTTCACAGAGAAAAACATTGCTGAGCTTCAAGATACAGATCAGAAGTTGAATTGTTTGATAGAAAGCTGTAGATTTATTTTATATGATATACCTACACCCTGTATAGTAGAATTTTAAGCAATTTACACAATCTTGATGTTGTAATAGGGAAGGAACCAACAACAAATACGCAAAAAGCATGACATTATTAATACACTAAAGGGAAGAGTATGGTTACAATGTTTTGCAAAAGGAGAGTTAAAGGAGGAAAGAAACAAGAGAAGGGTAAAATCTCTCATTCATTGTTCATCACAGACCTGCCCAAGCCTTTCAAAAGGGGATCAGTTGCAAATCACAGTCTGGAAGGCTTTAAGCAGTACAATATGATACTGCACTTTTAGTCTGCATTTACCTCATAAAGGTTAGATATGGAGAACAATAAGAATTAAGCAATGTAGTATACTAAGAATTCACAAAATTCTTACTTAAACTTTCATTCTCCCCAAAATTTGCTAAACAAGAATAGTTTTAATTTCTTTTTGGAAATAGAGTACACTTCTCCCTCCGTATTTGCGGTTTCGATTATTTGCGTTTTTTAGCTTTCTGGCTCCTCCCCCCCCCCCCAATTACGTCAGCTTACATAGAGAAATTGCTAATTCCCAGCACTTTCTTAACCATGTTTTGCCTCTCCTTCAGGAACAGGCCAGGTCTCCTACCATGTTATTCGCGGTTTCACCATATTCACAATGGTTTTTAATAGAAAACAACGAATAACATATGGAAAAGTTATTCACGGTTTTTCAGTATTCGGGGGTCTGTTAATCCCCTATCACAGCGAATACGGAGGGAGAAGTGTAGTTTAATTCTAACTTAGTAAACAGTGGCAGATTAGAAGCAGATGGATAGACTGTTCCAAAGGTTTTGAGTCTCAAGATCAATCTCTCCAGGCAGTTAGTGTATCTGTCATAGCTTATCATTGTAAACTGGGAGTCTTAGAGAACACTATGAGGATGAAAAACCCACATTTTTCAAATATTCCTATGATTCATTGGCTTGTTCCTAAAATTATTTTAATAAATTATTTCACAGAGATTTTGCTTATTCATAAACTCGATGATGTTTCTATCTTTAAATGTTTCTCTTTGCTAAAACTTTTTTCATGTGGAGTCTCAGACTGAAGGGAAATCAGGTGGACTGGAATCCTCAAATAAATTTAATTTGACTGGTTTCCTTGAGGACTATCAAGTAGAGAATGACACAGGGACAAATTTTTCCCCCATCCATCCCCCATCCCAACCCTGCAAGTTTTGTCCCTGTCCCACTCCTATAAGCTCAGCCTTAACCGCACAAACCTCAAACACGTACGAGTGATTTTAAAGTGTTTGAGGCTTGTGCAGATGAGGACAGAGCTTGCAGGAACAGGAAAAGAACTCACTGGGATGGGAAAATTTGCCCCCGTGTCATTCTATACTATCAAGATATAATTGCTACCTGTTTGCTCCTTGGCCACTGGTGGTGGAGTAGTTTAAGATGGTAATTATTTATTTTATTTTTTAAATTTCTTTACCATCTCGTTCCTAGGTGGTTTACAGTACATCCACATACACAATACTTAAAAACAGTAGAAAAGAGGGACAAATCATCAAAAATTAAGCTCACAGTTAATCGTCAATCAGGACAAGTCAGACCCTATAAAAAAGCATTAATGAACAATTGTATTTTGAGAAGTTTTCTAAAAGTTCCTCTATCAGCACATTTCCTTAGCTGCCCTAGCATCGAATTCCATAATTTCACCCCAGCACAACAAAAAGTCATTTCACAGGTTTCTACATATTTTGGATTAACATTGGCCTTTAACAAAGCAGAATTTTCAGAACGCAACAATCTTTTGGGCTGATAAATGGTCATCTTACTCTTGAAATACTCCGGAATTGTATCATAGAAAAATTAATGACAAATCATTACAATCTTATATTGTACTCTAAAAGCCACTGGCAGCCAGTGCAGTTGCAGAAGCCAAGGCGTAATATGAGCATTTTTTAATGTTCCTGTAATTAATCTGGCTGCATCATTTTGTACCATTTGCAATGCCCTGTACCTTGTCTTAGTCACTCCAAGATCCAGGGCATTGCAATAGTCAAGCCTCAACAAGACCATTGCCTGCACTACAATGAGAAAACCAAAGGATGCCAGCATCGGCTTCACTCGATACAATAGATGTATTTGTGCAAAATATGTCTGTACAGTTTTTGACACTTGACAATTCATTGTAAGACCTGAATCAAGTCTAACTCCTAAGATTGTTATTGATTCTCTCACTGGAAGAACTGCATCCATTACCTCAGAAACATTTAGAAAATCTCAAATTCAAGTGCCCAGCCTGATTTTCCAAAGCTTCAGTTTCCTGATGGATGATGCCCCTCTCTGAAATCACCATCTGAATCACACGATGTTCAGTAGTTTCCTTAGATCTTCCTTAACGCCAATCAATTCACTAAATTTTCTCTGAAGGACAATTTCTTGTTGCTTTGCCTGCCCTTGAACTTAACTTAAGTTAGAGGAAAAGTCAGTGAGATGGCACGTTAAATCATCTTCCTGAGTTGCCAAAGCAGCCCACAATGACTCATGGGTAACAATAGCTGGCTTGGTCTGGAAACTCCTCCGCATCTGATCTGGGAGCCTGTGCCTCTCCTGGCCAACCATCTGTTGCTCCCTGACCTATTTCTTGACCAAAGCCCTAGGCATTGACACATGCTGCACCAGTCACTTCCCTCCGTGTTCAGAATCCAGAGACATACCCAATGCTTCCCAAAGTGCACTAGAGATCTTATGTGAGGGAGAAGATGATTATTTGGACTTAGGGATACCAAGTTCTCCAACGGGGAAGTCCCTTGCGAATACCTCTGCACAGTCCATTGTAGCCAAAATGAGGACAGCATCCTGGATGAACCGAGTTCACAAGTGGCACTTTCCCCTCTCCAGAGTTTCATGGCAGCTCAGAGATTGTATATGTATATATGTATAATGTATATTTTCTGTAAACCGCTTAGAACCTAACGGATGTAGCGGTATATAAGAAATAAATTACATTACATTACATTACATTACATTGGCGTGCATACGCTTGGATCCATAACAGTGTTCCTTTTTGCAATGAATGAAAATCTCTGTGCTCTTTTCTTTCTCCTTGTTTTCCTGATTCACATAGGATTAGGCTACTTAAATTTTGTAATTAAATTAGGCGGAATTGAATAAAGTTGGGTAAGCTAACATCATAGAGTACACTCAGGGGCAAATTCTATAAAGGATGCCTATGTTTTAGGCGTCATTTAGACATCATTCAGCACGATTCTATTATGCATAGATACACAATAGAGAATCGCGCTTTGTAGAATCGTTGTTTAGGCGTCACATAGACATCTACATGGCGTTCAATGACATAATCATGTTTTAACATCATGACATCATTAGAATGGCGATTTTTACATTAAACTTATATGCTGTAAGAAGGCATGCAGGAGGCAGCCCCATTTTACAGATCCTGACTCCAGGCTGCTGGCCAGGCTCTTCCTCCCCAAGGAGCACCATCCCAGGCCAAAAGAGAACATCTTTGCAATATCAAAGGGCCTGGGACAGACTGGCAAGAAGATATAAAAGGCTTGCCTCGTTCCCTTGTGCTGTAAGTGTATGTTACTGGTATCACTGTAACTCTGGTGCTACAAATAATAATGTAAATAACACCTTCTTGTTTAAACATGTATAAAATAGTTCACAGATACTCTTTTGGTAAATACTTGCCAGTACTGTGATTTCATCTTGCAACCTCAGACTCTTGAGGTAGCTGCTCTTACACTGAGCCATCCCTGCTCTCCTTCCCTCACCCCCAAAACCCAGGCATTAAACCACATGTCAATTTAAAAACGAAGCTTATATCCTCTTGATTCACAAGCACTCATTTCTCTAGGATACATATCAAACATGTACCTTCAATACTTGTCCAGTTCCTCTGCTGTTTTCCAAAAAACTCTCACAACTTTTGGCCTCCATGTTCCTCAATCAAAGCACATGATATATACACTTCTTCCTCCGTATTCGCAGTTTCAGCATTCACGGTTTTGATTATTCACGGGTTTTAGCTTGCTGGTTCCTCCCCCCCCCCCCATCAGCTTGCATAGAGAAATCACCGATTCCAAGCATTTACAGAGAAAAATCGCTGATTCCCAGCACTTTCTTCACCGTGTTTTGCCTCTCCTTCAGCAGCAGGCCAGGTCTCCCACCATATTATTCGCGGTTTCACCACATTCACAATGGTTTTTAATAGAAAACAGCGAATAACATATGAAAAAGTTATTTGCGGTTTTTCTATATTCACGGGTCTGTTAATCCCCTATCACAGCGAATACGGAGGGAGAAGTATATATATATATACTAAACCTCATTCCCAAAGTTTAAGAAAATAAGAAGAAAAACCCTACTCACAGTGGCTGTGGCTCAGAGCAAGTGGACATGATTGATGCACAATCTTGACATCATTGTGACATCATCAATATGCACCTAGATGGCAGAATGTCACTAAAAAAAATAGGGCACCTGATCTTATTTCAGCTTCCTGTGGATTTGAACCCATGACCTGTGGAAGATGGAAGTACTGCCTTTAACCAATGAGCCACAGGGGCTTCCTTTTAAGGGGGGGGGGGGGTTCCCGCCATATGAGATGATACATTAGGAGATCATAGCCATCTCAGGGTAAAAATAAGGGGATCCGGAAGGTTCGCCCCCCACATTTCGCCCCCAGCAATTCGCCCCTCACATTTCGCCCCCCACATTTCGCCCCCAGACACATTTCGCCCCCACACATTTCGCCCCCGCACATTTCGCCCCCCGGATGTTTCGCCCCCACACATTTCGCCCCCGCACATTTCGCCCCTGAGTGTCAGACTATTCCTCTCGCAGGCGATTTCTTTGCCGACACGACGGCGCTCTCGATGAGGGAGAGGACGGTGGGGGCGGCCCGCCCGGAACTTGCGTGCGGGTCCGCCCGCCTTAGAGCGCTGCGCCTTCTTGCCGATCGGCTTTCTGCCCTCGGCGTTTTTTAAACTTGTTGCCGGCTCTCCCCGCGTGGAGCTGGTGCAGGAGGGGGGGTGCGGCTTGCAAGGAGTCGGGGCGTCGGCCGCGCCGGCTTTCAGGGCCGCCGACTCCCTCCTCCCTGGCCGCAGGTTGCTTTGCCGTTCGGGGTCGGCTAATCGTTGGGGGGGGGGCGGCACCTCTGCCCAGGCCGCAGGCCGCGTGTGAGCCAGCGGCTCGCGGCACCGAACAACTCTCTTCCTGGCAACTATATGAGCGGGGCGGGTCGCCCCACACGTGCGGGCTGGTCTGCCTGCCCGGGAGCGTCGGATCGGATTCCTGCCCTTAGCCGGTAGTCTTCCCTCCTCTCATACCGCGGGCCGCGTTGGAGCCAGCGGCCCGCGGCGCAAAAACGCACCGTACCGGCGCTCCCCTCCTCCCGGCCGGGCCGCTTGGGGGCTCCTTCTCCCCCTCCGGCACCAATGGCCGACCGCACCAGACCGGCGCTTCCTTCCTCCCAGGCCGCGAGCCGCGTAGGAGCCAGCGGCCCGCGGCAAAAAAACGCATTAGACCGGCGCTCCCTTCCTCCCAGGCCGCGAGCCGCGTTAGGGCCAGCAGCTCGCGGCGCAGAACGCGCGTGCCGGCGCTCCCCCTGTAGCGGCTGGCGGCGCCGACCGCAGCGGACCGGCGCTCCCCTACTGCCGGGCCGCGGGCCGCGTTGGGGTTGTCTGCTCGCGGTGGCGTTCGGGGTCGGCTGGTCGTTGGGGGGGCCGCGCCTCTGCGCGGGCCGCGTTTGGGCTGGCGGCTCGCGGCGCCGAGCGACTCTCTTCGCGCTGGGGGGCGGCGCCGGCGTTCGGGGGGCGCATCAGCATACTCCCTGACTCCTTAAAAAAAAAAACCGCTACAAATTCAAAGTGCACAGCTGGCGGCCCTGCAGCTCCGGACTTCCCCACACCTGCTCTCTCCCCCCCCCCCCCCCGATCACTATTATTTTAAATGTTATGGCAGCCACGGCGCTGTATCCATCGGAGGAGACTTCTAACCTCGGCCTGCCCCGGAACTCTTCCTGCAACAGCAACTTCATGGCCGAGGTTAGAAGTCTCCTCCGATGGATACAGCGCCGTGGCTGCCATAACATTTAAAATAATAGTGATCGGGGGGGGGGGGGGGGGGAGAGAGCAGGTGTGGGGAAGTCCGGAGCTGCAGGGCCGACATTAGAGGCAGTGAGAACAGCCAGCTGTGCACTTTGAATTTGTAGCCTGCCGTCGTGTCGGCAAAGAAATCGCCTGCGAGAGGAATAGTCTGACACTCAGGGGCGAAATGTGCGGGGGCGAAATGTGTGGGGGCGAAACATCCGGGGGGCGAAATGTGCGGGGGCGAAATGTGTGGGGGCGAAACATCCGGGGGGCGAAATGTGCGGGGGCGAAATGTGAGGGGCGAATTGCTGGGGCGAAATGTGGGGGGCGAAACTTCCGTGAACCAAAAATAAGTTTCCCTCTGGCCCCTGGAAAGGGCAGAGTGCAACTGTAAATGGCAAAGTCCTCTTGATACCTGTCTACAACCCATGCTATCTTCTGAGACCAAAAAGAAGCTTTTAAAGTACTGGGGGAAGAGGAGGTCTGTGGATTTGAACCCATGATCTGTAGAAGATGTGCCTTTAACCACTGAGCCACAGGAGCTTCCTCTTAGGCAAGGGTTTCTATTAATTTTTAGTGACATTCTGCTATCTAGCTGCATATTGATGATGTCACAATGATGTCAAAGGGCACATTTTACTTTCAACATTAAACGGTCATCAGTCTCAGTGATGTTTATTTATGCTGGTTTGAATATCATAATGTGAATGTTGGACAATTGCTGGTTTGAATATTACAATTTGGGACTTGAACAGTCGTTTGGCATTCAGCCATTTCTTGTTAGAATTTATGTTGTCTTTTGGATGACCTTTAAGAATGGACCACAATTTTGAAGATTGATTGAGACATGTTTTAGTGCACTAGCTAAATATTTAGATAAGAGAATTTTTTATACTTTTGGCATTATTTTTCACTTTTGCATAAATAAGGGATTTTTCTGACCTATGATTATACCCTTGCCCCCACTGTGTCCTTTGAAACAAGCCATGAACTTTGGGAAGGGAGCATTTGAGGTCTTTCTTCCCCCCTTGCAATTGATATCAAAACACTATTATTTCCTGTATTCATTTTGTTGTATGATTTTTGTTTTTTAATACAGTTTTGCTTTCACTTTATTTTGTAAGATTGTGCATCAGGCATGTCCACTTGCTCTGAACCACAGCCATTGTGAGTTGGGGTTCTCTTCTTACTTTCTTAAACTTTGGGAATGAGGTTAAGCATGCAATACATTTGTTCATGTGCTTTGCTTGAGTAATGCATTATTAAATATCTTTTAACCTTAATATGAAACTGGAGTACTCTTTACCCCCCCAAAAAAAAAACCTTTTGGTAATGAGACTTAGTATGCAATATATATTTTTTTGTGTTTGCTTAAGTAATGCATTATTAAGTATATAAACTGGAGTATTCTTTACTACAAAAAAACAAAACCCATACCACTATATCTGGATGCCTTCAGCATACCTAACCCATGCCTAACTCGTGCCTAGCTAGCGCCCAACTCACGTCCAAAAATAGACCTGGTTTTGCAACGCCTACATTTTAGGCGAGAATGTAGACACTGAGTGGCAGCAATTCTGTATATTGACATCCATATTAAAACCACACCCATGCCTATTCCGTTAGGTGCAGCTTTTTCTGATGTGCGTCTATGAAATTCTGGATGCCTAATCTGAATTGCGCAGAGCCTTTGGACGTTTAACTTCCAATTATTGCTTGTAAAATTCATTAATTGTGCTTATTATTCAATCTATTTGAACGCCTAAATTGTTGGATGTCCACATTATGGACGCCTAACTTTAGGCGTCCTTTCTAGAGTTTGCCCCTCGGATTCAACTTTTGCTGAATAGCAGATATTGGTGAAACCCTGGTCTCACTCTAAATATCTTTGGGCCCCAGCTAGCTCTTTGGGTTGGGTACCCTGGCTAAGATATAGAAAACAAAGTCATTAAAAAAAAAATAATAATAATAATAACTTTATTTCTATATACCACCATACCACAAACAGTTCTAAGCGGTTTACAAGAGAAGAGACTGTATACAGACAGGACATTACAGCGAACTTTCAAATTTACATTGGCTTGTTAACTGGCACAGGCTAGGCCTGGGCTAAATCCCAGGAGGCCAAAGGGCACATTTTACTTTCAGCAATAAACGGTCAGCAATCTCAGTGATTACTTCCAACTTGCTTTTCTAAATAGGAACTCAATAAACACAGTTCACAAACTAGTAACTTGATATTTACAGTTCAGAATATCCAGGTGAGTAATTTATATCCCAAACTCTTCCCTCTCAAAATCATAGTTCAAACAAAGGAAAATTCCAATCCCGTTTCAGTGACGTAGCGAGGGTGAGAGGCGCCTGGGGCAATGGCGCCCCATCACGCACTCATCTCCGGCCCTCTCTCCTTCCTCAATCCCCCCTACTGCACGCACCCCCTTCCATTCCCCATACCTCTAGTTGTTCACCGCTTGTGAGCAACAAGAATGTCAATGTGCTCCTCACGACCCCATTGGCTCTCCCTCTGACATCACTTCCTGTTTGCGGTACCTGGGAGAGATGACACTTGTGGCAGTGAACAACTAGAGATACAGAGGAAGTGAAGGGGGTGTGCGCAGATTCGAAGGGAGAAGTGTAAGAATTCATTGCAAAGAGTAAACCAAAAACCAGCCTGGGGGTTAGCTCACTAGGTTCACGGAAGTTTCGCCCCCCACATTTCGCCCCCAGCAATTCGCCCCTCACATTTCGCCCCCGCACATTTCGCCCCCCGGATGTTTCGCCCCCACACATTTCGCCCCCGCACATTTCGCCCCCCGGATGTTTCGCCCCCACACATTTCGCCCCCGCACATTTCGCCCCTGAGTGTCAGACTATTCCTCTCGCAGGCGATTTCTTTGCCGACACGACGGCAGGCTACAAATTCAAAGTGCACAGCTGGCTGTTCTCACTGCCTCTAATGTCGAACCCTGCAGCTCCGGACTTCCCCACACCTGCTCTCTCCCCCCCCCCCCCGATCACTATTATTTTAAATGTTATGGCAGCCACGGCGCTGTATCCATCGGAGGAGACTTCTAACCTCGGCCATGAAGTTGCTGTTGCAGGAAGAGTTCCGGGGCAGGCCGAGGTTAGAAGTCTCCTCCGATGGATACAGCGCCGTGGCTGCCATAACATTTAAAATAATAGTGATCGGGGGGGGGGGGGGGGGAGAGAGCAGGTGTGGGGAAGTCCGGAGCTGCAGGGCCGCCAGCTGTGCACTTTGAATTTGTAGCGTTTTTTTTTTTTAAGGAGTCAGGGAGTATGCTGATGCGCCCCCGAACGCCGGCGCCGCCCCCCAGCGTGAAGAGAGTCGCTCGGTGCCGCGAGCCGCCAGCCCAAACGCGGCCCGCGCAGAGGCGCGGCCCCCCCAACGACCAGCCGACCCCGAACGCCACCGCGAGCAGACAACCCCAACGCGGCCCGCGGCCCGGCAGTAGGGGAGCGCCGGTCCGCTGCGGTCGGCGCCGCCAGCCGCTACAGGGGGAGCGCCGGCACGCGCGTTCTGCGCCGCGAGCTGCTGGCCCTAACGCGGCTCGCGGCCTGGGAGGAAGGGAGCGCCGGTCTAATGCGTTTTTTGCCGCGGGCCGCTGGCTCCTACGCGGCTCGCGGCCTGGGAGGAAGGAAGCGCCGGTCTGGTGCGGTCGGCCATTGGTGCCGGAGGGGGAGAAGGAGCCCCCAAGCGGCCCGGCCGGGAGGAGGGGAGCGCCGGTACGGTGCGTTTTTGCGCCGCGGGCCGCTGGCTCCAACGCGGCCCGCGGTATGAGAGGAGGGAAGACTACCGGCTAAGGGCAGGAATCCGATCCGACGCTCCCGGGCAGGCGGACCAGCCCGCACGTGTGGGGCGACCCGCCCCGCTCATATAGTTGCCAGGAAGAGAGTTGTTCGGTGCCGCGAGCCGCTGGCTCACACGCGGCCCGCGGCCTGGGCAGAGGTGCCGCCCCCCCCCAACGATTAGCCGACCCCGAACAGCAAAGCAACCTGCGGCCAGGGAGGAGGGAGTCGGCGGCCCTGAAAGCCGGCGCGGCCGACGCCCCGACTCCTTGCAAGCCGCACCCCCCCTCCTGCACCAGCTCCACGCGGGGAGAGCCGGCAACAAGTTTAAAAAACGCCGAGGGCAGAAAGCCGATCGGCAAGAAGGCGCAGCGCTCTAAGGCGGGCGGACCCGCACGCAAGTTCCGGGCGGGCCGCCCCCACCGTCCTCTCCCTCATCGAGAGCGCCGTCGTGTCGGCAAAGAAATCGCCTGCGAGAGGAATAGTCTGACACTCAGGGGCGAAATGTGCGGGGGCGAAATGTGTGGGGGCGAAACATCCGGGGGGCGAAATGTGCGGGGGCGAAATGTGTGGGGGCGAAATGTGTCTGGGGGCGAAATGTGGGGGGCGAAATGTGAGGGGCGAATTGCTGGGGGCGAAATGTGGGGGGCGAACCTTCCGGATCCCGCTCACTATGGGCTCCTTTTACTAAGGTGCACTGGTGGTTTTAGCACGCGCTAAATGCTAACGCCTCTATAGAGCTTGCGTTACAATTTTTAATTCAGTGCATGGTTTGCACGAGCTAATCTTTTGCACGCGCTAAAAACGCTAGCGCACCTTAGTAAAAAGAGCCCTATGTGTTCTGCAATGCCTTCTAGCAGCCACATAAAAATGCTAGTAGTGAATAGAGAGTGTTCCATCTCTGTACTGTTTGTAAGACTGAGGATAGAAATTACTGAAACCCTTGTGGCCATAAAATATTCATGAAGGAATCTATGAAAATGGCTGACCAGCTGGCAGACAGAGTTTGAGTTTTTGTTCATAAACACAAAGAAGGTTCTGGAGACTTAAATATTATTTATATATGTATATATTTTTTTCCCTGTAATTCAGATATACTATGTCTGAACAAATGTTTTCTTTTCTTAATAAAACTCTCAGTTTGAGCCAGATATTCCATGTTTTGCAATACTTTGGAAAATATCCTCCAGAGATTAGGTAACAGGCAGGGTCAGCAAGAGTGATGGGAAAAGGGCTACATGTCTAGATGACATAAAGGCAAAATAAACAAATCAATCATTTGAATTCATTTTTTCAAGGAAAAGCACCTTATTTTTGGAAGAATGATGCTGTACAAGATTGAACTAGATTAAGGAATCAAAATACAGTTTTAGTGGCGTTTTTGAAGATTACATTTCAATATGGAGCAAAACTAAACTTGGAAAATAAGCCCAAAGTATCAGTACTGGATGAAGATTTGTCTGAACTTTATGGGTTTCCTTAAGTCAAAATGGGTACTAGGGATATGCATGATGCATATTAAAATAGCCCAATGTTGTTTATGAGGTTGTCTACACCATCAATCCACAATGGCATATAATAAACTTCAAAGTGCCTACTTTCTAATCAATCTTTTTTTCTTCAGATAATACATTTCTAAGTACCTCTATGGTCTTCAGTTCCATCCAACCACCAACCAAATTATTTGAAGGCTTGTTTCTCTTTCTGGCTTTTATTCATCATCAGACTTTAGTTGGTTTTTTTTAAAATATATGCTCTATATTCTATGTTTTGTGCAAATCGATAAACTTTTCTTATACAACTTTATAACTTTTTTACTTATCTTTAGCTCAGGGGTGTCCAACCTTTTGGCTTCCCTGGGCCGCATTGGCTGAAAAAAATGTTTCTGGGGCCGCGCAAACGTTGCAGCAAGACAGAGGAGGGAGCTGGCAAGACGGTAAACACCCAGGGGCAGCAGAGGAAAACACTGCATCGCCCTCAACCAGGGCTGCAAAAAATACTTCACAGGGCCGCAGGTTGGACACCCCTGCTTTAGCTATTTCTTCATTCTTGCATGCAGTTGTCATCTGGTCAGTTTGGGCACCTTTGTTGCACTTAGACCCTTCTAAAACAGGTCTAGTTCCAAACGTATAAGTTCTGTCCAAGATGTCTTGCAAAATGTTTGATTATTGCTGCAAGACGTCCATGTCTAACCCGCCCTTGAGATTGCCCAAAGCCCGCCCATGACACGCCTCCACCACGCCCATCTCGTGCTCTGAATGTACAAAGCTGTGATCTCTGGAACTCCAAACAAGCAGCAGCAAAGGCAACAAAAAACAACCAACCAACCTGATACTACAGTGAGTTTGGGACTCTTTTTTTTCTTTTGGGTTCCATGGTGATTTTAGATGCAGCTGTTAGGCATGGAACACATAAGCACACAAACCCACACATGGCCACTTTTAACAGACTTTAAAATTCAAGCGGAATGTTAAAATTCAAAAACCGGTAAAATGCTCCTACCTTCACACACTAAAATGCACACTAAAAGATGATCGTTCTTTGCTTTGCATTAAATGGAGTGCTCATTTTAATACAAATGAGCTCCTTGTAATCAGTGGCATAGGAAAGGTGACTAGCGCCTGGGGCGATGGCGCTCCTCACTTGCCTTCTTCCCCCTCCCCCTGCAACGCAAGGCCCCATCCCTTTCCCCATAACTTTTTAACTTCTCCGGCATGAGCAGCATGCCCATGTTGGTGTCGGATCGCCCTTTGACATCACTTCCTAGGCGCGGGTCCTAGAAGTGACATCAGAGAGAGCGCCAATGCCGACATGGGCAGCAACCTTGCGCCAGGGAAGTAAAAAAGGTACGGGGAAAGGCAAAGGGCACGCGCACGGCAAGGAGCAGGTGGGACAGAGAGGAGGAGGGGTGCCACGTCCTTAACAATTTATGCACGACAATTGCTCCCCGACAAATGTGCCCGACAATTGCGCAGAGGGACAAGTGCACGCAGGACAATGCCGCCCTGTCAATTTTGCCTTGTGAAATGCAAAAGGTATACATACATTGAAGGCCCTGATTTGCTCAGACTCCTCAGGGGTGGGGCCAGAGGAGTCTGAGCAAATCAGGGCAGGGTTCTCATAATCATGTAAACCTTACTCTAACACTAGATAGGAAATGAATCTTTTAAGTGTAGTGTGTGTGTGTGTGTGTGTGGAGGGTCCCCCCTCCCCTCAAAAAATAGGGTTACTTTGTAACCCTCAAAAAGACAAAATAGTATCCAATTGTTGGAGCGCATTTGATGGGTCATCTCCCATTCAGTGCGCACATATGTCATGCGTGCAATTGTCAGGGCGCGTTTGTTGGGGCACAATTGTCATGCATAGTACACGTTTGACATCTGTCCTCGAGTTCCTTAGTGAACCCCAATGCCTCCAACAAAGTTCTCGGGTCCCTGCAGGATCATAGAATAGTTTCACAACATGTAGCACAGGCACTTTGGGAAATGACTTGAGATAAACTCTTTTTTGATTGGCCTCTGCTTTATGAAATAGACTTCCAAAATATATTCAACCAGAGCCAGTCTTGAAAAAGCATTTGATATTCAGCTGAATAGAGATACAAGGATCTACTGAGGGGTCTGCAGGCTATGACTCAAGACATAGGATCCCTATAAGTATAACTCCCGTATAAAGTTTAGATGTTTATAGGTTTATACTATCCTCAGAAACACCACTTAGAGTTCAATTGATTTCATTACCCTAAGCTTTAAGTTTAGATTGTCATCGGATCACAAAAATTCTTTTTATAAATATATTTAATTCATTTTCATTAATTTTTAAAACTAAATAGTAAAATAGATATGATTGTCTTTCACTATTTCATAAAGTATTCTATATAGTAGTTGGTACTTAGCTTTATTCTTGTGGTCTGAATCAGACCCATGAAATTCACCGCCATGTTTCGCTAATCTATTTAACTATTTAGTTTAAATTTTTTTTTTTTTTTAAATTCTTTATTCATTTTCAAATTTACAATAAGTGTAACAATGTATCCAAACAAATTAACAATAAATATAACACTTAATAATCAATGGTACAAATAATATGCTCTTATCTCCCACCCTTTCTTATCATATAATCAATACCATATACAATATACGTAACAATAAATTTACACTCCCCTCCCCCTTCACAATCAAACTTGTAAATTTAAGGGAAAAAAAATAAAATAAAATGTCATCTAATCGGTACAATATTTTGTAAATGGCTCCCACACATCCTGAAATTTCCTGAAAAAACTGCGCTGTATTGCAATAAATCTTTCCATTTTATAAACATGACATAAGGAATTCCACCAGAAATTATAATTTTATCTACTCCAATTTTTCCAATTATATGTAATTTGTTGAATGGCAACCCCAGTCATTATAAGTAATAATTTGTTATTATTTGTAGAAATTTGACTTTTTGCTCTCATTGCCATACCAAATAGCACAGTATCATATGATAATGCCACTGAAAAATCGTTATTACAGAAGGTCACAGAAATGTGTGAGCAATGGAATCCTTTACATCTTTCATGGAGGAGGAGAGTCCAAACTATTAAGATAATGATCTTGCCTGTGGTTTGTTATCAGATGGGTAAGTTGCCAGTTTATTTTCAAGGGTTAGTTTTAAAAATTAATGAAAATGAAATAAATATATTTATAAAAATAATTTTTGTGATCCGATGACGATCTAACACTTAAAGCTTAGGGCAGTGTTTTTCAACCTTTTTACACCTATGGACCGGCAGAAATAAAAGAATTATTCTGTGAACCGGCATCGGTCCGTGGACTGGCGGTTGAAGGACATTGGGCTAAGTCGTGGGCCAGGCCCCGCCCATCTCTACCCAATCTCTACCCCAGACCCCGCCCCCATAATAGTACTAATTGCACCTTGCATGTCCCGTGCCTCATCTGGAAGCCTTCCCTCTGATGTTGCAATGTCAGAGAGAAGGCTTCTGGTTCAGGTGCAGGACGCGCGTAGGAGCCGCTGCCTGTGGCTTTGTGTACTGAATCAGTGAGGAAGAGGGAGCCAGCTCGAAGATAACACCGCATCGATCGCACCGTGGACCGGTGGTTGAAGAACACTGTTTTGGGCCTGATGCACATGCTGGACCTGTGGATCGGCAGGAAATTTCTGTGGACTGGCATTGGTCCATGGACCAGTGGTTGAAGAACACTGGCTTAGGGTAATGAAATCAATTGAACTCTAAGTGGTGTTTCTGAGGATCGTATAAACCTATAAACTTTATAAGGGTGTTATACTTGTAGGGATCTTTAGAGTTTTCTTTCCCTATTTTTGTGACTATCATTGAATAACCCCAGTATTATTATTGGATATAGTGCTATAAGTTTGATATATCTATACAAGACATAAGATGACTTTTTTATTTTTTGCTTACTTTTGGACCGGGTTTTGTGTGAATAAATCCTGTATGAATGAGATCGGTCTACTCTTAAATTAGCATGGAATTCTTTTTCTAAAGCCCCCTTTTATTATAATTATCATGATACACCACTGTGAATTGAAAATCCATGCAGTATATCAAATTTTGATAAACTAAACATTTTAAATGCAATCGATTTTAATTGGAATTAATTGAAAGTTAGGCGCCTAACTCAAAAAACTTGTCTAGCTCAAAGCGCCTACATTAAAAGTGTCTAGTTAGGGGGCAGAGCATGGGCATATTTGAATTAGGCAGCTCTTTACGAATTAGGTGCCATTAGGCTCTGATATAAGGCGCCTACATTTAGGCATAGAAAATCCTGGGATAAATTGTGGATGCCTAAAGATTAGGAATCTGAGCGCTGCATAGGCATGATTTTAAAATGGGCACCTAAGTGTTCCAGAATCTTAGTACCTCCAGACCTACCCAAAAATCGAAACTATCCTTCCCCTCACTAAAAGACATTTCCCACCCAGGAAAACTGGGGTCTTCCCTCCTCTTCAGATTCACCGAGCTCTGGAATAACCTCACCTCCCCCCTTCGGAACCTGAATGCTCTCCAACCCTTCCGCAAACATCTGAAAACCTGGCTTTTCTCTAAAATCTAACTCTCCCTCTTCTCTGACATTCTAGCTCTCTAACATTCTTCTTCCCTCCGATCTTCATCTAACCCTTTCCCTGGAGTTCCTTTTTCATTACAATCCCTGTAAACCGTGCCGAGCTCTACGACCATGGAGATGGCGCGGTATAAAAACCTAAGGTTTAGTTTAGTTTTGGTGCTGATATCAGTTCCTAACTTTAGGCAGACTTTATAGAATCAGGGCCTCAGGGCCTGACTTCCTAAAACTTTCTTCTCATTCTGCGTCCGTGGGAAGAAAGTGCTGTAAATCTGGCCATACCACAGAAGAATGTTTTGCATCTGCACATCAGTGATTCCCAAATCTGTCCCGGGGGAACTCCAACCAGTTGGGCTTTCAGAAAATCCACAATGAATATTCATGAGATCAGTTTGCATACACTGCCTTCTTGATATGCAAGTTAACTGGCTGGGGTTTCCCCAGGACACGTTTGGTAATCACTGATGTCCAGAGTTGCTTTTCTCTGCAGGGTTGTACAGTTCACAGACTGACCGGGTTTCTAATTTCCTATTTCATGACCATTGGTCTGATCCAGTAAGGCTATCCTTCTGCTCTTATGAAATATCTATTTCCTGAAACTAGCATGAGCTCTGTATTAATTCTTCACACATCTGGTTATACTTACAATTTCCTCTCTATCAGTTGAACAAACACATTTGGTTTCAACGATACATTTTTCTCAGTCCATTATGTTTTCTTTGCACGTCCCTAACAGAGAAGATGATAAACAGTTTCTGCATTTCAATGATCTATATTTGCTAAATTTTAACCGAGCTCAGATTAAGACAGGCGCCTTGCTTTCTAGTGGCTCTCTTAAAAGCACAGAGAGATACTGAGCCGACCTGTTGAATGTAAAATTCATGATGGAAGTCTTTCCCTCCCATCATGAATTTTACATGCAACATTAAAGTTAAAGGGGCTGAATCTGTAAATGGTGCCTACATCGGCCTAGACAAATGGAACCGGCTGCGTGCCAATCACATTTAGGCACCGAATCGAGGCCTATGTAAAAACTTAGGCACCTGAAATGTAGGTGAGGGTTTTAAAGACCTACTTTTCAGGCTCCTATGTTTTTGGAGCATCACGCTTAGCGGTGCCTAAGTTTTCAAGTTTTATTAGGATTTTATATACCGCCTATCAAGGTTATCTAAGCGATTTTACAGTCAGGTACTTAAGCCCACTTAGGCGTTAGGTGCCACCTAAGCACCATGCGAAAGGTGCCTATCTTTTATAGAATCGGATAGACGTCTATCGCCCAATTATTATTATTATTATTTTTTTAACCTATTATTGAGGCTATTAAGGGTATTTTGCCAATTAATCCCATCCTTTACAAAGCCGTGCTAACGTTTTTAGTGCCTGCCACAGCAGTAACAGCTCGGATGCTCCTAGGAATTTTATGAGCGGCGGCCGGTGCTAAAAACGCTAAGGCAGCTTTGTAAAGGAGGGGGGGGGGGGTAAATTAGGTGCCTAACTTTAAGCACCCTTTAAAGAATCAGCCCCAAAGTTCAGTGCTTTAACGACTTTGGGGGTCCTTTTACTAAGTTGTGATAGAAAGTGGACTTGTTGCGCCCTTGTGCACGTTTTTCTTGCGGCCAGAAAAAGGCCAATTTTGTATTTTTTAAAAATTAATGGCCATGCAGCCATTACCAAAAATGAGCACATGAGCTCTTACTACCATCTGTTTTGTAGGCGGTACGGGCTCACACGTTAATCAGTTAGGGCTCCTTTTACAAAACTGTGGTAGTGAGTCCCTGCGCAGCAAATGCGACGCAGCCCATTCGATTCCTATGAGCTTTGTCGCATTTGCTGTGCTGGAAATCGTTGCTGCGGCTTTGCAAAAGGGGCCCCTGGTGTGCAGTAAAGCGAAGTTACTTACCTGTAACGGGAGTTCTCCGTGGACAGCAGGATAAGTCAGCCACACTTTTGGTGACGTCATCTATGTTCCCAATTCGGTCTTGCTCTCCCAGAGCTCAGGTGAGGCTTTTGGGAGCCTCATCTGAGCATGTGCAGGTAGCCCTATATATACCTGTGCTGACCCTCACTAATCCAGTTTAGTTCATCTGCCCTCCCAACGGCTGGATCACAGCTCTCCACAAAAAAAAAAAAAAAGGGAAAAGAAGAAGAAGACAAAGAAACCAGAAGAAAATGGCAAAGAAAGCAGAAAAAACCACTGTAAAACCGGGATTCAAGAAGTGCCCGACCTGCAAGAGGAAAATGAGCTCCACGGATCCCCACGAGGTGTGTGTCCGATGCCTAGGAGAGGCTCACCTTATGGCCGCCTGCCCTCAGTGCCTCAAGATGTCCCCGAGAGCCCGCAGAAATTGCCTGCACACGCTTCAAAACCCTAACTGACTAATTGATTTGCACTGTTAAGCCCCCCTCTCTGCCTCCAGACATGCCCCTTTAAAGAAAAATAAAGAAAATTTTTTAGTGTGTGGTTTGCACATTGGACTTTTTAACACAAGATGCCTCAGTGTGTCCCATGGTAAGCCCTTTTAAGCTGTGGTTCGTGCGTGCTAGCAATTACGGCAGATTAGTAGAAAGAACCCTATTTCAGCTACTTGTTAAGATGTACGTATTCCACAACTTTTTGTATCAAATATTGTAGGGTGGCATAGTTTTGTGAAGTAGCATATTGAGAAATGCTACAATTTAAAAATAAGTGTGTGAGAATCTGTCAGTATGCAGTACGACCCAAAGAGAAAATGCACATTCAGTTCTTTAGAAAGTATGATGCACTCAGATAATCCACTTTATGTAAACTGCATTAGAAAACAGATTTCTTGCAGATGTGAACAGAGACATAGGCAGCCATGTCAACAGTTGACCACAAGGGAAAAATGAGAAAGTGGTCTGGAATCCACCAATCAGATGCTGCTTCACACTCAGGGTCACGATTATGGAGTCATTTGCCAGGTTATCTAAAATTATGTAAGGAGTTGAAATCTTTCATGTAGGAATTAAAAACCTATTTATTTGTGCAAGCGTGTTTTTTTTAAGTGAAATGCTATTGAAACATTTTTTAGATTGAAATGTTTTTGTGAGACTTTTGTATTTAAATATTTGAAAGAGGGCGGGATGATGTGTGTTTATTTGATGTAGTTTTATCTATTTATTTAAAAAATTTATATACCGTTCAAAACTAAGCGGTTTACATAATTTACATACATAATATAAAAATAAACACATGATAAAATAAATATATGATAAAACAGATGTATGATAAATATATGATATAACAGATAAATACATGATAAAACAGATATATGATAAAATAAACATGCAAATAATCCTCAGAAAGATATCATAATTTGGATACTAAAGATCATGGATAGTTATGAAGATTATGTGTAACATTTTCCCCCTCTTCTATTAAACTGTGCTAGCAGTTTGTAGCACAGAGAGCCGCGCCGAATGGCCCACGCTGCTCCTGACGCTCACAGGAACTCTATGAGCGTCGGGAGCAGCGCGGGCCATTCAGCACGGCTCCCCGCATTAGAAACTGCATTTGTGTTTGTTTTATTGTAATCTGCTTAGGCCAGAAAAGCAGACAAGACATTTAAAAAATAAATAAGAAATCTATTTGAAAGCTGGGCTTTGCTAGGGCAGGGCCTAATTTATTAAGATTTTCCTACACAAGGCATACAAGGGTAAAAGGCCGTGCAAGGCAATTCTATAAGCAGGCACCTAAATTTAGACACCAATAGCATGTGTGTGTGTGTTAGCAAATACTAGCACTTTTGCTCATGCTTGGCACCTATAATTAAAAGTTGCATGCATAAATCACTTAGGAGTCATTCCATTAAACGGCAGTAAGTGTTAGTTTGTGCTTACGCCATATTAAAAAGGCTTACATAATACAACTACTTATTTTTTCTATAGTGCTACCAGGCATACGCAGCACTGTACACCATAACATGGAAGAAACAGTCCCTAGAAACATGACAGCAGATAAAGGCCAAATGGCCCATCCAGCCTGCCCATCCACTACTACTACTACTATTAATTATTTCTATAGCACTACCAGACGCACACAGCGCTGTACAGAGTCACAAAGAGTAAGAAAACAGTCCCTGCTCGAAAGAGCTTACAATCTAAATAGGCAAGACAGACAAACAAGATGTCATGGATACAGTTAAGGGGAACGGTTAATCAGCGGGCTGGGTTGGAGGGCAGAGGGGAGTACAGGACAATCAAACCACTGTGACATCACTGATGAGGTTGGCTCTTATTGGTGGAATGAGGCATTATGACATCATAATCTCAGCTCTGCTTCCCAAAGACTGAAACTCTTCACACTACTACTATTACAATGAATTATTTCTATAGCACTACCAGATGTACGCAGTGCTGTGCAGAGTCACAACGAAGACAGTCCCTGCTCCAAAGAGCTTACAATCTAAGCAGCCAAGACAGACAAACAGGATGTCATGGAAACAGTTAAGGGGAACGGTTAATCAGCGGGCTGGGTTGGAGGGCAGAGAAGTTGGGTTAAGGATTGAAAGCTATATCAAAAAGGTGGGTTTTCAGTCTGCTTTTAAACAAGGGAAGGGGCTTGATGGACAAACGGGTAATTTATTCCACTATCTCCTCCTGTCCCTAAGAGATCCCTTGGGCCTGTTCCATGCTTTCTTGAATTCAGACACAGTCTCTGTCTCTATCACCTCTATTGGGAGACTATTCCATGCATCTACCACCCTTTCTGTAAAAAAATATTTCCTTAGATTACTCCGGAGCCTATCACCTCTTAATTTCATCCTATGCCCTCTCATTCCAGAGCTTCCTTTCAAATGAAAGAGACTCAACTCATGCGCATTTATGCCATGTAGATATTTAACCATCTCTGTTATACTCATATCTCCCCTCTCCCGCCTTTCCTCCAAAGTATACAGCAGCATATACGGTAAAATGGCCAATTTGCATGTGCACATAACACACAAAAAAAATATTTTTAATTTTCTGGGAAGGATGTGTACTAGAGGGTAGACAGTGTGCGTGCAGTGCTAATCAGTTGGCATATGGGTCTTTGCCATGTGCTGATTACACTATATGCCACGATTTTTGTTCCTGGACAGTAAGGCCCGGATTATGTATATGGTGCCGATATAGGCAGCCACCTAAAAAGCAGTTGCTGATCGCGTGTAATCACACTAGAATCACGGCTCTGGGACAGATAGATGCCAGAAATGTAGGCCAGGGTTTTCCAGGTCTAGTCTGGTGCCTATCTAGACTGTGAATTGCGCCTACTTAGGTGCTTTACGGCACGGCTTAGGTGCATTAGCCACGCCCATAGCAGCTATAAAGCGCCTATGTAGGCATGGGTCTATGCCTTTTTTTAGGTGCCAGTAGGCGCTTTAACCTTGTTCTTTTTTTGCTGTCTCTAACGGCATTTTTTAATTAACCTAGGCACCAGTAGATCGCCGGTTTTAGAATTTTCCCCCATGTGTAATTTTCTAATTGTTCATGCCTAAAAAATATACAAAATATCTGTTACTTCCATAAAACTTTGCTGTTGTGACCGGGATAGTTAAATTTTACAATTTATCTATTTAAAACATGAAAATGCTGAATTTTCATCTTTTCACTCTTATAAAGTCATAAAAAAGCAACATTTGAATCACAATTAACATGTATTTATCTTGAAGTTATACAAAGATGACCACCGAAGATTTAGAAGTGAGTAGTTTTTTGAGATTTGCGATTACTGTATTTTCACGCGTATAACGCGCACCCGTGTAAAACACACACACAGGTATAGCGCGCGGGAAAACATTTATGTAAATAAATTGACATATAGCGCGCATACCGCACATGCTGTTTGCCGCCCTGACTCTCCTCTCACTGCCCTGTCTTTGAAGTCCTGTCCCCTCCCTGAAGTCCTGTTCCCCCTGAAGTCCTGTCCCCCACCTTAAAGGCCCGCCCCACCCTGAAAGCCTGATGCCCCACCCCGAAGGACCGTTGGCCCCCCCACCCTGAAGGATCGCTCGCAGCCCCCCGACGTCCGATTCATCCCCCAGCCCCCCTGCACCGTTTGCGGTGGAGAAGCAGCCTACCGTGGGTTCACGATGCCAGTGAGCCCTGCGCTGCTTCCTCTGCCGCGGTCCCGCTCCTTCTCTGATGTCAGAGAAGGGGCGGAACCGCGGCAGAGGAAGCAGCGCAGGGCTCACTGGCATCGCGAATCCACGGTAGGCTGCTTCTCCACCGCAAACGGTGCAGGGGGGCTGGGGGATGAATCGGACGTCGGGGAGGGGGGAACCAGCAATGTAAAAAACAAATTGTAAAACGCGCTCACGCATATGACGCGCATAGTTATGCTCAGTTTGTAAAATCATGTATAGCGCGCGCGTTATATGCGTGAAAATACAGTATATTGTAAGTCACTTCCACGAATCAGCCCTCAGATGTAGTCTCCCATCATGTTCTCATTATATTGTCCTTGATAGTTCGAAGTCCAGTATATCCTGGAGGAAGCGCTCACCTTTCTCCTCTGAGCATGCTTCCGTGTTCTCCTTAAATGTCTCAAGATGAGCATCAAGGACATGAACTGTGAGAGACATCCTTCGGCCATTTTACTATAATTCTTCACCAGATTCTCAAACAACTCCATACAGCTTTCAGCCTTGTGATTGCCAGGAAAGCCCCGAACCACTGTGACAAAGCTGTTCCAAAGCTGCTTTCTCCTTCCTAGTTAGTTTATTGGGAAATTCCTTGCACTTCAGAATCTTCTTTATCTGTGGTCTGATGAAGACATCAGCTTTGACCTCTGCCTCAGACAGAATAGGGAAGGTACTTGAAGCCCGCAGATTCCTTATCTAGAGATAAATTATTTCATTAGGCCCAATTTGATGTGCAGTGGTGACATCAGCACCTTCTGGGGGTCCACCAGTGGTTCCCATTTGACTTTGTTTCTCCCCACAGAGAATGTACATCTTTTTTGTCAATTCACAACAGACCGATGATGAACACACCACCCCAGTAATGGGTATGAAAGTACTCAAGTAATGCCCAAGGTGTATGAGGTCTGATGAATTTAAATATATTGAATGTTTGCTCTCTTGATAGCTGTAACATTAATGCAGGCCAGGGTCATTGATTTGGAAAATGGAAACTTGGCCATGTTCTGGCTGTGGTATAAATGGCCTTAACATGTGGTAAAAACCTGAATAAGGGCACAATAAGACCACTTTTTGTCACAGCTTAGTAAAAGGACCCTTACCATGCAAGGGCATATTCACATGGGTAGAGCATCAAGAGACACGCTACTAAAAAAAAAATAATCAATATAATTTTATTTAACTGGAGGAAACAAACGTCAGATGTCACAGGACTCCTGAAATTGAGTCCAGTTAAAGGCTCCAAGTTTCTTTCATTGGTCATAAGAACATAAGAAGGTCATAAGAATAGCCTTACTGGGCCAGCCCAAAGGTCCATCAAGCCCACTAGCCCGTTCTCATGGTGGCCAATCCAGGTTACTAGTACCTGGCCAAAACCCAAGGAGTAGTAATATTCCATGCTACCGATTCAGGGCAAGTAGCGGCTTCCCTCATGTCTTTCTCAATAACAGACTTTTCCTCCAGGAATTTGTCCAAATTTTTTTAAAACCAGCTACACTATCCGTTCTTACCACAACCTCTGGCAATGCATTCCAGAGCTTAACTATTCTCTGAGTGAAAACCTCCCTGAATTCCAAATTCCACTTTATTCAATATTAACTTATTAAAACTTTTGTTCTTAAGAAAAAAAGCTCATAAAGCCATATTTACCCCCCTCCCCCCTCCCCCCCTCCCCCCCCCATTTTACAAAACCATAGTGTGGTTTTTAGTGCCAGCTGCGGCGGTAAATGGAAGCCCGAGACCTCGTGTCGAAGGGCTGAAGGTAACACGGGGCTGGTGTGCCTCCGTGTCTTTCGCAGGGGGGGGGCGGTCGGGGGGCGGAAAAAATTGTGTTTAGTGGCTGATTGGCCTTCAGTAAGGCAGAGAGCCATATTTAAATTGATTGGCTGGGGAGGGTCACGCGCGCCGAGACGAGGGGATAAAGGGGAGTAGGCAGTGGAGGACTCAACCGTTTTGGGTCCTCCAGGGTGTTTTCTCCTACCTGCGGTGCTCGTTTCTGGCGTCCACGCGGCGGTGCGGTTGGCGATGGCTGGCGCGCAGCAGTCTGACGCAGCGGAGATTTCCTTCAGGGCCGGTGATTCCCTGATTGAGGACCCCGACGAGCAGGTGGGTGCAGGTCTTGGAGCGGCGCGGGGTAGGCCGGAGCGCAGATCCAAGCGTGATGCGCTCTCGGCCATCGCGATCGCTGGGTCCGCGGGCCACGCGGGTGGGCGGTCTCCTGTGCCGGGGGGGTCCCAGCTTGTAGCTGCGCCGCGCAAGGCGGCGGGAAAATCTAATTCCGGTGGGCGGTGTAAGTCGGGCGGGCAGCTGCCCGTTCGTCCAGGCAGCAGCAGCTCAGTGGCTGTTGGTTCTCTTCCGGGGGCAGGGAGTGCGGTTCCTGTTTCCATCGAGTCTTCGGGGGATTTGTCTGGGCCTGTTGTTCTTCCTCTGTCAACCCCTGGGAGCAGTGGTGTGGAGGTGCATGCGACCCTAGTTTCGGGAGTGGAGGGGTCTGCCCGTGCAGAAGGGGGCGTTCGGCAAGCGTCGCCCCAGCCTTCCACTAGCTGGGGCGCTGGAGCTTGGGGTGCTGGTTCCGGGGGGCCTTTGGGGTTGCCCTACGGGGCTTTCCCGTGGGGTCCAGTGCAGCAAGGGTGGTGTTCGGGGCAGCAAGGCTGGGGTCCGGGTTTGTTTTCTCCTTGCTGGGACGGGGGTATCCCCCTTGGGTGGATGGGTGGTCCATTGCCGAGTGGGGCTGGGGGTGCTGGTTGGGGGGTGCCTGGGGGTGGTTTCCTGGGCCCTGTTCCTGGTTTTGGTTTTTCTTCACAGAGCCCGCTGGCGGTGCAGGAGTCTCCTTGGAGTGCGGTTGGCAGTGTTCCTGGCCCCTCGTCCTGCAGTGCCGGGGCAGCTGCGGATCGGCAGCACAGCAAGAGCGCTTTGGTTGCTTCTGCGTCGGAGCCAGTGGCTGTTGGTGGAGGCGCTGCTGGTCCCTCGGCTGATGTGGTGGTTGCTGGCCGAGGCGTCACTGTTGTGGAGCGTCCGTCGGCGTCGGCGTCGGAGGTTGTTTCCGGTGGCATCTCCGTTCCTGTTGAAGGACCTTCTGTTTCGGGTAAGGTGGCGCCTGCTGGGGTTGCTGGGGGGAACACACGTAAAAAGACGGGAAAGGGGAAGCGTCGGCGCAGGCGCGCTTCCTCTTCGTCTAGCCAGTCTTCGTCCTCGTCCTCCTCTTCTTCGTCGGCCTCCTCTTCTTCGGTCCCTGGGCCGGTGGGGGAGGTGGGTCGGGCGGGAAGTAGTAGTGTGGCTCCGCAGAGTGAGGGTCGGGGTGTGCCAGCGCTGGTTGCTCTGACGGAACTCTGGGAGCGTGTGCCGCGTTCTTTGCGGCGTAAGATTAGACGGCGTTCTTGCATAGACATTTTTCGCCTTATGGAGGGTAGGGTGCACCGGCGGAGTCGTAAGAAGTCGAAGCGGGAGGCGGGTGCTTCCAAGATCTTTCCAGTTGCCCGGTCCATTCTCAATTGGATCCGTTCTTTTATGCGGCTGGCTAGTGTTTGGGGGCGCACACATCCTAGTGATTATGGTTTGTTGTTAGCATATGCTGACTCTGTGCTTGACGCGTACCAGCGCTTTGGTGGCTGGACGTGGTTAAATTATGATGAGGCTTTTAGGGATAAGATGGAGGAGAACTCTCATATGTCGTGGGGTACGCAGGATGTTAACCTATGGCTTACACATATGTCCTCCAAGGCTGGGGCGGCTTCCGGGAGTGGGGGTCGTGTGCCAGTGGGCGTTTTGGGCGGCGGGCGGCCCTTTCGGTCCGGGATGGGGGTGGGGTCCGGTGGGGGAGCGGTCACCGACGTGTGCTGGAGATTTAACAAGTCGGGCTGCTCTTTCTCCGACTGCAAGTTTCGCCATGCGTGCTCTCAATGTGGGCAGCCTCACCCCCTGCCTAAGTGCCTCAGGAAGCCGGCCGCAGGGCCTGCGGGGGCTGGTAAATAGGAGTACGTCCGGTGCGGTTCCCACGCCGGTTTTGGTGGACGCGTTGGGTCCATGGCTGCGGCGTTATCGGCCTGTGCGCTTAGCTACTCTGTTGGAGCGTGGGTTTTCAGTTGGTTTCAAGATTCCGTTTCAGGGTGAGTTGTCGGGGGCGCGGTCGCGCAATGCGTCGTCTGTTATTCATTTGAAGGATGTAGTCCGTGGTAAGCTGGTGGAGGAATTGCGATTGGGGCGAATTGCAGGTCCTTTCCGGGAGCGGCCGTTTCCGGTCATGATGGTTTCTCCGTTGGCGGTCGTTCCTAAGAAGGAATTGGGTAAGTTCCGTCTTATTCACAATTTATCCCGTCCGGTTGGATTTTCTGTTAACGATGGTATTCCGCGGGATCTGTGTACTGTGCGGTATTCCTCGGTGGACTGTGCCTTGCGACTTATCCTCAGGGCTGGCCGCGGGGCTCTGTTGGCGAAGGTTGATATTCAATCGGCCTTCAGGTTATTGCCTGTGCATCCTCAATCCTACCCTTTGTTGGGTTTTCGTTTTGAGGGTGCCTATTATTACGATCGTTGTCTTCCGATGGGCTGTTCTATTTCGTGTGCGTATTTTGAGATGTTCAGCACGTTCCTTCATTGGGTGGTGGTTCAGCGCTCTGGGCTGACCGCTGTGGTTCACTATCTTGATGATTTTTTGTTTGTCGGTCCCGGGGATTCGGATGACTGTGGGCGTCTTAAAGGTGTTTTTGAAGCAATGGCCGCTGAGTTTGGGATACCGTTAGCGCAGGACAAGTCTGAGGGTCCGGTTACATCCCTGGTTTTTCTGGGGATTGAATTGGATTCTGAGGCGTTGGTAACTCGCCTGCCGGTGGTTAAGGTCCAGCGGTTGCTTGACCTTATTGGGCGTGTGCTATCTGCTCCTAAAGCTACTTTGCATGTGGTTCAGTCCTTGATCGGCTCACTTAATTTTGCTTGCCGGGTTTTGCCCATGGGTCGCGCTTTTTCGCATCGGCTGGCTGCGTCCACGGCTGGGGTCCGGGATAAGCGCCATTTCTTGCGGCTGTCGGCCGGGGTGCGGGCGGATCTTCGCATGTGGGCCTGTTTTTTACGGGACTTCAATGGCTGCTTGCCTATGCAGGCTCCGGAAGTGTCTAACGGGGATTTAGAGCTATTTTCTGACGCGGCCGGAGGGGTGGGTTTTGGCCTTTACTGTCAGGGCGCCTGGTGTGCTGAGCGGTGGCCCCAGAATTGGGTGGCTCGGGGTATCACGCGTAATATCACGCTTCTGGAGTTGTTTCCCTTTGTAGTGGCCCTTGAATTATGGCCTGATAAATTGAGGGATAGGCGTGTGATGTTCTGGTGTGATAACCTGGGGGTGGTGGAGGTGGTTAACCGACAGACGGCGCACTGCCTGTCGGTGAATGTGCTGGTGAGAGCGTTGGTTTTGCGCTGTCTGCGTCTTAATGTGTTTCTTAGGGCTCGGCACGTGCCCGGTTCGCATAACGGCATTGCTGATGCTCTCTCTCGTTTCCATTTTTCGCAGTTTCGTCGGCTGGCGCCGGAGGCTCACGAGGAAGGTTCGGTGATGCCGGAGCATTTGTGGAGCCTGGTCGAGAAGGAGTGTGGGAAATGCTCCGTCTGTCGGTAGCGCCTGCTACCTGGTCGCATTACTCCACTGGGTTCCGGGTGGTTTCTACCTTTCTGTTCAGCAGGGGTTGGGTTCCAGGGGATGTGGCCGAGTCCTTTCTTGAGGATTTTGTGCTGGATTCAAGTAGGACTGGGGTCTCTAGGCGGGTGGTGCAGGGGCGGTTGGCTGGATTTGCCTTTTTCTGTCGGGCGTTGGGTTGGAATTGTCCTTCTTCGGGTTTCATGGTACAACGGTTGCTTCGTGCTTTGGGGAGGGTGGTGCCCGTGAGGCCAGATGCTCGTTTGCCCATTCATCATGCCTTACTCCTACAGCTTTTGTCGGTCTTGCCTGACCTGGCTCACTCTCCTTACGAGTCCTCTCTCTTTAGGGCGGCATTTTCTTTGGCCTTTTTCGGGGCGTTGCGGGTGGGGGAGTTGTTGGTTAGCGCTGCCGACAGGGCGAGAGGGCGTGGGTTGTTGGTTCAACACGTGCAGCTGGGCGACGGTGAGGTTCGGATTTGTGTGGCTAGTTCTAAGACTGATCAGGCCGGCCGGGGCCAATGGTTGGTACTCCGCCAGGTTGTAGGTTGTGTTTCGTGTCCTGTAGCTCGTTTGAGCGAGTTTTTGTCGGTTAGAGTTGCGGTTTCTCCTGTATTTTTTGTTCACGCGGATGGGGCCCCTCTTTCCCGTTTTCAGTTCTTGGCCGTGCTGCGTTTGGCCTTGGTGCGTTGTGGAAGGGAGCCGCGGAGTTATGGCACGCACTCATTTCGGATTGGTGCTGCCACCAGTGCGTGTGCTGCAGGTATGTCGGAGGCGGGCATTCGGCGGTTGGGTCGCTGGGTGTCCGGGGCCTTTCGCGGGTACATTAGACCTTCTGGTGCGTTCAGGGGGCGTGGGGGTTGTTAGGTGGGGTTTGTGATTGTCTTGTGGGTGTGAGGGGGGATTTTTGTTCTGTCTGTGCAATTTTGTTTATGTTCTTTCAGGTGCTGGTCGGAGCAGTTCCGTGTGGATAATCGGCCATTCCTTTGTGCATTGGGCCGGTGAGCGGGCCTTGTTGCGCCCTGGAGGTCGACATCTTGGTCTGGGCCATCTTGGTGTAAGGGTCTCTTGGTGGGGTCAGCGAGGCATGAGATGGCATCAGCTTTTGCCGTTTTTGTCGCACCTTCGGTCTTGTCCTCGTCGTCCGGAGGTGCTCATTATTCATTTGGGGGGTAATGACGTTGATTCGCTGTCGGCTAGACAGTTAGTTAACGTCATTAAGGATGATTTGCGTGTTATTTTTGCATGGTTTCCGGGTACGCGTATTTTATGGTCGGACATTATTCCGCGCCCGCGGTGTCTTGCGTCTCGGCGGTGGACCCGGGGGTTGGCGAAGTTTAACCGGCAGGTCGGGAAGTGGGTCGAGTCGCAGGGCGGTAAACAGCTGTTGCATGGGTGGGTTGAGGTAGGTTGTGGTGGGCTATTCCATACGGATAGGGTGCATTTGTCTGACATTGGGTGGGATTTGCTTTTAGATGATTTTGCGGTGGGTTGTGAGGGCGTGTTGGGTTTGGTTTAGCCGCTGCTCTGTTGTTTGGGGGTGGGCCTGTGGGATCACAGGCCTGTGGCGGATCTCCCGAGCTACTCGGTCATTGGGGCTCATCGGGTGATGAGCGGTGGGCCGGCGGGGTGCCGTGCCTGGTGGGTCAGGTGACCCGGATAATGGGGCATGAGGGACATGCCACCCCTCTGACCCTTGTTGAAGTGGCAGGGTCGAGGGCACTGAATGTTTGTTTGGGTAGCTCGGGAGGAGCTTTTGGAGTTATGTTAATTAAAGCTGATATGGAAATTATAATATGTTAATTTTATTGTTAATAAACTGAGCTGCGGCTAATTACCAAAATAGAGTTGGTGTGTTGTTTTTTAGGTAGGATGAGTATTGGTGGGGATCTAGGGAATGGGTCACAGGGAACAAGGAGCCCATCCAGATCCCGTTGTTAAAGCTCTGACACTCATAGGAATTCTATGAGCATCAGAGCTGTTACTGCCGCGGCCAGTGGGAAAAATTGTGCTATGGTTTTGGAAAAAGGGGGTTAATGGATTTGCAGAGCTGTGTTGAAATATGACCTCACAATGTTCTTGTAACGCAGTTTCTCTATAAATACACTTAGAAAAAGTTTTACCAAACCACAAAACTTATCCGTGCTCAATCGAAGCCATCCGTTTCACTAATGCAGCAATCAGTGATGTCATAGCTAAGTAAAAGTATCTTATTTTAGTAACATCTGTAGGTGTCATTTCTAGCGCCCTATAGCAGGATTCTAGCTTTCTAAATACACATCTCTTTTCTGGGTTGTAATGAATGTTTTTACCGATCTGTCATAAGCTATAAAACCTGATCTGTGCACAAGCTATTGATTCCATGTTATTTAAAACCTAGTCACTCCTCTGCTTTGACCTTCTGTGCTTTCCTTCCATTTTACATGATCATAATTTTAAAAAACAGCAACCCCAAAACAGTCAAGCAAAAACATTAATATTTGAAAGAAAAATATAAGCAAATAAAATTAATAAATAAATATTACTATGGCTCCTAATGACACAAGTCTGCTATTCAAAACACTTCCCTATAACATAAGCACAAGTTCCTACAATCTTTGAATCCTAGAGCTCGTGGTTTTATTTTGACTACCTTTGCTGGGGTAGTGGCAAGGGGGGGGGGCACTTTGTATTTAAGGAGGGGGAAGGGATATGGGGGCGATTACTGGGGTTAGCTTTTACATGGATCCTATTGGCTTAAGTAACTTGGCGGGATGAAAATATTTACTTTTGTCTGAACTGTATATAATTTTTTTTAGCTACGTTCATTACAGTTACTTATTGTCATATAGGATGTATTGTATTGAGCAGTGCATTGTGGTCCTTTCTCCCCCTCCCCCCCCCAAAAAAAAAACCAGTTTGAATAACATAAACACAAGTTGACATGTTATGTGCTTTTGTTCAGTGTAGGAACAATTTTAAATTGTTTCAAATTTGCAAGCTTTGGGTATGATTTACTACAGAATTATGGGAAAGTAGCCTAGTAAATCAGACCCTTTCTGCTTGAAAATAATTGTGTTATCAGTATTAATTAGTTCCTCTTTTCCAGCCTACCATAAAATGTTTATGACAAAGCTCAAAGATCATTGTCTTATCTGTTGTTCTGGATGTCACCCTAACCGTTTCAGAACAAAAGCATTTACAATTTCATTTTCTGAAACACGCCGTCCTTGTCTTGCAGTTGATCCTGTGGGCATCCCGGAGGGCAGCAGGGTATCAAGAAACAGTCATTATAGGTCACCCACAATGGTCCACCTAAAGTTATGCACTGATATTGGCACTCAATAACAATTTTGACATTTTTTGTTTCATTTTATATAATTACAACAACAAGTGTCAAGAAAAGTGTGGAATAACAAGTTTTATGGCTTCACATCATTCTCTTCTTGCTTGGCCTGAGAACTTTCAGCAGCCTCTCCTATTGTGATGTCATAATGCCTCATTCCACCAATGCACAAGAGCCAACCTCATTGGTGATGTCACAATGCCTTGGTTTCCCTGTGCTTGTGCCCATATACTAGATGCATTTGCCTCATTGAAATGAAAAGTGTCAAGAAAAGTGTGGAATAACTTAAGTTTCATGGCTTCACATCATTCTCTTCTTGGTTGGGCTAAGAACTTTTCAGTATTGGTCAATATTCAGCTGGCGGTAGTCAGCGGTTTTTTTAAACACTGACCTCTTCAGGCAAAATTAGGTCCCAATATTCAGTGCTGGGCCATGCTTGGGCACTGGCATCAAATACCAAGGTCTGATTTGACTGAAGATAGCTGCTGGAATTTTCTGGGTCCCAACTGATATTCATCCGGGATGCTGATGCTAATATGAAGGACATGAGGTGAGTGTGATGCTAATGAGAGGTAGGAGGGGGGTACCGGTCTGATCAGTGGGGGTGGGAGGGGCATTGAGCTTCAGGCCACTACTGACAGCTTTATTTGTGTGCCAGTTGATATTCAGTGCCAGCATCTGATTAGCTAAGTGGGCAAAGTTAGGACTGCTTTCTATGTTGTCCTATTTGCTCAGATTATGGGAATTGGCACTAAATAGTCTTGGCACCTCCCCAAATCCACCTCTTGAACACCTTTTCCTACCCATTTTGAAATGGTCAGTTAGGGCTGAATTCTCCAAATTGCGTCCTGAAGTTAGGTGGCAGTAGGCATCCTACCGCTGTCTAACGAACCAATCGGGATGTACATTTTATTTTTTTAAAAAGCAGGTGCCATTCTTAGGTGCCCGTCTCATGCTGGTGGAGGTGCACAGAGATGCCTGCAGACACCTAAGGCTGGCGTGGGCATGGTTTGTGCTGGAAGTGGCTTTAGGCATCCGTAGGCATCCCTATGCACCTCTGTAGGCATGAGACCAGCGCCTTAAATGTAGGCCTTTAAAATGCTGGCCTATATTTTTTTTTAAAAAAGATGCGATTCTGGACATGGCACCCACTTCCAGAATCAGGTCTGTATCAAGGGTCTCCCTAAGTACAGTAAAAAAAGAAACAGTTACCATCACATAATGTGTATCTGCCCCTAATATTTAACCTTTCTACTATATTAAAGTTAAAAAGTGCTTACCGAGGTCGCGCTTGTCACCCGACTCATGATAGTGTTAAGAGTAAGATGGCCGCGGCGTCTGATCTCAGGATATATATACTGTCAACTTACATTCATAACTATGCACCTCCCCCCGGGGTCTGATTGGACAAACATTTAACCAACCACCGACATCCACTCTATCTCCCCATTCAATTCAAAGGGTTCAACAGTATCCAATGTGAAAATGTACCTCTGTTCACTTTCATTCAGCTTCTTGTGATCTTTCCCACCATCCCTCCCAATTACTCTGTTTATAACACGCCATCTCATCTCCTCAATCGTGTGGTTATGCACTTTCCAATGATCAACCAGGGGGGCCTGAATAACCCCATTCACAATACGTGATTTATGTTCCGTAAGCCTGACACGGATAGGTCTCGATGTGCGCCCCACATATATCAGATCGCAGGGGCAAACAATCACATACACCACATCTTGGGAGGTGCAGTCCGTGTTAGTCTTAGAATGTAAGATCATACCTCTCCTGGGGACCTCCCATGATTCTCCCTCAATGGCACCACTGGCATCTACCACATCTCTTATGCCGCCCCCCTTCCTGACTAGGTGCCACTCCATATTTCTGGAAATTTCTGGTGTATTTAGCAGCATGTATTAAAATAGATATGAAATGGTGAGAACCTTTCTAGTCGTCTTTAGCTGAAGAGCTCATGTAAATGCTGAAACTTTAGATATTTTTTTATTTATAAAGAAATAGGTTATAAAACTATTAGATGTACCTCTTGTGATGTTTTATGGTTTTCCATTTCTTCAGTTGCAGAACTAAAAAGACTTATATGGTAACATTGAACATGTTAAAGACAGACATTTGTATCCGTTAGACAGTGTCACAGATGTAGACAGCTGCTTTCAGT
The DNA here is from genome assembly GCF_902459505.1 of Geotrypetes seraphini. Lineage (NCBI taxonomy): Eukaryota > Metazoa > Chordata > Amphibia > Gymnophiona > Dermophiidae > Geotrypetes > Geotrypetes seraphini. The sequence goes on along the minus strand of NC_047090.1, from coordinate 136,424,807 downwards.
TGGTGAGTGGAACAGATGGCTCACGCTAGCCAAACAGAAAAAAAGTGTGAAAAATGTCCAGGCACTTCCTATCGCATTTCTTATTTGCCCTCCTGCTATCACATTAAAGCAGCCATATTAACCAGATGCTGCAAAGTATTGGACTATCCATTTTTCTCAGCTCTTTTTCATCCCTGATTCCTACATTATTTCCCCCTTTGCCCTTTAGTTCATTTTTTTATATTTTGACACTTTTCTCAGAAAAAAGGGTGTCTGAATATTTTGCATGATAATCATGCCACATTTTAAAACTTAGAAACATAATGGCAGATAAAGGTCAAATGGCCCATCCAGCCTGCCCATCCGCAGTAACCATTATCTCTTCCTCTCTCTAAGAGATCCCCCGCTTTCTTGAATTCAGACACAGTCTCTGTCTCCACCCCCTCTTCCGGGAGACTGTTCCATGCATCTACCACCCTCTCTGTAAAAAAGTATTTCCTTAGATTACTCCTGAGCCTATCACCTCTTCATCCTATGCCCTCTCATTCTAGAGCTTCCTTTCAAATGAAAGAGACTCGACTCATGCGCATTTACAACACGTAGGTATTTAAACGTCTCTATCATATCTCCCCTCTCCTGCCTTTCCTCCAAAGTATATAGCTTGAGATCTTTAAGTCTGTCCCCAAACGCCTTATCACGAAGACCACACACCATTTTAGTAGCCTTCCTCTGGACCGACTCCATCTTTTTTATATCTTATTGAAGGTGCGGCCTCCAGAGGGTGTACACAATATTCTAAACTGTTTTTCCATCCTTCAGTTGCTTGTGCTATGTTTATTCTTTACATGAATGAGCTCTGTGTCAGGGTATGTAATTGCATTAAGCAGTTAACATGTTGAATTAGTGCAGGATAGCTGTTAGTATGCAGCCAAGGTTACCATTACTGTGCTGACGTGACAGTTACCATACTCTAATTTCCTGTCATGGGGCAGGAAAAGGACATGGACTGCTGCTGTAGTCTGCATGATGTCATTGCATGCTGTCACCAGTGCAGTTAGCATGAATGCACTTATCACCTCCTAAATATTTATTTATTTTAAGTATCTATAGCCCGCATATCCAGCAATTCTAAGCGGGTAACAGCCTGACATACATAATAACAATAGGAGGCAATGCCAATACTAGCTGCATCTCTACCAGTGACAGAAAGTGTAATTTTATAAAGGCTGCCTTTATAAAATAAACTTAGAGTAGACATCTTTTTGGAACTTTCATATAGGAGTCCCATGCTAGAAGTAAACCTATAGCCAGGGCCAGATTAATACTACATTGGACCCTAAGCAAACATATATTTGTGCCCCCCCCCAGCATTTCTCTTCCCCTATCCCTGATTTACTTCTTTTCTTACTTTCATCCCCCCCTCAACAGTTCACTTCTCCAGAAATAGCAGGGGAAATGCAGATCCTGTCTGTGGGAAAGGTGACGGTAATATTTTCTGGGTGAGCAGGAGGACCCTGCAAGTACATGACTTAGTGGTAGAGCTGGAGAGCGGTCAAGTTACCCAGTTCTGGGAAGGAGATTCTGAACGAGTCCTGGATATCTGCAACCCTATCCTAGCACATTGTGGGAAATGAAGTGCTGATTTCTCTTGGCAATATCGGGGCCTACAACTAGCGCACTGAATTGTGATGTAAGTTTAACCACTGGATTGTCCAAAAAGTCTCCCTCCTGGAGCTGGATAACTTGGCAGTTCTGCAGCAGTGAGCCACGAACCAGAGAAGATGGGTAAGCCATTTTCACACTCCATTGCTCCTGTTTCAAACTAGAGGTGGAATAAGGACAAAAAAGAAAATCAAACAGATCTGCAGTAGCAATGCAATGGAACAAAAACAAAAAAAGAACTGCAGACAAATGTACAGGATGCAGGCAAAGTTTATTATGACAAATAAACAATTTGCTGTGTACAAATAGACCACTTTTTACAGACTATGGGATGGTCTGCTCTGTCAACCTATAGCTTGCCATTTCTTTCCCTCACTCTGGTTCTTTTATTCCACTTCTTCTTATTTCCTAGTCTGTCACTAATTCTATTATCTTTCTCTCCCATCATTCAGCATTTCTCCCTCTCTCCCACTTCCATCTAGTGTGTACCCTCCTCTCACTCTGATCCCCTTCTATCCAGCATTTGTCCTTTCTCTTTTCTCTCCAGCATCTTCCCTCTCCTCCATTTCCATCCAGCATCTGTCCTCTCTCTCTTTTTCTCCTTTCCATCCAGCATCTGCCCCCTCCCCCTCTTTCCATCCAGCATCTGCTCCATCTCCTGCTTCTGCCCAGCATCTGATCTGTCTCTAGTTTTACATAACTAGTAAAGCCTCCTTCCCTCACATGTCCCCTATTTTCATCCCCTGCTCCAGCTCCAAACCCATTTTTATCCCCCAGCCCCCTTCTCCCATCTTTTCCCTTTCAGCCCCAGCCCCCTTTTCTCACCAGCAGCATTTTCCTCCCCACCCTACTTCCCTGTGCAGAGGCAGCAGAAGCATACCCTCCCCCTCCATTTCCCTGTGCAGCAGCATTTCCCTCCACCACCCCACTTCCCTGTGCAGCAGCACCTCTTCCCTGCTCCCCCTGTCCCTCTTCCCTGCTCCCCCGGTCCAGCAGCACTTCATCCCTACTCTCCCTGTCCCTCTTCCCTGCTCCCCCGGTCCAGCAGCACCTCTTCCCTGCTCCCCCAGTCCCTCTTCCCTGCTCACCCTGTCCAGTAACACCTCTTCCCTGCTTCCCCAGTACCTCTTCCCTGTTCCCTCTGTCCCTCTTCCTTGCTCCCTCGGTCCAGCAGCACCTCTTCCCTGCTCCCCCAGTCCAGCAGCACCTCTTCCCTGCGCTCCCTCACTGCCTTCCATACTTTGTCCCATCCCCACCCTCCGAAGCCTGCCTGCCTGCCTGCCATCCCCCTGTGCAGTAGAACCCTCTCCCCCCTCCCCGGTCCAGCAGCACCTCTTCCCTGCTCCCCCTCATTGCCTTCCATACTTTGTCCCACCCCCACCCTCCGAAGCCAGCCTGCCTGCCATCCCTCTGTGCAGTAGAACCCTCTCTCCCCCTGCCACTATCGCCACCGTGCAGCCGACCCCACTGACCCTCCCACCGTGAAACGACCCTCAAACCTCCTGGCTCCAGCAGCGGCTGCATCACACTAAAGATGCTGCTTCGCGGCCTTCCCATGCTCTGATTTCCTCTGCCGCATCTCTGATGATGTCATCAGAGATGCAGCAGAGGAAATCAGAGCATGGGAAGGCCGCGAAGCAGCGTCTTTAGTGTGATGCGGCCGCTGCTGGAGACAGGAGGTATGTGCGTCTCGCGGTGGGAGGGTCAATGGGGGTTTGTGTGCGCCGGGGAGGGATGCACCGGGGGGGGGGGGGGGCGACAACAGCGGCAAACTATTTAGATGAAATTGCTGGAGAGCAGGGAGGGCCGCATTTTTAAATTTCTCTGCCAGCAAGTGGCACAGGTTGTCAGGTTGTAAGCGTGTGGGGCCGTAGTAAGTTGTGTCGGGCTGTTGTGTGGTGCCGTAGTAAGCGCACATGCGCACTCTTGCCGGCCACGGACCTATGGATCTCAGAACACGCCAGTAAGAGTGCGCATGCACGCTTTGGGTTTTATTATAGTAGATTCACTGCATCCCTTTCAATGTGTCCCACTATTCCCTTTCCACCACAACATTTTTCCCTCTCATCTTTCTCTTCCCTATCATCTGTACCTCACTCCCTCCCTATGACCAAAAATTCTCCTCTTTCTTCCATTCCCCATGTGTAAACAACCATCTCTCTTTCCCGCTCACTGACACAACCACACCCAATTCTCCCTTTCTATTCCCCCCACCTCAGCGTCTCTTTCCCTCCCTTCCTCCATTCTCTCTCCCAAGTTCATGCCTTCTGTGTCCAAAAACGCACTCCCCCCCCCCTCATTCGAGTCCAGATAACAGCAGGGGTTGGAGGCAGCTCGAGCAGAGAGGCTCATCTTTTTTTCTTGCCTGCAGCACGCCATATGTAGCTGACCCAGAAGGCAGAGCTGATGTCGGAGGGAAGACTTCGTGTCAGTCTGGCGGCGGCTGATGTGCCAGGTGGGAGGGGGTAGATACTGGATGTAGGAGGTGAGAGGAGACAGACTGTAGATAGAAAGGGGAGGGATCAGACACACTGAATGAAAGGGGAAAGATAACAGACAAGCTAGAATGTCTGGGGAGAGATAAAAAGACAGATGATGTTTGTAAAGAAAAGGAGAGGGGAGGAAGATATTGAATGGAAGGGAGGAGAGGGGGAAGATGCGGATGGAAGGCAGGAAAGAGAAAGATGGGGCAGACACTGAATAGAAGGGAGAGGAAGAGAAATGAAGCAGATGCAGGCTGAAAGGTGGGAGAGAAAGATGGGCAGATGCTGGATGGAAGGGGGAGAGAGAAGGGTGGATGATGGATGGGGTGACAGAGGGCTTAAACACTAGTTTTACATAAAAGGCCCAAGTACACATCTCATTATAACCCTCTTATAATAGAATCTGTTAATAGGTGCAGTTAATTTTCTCTCTTTTAAAAAATGTATTCACTTATTAAGATTGTATTTCTGTAATTAATAAAAATAATTAAAAAAAAAAAGAATCTGAGTTAGGAATCTGGTGGAAAAGCATCTTTTGATTTGTGAGCCTTTGGCTATTTTGGAGTGTTGAAATCATTTTGAACATCTTGCCATCTACAATGCAATCCTTGTGTGTGCCTTTCACATCTGTCATCTATCCACCCCCGTTTCAAAGGCCAATTAACGTCCTACAGATGTTGCTTAAGTAACAATACCATACACACATTAGTATAGATTTAAATTTAAATGCAGGATATTAAATTGTGGTCTGTCACAGATATTGTTAATAAGAAATACTAGCAAATGCTATAAGGTAAACATGACTATTGATTTTAAATATCATGGGAGTTATTTTGTAAGAGGATGCCTACATCTAACATCCAAGAAGATAGCTATTAAGACAATTTGTTTTATGGAATATGAATATACATCAGAAGTGTACCTCTGTTCTGTCCAGAGTACACCACAGAGAATGCACATAAGTATGCATAATCTTGAAGTAATTGGGATGCCAGAATTCCTACCAGGTTTTGGCAGGCATAAATGCTGGCACCCACAGTTAGTCACAAACAGTGCCCTAGATGCCTTAATTGCGGCTGTCTAGTGACATCTAAGTTCGGGATCCGTGCCAAACTTAATTTTTTTTTGATTGGCTTAATCAGTGGGGTAATTGACCATGCTGACTTTCAGCCAATCCCCCCCAAAAATAGAGAATTTAAGAGTTTGGTGCCAAATTCTTAGGACATATAGCGATGCCCAAGTGAAGGTGCCATCCAATGACTAGAGATGCCTGATAACACCTATGTTAGAAAGTAGGTATGGTTATGGGCAGTGAATACAAGTGGTTGTCTTAGGCATCATTAGGTATCCAACATAGGAACTGCCAAATTAGGTGAGTGAAAAGCTGGCCTAATGGCGTGGTGCCTATATCTTGGCGCCACTAGGTGTGATTCTATAAACGGTGCAGTTTTTTGGTTGACAACTGCACTAAGCAGCGTCTACAATGTAGCTGCCTCTTGATGCCTTTTATAGAATACAGTCCAAAATCTGCACTAACCTAGTATTAGATAAAGGATGCTGCGCGTGGGGCCTCCTATATAGAATACCAGTTTATGACAGATCTTCCTGGCGCCTAACTTTGGGCAATCCAATCACATTAAAAAGGTCACCTGACACATTACTTTCATAATGCTCACCATGTAACCACAAATACTCAGAACCTTTTCGGTAGAAAGGCCACAAGCAGGGTCACGCCCCTAAATATGCCTTTCTTGGTCAATCACGGTACTTAAAGGTTTCTTATTTATGCAGGCATACAAAAACTCAATACATCAAAATTCAGTATACTTTTCCATATACTTAACTGAGGATGATTCACAGAAAACTTGCAGGTTCTGACATGTTTTGCCAGACCGGTTTCTTTAGAGAACCCACTCTGAAATCAGCTTAGATAACCAAGTGGTCTAATCTTTCACCTATAAAAGAAAAACCATATACGTTTTAAGTATATACAGTAGTTCAGTTCACATTGAAACACAACTCTCAGCTCTACTGAAGGGTACCTCACGTTCTCATCGCACTTCCTCCTCCTGTTTGTTGGCTGTACAGTACACCTTCCATATTTATCCCTACAGACACTGGAAATGATATCATAATTCAATGTAGAAACATCCACCACTCGACCTCACGATTAAGGCCAAGCGGGGACACTGTCCTACAAACAATCACAACGACTGGAAGCTAAAGAAGCCTATCTGGTGAAATCTAGAACTGTTAAAACAGCAGTCAGAAATGCCAAACTACGGATGGAAGAAAATTTAGCTAAGAATATTAAAAAAGGGGATAAATCCTTTTTCAGGTATGTTAGTGATAGAAAAAGGAACACAGATGGGATAGTGCGCCTAAGGAAACCTGACGGTAACTTTGCAGAATCGGACTCCGATAAAGCCGAACTACTCAATGAATACTTCTGCTCAGTCTTTACCTGTGAGGAGCTGGGATCCAGTCCACAGCTGAAGACAAGGGAAAGCTCAGAAGACCCGTTCCGGAATTTTGAATTTACCACCAACAGCGTCTACCAAGAGCTATCAAGGCTCAATGTGAACAAAGCCATGGGACCAGATAAACTGCACCCCAGAGTGCTCAGGGAACTAAGAGATGGCGGAGCCGTTAGCTGCGCTCTTCAATCTTTCCCCAAGCACGGGAAAAGTCCCATTGGACTGGAAAACAGCTGATGCCATTCCGCTCCACAAAAAGGGATGCAGATCAGAGACTGCAAATTAAAGACCGGTAAGTCTCACATCAATAGTGTGTAAACTTATGGAAACGTTGATTAAACACAAATTAGATACAATTCTGAATGACAAGAGGCTGAGGGATCCCCACCACCATGGATTTACAAAGGGAAGGTCCTGCCAATCCAATCTAATCAGTTTCTTTGACTGGGTAACGAAAAAGCTAGATAAGGGAGAGTCCCTGGATATCGTGTATTTGGACTTCAGTAAGGCTTTTGATAGTGTCCCACACCGTAGGTTATTGAACAAGATGAGTTCGTTGGGACTAGGAGAAACATTAGCTGCATGTGTTAAAGACCTGCTCAGTGGCAGACTACAAAGGGTGGTGGTAAATGGTACTCCCTCCGAAACGTAGGAAGTGATCAGTGGAGTGCCGAGGGCTCAGTCTTGGGTCCAATGCTATTTAATATCTTTGTATGGGACCTGACTCAGGGACTTCAAGGTAAAACTGCATTATTTGCTGATGATGCTAAACTGTGCAAAGTAGTGAGCAAAGGCACCATGCCCGATGCTATGACGCAGGACCTACTTTTACTGGAACAATGGTCCACAATTTGGCAACTGAGTTTTAATGCCAAAAAGTGTAAGATTATGCACCTTGGCAGTGGAAACCCATGTAAAACTTATACCCTAAATGGTGAGACCTTAACAAGAACTGTGGCAGAATGGGACCTAGGAGTAATCATTAGTGAAGATATGAAGACGGCCAATCAGGTGGAGAAAGCTTCATCCAAGGCTAGACAAATGCTGGGTTGCATCCAAAGAAGTTTTGTCAGCCGAAAGCCTGAAGTTGTGATGCCATTGTACAGGTCCATGGTGAGACCTCATCTGGAATATTGTGTTCAATTTTGGAGGCCACATTATCAAAAGGATAAGCTGAGAATAGAGTCAGTTCAGCGAATGGCCACTAGGATGGTCTCAGGGCTCAAGGATCTCTCCTATGAAGAACATCTAGGTAAGTTGCAGCTATACTCTCTCGAGGAACACAGAGAGAGGGGAGACATGATAGAGATATTCAAATATGTTACTGGCCGTATTGAGGTGGAAGAAGACATCTTTTTCCTTACAGGACCTAGGGTAACAAGAGGGCATCTGTTAAAAATCAAGGGTGGGAGATTTCATGGTGATATTAGGAAGTATTTCTTCACTGAAAGGGTGGTTGATCATTGGAATGATCTTCCACTTCAGGTAGTAGAGGCCAGCAACGTGCTCGATTTTAAGAAAAGATGGGTTAAAATGTGGGTTCACTTCGAAGATGTGCTTAAGAGGGAGAGTTCTTGAGTGGACAGACTTGTTGGGCCGATGGCCCTTTTCTGCCATAATATTCTATGTTTCTACTGTCTGTCAATGGTAGATCCAAGCTTGTTCTTTTTTCCACAGGTATGCTGGCAAGTTGCCATCACAGTGCAAGACAGGTGCCTCTAGTCTAACACAAGAAATTTCAAATCATCCATAGTGTGTGACTTGTCTTGCCAATGTAATATTAATGTGACCATAACTTCACCTCCACATATTTTACTTAAATGTTCAATGATCCTGACACGAATAGATCTAGTAGTGTGTCCTATATAAAAAAGATGGAATGGGCACATAATTAAATATACTACTCCCACTGATTCACGGTTGGTCTTGGACCATAATGTATGTGCTCGTTTTAAACCTGGATGAGTAACAATATCAGCGATTATAGCATGATCACACATACTGCATTGTCCGCATCTGTCATGGCCCCTTTCATTCTTCAAGAGGTTTGAGTGGTGAAATAAGAGTGGGTAACTAGTTCCTGTAGGTTTTGCCCCCTGGAGAAGGCAAACTGAGATTGTTGTTCAAAACCTTGTGGAACTGCAGTATGTGCCAGTGCTTTTTGATAATTTTTTTAAAATCTGAAATGTCCTATAAGAATATGGCAGTACGCTTATATGCTCTTATAACAACCCCCCTAGGGCAGGGGTAGGCAATTCCAGTCCTCGAGAGCTGGAGCCAGGTCAGGTTTTCAGGATATCCACAATAAATATTTGCATCTTAAGGAGGCAATGCATGCAAATCCATCTCATACTTATTCATGGTGGAGATCCTGAAAACCTGACTTGGCTCCGGCTGTCGAGGACCGGAATTGCCTACCCTTGCCCTAGGGTATTCTCATCCAGTAAATCCTTGCCAATGAGCATCAGAACAATTAGCTCCCTGACCAGCGGTAGAAACCTCTACCACGGCTTAGTAAAAGGGAGCCTTAATTTGGAATGATCTTCCTATTTTAATAAGATACGTAGGTCGATGTACTGTTTTTAGAAAACTTTTAGACATACTTGTTAAAAAAAACTTTAATCTTGAAATTTATCATCTTCTACTGTTAATGTTCTATTTTAATATTTATCATTGAGTTATGTTTAACTGGGGTTTTTCCCAGTAATAGAAATACGTATATTGGTATCCGCCATGAACGCGTAAGGGCTTTGGCGGGATATAAGTCAGAATGTAACACAATGTAATTAGGGTTATAAAATTGATATTTCTTTGTGTGTTCATTCATGCCACAGCTATTATTTATTTATTTATTTAATATTTCTATTCCACACTACAGTTATACACGTCTCCCTCCGTATTTGTGAATTCCGTATCTACAGATTCGCTAATTCGTGGTTTTAAATCAAAAAAGGGATTTTCATTTTTTCAGGCTATTATAAGCTGTGTAAGCCCCCCCCATTTAAGCCTTACCTGGTGGTCTGGTGGGTTTTCAGGGCAGGAGCGATCTTCCTACGCTCCTGCCCCGTGCAGATCGCTCACAGGAAATGGCTCGAGAGACTACGGGAGCTCAAGGCAGCCATTTCCTGTGAGCGATCTGCACGGGGTAGGAGCTTAGGAAGATCGCTCCTGCCCTGAAAACCCGCTAGACCACCAGGTAAGGCTTAAGGGGGGCTTTCAGGGCTTAAAATAGCCGGGGGAAGTGGGGGTTAGGGGCAGAACCAGCCCGAATATTATTCACGGTTTTTTAATATTCGTGGGCCAGCTCTGCCCCTAACCCCTGCGAATACGGAGGAGGAAGTGTACAGAGCAATTACATAGCAACTGAAAGATGCTTGCTGGTGGTCTTTAACATGTAACGCCCAATTACAAAACATTCAAGAAAGAACTTAAAACTTTTCTATTCAAGAAATTTGTCAAATGATCTAACTAAAGCTGATCGACCCTCCACAGACCCCAACACATACTACATCTATTAACCATGTATTATTCTCCCTGGAAATGCCCAGGCCAACTCTTGTTGTAAACCGCCTAGAACTGAAAGGTATTGGCAGAATAGAAGACACTAATGTAATGTAATCTTACTTTGCTCTGAACTATTTATTAAACAAACTGTTTCCTTTCTGAGAAAGCTGCGCAAAGATCACGAAGGAGCCGGGCTAATAGGAAAGCTTTTGTAAACGTTGTGGAATAATTTGTTTTGACAGTGATATCCATGCTCCGTTCTAGCATCCCATTTGGACTTCTGCACCAGGAACTAGTTTTGATTTGAGAGAAAACCAAGCAGAGGCATTCACATGTGCAAATCTCTGAAAAAGCAGCAGAGCGGAGGGCTCCATCTAAACCATTAACACAAAACCCTTTTCCATTACAACGCCACTTTGATTCACAGCAGGAATGGCCTTTGAACTTTACCCCCCCCCCCTAAACTAACCACATTGTTTTTTTGTGATGACATTTATTGTGTAAGCAGAAGTGGAGGGGATTTTGGGGGGCATTTGGCAGTTATCAACTCTTCCTTTGGGCTCCCATTTCAGTGAAATAAGAGTGGGTCAGTAGTTCCTGTAGGTTTTTCCCCCTGGAGAAGGCAAACTGGGATTGTTGTTCAAAAACCTTGTGGAACTGTAGTATGTGCCAGTGCTTTTTGATAATTTTAAAATCTGGAATGCCCTATAAGAATATGGCAGTACACACACCAGAGAGGACTCATTTGACACCTCACTATTCTGTAATAGATGTTTCCTCTGTGCATGTAAAGCTCTCTTAGATGCTCTTTTAACAACCCCCCTAGGGCAGGGGTAGACAATTCCAGTCCTCAAGAGCCGGAGCCAGGTCAGGTTTTCAGGATATCCACAATAAATATGCATGAGATAGATTTGCATCTCAAGGAGGCAGTGCATGCAAATCCATCTCATACATATTCATTGTGGATGTCCTGAAAATCTGACCTGGCTCCAACTCTCGAGGACTGGAATTGCCTATCCCTGCCCTAGGGTATCCTCATTCAGAAATATTTGCCATGAAGCTATGGTGCCATGAATCTTCATTCATAACTGAGCAGAATGATTTTTTTTTCTTTGCATTCTTACCCTTGCTCTGTTTGTAACTGGGGCTTCTGTTTTTAGGTATTTAGAAATGGCAAGTTTAGGTGTTTCTTTTCTTATTAATTAGGGTTATACTGTAAAATAGGTATTTTTTGGGGGGTGTTCATGCCATAGCTATTATTTATTTATTTTTAAAAAATTTCTATTCTGCATTATCCCAAGTTCTAGGCAGATCACAAATTAACATACACAGATTAACCCTTTATTTGGCATTGTTGCTCAGAACAGAAGCAACATGTGTCTTCTATGGCTCTTATGGGAGATCTGCATCTCCAAATGCCTGTTACTTTGGCACTGTTGCTTTCGTTCAACATCAAGTTATGTAAAGCAGCCATTTCACTGTCTGCCAATTAAAGGGTAAAAACCAAAAGAAAACGAAAACAACTTAGGGCCCTTTTTACAAGATGCAGTAGTGATTCCCCCGTGGCAAATGCACCAAAGCCCATTTAATTCCTATAAACTTCGGTGCATTTGCTGCAGGAGAATCCTACTGTGGCTTTGTAAAAGGAGCCCTTGGTATTGCTGGTACTTTTTCCAGCTGAATCAAGTATATGCATTTGTGTAGCTAAAGGGCTAGAAAAATCAGGAAACCTAAGTTGATGGTTCAGGACAGGCCAGGATAGGGCTGAGAAAGAACTAGGGCAGCCCTGCACAACATATGACCCCCAGGCCAGCATGCGGCCCAGAACGGCTCTCACTGTGGTCTGGCTCTCACAACGCTCTCCTGCTCTTCCCTCCTAGTCTCACCTTTAAAAGCGCCGCCGCTTTCGAGGACCAACAAGCTAATTATGGCAGCCTGCAGAGCGAACGTAGCAGGCTGCTGGCAGTCTCTGCACATGTTCCCTCTCCCGTGGTCCCACCCCTGACATCAGCAGAGGGAACATGCTTCAGAGGCCAACAGCAGCCTGCTAGATTCGCTCTGTAGGCTGCCGTAACTAGCTTAGCAGCGGACCGCGGAAGACAACCTCTCTCGCTGGGTGCAGGAAGCAGCAGAGGTAAGGCCCTGACTGTCGCGAGGGCCCTGGCGGGACGCTGGATCTGGACACCGGGGGGGAGGGGGGAGGGAGAGAGACAGAAAAGGACCTTGAGGAAGGTCGGAAAAATAGACTTGAAGACAGGGAAAGATAGGGCAGATGCTGGACTAGAGGAGGTAGAGAGAGGAAACACCCTGAACCGAGGAGAGAGAGATGCCAGGCCCTGGGGAGGGGGAAAACAAAGAGAGTGAGAGAGACAGAAAGACCTGAATCAAAGGTGGGAGGACTCAAAATGTTAGCATAAGGAAGATAGAGAGGGAGAAACCTGAAACAAAGGGGAGGCAGAAGAGAGGGGGGCAGATGTTGGATTTGGGGGTATATAGAGGGGAGAGGGAGAGACTGCAGAGAGGCGGAAAGATTCTGGACCAGGGAGGAAGAAGAGAGAAGCAAAGAAAGACCTGGAAGAAAGGAGAACAAATGCTGGGGGGAGGGGAGTTTGTAAGCAGAAGAAAGACAGGACCAAAGGGGAAACACAGGAGACAGATGCTGGACTATGGGAGGTGCAGACAGAGTGGGAGAGACCCTGAGGAAGAACAGAGAGATGGAAGATCATAACAGAGGAAGGAGAGAGAGGGAGACCTGGAACAAAGGTGGTGGTAGATACAAAAGAGAACTGACACTGGATCTGGGGAAGGTAAGCAGGGGGAAAAGAGAGAGAGACCTGGACCCAAAGAGGATGGGGCTGGATTGTGAAAGAAATGTTGGATGCACAGTCAGAAGTCCAACCAGAAACTAATTAAATCACCAGACAACAAAGGTAGGAAAGATGATTTTATTTTCAATTTAGTGATTGAAATGTGTCAGTTTTGAGAATTTATATCTGCTGTGTGTATTGTGTGTATATGAAAAATGAAAGGAAAAAATTGCATTACAATTAGTAAAGGGGGCAGGATCTGGGACACAGCTTGGGTGGGTTTAGGGCGGAGCTTGGAAGGTCTGTGGTTGGGGTACTTAGCTTGAAGTAGTTGAGAAACACTGCTGTAGGCAATCAGCCGCCGCCAGTGCCTCTCCTCTCCTGCCCTCTTCCCTGCTGGCACCCCCTACTGGCATCTCAGGGCCTCTGTGCATGCACGGATGTCAACATGATGATGTCACGCCTGCGCGTGATGTCATCATGGCAATGTTGGTGCACTTCTGGGTGCCTCAAGCTGTGGCCAGTACCTATGGCCCTCGCTACATTTTCCGATTTCATTTCGGCCTCGGATCATTTTTGAGTTGTGCAGGCCTAGACTAGGGTGATGTTTGTTTGTGTGTTTATCCAATAAGTGGTGTAATTATCAACATGGATTGTCACTAACCATTAACTCGTGCATTTTTTTTTTTTTTTTAGCAAAGATCCCATTTTATACAATGAGACCAAGTTAGTAATAACTGTGGCTAACAGTAAAATGACATAATGGTAATCCATGGTGATAACTTCCCTTAATTTAAAAAAAAAAGTCTCTAGAAATCAAAATCTTTGCCATTGTGACATCCACTGATGAGGTTGGCTCTTAGGTAGTGGTGAAATAAGGCATTGGGGCTGGGTCAAGGGACTATGGCACCCTGAGCCAACTTTTTCATTGGTGCCCTGCCTTTCCCCTCTCCCCCCACAATCTGGTATCCCTCCTTCTACTCTCACCCCACCCCATCCCCTTGCCTATGATCCAGTATTTCTCCCCCCCTCTCTCTCAAGTCCCCTTTTCCTTCTGGACCAGGTAAAACAATAGTGATAAAAAGCCCAGTCCAGTATCTATGTCTCTAGGAGTTTGAAGGTAGACCGAACTGGCACCCTGAGCCAGGGCCTCACCTGGTCCATAGATTGAGCTGGCCTGTGAGGCATTATGACATCACAATATGAGCTCCGGTTACCAGAGACTGAAGCTCTTCACACTAGAAGGGAAGTTATCAACATGAGCTATCATTAACACACAATATTTTACCACTAACGTGCTATTTAGCATAGGTCCCATTTTGAGCAATGAAACCCAGTTAATAACTGGGGTTAACAGTAAATAATATGTCATAATGGTAGCCCATAGCGATAACTCCCCTCCCCCCCCTTAATTAAAGGAAGCAGAAATGGCTCTAGAAATCAAAATCACTGCTATATGCAATAAGAGTGGGACAAGTGTGGGACATTGTGACATCTCTGATAAGCTTGGCTCTTAGGTATTGGTGAAATGAGGCATTATGACATCATAATTTGAGCTCTGGTTACCAGAGACTGAAGTTCTTCACACTAAGGGGGAAAGTTATCAATGTGGGCTGCGGTTAAGATGTGTTATTTTATCACTAACTCATTCCATTTTAACACAGGTCCCATTTTATGCAACGGGACTTAATTAATAATAACTGGGGTTAACAGTAAAATAGCATGTCTTAATGGTAGCTCCTGTTGATAATTTGTCCCCCTAAATGTGATTTTAAGATTTTTGAGATGGGGAATTTAATGTGGGTTTATCGGTTAAAATCCCATATCAGAAGCCCTATTTATAATCCAATCATTGCAGGAAAAGTCAGTCCGAGTCACAGGCTGAGCTCACTCCGCCTTGGATTCCAGTGCACACACCTCCTGGGAGCTGTAAATACTGCAGCCGCCCTTGCCAACCCAAGGAATGGAAACTGGGTTCAGGAAACAGAAAAAATCTATGCATAAAAGGACACTTGGCATTAGAAGCTGTACAATTGTACTGGAGAAGAGCCTAAAAATAAACTCAGCTGGTCTTCTGTAGTTTCCTGACTTACCCAATTTCTGGCACACGCATTCGACAGCTATGACACACATCTCAGACCCAGGCTCCTTGATTTTGCCATTCAGTAATTAAATTGACTATAAACTTTAAGGTTTTGCTTACAGTGCGGTCATCCAGTCTAAAACAAACCCCCAATTGCATTATATACTACATCAGTTACGAAAATGCAACCACTGTGGATTTCAAATCTCGGGCCAGAGACATAAAACTTTATAACTGTAACTGGAGCATTTTACTACAATGACAGGATATTTAAAAGTTGACATGCAGGACCTAGGAGGCCGAGTGCCCTATTTATGAATTCATTGTCTTATCAAATGTTTAGGAAATCTGTGAAATCTTATTTGTATGACAAATTTGTTTGAGAAACCTCTTGTGAATTCTTCCCTTTACCAAATGTTTAAGGAAACCTGTGAAATTTCTTTCGTATGACAATTTTGGCTAAAGAAACCCAACCATGCAAGTTATACGATTCCATTTGTATTTCATCTGTCTGGCAGATTCTCTTTGTTGTAAACTGCTTTGAACTGTTAAGGTATAGCGGGTTATAAATAATAATTATTATTGTAGAGGAATGACTTGTAGCAGGAAGAATCAACACAACAGAAAATTCATATCTGGAGATCTGATCATGAAATTTAAATATTTGCATTTATTTAGGGGTCCTGTAGATAATTGGCAGGAGACTTCGTTGCATGGTTAAATTGTAGTGAGGAACATGTCTTATTTTTAGCGGCACTTAACCACACAGTGCCACTCAAAATCAGGTGTGACTGCTGTGGCATTATTCGGGAAGTATCAGGATTGTCTGGGGGTAGCGTCGGGGCAGTGCTGGGATTAACCTGGTTAGTGGAGATATTCAATTAGCTAGACGGTTAAGGCCCCCTTTTATGAAGCCGCGTTAGGCTTTTTATATCGCTGGCTGTGGAAGTATTAGCTCTGACGCTCATAGGAATTCTTTTAGCATTGGAACTTTTACCACCTCGGCCAGCGATAAAAAAGCCTAACGCTGCTTCATAAAAGGGGGAGTAAGAGTCCAGATAGACCAGCAGAAAGGCTGCCCTAACTTAGGGGTCCCTTTTACTAAGCAGCAAAAATGGGCTTACCATGGGGTACACTCAGGAGTCCTGTGGTAACTTTTGTATGTGCACACGTTACCCACATACTAAAAAATAAAATTTTGTTTTTAGCATGGAAGGGCATAGAGTGGGCATGTTCTGTGCTAATCAGTTAGTGCAGCTACATTGTTGCGTATGAACCAGTTAGCACTTGGCCATTAATGGGAAAAATCGGCTACTTTTTACTGTAGTTTGGTAAAAGGGGCCTTAATGTAGGCATTTTATCTGGTACTTTGGGCTGGTTTTAAATACCAGAGAGGTAAGTGTAATTGTACCCCCCCTCCCCACCATCACTGGTGCATACACCGGGGGAAAATAAACAATCACCTGACATGTAAGTCTGCCTTGAACCAGACGTAAATGCAGACATCCAAATTTTTAAAAATATACATGCATTGCCATTATAGAACTGGAAATATACAGATCTTTTTGGCTGTTCAGAACCCACCAGAAAAAGAGGAATCTTCCTTTGCCCAGCACAGCGAGAAGCAAAACAAAAGAAAGGCAAAGCCAATGTCACAATACAACACAAGAGATTTTATTGACAGTTCCTATGGGACTTCTCGCTGTTCAGAACCCACACCATTGGAAACTGGGCACGCATGCTCAAGATCTTTAAGGTGAGCAAACTTGAAAGAGACCTGGGGGTGATGGTGGACACAACATTGAAAGCATCAGCACAGTGTGCGACAGCCTCAAAGAAAGCGAACAGAATGTTGGGTATCATCAAAAAGGATGACCAGGGTATCACGAATGTTGGGTATCACGACCAGGACGAAGGAAGTCATTTTGCCGCTATATCGGGCAATGGTGCGCCCACATCTGGAGTACTGTGTCCAGTACTGGTCGCCGTACCTCAAAAAGGACATGGCAGTACTTGAGGGAGTCCAGAGAAGAGCGACGAAGCTGATAAAAGGTATGGAAAACTTCTCATACGCTGACAGATTGGAAATGCTGGGGCTATTCTCCCTGGAAAAGTGGAGACTTAGAGGAGACATGATAGAAAGTTTCAAAATCATGAAGGGCATAGAGAAGGTAGACAGGGACAAATTCTTCAGGCTGTGGGGAGCCACAAGTACAAGGGGGCACTCAGAGAAATTGAAAAAGGACAGGTTTAGAACAAATGCTAGGAAGTTCTTTTTCACTCAGAGGGTGGTGGACATATGGAACGCGCTCCCGGAGGCTGTGATAGGCCAGAGCACGCTACAGGGGTTCAAGGAGGGTCTAGATAGGTTCCTAAAAGAAAAGGGGATTGAGGGGTACAAATAGAAGCAGAGGTAGGTTATAGGATTAGTCAGAAACCACTTCAGCCGCGGGAGCGGACCGCTGGGCACGATGGATCTCTGGCCTGACCCAGTGGAGGCAACTTCTTATGTTCTTATCTATGGAGTCAACATCAATAGGGTTTTTAAGCAGGCAGAAAGCTTAGAGATGTTAGGATGGAGTGGCAACTTAGCCAGTTAGCAGTGATTTTTAGTCTACTAATTGGCTAAGTAAGCAAATAAAGATAGGACAGTAAAACAGCTGTCAGCTTTATGCAGTGAGTTAACTGGGAAAAGGTATGACTATCAGCCAGTGCTGGGTTAACTTCCAGGTTGGCAGTCATACCTGGATATCCAGTGTTAGTTCAGCCCAAGGCTGGAAGCAGCTTACCAACTGTTTACTGCTATAGGCTAAAAATGAACTTCTGTTTGTCTAAATTGTGACTCTGTAAATCATTAGTAAATAAGAATTCTTCCCTGAGCTTCACTCGGGAAAGTTTATTAATTATGTCTTGAAATCATGCATTTATCAGCGTATCTGTCTTCCTGCTTGTTTGTGAACTGCCTAAGTTGTGTGTTGAAATCATGATTTTATCAGCCTGACTTCCCTCCTGTGTGCAAAGTGCTCAGGTTGTGTCTTGAAATTATTCTTTTATCAGTCTAACTTCCTCCTGTGTATTTGTGAAGTGTTATTGGGTGAAGTGCTCAACCTCATGGTTTTATCAGCCAAACTTCCCTCCTGGTTGGTTTTGTTTTTTTTAACAGTCTGGAGAACAGAAAGCAGAGTGGGCATAAATGGGAAGTTCTCAGACTGTGAGAAAGTGACTAGTGGTGTGCCCCAGGGCTCGGTACTTGGGCCCATCTTATTTAATATTTTCATCAATGACCTAGAAGAAGGAACATCCATTGAGATCATCAAGTTTGCAGACGACACAAAGCTATGCCGGGCAATCAGATCGCAGAAGGATAGCGAGGAACACCAGAGTGACTTGTGTCAGTTAGAGAAATGGGCGGAGAAATGGCAGATGAAGTTTAATGTGGAAAAGTGCAAAGTAATGCATTTAGGCAGAAAGAACAAGGAACTTGAGTATAGAATGTCAGGTGCAACTCTGGGTAAGAGCGAACAAGAAAAGGACCTGGGTGTACTGATAGATAGGACCCTGAAACCGTCGGCACAATGCGCGACAGCGACAAAGAAAGCAAATAGAATGTTAGGCATGATAAAGAAAGGAATCACGAGTAGATCGAAGAAAGTTATAATGCCGCTTTATTGGGCAATGGTCAGACCACACTTGGAATACTGTGTCCAACATTGGTCTCTCAACCTAAAGAAGGATATAAAACTGCTGGAGAGGGTGCAGAGACAAGCAACGAAGCTAATAAAAGGTATGGAGAACTTGGAATACGAGGAATGACTTAAGAGACTGGGATTGCTCTCCCTTGAGAAAAGGAGTCTGCGAGGGGATATGATCGAGACTTTCAAAATACTGAAAGGAACTGACAAAAAATATTTACCCCTCCCCCTTTTACAAAACTGTAGTGTGGTTTTTAGCCATGGTGGTAACAGCTCAGACTCTCATAGAATTCTGAGCATCAGAGCTGTTCCCACCATGGCAGGCACTAAAAAATGCTCTACAGTTTTGTAAAAGGGGGGATAAAATAGAAATACGTAGACAAAGGTTAAATTGAACCACCAAGAAGCTGGACTCTGCATACAATGCAACACCACCAAAACAGCGATGCATCTCCCCTAAAGCAAAAAATTAAATAAATAGAATTTTTTTTTCTACCTTGTCTTCTCTGGTTTCTGCTTTCCTTAACTTCTTGTCACTCTCTTCCTTTCATCCACTGTCTACCCTCTCTCTTCCCCTTCTATATGGCATCTTCTCTCCTTCTATTCCCCTTCCAGAAACATTATGCCTCCCCCTTCCATCTCTCCCTTCACCCCCATTGGTCTGGCATCCATCTTCTTCCCTTCCCTCCTCCAATGGACTGGCATCTCCTCCTCTCCTCTTCTTCTCTCTCCTACACACCCAAGGTCTGGCATTTCACTTTCTCCTCTCCCTTCACCCACTTCCATCAACATTTACTCCCTTTCTTTCCCTCCAACCCAATTCCCTCCAGTATCCTTCCCCCTTATGTTTCTCTCCCCTTTCCCTGCACACCAATTCCATCATCTTCCTCTCTCCTTCCCCCACCCTTCCATACCACCCTGACCCCCTTTCTCTCATTCCACACCACCCTGACCCCTTTCTCTCCCTCCACCACGCTTCTATGCTCCTCTCTCCCTCCAAACCAGCAAGGTCCCACGATGACTGCTGTTGCTGCCTCTGCTCCGGAAGACGTAAGTGACGCAGGGAGTTGCAGCAAGGTCCCGCGATGACTGCAGCTGCCAGTCCACCCCCTCCGACATCACTGACATCTTCCAGAGCAGAAGCAGCGGAAGCAATCATCGCAGGACCTTCCTGCACTTCAGCACGGCTGCCGAATCTGCTTCAGAAAAAGTACGGCAGCAGCGCTGAGGTGCAGTTTAGAGCAGCGCAGGAGATTCCGGACTCGGCTGGCTGTGCACCCCCCTAGGGCTGGCACCCGGGGCGGTCTGCACCCCACGCCCTGCTCTTGGAACACCACTGAACCTGATTTAGATTCAAAATACATCAAGTTTTGCATTTAAGTGGGGAGATTAATGAATCCTATCAGCAGACTACTATTACTATTAATTATGTTACAATTCTTATGCAAGGGAGTGTTTTTTGGTATTGTACAGGGCCGCCAAGTTACCCAGTTCCAGGTGAGAGATTTTAGGCCAGTACTGAAGATCTAACATCCTGGTGCATTATGGGACCTGCAGTACTAATTTGAATGAGTAGAATCAGGGAGCACAAATGCCACATTACTGTGGGATATAAACTTAATCTCCTCTGGGAACGGTATATCTTGGTAGCTGGATTACTTGAAAGATAAAACCAAGGCAAGCAAATCCTGAAAAAGTATGGATAGTGCTGAGTCAGAGAGCCACACCCTGACATGCTTTAGAAAAGCTTTGGCTTCAACAGGCAGAGAGAGAGAGAGACTTGAAGAAAAATGATGGCAATGGAGTCCTGAATGTGAACAGGTAGGACTGTTAACTTAGGGCCCAATATTCAGTTACATTCATCCAGCATGTGGAGAAATGCAAGGTAATGCATCTAGGCAATAAGAATAAGGAATACGAGTATACAATGTCAGGTGCAACTCTGGGGAAGAGTGAACAAGAAAAGGACCTGGGTGTACTGATAGATAGGACCCTGAAGCCGTCGGCACAATGCGCGGCAGCGGCAAAGAAGGCAAATAGAATGTTGGGCATGATAAAGAAAGGAATCTCAAGTAGATCGGAGAAAGTTATAATGCCGCTTTATAGGGCAATGGTCAGACCCCCACTTGGAATACTGCGTCCAACATTGGTCTCCCTACCTAAAGAAAGATATAAAACTGCTGGAGAGGGTGCAGAGACGAGCGACTAAACTGGTGAAGGGTATGGAGAAACTGGAATATGAGGATCGACTTAAAACACTGGGATTGTTCTCCCTTGAGAAGAGGAGACTGCGTGGGGATATGATCGAGACCTTCAAAATACTGAAAGGAATCGACAAAATAGAGCAGAGATTATTTACATTGTCCAATTTGACACGGACAAGAGGACATGAAATGAAGCTAAGGGGGGACAAGTTCAGGACTAATATCAGGAAGTTCTGCTTCACACAGAGAGTGGTTGACATCTGGAATACTCTCCCAGGGGAGATTATTGCGGAATCGACAGTCCTAGGCTTCAAAAGCAAACTAGATGCATATCTCCTTGAGAGAGGCATATAAAGATATGGTTGGCTATAAAATAAGCCAGGTGTATACCTGGCAGGGCCTCCGCGTGTGCGGATCGCCGGACTTGATGGACCGAAGGTCTGATCCGGAGATGGCGCTTCTTATGTTCTTATGTTATGTTCTTATGTTCACTCCTTCCTGTTCACCGGGTCATACCCAGATTTTCAGGGGCACACACTTACATAATGTAGCTGAAAATCCAGCTATACTGCCCCATCACTATCCTGGAAGTACCAGGGCAGTCTGAGGGCGGAGGCAGGAATTATGGGGTTAGTGGAAATATTCAATTGGCTAACTATCCAGATAAAGTTATGTCGGCACTGGTTGGAAAAGTTCCAGAAGCTGCATTATACTCAAATCAGTATCTGATTGTGACCTGGCTCTGCATATCTGAATATTAAAAAGCCTGTGGTGGCTTGTGTTTAAAAATGCTGCTCTCCAGCTCTTTGCTTTTCAGTTCTAGTTACATTCAGGGACTGTCCCTGCAGAGCTTACAGTGAGTGGCGTAGTGAGAGTGAGAGGCATTCAGGACAGTGGCACCCCTCCCCTCTGCCCCCCCAACTCCACACGCTCCTTCCCCGCCCACTCCTGCTGCACGCACCATTTTCCTTTCCCTGTACCTCTTGGCGTGAGCAGAACCTCCAGGGTGCTGTCACACCTGCGTCAGCTCTTCCTCTGATGTCACTTCCTAGGTGCGGGCCCAGGAAGTGATGTCAAGAGGAAGAGCCGACACTGGCGCGACTGCAGCTTGGGGGTTGCTGCTCACACCAGGAACAGTATAGAGGTACAGGGGAAGGAAAGGGGGGGTGTTGAAAGAGGGATGGGTGCCTGTGCCCTTACCAAGATGGCACCTGGGGCGGACAGCCCCCCCCCCTATTATGCCACTGCTTCCTTTCTAGGTTTGCCCCTGAAGCAATGGAGGGTGAAGTGATTTTTCCAGGGTGACAGGGAGTCTCGGTGGAATTATTATTATCTATTTGTTTAACACTTTGTGACGTATGCAGGCACTCTACAGATGAACACATAACAGCAGAGGAGACGAAGAGTCAATACACTCGATAAATATTCCTAACAAGAGGAATTTTATTGGCGCAAAGTAGCAACTCTCAACGACTCCACACAAATCATGTTTCGGCCCTTGAACCTTCTCCTTAAATCTTACAATCTAGTCAAGACACTGACAAACATACATACAAAAGCAAATAAAAGGTAATGAGTTAACATGAAATTGACTGCAAGGAGGTAGAGCTTTGTTTGGATTAAAGGCAAGAAAGGAACACACAGCACCTGGGAAATTGCCTTGAGGCAGCTCTGACCACGGAGCTACGTGTTGTGTAGGAAGCCACGTATACTGACATATGGAAGTGTAACTAAGAGAGGGGCTGGTGAAGAAAGCTACTGCAAGCCACAAGCAGAAGTATGCGGCTAGTGTGAAGTGTACATGCAGGTTAATGGACACACAATGCACGAAGGGGTTCAGTCAGAAGTTTAGTATTATCATCAGCTTACTTGACTAAAGTCCAAAAATGATCTGACAAACACTGATCAAGTGATGACATATATGGAGGAGGATAATTAAACCTCAGGGGTTTGTTAATACACAAATACTCTACTTTAAGGAAATCTGCCCATTGTCTGTCAGCCCTGTTCTACCATTGCAACACCTCTTGGTGGCACAAGTTGAGGTAACTGTTTTGTGAAAGAGTATGCACAATTTGACCATGTTGGAGGGGGTGGAGGGGGGGGGGAAATGGCAATTGTCATTGCCCTGAATTAACATTGCTAATTGCCTAGCTACAGTACTTGGGTGAAATACAACACTTATCAAATTTAAGGTGATGCTAAAGACATTCCGTTTCCGCGATGCTTTTGTAACCTAAATTTAAGGATGACTTAGTTTTAAGAAATATTTCTACTTTCAGTTCCCCAACCTCTTGTTCTTTCCCTTAAGTGTTTTCTTTTTTTTTCTATCAATTGTAGTTCTAATCCCTTCTTCCCCCTGTTCGTCTGTGTCCTTAAATCATTTTTCCCTTGGTTTGTTTTAGATTAAATTATATTTTAATTGGTATATTGTTATGGCATTTTTGTGCACCGCCTAGAAGGTTCGAGTGGGCGGTATAATAAATTCTAAATAAACTTGAAATTGAAAACTGCTCTCACAATGCAATGCAGTTTCAGAAAGTCAAACTTCATTAAGATTCCGATTTTCTGTTCTTACTGTTATGTCATTTCTCAGAAAATGATATTAATGTTTCTCCTAAAGCTAACCTGAAATATAAATTCAGTATATGTGATGGGCCTCATTCAAGGAGCACAGAGCTCTAGGAGTGATATTAAATCCTTTATTTTGTACTCAGTCCAAAAGAGCAGAAAAGATTTTTTACATGAAAGCACATACATTTCTCAAAAAATCAAACAGTGGAAGTAACTCTTAATAAATACTTTAAGGGCTAGATTCTGTAAATGGTGCTTAAAAACTGGCACTGAATAAGATGGTATTCAAAGTTGAGCATCCATTAGAGAAAAGCACTAAGTGCCGATTTGGCCCTGGCTGGAAGGCACCAGGAAGTGAGTGGATGTCGACGCGATGATGTCACGCACATGCCTGATGTCATCATGTTGACGTCTGCATATGCATGGAGGCCCATCTGTTTGCGACCCTGAACCCAGCACTTCGGTGGGGTTCCTGGAGGAGGGGGAGGTGTGGGGAGAGAAGAGTTGTCGGTGCTGGCTGACTGTCTAGAGGATGTGCCTCACGCCTCTCCTCCTTACTGGCGTCTCGTTGGGCCGGAGGCTTTTTCATTCATTCCGAGTGGTTATTCAGCTTTTGCTGTGGGGTGCTTTTTTGGCCTAATTTAAGATTGACATGCGCTAAGTGCTGTGTTCCTCATTTTCTATGCTAGGTGCCGTTTATAGAATCAGGACCTTAATTTACAGTCATGAATGAAATAACTCAGACATTTTACTTGGTTCGGGTCTTTTTCTTTTTTTACCTAAGTGTAATCTTTTGAAATAAACATCACAGGAATACATGCAAAAGAACATTTCTGCTCACTCAGTAAATAGGCAGGAAATAAATACTTTTGACATTCAGCCTATTCCACACAGCATACAGACCAGACATATTTGGCACCGACATTTGTCTTTTCGTGTATTAACTGCATCCACAGAAGATCGTACTCATTAGTGGTGAATTTCATTTTAGTGCTCATTTTCAGCAGTGCTGTAGTGCTATGAAGACACCAGGATTATAAGGGAGTAAGGCATTCAGTTTCAAGACTTCTTAAAGCCTTTCCAAGGCAAATAAATGTTCTGTTCGTTAGTGGTCCAGTTCACTTTTTTCCTGTGGACGTGTGTGTGTCCAATCCTCTCTTCCATAGGGAAGCTGTGCTATCTTAGCAAAAACTGCATGATTTCCACACCATTTAAATACGGAGTTCTGCTCACTTGAGAATCAGTCACCCAGCAGAGAGTGATACAAGGATACTGGAGTCAGGCTGGCCTCAAAGCTCAATGGTAGTGCTGTAAACGAAACTTCAGCTTTATGCCAATCCCTCAATTATGTTTAGGCCTTTAGACCCATTTCCCTGAGATTTCATGCGACTCAACTACATGATAACCTAACACCACCCTCCCATAATAAGACTGTAATAAGACGCTTGGATAAACATCATCTTGTATATATTCAAAAGCACTTATGCAGTAAGGATTAGGGTGCTGATGATATAAGTACTTTCCGGACGATATTCAGCATGAGTTAACTGGCCGGGAATAGTGGCTAATTGGGGATTTTTATGAGCAGCATTTAACTGGTTATCAGTGCTGAAAATGCCTGGTTAGTGCTGAAAAAAAAAGCTGATGATGTCCTGATCTTCGAAACTTAAGCGGCCAGGCTTAGCAGGCAAATAAGCCCACATAAAAAGTAGGCCTATCTTTGCCCATTTAAGCATGGTTGCTTAAGTCTGATTATCACCTTAACTGGCCATATGTTAGCCAGCGTTGAAAAATCCAGATATTCAGTGTCTGTTGATGGAAATGGCCCAGCACTGAATATATGGGTTGAACAATGGTGGTAGGCAGTCAAAGGGACTGAGGGCTTGATTCTCTAATATCGCTGGTAAAATCCGACGGGCCACTGTCGAGGCTGTAAATGTAACGATTTCAAAAAGACAAACTGCGCATACATATGAGGTTCGCAGAAGTACACGGAGGGTCGCCAAATTTACATGAGTCACTGGTGATAGCGATTGGCACATGCGCAGAATAGTCCACAGAAAGAGATGTAAACGTACGCGTGGGAAGAGCTATGCCATAGGCACTCATATCTTGGGCATGCCTTATTGGAGCATAATATATGCCACCACTTTCTCAGCATTATACTGCAAACATCCTCCAGAAGTGGAGGCGTGTCAGATTTCAACAAGCATGTATAAAACAAGCCTTTAACACATGTGCCCGAGATGCTTACTTTTAGATTTTTTTCTCCCCCAAACTATTATACTACTATAATTTATGTGGTGTAGTTTTTTAAAATGTTATCATGAGCTACAGCAAGAAACACACTCCTGAGACGCGTTTTTCATGGTACTGGCAACCCCGGACCAGCCGGTAATTTTTGGTCATCAAAAGCCAGCACCATGCTTGGAGAATCACCTGACCATGATGAGAGAATTTAAATATTAATGATCCCATTTTACTACCACTTTAATATTAATTACCTTGTTGTAATACATTTGCATGGCAGGGTCGGAGGCTGCTAGGAAGCTCAGAAAAGACCATGGTGAGCCGTTCTGATAATCGGACGGTAAAATACTGCCAAGCTAAACTGGCTGGAGCTGGTTTAGTGACCATTGTTAAAGGCACAGTAAGTTTTGAGAATCCGGCCCTGAGTATCCTGGGGGCAGGGCCAATGCATAGGCAATGGAATGGAATGGGCTACAGGGGCAATGGACCTAGTCATATTTTGTCTAACACAGTTTCAGCAACTAGAGAGCTTGGAGGTGGGGCCAAAAATGGGCTTGTTGGTGCCTCCAACTAAAAAGGCATTTCTCTGTCCCTGGACCAAAAGGTTATATACACAAAGAAACAGAGAAAAATGAAGAATAAAGACCATATGGTCTATCTAGTCTGTCTATCCATTGCATCTACTATCCCTTCCTCTCCCTTAGAGATCCAATGTACTTATCCCAAGCTTTCTTGAATTCAGATACATTTTTGATTCTACCAGGAGGCCATTCCACACATTCATTACCCTTTCTGTGAAGAAATATTTCCTCAGGTTACTTCTGAGTCTATTCCCTTTCACCTTCATTCTATGTCCCCTAATTGCAGAGCTTTCTTTCATTTGAAAGAGACTCACCTCATGCACATTTATGTCATGTAAACATCTCTATCATATTGTCCCATCCCAGCTTTCCTGCACAGTGGTGTTATTCATCAGCCATTTGGATAACTTTATCCATGTAAGTAGACCACATAAATATGAGCCCTAACTTTTAAATGAATAACTTACCTGTTTCAAATCTAGGACTAAATGGACAGGCTGTCTGAAAATCGTAAAGATATTTGGAATACTTATCCAGATATCTTTCTCTGGCAACCATCTAGCTAAATGCTGATCCATTCTCAGCTTTACAAGCTCAGCTTTTCCCAGTTCACACCTCTTTCTCAGCCTCATGTGCACTCTGTCCTAATTCAAGAGTTTTTACTGTCCTGGCTTAAGTTAAAGTAGACAGAAGGTGGGTCCCGGAGAAGGAAGCAGAGTATGATAATAGAGTCAAACTAAGGAAATGGTGTTTGCTCAAGTCTCCTTATCGGGCGAGATCAACAAGTAATGTTGCAAGAAATCTTCTAGTGCATTCATACCATGTTGGAATATTTTAGTGGCTTTTTTGAAATATCAATACCAAACATTTTCTTTTTTGAATAAAACGCATGTTGATCAATGGATCTGGATCGCTATTTCCATTGTTTTCTTAAAAACCGTCTTCTCCTTGAAAGGCTTGCTGGTTAGTGGCAAGGTGACAGGAGACAGGCTAGCCTTAGCTCTTCCCCCTTAATTTATTCAACAAGCACAGTAGAGGCAGCTCATGTGGCCATAACATAGGACCACGGAGTCCAATGATACAGCAATGTAAACATTTGACATGTTTCTTTAAGGCAGGATGGAGTCCTCATGGATTCAATTAATTTATAAAATCATGCCCTCCAAGGTCTTTGGAATTGTCATAAATTCATTTGCTGTTTCTTCATTTCATATGTTATTTAGCTGCATAACTGTTTACATAATTGTAATGAAGTGTCAGTGGGGCTAATTAATGTCCCACTGAGCAGCTCTGTTCTCCATAAGCACAGCTATTAGAATCATTTCCTGTTCTGTTTCTCTCTACATTTCCACATTATCCTGTGGGTTCACATTATTGTGTTTCTCCAGATGTTTCTTGTGGGAGCCGCCATAACCACTGTCCATCAAGGTCAGTTTTTTTGCTGGTATTTGACTTGTAACAGAGAACGCCTGCATAGTGTCCTCTCCCTTGAATGAACACTGACAGCACAATACAGGGTGCATTAACCTCAGAATTGAAGGCCTTAATATGGTGAATACCCAGGGATCAATTATGGAATTCAGAGATAAAAATCTGAGAGCCAAAAGATCCAGCTTGTAGTTGTCCATGGGGTACATTTTGTTCACATATACTCGGATCTGTAAGACACAAAGGAACAAAAGATATTTATTCTCAATTCTAGGTGAGCAATACAATGCATTGTTTATTATCCTTTGGAATATGGTAGGTGTCTATACAGCAGCAAGATTGGTGGTTGAGTTGTCTCATTACAACCATTTATCCCTTCTCTGATTTGAACTACGCTGACTCCCTATTACAGAATCAGATTTAAACTATTGAATCTGATGTAAAAAAACAAAAATGTCCAAAAGTGGCAGCAGACGGACGTTTTTAAAACAGGTCTGGCCCCAAAATCTAAATGGTGCCCTGGATATTTTTTTTTTAAGATTTGATTATCCCTGCAGAGCCTCCAAGTCCTAAGCATACCCAGTGTTCTCCCCAGAAATTTTTTCCAGCTGGGTGGTATGAAAAAGTAGCCGGGTGGGGTGGGGCGGGAAAATTTGGTGGTGGGGAAAATTAAATGTATACTATTTTTATTAGTTAATTATTATTATTTTCCAATGCTCAATATGACTTCCTTTTTTAAGGTTTGACACTTGTGCCAGTATATTTTTACTAAATTTAAGAAGTATCCAATTCTAGAAGTGAATAATTAGATATTTGCCCTTTTTCAAAGGGCAAATATATAGAGGTTTAAAAAAGGGAAATGCGTTCATGAAATCATTAGGTTCAATCTAGCCATTTATTTCTGCATGAAACTAAACAACTAAAAAAAAAAAAGATAAATATAGCTCATCCAGTCATACAAGAAATGGCTGTACAACACCTCTAATAATGTTTTGATCACTAGGTTCCTTACTGAGGTCTCACTGAGGATATGAAATAGATGCTATCCCCACTTCCAGACCTCTTCCACATAATTTATGGAGAGGTGTTACTCAGTAGAGAATGACACGGTGACAAAATTCATCACCGTTCCCGTCCCCATGGATAACTGCGGTAAACCATCTTCATGTCATTCTTTAAGGAGAGAGGAAAGAATCAGAGTATGAATAGCCACAACCACTGAACCGCAAGCTTTGCTTTGAAGAATGCTGGTGTAGAAGGACTGAGGCTGAAATAGACACAAAAAAATGACATGGGATTATTTCCCGCGGTTATCCGCGGGGACGGGAACGGTGATGAATTTTGTCACCGTGTCATTCTCTATTACTCAGCCTTGAAGGAGACCTGTGTGATTGATCTTTATCTGCTTCTTTTTTATTTTGCTATAGTGCAAAGTAAGAGCTAGGGCAAAACAGTTTAGGTAAAGATGCAGGTAATAATTAGCAATGTATTAAAAATATTTTATTTTTAATTGCTTATAATGTCATTTGAAAGCTGCTTGATAATACAACTTTAATTTAATTCTTTATAGTGTGTGTGTCTGTGTGTGTTGGGGGGATAACACCTATGTCAACAGTAAAGTTAGAATAGGGTCATTAAATCCAGTGGAGTACCTAGTATATATGACAGCCAGTGCTGATCATTTTTTTAACTACCCCCTCCTCTATATAAAAAAAGATATTTTTAGTAATAATCCATGAATCACACAACAAGGATGCACCTAGGAAAAGGCAGCATCTTTAAACACTGCTGTGAGCACTAGAACACCAACACACTCAATGTAAAACTAAACAAGCCAGATCCTGCACAGTCAATTGATCCTGTAGAGTCATTGCTATAGAAAGCCATGTCCTTTTCATACACACAGAACACAGATACACCCTCGCCCAATATGGAATAATCACAAACTAAAAATAGAACTATGTAGACAAAAGTTAAACTTAACCAAGAAACCAGACTGCATACAATGCAACACCACAGAAACAGTGACACGTCCTCTAATACTGTGCAAAATATAAAGACAGTAGATGTAAATTTGAAAAAAAACTGCTACATAACAATCACCACCTTACAAATTAACAAACAGAAATAAAACAAATAATGAGAAATAAGAAAATACCATTTTTTTTGGACTAATCAATTTTTCAATTTTAGCTTTCAGAGGCCAAATCTTTCTTCAAGACAGTACAGTATACAGCTGTTATGGTATCCTGTCCTGACCTGAGGAATGGGGTTTAGTCCCCCCCCCAAATTGCCTTATTTCCATTTCCTATTGATAAATTTTAATCAATACAGTTATAATACTACTTGATTCTACGTAAAGCAACAAAAATATTTTTTTTTCTATCTTTTGTCGTTTCTGCTTTAGTCATCTTTTCTTCGCTCTCTTCTTTCTATTCAGCATTTGTCCTCGCTCCCTTCCATGCAACATCTGTCCTCTCTCTTTGCCCCTTCCATCCACCCTCTGCCCTCTCTCTCTCTACCCCTTCCATCTACTGTCCACCCTCTCTCTGTCCCTTGCATCCACTGTCCACCCTCTCTGCCCTTTCCATCCAGTGTCTGCTTTCTCTCTGTTCCATATGGTATCTTCCCTCTATGTCCCTTCAATAAATTCTATATCCTGTGCCCTTTCTCTCCTTTGTACATGATTTATTTCAGCTTCACCCCCTCTCCATTTTTTGTCTCCACCCCTCCCCTATTCTCTGGCATCTCTCTCTTCTCCTTTCCTTCTTTCCCACTTCACCCCATGGTCTGACATCTCTATCTCCTTCCCTTCTCTCCCCCCTCTCCAGTATCTGTTTCCTGTCTTTCCCCTTTGGCCCAGGCCTCTCTCTTTCTCTCCGTCTTTCTTCTGTGAGGAGATCATGTTGATCTTGAACACTGAATAATTCTTCCACATTCTCCATATCACTGTACTATAGTCGGGGCCAGCAGACTGCTTTGGCACTATTACATGGGTAATAGTAAATTCATTATGCATCAGCTTTCCACAGAGAATGCCACGTCTCTATTTCTTGTGCTGTGTTTACATCTGCCAGCAGCAGAAACTTGTGAGACAGATCCCTTGGCAATACTACACTTCGGAGCCCTTTGACCATCTGGTTCTGTATGGCTGCAGGCTTTAAAGCTCTGTTTACTGGAGAAGACTGTCCAACATATAATAGTTGCATCACTCTTAAGGATCTGATCAGAGATTACATTAGACAAGGTGGTATTTTTAGGCATGGAAAAACAGGACAAGTTCTCCTCAATCTGCTCAGATGCCTTCAAATGCCCTTTAATGTTCATCTGATCTCGGGCTAAATCTTGCCTCCTGAGCTTATCTTCAAAATAGTTAAACTGTTGCTGCCGCATCTGTACAATTTGCTTCTTTTCTTCTTCGATCATTTGCTGCTGCTCAAATTTCTGTAGATATTCAGTCTGCAGTTTGTTGCTGGTATTCCATTCCATACTTCTTTAAAAGAGTTTTCATTAACTTATCTGTTTGGGGAAAGGCCACATCCTTCAATTTCTTCATAATATCTTGTTTCTCTGGTACAGCACACTGCCGATAGTCTCGATGATTAGGGAATTTTTCTACAAATAAGATTATAAACTTGTTATAAAGAACAAATGCATTTTCCAGGTTTCCCTCCTCTAAATACACAGCTGCCATCCGTTCCATCTCTACCCCGGATCAGAAGTAGTGGCGTGGAGAATTGTCCTCATTGATTGTGACATTGCAGCCAAGTTTACTTAAAGCGCACACCCGCTCTTCAGGACTCAAGGATATATCTGTATGGTCAGGCATTGCTGTCAGTTTCTTCAGTGAGCCAACAGAAAAAAGCTGCTCCATATTGTCTTCTTTCTGCAAATTTTCATATTCACATCGTCTTCCCAATCCTTCTATCCTTGGAAGTATTATCTTCTGGATTTTCCCATTTTTCAAATTAAGGGGATCAATAAATACAAGGGGGCACTCAGAGAAATTGAAAGGGGAGAGGTTTAGAACAAACGCCAGGAAGTTTTTTTTCACACAGAGGGTGGTGGATACATGGAACGCGCTACCACAGGATGTGATAAACAGGAGCACGCTACAGGGTTTCAAAGAAGCTTTGGATAGGTACTTGGAAGACAAAGGGATTGAGGGGTACAGATAAGAGTAAAGGTAGATTATAGGATGGGATTAGAGGTAAGTTACAAAATTAATCAGGGACCACTGTTCAGGCACTAGGCCTGATGGGCCGCCGCGGGAGCGGACCGCTGAGCAAGATGGACCTTTGGTCTGACTCAGCGGGGGCAACTTCTTATGTTCTTATTGTCAAGAGCCTGCTGCGAGGCACAGGATCTCGCATGCGACAGCAGAACAGCTTTGCCTCAAGCCATTTCTAGGCAAACTGGGATGCTTCTCCTGCTCCTGTGCCTTCCTGCCTCAGTGAAGAGAAAAAGGAAACGCGTATTTTCACAGCTGGACTTCCCTCAACACCCCTTTCCCCTTCCTGCATCAAGGTCTATTCTTGAGAAGCACGCGCGAGTGACGCTTCCAGCTGGTGGTTCCTTTTAGTGGGAGAAACTGGCTCGGTCTGAACCCCCACGAGCAAGAGAGCGGAGCGAGAGCCATATCGGGCGCGGGCCACAGTGAGATCCGTTTTGGGCCGCATGTTGTGCAGGGCTGGACTAAGGCAAGTTGTAAGCTTCCTTCCATTGTTGACCTATCTTCCATAGGTCAGCGACGGAGGGAAGCTTACAACTCGCTGCTCTTGCTTGCTTCAGGCCTTCCTCGTTGCCGGGTCCTGCCTTCACGGAAACAGAAAGTAGGCAGGACCCGGCAGCGAGGAAGGCCCAAAGCAAGCAAGAGCAAGTTGTAAGCTGACCTGTCTCCTGTAGCGAACCCATGCTCCGGGGCTCTAAAGTGTGGGTGCTGGCTTCCCTTCTCTCCACCCCAGGGATGTGACTTCCGGTTTCGGAGGGAAGCCGGCACGCACATGTTAGAGCCCCGGAGCATGGATTCAAGTCACTTGCTGGCGTTAAAAATTTTTTTAAAAGTCAGGCTCCTGCGATTCAGGCTGTGCCAAGTCAGCCCGGTAAATCTCCAAGCCGGTGAGAAGATTTTTTTATTTTTAAAGATTGAGCAGCAGCAGCAGCAGGATTGCGGTTGAGATGACAGCTGGGCGGTCATCTAAATTAGCCGGGCGGAGCGCCCGGCTAAAAGGCTCTAGGGAGAACACTGCATACCTAAAACACACCTCTAACATACCCCTTTAAGATTTAGACAAAGTGACCAGAAAGATGTCTAGAAAGTCTGTTTTGAGAGTGCCCACTTGGATGTTTTGACTAATAAGACATCCAAATGCTCATTTATGCTGTCTTTTGGATGTCTCTCTTTTTTAAAAAAATGAACCCCATATTCTATAAACAGCGCCTTTAAAAAAATGAAAAGCACTTCAAAACAAAAATGTAGGTGTCTTCTGGCGCCTTACAAAATAGCACCTACGGAGGTGCTTTATGACACCTAACGACACTGTAGGTGCAGCTAATGCTGGAAGTGGCATTAGGAGTCATAAAGTGCCTCCGTAGGTGCAATACAGGTGCTGTTTTTTTAAGGTGCCAGAAGACGCCTACATTTTTGTTTTGAAGTGCTTATAATTTTGTTTAAAGGCGCTATTTATAGAATATGGGGTTCATTTTTTTTTTTAAAGATAGACATCCAAAAGACAGCATAAACGAGCACTTGGATGTCTTACTAGTCAAAACGTCCAAGTGGGCACTCTCAAAACAAAAGACTTTCTAGACATCTTTCTGGTCACTTTGTCTAAATCTTAAAGGGTGTATATTACAGGTGTGTTTTAGGTGCCTTGAAAACCTGGCCTACATTTCCGACGCCTACTTTCCTGAAGCTGTGATTCTACAAACAACACAGTCGTGCGATTGATAGCACTGTTTATAGAATCCGGGCCCTAGTGTAAAGCACAGAGTTAAAAGCGGGTGTGGTTAGGGGGTGTATCGTGGGCATGCTTTTGAGTTAGGCGCCTAAGGTGCAGGCATTTATGCTAAGAAAACCCTGGCATAAATAGGGTGTGCCTAAATGTAAGTATGCTTAATGCTGCCTAAGCATGCTTAGGTAGTGCTAAGAGTGCTTTATAATGGGCGCCTAACTTTTATAGCATCACTCTTAGCACTGACTTTTTAGTTGACATATACAGAATCGGGTCCTTACTGCAAGATGCAATCCATGCCCACTCTCCATCCCATTCCATGGCATGCAGTTAGCGTGTGAATTAATGTATACTGTCATTCCAGTGTGATAACTGCTACCATCCAGAGGCATAGATAGATCTGCCATTTTGGATGGGCCCAGATTTAACCTGGATGCATTGGTGTAGCGAGGGTGGGAGGCGCCTTCCCCCCCTTGCCATGAAAAAGCCCCTTCCCTTCCCCCATACCTGTTTAGCTTCCCCGGCGCGAGCAGCATCTCCAATTTGCTGCATGTGCCAGCATTGTCTGTCCCTATGATGTCACTTTCTAGTCATGGGACCCAGATGTAATGTCAAAGGGGAGCACCGAGGCCGTCCCAAGCAGCGGGTTGGAGATGCTGCTTTCGCCAGCGAAGAGCTAGAGATATTGGGGGGAGGAAGTGAAGGCGTGCGTGCGGTGGGGGTGAAGTAGGAAGGAACGGAGAGGGCAGAAAGGAGAGATGCCAGTGCCCCCACCAAGACAGCACAAGGGGCAGTCCACCCCCCCCTCACTACGACACTGCCTGGATGAGCCCTTCTCATCCCCATATTCATACATACATGCAATTTTTTAAAAAAATTTCCCCTCAGTCCCTGCATCCATCACTCCATGCTACTTTGAGCTTTTGGAAAAGCAGCATATGCATGAGAACTTAGATTAAAACATGATTTTTGGCCATGCAATTAAGAACATAAGAACATAAGAAATGCCTCCGCTGGGTCAGACCCGAGGTCCATTGCGCCCAGCAGTCCGCTCACGCAGCGGCCCAACAGGTTTAGGACCTGTGCAGTAAATTTCTATCTATACCCCTCTATCCCCTTTTCCAGCAGGAATTTGTCCAAACCTTTCTTTTTTTTTTTTTTTTTTTATTTATTTTCAAAATTTTACATTATCATTTATACAAATAATAAGAAAAGAAAAGGAATTTTACAGAAACATAAATACAAATGTTATAACCTACTAAAGGTTCTTCTATATAATTTCCTCTAGTCCACATAATTTGAGAGAGAAAACAGGTAAATGAAACAGACATATTTAAATATAATCCTGATCAATAAAGATCAATCATTCTGGTGTATAAATACAAATCAAAAACTCCAAATTATTAATTATGTGGTGAGAGAAGAAGGTAAACTTGTTTCATGACGTTGTAAAAATTGTTCTAACTGCATTGAGTCCCAATAAACATATTCGTTTTCCTGAAATTTAATCAAACATTTACAGGGAAATTTTAAATAAAATGTGGCTCCTAAAGCTAATACCCTAGATTTCAAAACCAAAAAAGATTTTCTTCTTAATTGTGTTGCTTGGGCCACATCTGGAAATATTAATACATTGTCTCCACAAAATTTTGTTTGTTTATTCTGAAAATAAGCTTTCATTATTAAGGATTTATCTATTTCTCTCGTACATGTTATTAAGAGTGTAGATCTAGTTTGGATTATATCCTGTGAGTCCTCTAAGAAACCAGTTAAATCAAAATCAATCTGTTCCAACTGATCTATACCCGGTTCTATGGAAACTTTTTTCTTCTGAGGAATATAATATAGATTGGTTAAAGGCAAATTTTCTATGTCAGCCATTCCCAAAACTTCCTTAAAATATTTCTTAACCAATATTTCGGGAGAAATCAAATGAGTTTTGGGAAAATTGACTAGACGTAGATTTTTTGCCCTCTGCAAGTTCTCCATTTTTTCAAATTTCAAATGAGAAATATGAAAATCCTTAACAGCTGATGAGGAGACTGCTTGTAAAGTAAACATTTGGGACTCTGTTGACCTAATAGATTTTTCTATAATCTTTAAGTTTGAATCAACATTCACAAACTTATCAATCACTTCCTTTGAAAATTTTTCATTCTGTGTCACCACAGATCTTAATAACCCCTCCATTCGAGTATTAATTAACCAAACATCTTTTAAAGTAACTTCCTGAGGTTCAGCCTTAGGATCTCTAGGAGCCAAAGCCTCATCTTAAAAAGATAAGGCTTTCGGCATCACCCCATAAGACAGTAAGGGTGATGTCTGTTGCTCAGAGATTTCCTCTGGCTGAAAAATGGAGCCCGGATTTGGGTCCAATTCACCAGGAATACCTGGTGGAGGTGGTGGAGTTCTACCTGGAGGACTCAGAGATGCTCCTGATAGTGAACTCGCTCCTTGGCTATGGCTGAGCACACTGGATGGAACTAAATGTCTATCTATGGGACCCATTAAAATAGGCGTAGACACTTTTGCTTTCCCTTTTCTTTTCCCCATATTATAGTTAAAGTTAAAGTTACATACGTTTCTCCCGTTTCTCCCAGTGTCTCCAAGGGGCTCCCAAGGGGCAAAACGTGCCCCTTAGGGCACGCCCCTTTGGCCACGCCCTGCGGCCGCGCCCTGCGGCCGCGCGCCGCAGTCGCGGCGTCCCTTTCTACCTCGGAGAAAGGACCCGCGTGACGTCGGGCGTCTGTCTCCGCAGATGCCTGCAGGGATTCAGCAACCCGGTCCCAGCTTAGTTGATGTTAAAGCGCTGCAGTCCTGAGCAAATAGTAAGTCCAGCAGGTAATTACACCTAAGTGCCTGTGTCTCCCCGGTCTCCTGCAGTCGCGGCGTCCCTTTCTACCTCGGAGAAAGGACCCGCGTGACGTCGGGCGTCTGTCTCCGCAGATGCCTGCAGGGATTCAGCAACCCGGTCCCAGCTTAGTTGATGTTAAAGCGCTGCAGTCCTGAGCAAATAGTAAGTCCAGCAGGTAATTACACCTAAGTGCCTGTGTCTCCCCGGTCTCCTGCAGTCGCGGCGTCCCTTTCTACCTCGGAGAAAGGACCCGCGTGACGTCGGGCGTCTGTCTCCGCAGATGCCTGCAGGGATTCAGCAACCCGGTCCCAGCTTAGTTGATGTTAAAGCGCTGCAGTCCTGAGCAAATAGTAAGTCCAGCAGGTAATTACACCTAAGTGCCTGTGTCTCCCCGGTCTCCTGCAGTCGCGGCGTCCCTTTCTACCTCGGAGAAAGGACCCGCGTGACGTCGGGCGTCTGTCTCCGCAGATGCCTGCAGGGATTCAGCAACCCGGTCCCAGCTTAGTTGATGTTAAAGCGCTGCAGTCCTGAGCAAATAGTAAGTCCAGCAGGTAATTACACCTAAGTGCCTGTGTCTCCCCGGTCTCCTGCAGTCGCGGCGTCCCTTTCTACCTCGGAGAAAGGACCCGCGTGACGTCGGGCGTCTGTCTCCGCAGATGCCTGCAGGGATTCAGCAACCCGGTCCCAGCTTAGTTGATGTTAAAGCGCTGCAGTCCTGAGCAAATAGTAAGTCCAGCAGGTAATTACACCTAAGTGCCTGTGTCTCCCCGGTCTCCTGCAGTCGCGGCGTCCCTTTCTACCTCGGAGAAAGGACCCGCGTGACGTCGGGCGTCTGTCTCCGCAGATGCCTGCAGGGATTCAGCAACCCGGTCCCAGCTTAGTTGATGTTAAAGCGCTGCAGTCCTGAGCAAATAGTAAGTCCAGCAGGTAATTACACCTAAGTGCCTGTGTCTCCCCGGTCTCCTGCAGTCGTGGCGTCCCTTTCTACCTCGGAGAAAGGACCCGCGTGACGTCGGGCGTCTGTCTCCGCAGATGCCTGCAGGGATTCAGCAACCCGGTCCCAGCTTAGTTGATGTTAAAGCGCTGCAGTCCTGAGCAAATAGTAAGTCCAGCAGGTAATTACACCTAAGTGCCTGTGTCTCCCCGGTCTCCTGCAGTCGCGGCGTCCCTTTCTACCTCGGAGAAAGGACCCGCGTGACGTCGGGCGTCTGTCTCCGCAGATGCCTGCAGGGATTCAGCAACCCGGTCCCAGCTTAGTTGATGTTAAAGCGCTGCAGTCCTGAGCAAATAGTAAGTCCAGCAGGTAATTACACCTAAGTGCCTGTGTCTCCCCGGTCTCCTGCAGTCGCGGCGTCCCTTTCTACCTCGGAGAAAGGACCCGCGTGACGTCGGGCGTCTGTCTCCGCAGATGCCTGCAGGGATTCAGCAACCCGGTCCCAGCTTAGTTGATGTTAAAGCGCTGCAGTCCTGAGCAAATAGTAAGTCCAGCAGGTAATTACACCTAAGTGCCTGTGTCTCCCCGGTCTCCTGCAGTCGCGGCGTCCCTTTCTACCTCGGAGAAAGGACCCGCGTGACGTCGGGCGTCTGTCTCCGCAGATGCCTGCAGGGATTCAGCAACCCGGTCCCAGCTTAGTTGATGTTAAAGCGCTGCAGTCCTGAGCAAATAGTAAGTCCAGCAGGTAATTACACCTAAGTGCCTGTGTCTCCCCCCCAAACCTTTCTTAAACCCCAGTACTGTACTCTGCCCTATAACTTCCTCTGGAATTGTATTCCAGGTGTCCACCACCCGTTGTGTAAAGAAGAATTTCCTAGCATTAGTTTTGAATTTGCCTCCTTTCAACTTTTCCGAATGCCCTCTTGTTTTTTTTATTCTCTGAAAGTTTGAAGAATCTGTCCCTCTCTACTCTCTCTATGCCCTTCATGATCTTGTAAGTCTCTATCATATCCCCTCTTAATCTTCTCTTTTCTAGGGAAAAGAGTCCCAGTTTTTCCAATCTCTCAGCATATGAAAGGCTTTCCATCCCCTTAATCAGTCGTGTTGCTCTCCTCTGAACTCTCTCGAGCAATGCCATATCCTTCTTAAGGTACGGTGACCAATACTGGACGCAGTACTCAAGATGTGGGCGCACCATTGCCCGATACAGCGGCAGGATAACTTCTTTCGTTCTGGTTTTAATACCTTTCTTGATTATACCTAGCATTCTATTTGCTCTCTTAGCGGCAGCTGCGCACTGTGCTGTCGGCTTCATTGTCATGTCTACCATCACCCCCAAGTCCCTTTCTTGGGCACTCTCATTCAAAAACTTCCCTCCCATCGCATAATTATACCTCGAGTTTTTGCTTCCCACATGCAATACTTTACACTTCCCAACATTGAATTTCATCTGCCATCTCTCTGCCCATTCTCCTAGTTTGTCCAAGTCTCTTTGCAATTCTTCGCAGTCCTCCTTTGTCCGAGCTCTACTGAATAGTTTGGTGTCGTCCGCAAATTTTATTATCTCACACTTCGTCCCTGTTTCTAGATCATTTATGAATATGTTAAAAAGCAGTGGCCCGAGCACCGAGCCCTGCGGAACACCACTCGTGACCTTTCTCCAGTCTGAGTAGTGGCCCTTCACCCCTACCCTCTGTTTCCTACCTTCTAACCAGTTTCTGATCCATCTATGCACGTCTCCGTCCACCCCATGGTTCTTCAGTTTCTGGAGTAGACGTTCATGAGGCACCTTGTCAAAGGCTTTCTGGAAATCTAGGTATATGATGTCTATGGGGTCTCCTCTGTCCATTTGTTTGTTAATTCCTTCGAAGAAGTGCAGTAAGTTAGTCAGGCACGATCTTCCCCTGCAGAAACCATGTTGGCTGGTTTTCAGAAGTTCGTTTCTTTCAAAATGTTCATCGATGTTTTCTTTTATCAGTGCTTCCGCCATTTTCCCCGGAACCGAGGTCAGACTCACCGGTCTGTAGTTTCCCGGGTCCCCTCTTGATCCCTTTTTAAAGATGGGCGTTACGTTGGCTATCTTCCAATCCTCCGGAATCACACCTGTTTTCAGAGATAGGTTGCAAATTTGCTGCAGTAGTTCTGCTATTTCTTCCTTTAGTTCCTTCAGAACCCTTGGATGGATTCCATCCGGACCCGGCGATTTGTCAGTTTTTAGTTTTTCTATCTGCCTGCGCACCTCATCAAGGCTCACTTCCATGGATGTTAACTTTTGTGCTTGATTTCCCTTAAAGATTTGTTCAGGTTCCGGTATGTTGGTTGTGTCTTCGCTTGTAAATACCGATGAAAAGAACATGTTAAGTCTTTCTCTTCCTTCACCGCTCCCTTCAGGTCTCCGTCGTCCAGTGGTCCCACCTCTTCCCTAGCCGGCTGTTTCCCTTTAATATATCTAAAGAACGGCTTGAAATTTCGTGCTTCCCTGGCTAGCCTCTCTTCATACTCTTTTTTGGCTTTTCGAACCACACGATGACATTCCTTTTGATACTTTCTGTGTTCTTTCCAGTTTCCCTCAGATTTGTCCTTCTTCCATTTTCTGAATGAGTTTTTCTTATTGCCTATCGCTTCCTTCACTATTTCTATTTGACAGTGAAATAATCAGTTCTAAAAATATGTGCTCTTTAACCTGAAGAAGAATGGGAAGTGGTCTTGGGATGACTCAGGTTGCTTAACTTGTGACCACATCTTGTATCTCACCCCAGTCTCTTGAGACTTAATTAGTTTTACAAATTCATGACTTTGTGATTTTGGATTTTACTTTTCCAAGCACTAGTTCACTGAGAGGTGGTCAAAGAAGACAGTGCATTATAATTGATTTTGAAATAAACTTTCTGAAATGTTGCCCTCTTTCCAAAAACAACTTAGTCTCTATTAAAAGACAATTCTTATTTACTCCCTCATGTTTTCCCGTGGAGTACACCATGAGTAAAGAAATACTCCTCATTCAAAAGCCAGATGCTTTTCTAAATAATGTATAAAGAGGCTATGGATAAGAGATGTACAGAAAGAATCTCCCTAGGGGTAGTCATGCAGATAAACCAAACATCTGAAAGGCTGCAAGTTTTGCATCTCATTACTATATAACCCGTGGTGACTTAGGCCCAGATGCACTAAAGCCAAACCTGTTTTGACAACTTTAGTGATGATCGCATTTGTCGACCCGATGCAGAAAACGGCTCATCGCCTAGTTTTCTGCACAATCGCTCAGTTCAATCCCTGATCCAACCATGCAAATAAGCTGATTAATATTAAAATGCCATGTAAACTAGTAGAACGATTGATGCCATGTAAACTAGTAGAACGATTGATGGCTTCCCGATTCACTAAAAAAGTGATTGTTTTCAGCGCTCCAAAAAAAAGGCGACTAGTCAAGATGTCGCTTACCTAACTTTTTTTTTTAATGGGCACAGATATTGTGAATATTACACTTGCACAATATCTGCCCCATTAGAAAAAAAAAGAAAAAAAGCAAACACACACCCCTGTCGATGACAACTTTCTCTGTTGAACCAGCATCGGGAACTGACCCCCCCAGCCAGAAAAAATGGCAGAAGGGATGCCCATTCCCTCCTGCCATGCCAACCCCACCTCTCCCTCAAAAGCAAAAATGGCAGAAATGATGCCCACTCCAGCCTGCAATGCGACTTCCTCCCCCCACCCTGCAGCAGCAAAATGGCAGGAGGAATTCCCACTCCCTCCTGCCACCAAAGGCCCACTCCCACGCCAGGTGCCCCCAAATATTCCCTCCCATCCCCCTTTGCTGAAAAAAAGGCAGGAGGGATGTTCACTCCCTCTGCCACCAGAGGTCCCCTGAAACCGCACCACCACTCCGTACCATTTTAGAGAAGTTGGAGTGGGAAGGAAGTTCAGTCTGTTCTGCTCATAGGCCCACCAGTTCAAAATGGTGGGCCTTTCCCTCCCTGGTGCATCATGTGATGCACGAGGAGGGGCCTAAAGCCCCTAAGGCTAGTACAGGGAGGATTCCCGGCGCCACGTTCGTTGGGGGTCGTTGGGGAGGGCAATCATCGGCCGGGGGGGGCTTTTTTTAATGGGGCAGATATTGTGTGGGTGTAACATGCACAGCATCTGTGCCCATTTTAAAAAATACAGAAAAAAATAGTTTCCTGCCCCAAATAACATGGCAGGAGGCTTTCCTCTGCCTCTCAGCTGTTTGGGCTTCCCCTGCCAGCTCTGCGCATGTGTGAAAGTTGCTCTCACAGCAATCCATCGGATTGGAGAGCCAGTGATTATGGTGAACATCCATGTGTCCATGTGAATCATTTGCATGTAAACTTTTTAGTGCATCAATAGCTCTTTCTGAATTGGCCAAAAAATTGGATCAGAGCAGACCCACATGGTTTTACTGATCCTTTCAGTGTTAAATATCACTGAGTTAAGGTAAGGCCCATGTTAATGCCCTTTAAGTCACATTAAGAGGCAAATGGCGCAAGATATTGCCTTGACAACTTCCTCCTTAAATACTGCATTTGATTAAGGACTAGATCTAAAATATCTCCTCTTGTCAGTTCCTGAAACAGATGCGTTATAAAGCAGTCATTTACTATATTTCATCTGGAAACTTTAACTCCCTAGCATGCCCTGACTTGAAATTTATCAAGTAAATACTGAGGTAACTGAAATTATCCATTGTTATAGTTCTGGCAAACGCTAGATTCCTTAATTTCTGTTAACATTTCATCATCTGTTCACTGTAGCCAGGCAGACTGTGGTGGAGCCCATCATTATTCTCTTCCCCTTCACATATGGAACTTCTGTCCATAAAGATTCCATGGTGCATTCTGTTCCCTGCAGAACTTACAGTATATTCTATTTGACTCATTGTCCTCTTTCACATGTAATATCATCCTTCCACCCTATCATATAGTATCATTTGTTCCTAGTGTCCCATTGTTTTCCTACTTCCACCTCTTTGTTCATTGCTCGAGGAACCCATGACAAAGAGGGCCTCTAGGTTTTCCCAAAGTTACAAGATATGTTGTACAGCCTGTTTCTGTTGGAGCCCCTTCTAAATTTCTGACTTGGGCCCCAGTATGTTTAACTAGGGATACTTAATATACTTAATATAAATTTAAAATTGCTGAGGTTATTACTCCCCTTTACCTATTGTTATTACCTTATTCTACCCCAAACAAAAATTGTAACTTTTATCTTTTCCTTCCTAACTGTATGTTTGTTTAAGCTAAATGTTCTTTTGTTAAAATGTTAACCCCTTTTTACTTGATATATTTTTGCTATGTACATCGCTTAGTGATTATAATAGGCGATTAATCAAATTGTGTTAATAAACTTGAAACTTGAAAAAATCTCTTAGGTTTATGAGGTATATATAAGTTATGTTATTTATTTTTGTGGAAGCTTCAGAATGATCTGCAGATCCTGGATTTAATCTATTACTAAGGGTTGATAATTTGCTGACAAAAACGCCCAATTGAACCAAATAGTGAAAAACATTCCTCCTTTCTTCATAATTGGCTTAAAAACTGAAATTTTCCATGACTATGCAGTTGACATCCCTCTATCTTGTGGTATAAGTAAGTCACATAACCACTTTGGATAGCTTTTTGTTCAGTGGGTCCAAAAATACTAACAGAAAGCTTTATTATCTTATTTTTTTTAAGTAGCTTTTTAAATCAATTAAGAATTTTACATAAAACACAGAATTTCAGTTTAAAACAATCCTCCCAGAAGGTAAAATACTCACACCCAAAGACTCCTTATCAGCAATGGAGCATTCTTTCTCTGCACTCTTTCTGGTTTTTAATTTGTTGTTAAACACGTCGAGCTTCCTTTGATTGAAGACCCGG
The DNA here is from genome assembly GCF_902459505.1 of Geotrypetes seraphini. Taxonomy (NCBI): domain Eukaryota; kingdom Metazoa; phylum Chordata; class Amphibia; order Gymnophiona; family Dermophiidae; genus Geotrypetes; species Geotrypetes seraphini. The sequence continues at coordinate 136,381,459 of NC_047090.1, read as the reverse complement.
TATATAAGATTAAATTTTAGTTTAGTTATAAGGTAATCTCTGGGTTTTAATTTTTTTTAAAGGTTTTTTGGAGGGTAAAGTAAGCTTGTATGATACATTGGTGTGTTAAACTAGGGTACCTCTGAAGAGCTGATTTGTGTGAAATTGTTAATCTTTAAAGGAAAAGAAAGGGTACTTTCAGTGATGTAGTAGTAAATGTGGTGGGGGGTTTGTGTACCACCCTGAATAACATTTTGGTAGGGGTGCCAGCACCTCTCTGGCCTGACCCACCACACCATGCCACGCTCACACCATCCCTTCCCCCACCCCATACTTTTGTAGATCTTTGCTAGCGCGAGCAACTTCTCCTGCCTGTTGCTCACGTCAGCCTGGCTCTTCTATGAATCACTTCCAGGTCATGACATCAAAGGGAAATCTGATGCTGGTGCGAGGAGCATGCTGGAGAAAAGCCACTCGCGCTGGCAAAGATTTAGAGGTATGGGGGGAAGGGAGAGAATAAGTGTGGCATGGGGGACGGGAAGGAGCGGGGGCATACAGTAGCATAGTATGGGGGCGGGAGGCGGTCCACCCCAGGCACGGTCTTCCTAAGTCAGGGCACCCCTCCACCTCTGCTCCTCTCCTTGCAGCGTGCATGCGACCCTTGCCTTCCCCCGTATCTTTTTTACTTCCCCAATGTGAGCATCAGCACTCTCTCTGACATCACTTTTGTCACCCGTGCCTAGGAAGTGATGTTAAAAGGCGAGCCAACACCAACGTGGGCATGCTGCTCACGCCGGAGAAGCTAAAAATGTATGGGGAAAGGGAAGGCTATGTGCGCACAGCAGGGGGGGAAGAGGGCCGGGGAGGGGGCATCACCATCCCGGCTGCCGCTCATCCTTACTACGCCACTGGGGGTACAGAGGAGGGCGTGGTGGGGGGGCGCTACTGCCCCAGGTGCCTTCTACCCTTACTACACCACTGGGTACTTTTTATATGTATAATTAAGATACCAAGCAGTGGTGTAGCCATGGATAGGCTCAGGTGGGCACAGGTCCAGCTACTTTTGACTTAGGCCCACCCAGCAGTGAAGTGGTTGGTAGGGATGCCCAAGCCCCACCAGCTGAAGACTCCCGGCATCAATAGTGTAGCCAGGCAGTTGATTTAGGGTGGGCCTAAGAGCAAATTGGGTGGCCATAAATTTCATCTCCCCTCCCCAACTAAAGCAAACCTAAATTTAATTTCTGCTCCTCCCCCCCTAGTGTCCCCCATGGTAAATGGCATACCTGTGCCATTTACCCCCCATCAGCTAAACACCTCCTTCTAGCCAAAAGGTTTACATGTTGGGCAGCTGATGGCATTGTCCCGGAGCTGCTGCCACTAGCCTGTGTGTGCATATTCTAAGTTTCATTCAAGCAAGAAAACTGAGCATGTGCGAGGGAGGGAGTGGGCTATGGCTGGGAACAGTGGTGACAACAGGATAATACCGACAGCCACCCAACATGTAAATTCTTTCGACAGGGAGAACTTCAGCTGGCAGAAATCCTCACAAGCCACACCAAAGGAGGTTAAATTTTCAGTGGGACAAAGCCCAAACTGGGTGGGGCTGTGGGTCCCAGCCCACTCATGGCTACGCCTAGCATTTCTTCCTTCAGGAGATCGGGGGGGGGGGGGGATTGTCACTTCATTCTCCTAACCCCCCTGGTACTTTAAATCCTTTATAGCTCTTCATCAGCAGCAAGCAGCAACATATTCCCCCTGCTTGTGCCAGCCTGAGCCTTCCCTCTGATGCAACTTCCTGCTTGCAGGACCAGGAATTTGTATCAGAGGGAAGGCTTAGAGCCTGTGTGAGCAAGGGGAATGAGTTGCTGCCGGCAAAGACCTAAAGGATCTAAAGGTATTGGGGGGGCGGGTTTCAGAGGAGTTAAGTGACTCCTTGATCACCAGGGGAGGGGGGGGGGGAGACAGGATGAAGAGATGCTGGGCAGGAATTTGGCGGAGTGGGATTGTCATGTCACTTTGGCTTTATGACCTCCCAAAACCGGGCATCTGGCTATGCCCCTGATACCAAGGACACTGCTTAGAATGCTAAGTATTGGCTTTAACAGTATTATGTTTTTTTATTCATGTTCGATTTGTTGTACTGTATGTGATTCTGTTTGTGTATGTACTTTATTGGGACCCACCTTGGGAAAGGCAGGGTATTAAATAAATAAATACAAAATACAAACTTCTATGATCTTCTGAGTGCTGGGTTTAATATTTTTTTCCAGAACTGTGTTAGTTTGAAGGTTCTTAATTTCAAACATTTTTTCTAAATTTTTAGGACAAAAAAAAAAAAGACTGTTGGCTACATTTGCAAAGTAGTTATCTCAGGAAGAGTTCTATTTAGTAAAATGTGCTAAAATGCATCTTTTTAATGCACTTTGGGTACTTCAGTGCTGATTAGGCAATGAAAATCGAGGACCATAGTTTAGTGACTACCATGGTACTGTTCCTGGGGCCTAGAAAGCATGGTTATTACCAATGGCAATAATGCCCACACATTACTATCAGCAGGAACATGGGATAGCTCCCCTCCCCCATCATAGAGCATCTATCCTGCACCAAATTTCCATCCCAAAAGGCTCCTGTGTGGCTCTAAATTATAATTTTGTAAGCTGCAACCTCTTTTTTTCAAAACTTTACTCTTCACAGGGCAAAGAAAGCCCCTCCATGTCTCTTCTACTTAAATCCTCCCCTAACACTTTTCTGGTGCTCCCAGGTTGGTACAGGGGCAAGAACAATTCCAGCTGTTGCTGTTGTCTAAAATGACTTATTTATCTTGGTGGCCTGAGATTCCCCTTTGCCCCACTTGAAGTTTAATTCCCAGAGTTGCAGCCTTACTGATGTAAGAAAGTTTCCCATAGAAAAGGCAAACCAAATATCAAATACACAAAGAAAGTGGAATGAAACAGAAATTAACTTTGTCAATTCAATTGCACTGATAGATCATAAATGGAAGAAGGCAAAACCTCAGATCGTATTGCTACATCTCATAACAGCCAAAGGCTATTGACAAATGCAATATTATGGTTTCAATCATTGGTCCGCCTCCATCCTTTTCATGTGAATGCAATAATTCATTAAGTGCTATAATTGATATTTAAAAAAAAAATTTCAATAGATTTTTTGTCAAAGTTAATAAAAAGTTGTATGAGGTCATAAAAAAAGTTCTATTCTTTTGTGGACAAATTGTAACACTGTATTAAGTGGGGTTCTGAGGAATCTAACCCACTTCCAGAGCTTAACTATTCTGAGTAAAAAAAATTTCCTCCCATTGATTTTAAAAGTATTTCCCTGTAACTTCATCGAGTGTCCCCTAGTCTTTGTAATTTTTTATGAAGTGAAAAATTGATCCACTTGTATCCGTTCTACTACACTCAGGATTTTATAGACCTCAATCATATCTCAGCCATCTCTTTTCTAGGCTGAAGAGCCCTAACCATTTTAGTTTTTCCTCATACGAGAGTAGTTCAGTTCCCTTTATCATCTTGGTCGCTCTTCTTTGAACCTTTTCTAGTACTTTAGAGAATGGCATGGGAACAAATTTTTCCCTGTCCCAATGAGAACTCATTTTCCCGGCCCAGCCCACTGAGTTCTTTTCTTGTCCCTGCCCCATTCTTGAAAGGCTCTGTCCCCATCTGCTCAAACCTCAAACACTTAAAAATCATAAGTGTTCGAGGCTTGTGCTGTTAAGGCAGAGCTTACAGGAATGGGGCAAGGACAGGGATAGAGACAAAACTCATGGGGACCCAGCAGAGAAATTGAGTTCCTGCGGGGATGGGGACACATTTGTCCCCATGTCATTCTCTAATAACTTTCTTGATTAAGGAGACCAGAACTGCATCATGGAGCGATACAGAGGCAATATAACATTCTTAGTCTTGTTAACCATCCTTTTTTAAATAACTCCTAGCATCTTGTTTGCTTTTTTGGCCCCCACCGCACATTGGGCGGAAGGTTTCATCATATTGTCTAAAATGACACCCAGATCCTTTTCTTGGGCGCTAACCCCCAAGGTGGACCCTAGCATCTAGTAACTGTGATTTTGGGTTATTCTTCCAAATGTGCATCATTTTGCATTTGCCCACATTAAATTTCATCTGCCACTTGGATGCCCAATCTTCTAATTTCCTAAGATCTGCCTGCAATTTTTCACAATCTGCATGCGTTTTAACAACTTTGAACAGTTTAATGCCATCTGCAAATTTAATCACTTTATTCCGTTCCAATTTCCAAATCATTTAAAAATAAAAATTTATTAAACAATCTTACAACTTATTCCATTGGGTCCTCTTTAAAGTACTCCCCTTCCCTACGTATATACACTTTTCCCGATGTCATTTTTGCTTCTGGAAACAGTCCTTAAATGCATCTTTAGGAATCGCCAAAAGTTGCTGCATTGAATTTTGCTTTATGTCTTCAATGATGTCGAATTGCTTTCCTTTCAGCGTGGATTTAAGTTAGGAAACAAGAAGTCAGCAGGGGCCAAGTCAGGAGAGTAAGGTAGCTGGAGAAGAACCGTCATTGTGTTTTTTGTGCAAAATTCTGGAATTTTGATGCATTCAAAACACATTCCATGACTCATGACATGTTCCCCATAAGCCACTTTCAACATTTCATAAGTTTTTTTGTAGCAGTCTTACCCAGTTTAAAACAGAACTTCACACTGTAGCGCTGCTCACTGAAGTCGCACATGATGAAAAATAGTCGATCAAGAAAACACATCTCATAAAAACTGCCATAGCGTGTAGACGAAAACAGATATCAACAAACGGAAAAAAGGAGGTTACTCATGAGGTTTCAAGCTACTCAACGCCGCCTAGTGCATCTCAAAAGAACTTCCTGTTGGTGCACAATTCCAACTGTCGTGGAACTTTTAAACAGACCTCATATTATGAACTTGATTAGAAAATGTATGATCATCTTTAACCCTTTGCAAATATGTGATGTCATCCTTCTGACATCACCAACATCTGAAACTGAGCAGAGGAAACACCCTGCACAAGATCTTATTGCGATTAAAAGGTTAAGGGTAATCATGCGCATTAAAAATAGACTGATATAGGAACTGTTTGCAGAAAGAGGATAAGGACAAAACCTGTTCTCTGATTTTTTAAAATGTATTGAAACTTGTATACTGCCTTTTGTAGTTTTACAACCACTCTAAAAGCAGTTTACATACAGATACTTCAAGCATTTTATCTATCTGTCCTGGTGGGCTCACAATCTACCTAATGTACCTGGGGCAGTGGAGGATTAAGTGACTTACCCAGGGTCACAGGGAGCAGCGTGGGGTTTGAACCCACTACCTCATGCTGTTGAGGCTTTAGCTCTACCACTATGTCACACTCTCAATCTGGGTGAAAAGGAGGACCAGGTTCTGATTTGAATGTGGAACAGAATTGAAAGACACCTCACCCCACCAGACCTCATATAAAATCTTTCCTGTTGGTATATATATATCTATATATCTCCGCTTTTTTAATTAAAGCAGTTGTCTCCTTTTCTAGAATATGCCTACAGGATGAAAAAAAATACATGTTCTACTAATGTAAAATTTCTGCTTCCTCTGCTGAAGATTATAGCTGCTATTATCTGTTTCTGGCATGGGGAAAATAATCGAACTTGATGTTCAAACCTGCCCACATGACTCTGGCCACTGGCTATTTCAACAATTATTACCCTCCTGGGCTAGCATCTCTAATCAGTTAGTAATCAGCCTGCACTTAGAAAGCTACTGCAAATACAGGGTTGATATGCAAAGGGGTTTAATTGAGCAGGAGAGGCTCTTGCCCACTTAAAACCAGGTCAGATTGCCAGAAGGAGCAATTAGGTCACACTTAATTGGGCAGTGCTGCTGAATATCTCACAATAGCACTTTCTGGTTGGATGGATTATGCCACCAAGTTGGCCACTGACTCATGGCAACATGCAGTGAGGAATCCACCGTGTGAAGTTTCATGGCAGAGTACAGGAGTGGTTTGCCACTGCTTTCTCCCACACAGTGTGTGGCTCCACTATATTGCTGTTGCCCAATATGAGGCCCCTCAGCCTACAGCACCTGGTATTATTCCCAGGTGGTTTCCCATCCAGGCCCAACCTTGCTTAACTTCTGATAGCAAGAATAGGCCTACTCAGGGTGATCACGCTCTTTCTGGTTAGTAGAAGACAAATGAATTTCAGTTACAGTTTCGTATTTAGTACCGAAACCAACCCAAAGTTTATGCCCTCTCATTCCAGAGCTTCCTTTCAAATGAAAAGACTCGACTCATACACATTTATGCCACGTAGGTATTTAAATGTCTCTATCATATCTCCCCTCTCCTACCTTTCCTCCAAAGTATACAGATTGAGATCTTTAAGTCTATCCCCATACGCCTTATGACAAAAACCACGCACCATTTTAGTAGCCTTCCTCTGGACTGACTCCATCCCCCTCCTCCACCCCCTGACAATGTAGTGGCAGCTGGTAAGCAGAAGACGTGCCAGTAAACAGTCAGCTTCTGGTCAGCTCTGGCAGAGCCTTTCCTTTGCCACGCTTCCTCTGCTTGTCAGGTGAATGAGGAAGGAGGGAAGGGGGGGGGTTGCCAGGACAGGCTGTTATGCTTTGGGAATGAAGGAAGGGAGGAAGTTCTCAGGACTGTCTTTACTGCTTTGGGAATGGAGGGAGGGAGGGGATTATCAGGACCAGCTCTGGTGCTTCGGGAATGGAGGGAGGGAGATTTGTGGCTGCTGTTGATGCCTCTGGGGCTGGAGGGAGGGAGAGAGGGGAGGTCAGGAGCACCACTTTGCAGATTGTCTTAGGAGCGCGGGAGACCTTTTTTGCTGGTTGGTTGAGAGTGCTGGTTAACTGAATATCAGTTAGCTGAGATTCTACTGTATATATAAACCTTATTTGTACTTATATAAATCTTATGAATCCATTTATAAATTTTAATATTCATTTACGTAAAATCACATATTTGTGGAAATCTATAGTTTCACAAAGTGATGAAGCACTTATGTTGTTAGTGAGGGCATTTGTGTTCTATTGGGGGTAATAGTTCTGGATATCTATTTTATAAAGGAATATACAATACCCATGATGGCAATGAGTAAGGAAAAATTATGTTCTTACCTGTTAATTTTCTTTCCTTTAGACACAGCAGATGAATCCAGAGACCAATGGGGATAGCACACATCTACCAGCAGGTGGAGATAGAGAAACTGATTAACAAACAGGTGGTCCTATTGGCTGGCACACCTCCTGCATCTTCAGTATTGCTCCTTGCCCAAGCATCCATAACCATCAATATGCTTAGCATGTAAAAAACTTCTTTCCCATAACAAATTTCAAAAGGTAATAATACAGAATACAACTATCAATAATAACAGACTTTGAAAGTTGCAAAAGAAAAAAAACGATAGTCAATATCCAGAAAAGGTGGGGCTCTGGATTCACCTGCTGCATCTAAAGGAAAGAAAATTAACAGGTAAGAACATAGTTTTTCCTTCCTTAGCAACAGCAGCAGATGTAGCAAAGCAATCCTCAATCTGGGTGGGAAGCAAACGCCGCCTCCGTAACAACCGAAGCACTAAACACAGCCTCCGCATGCGCCCCCACATCCAACCGATAATGCTGAGATAAAGTATTCTTGGAAGACTAAGTAGCCGCATGACAAAACTCCTCCAAGGAAAAAACCTGGGGACTGAGTCTAAGTAGCCGCCATTGCTCTGGCTGAATGGTCATGAAGTTCTTCCACCAAGTAAGCGTAAAGAATATCCTCCTGGACCCTTCAAGTGATGGAGGCTTTGGATGCTGCCATACGTTTGTCGCATCCCTTGAAAAAGAGGTGATCTCAAAGACTAAAAGTAGTTAGAAACCTACAGATCGCGGAGAATGCTACGCACTTTTAAAAAATGCAGTGATGAAAAGCTCGCCTCCTCATTCCTCCTCCCAGGAAGAAGGTAGGAAAAGAGAACGGCATAAAGAAAGGATGACTCCACCTTAGAAAGAAATTGTGGTACTGTCCAAACTGACACCCCAGAATTTGTAAATCAGAAATAAGAATCCCTGCTGTACAAGGCCTGCAACTCAGAAAACCGCTGAGCTGAAGCCATGGCCACAAGAAACACCGTGTTCAACGTCGCAGCCTTTTAGAGTCTCAAAAGACAAGGTTGAAACGAAGCCTTCTGTAAACTGCGAATAAGTACCTTAAGACTGTACTCCAGACAGGGCTTCTTAAGAGGTGTACGAATATACTGTACTCCTTTTAGGACTGAACTACATGAAGCTGAGAAGTATGCGAAGAGCGAGATACCTAGCCCTTGTAACAAGCTAAGCTTGTCACTTGAAGCTGAAGGGAATTGAACGCTAAGCCCTTGGCAATACGCTTGTGCCAAAAAAAAAAAAAGAATATAAATCATAGAACTCTGGAAGGGTGTCAATCTTGAGAAGTACCCAAGAAAGGAAAATCCTCCAAACAGAAGTATAAGCCACAGGTGAAGACGTCTGTATCGCTTGGAGAAGAGAAGAAATAACCTGCTTCGCAAAAACCTTACACATCAGCCATAACTTTTCAAAAGCTAGGTTGTAATACCAAATAGGACGAATATCCATGTTGATCAGACCCTAGGTGGATAAATCCGGAGATACTAGGAATCTCAACAGTTCAGCTATCGAAAGACTCATCAGATCCGTATAGCAAGGATGGCGCAGCCAATCCGGAGATTCTCTAATTACTGGGCCCTAAAAGCGAGCTTGAGATGGCAAATCCATCCAATCATCAGCCAGAGGAAAACACTTAAAAAGAGAAACCAGAGGCGAAAAAAGAAGCAACGCTACTACCCCCTCTAACTGCTGAAGAAGCTAGGAAGCTTTGAATTTTGAAACAAGGCCATGAGGTCTTGTTCTAGTAGATCTCACCTTTATATAAAGAGCTGGAACGCCTGAGCAAATAGTTCCCAATTTCCAGGATGTAGAAGATTTTACTACTACTACTATTTATTATTTCTAAAGCGCTGAAAGGCGTACACAGCGCTGTACATTTTAACATATAATAAATGGTCCATGCTCAGATTTTGTGATGAGAAAGTCTATCTAAACCATTTTCCTGTCCTGTAAAATGATGCGCTGACAGAAGAGGAAGATGAGATTCCACCCATTGAAGCAGAACCATTACTTTACTCACCAACTGAGTACATCACGTACTTTCCTGGCTGTAGAGAAATACCATTGTCATAACACTGTCCTAAAAGATCTTTATCGTCATTCCGGAAGAATGGTCTTAAACTCCTGAAACGGTAGCCTGACCATGCTTCAGTCCAGAAGAATGAACGAATACTGAGTCTCCTCTTAATACCAGACTCCTTGCGCTGAGGATTGAAGGCACTGAGCCCCCCCAACCCGACAGCCAGACACAGATGTCTGGTGACTTTGAGCCAGCCCAGCAAAGACCGAGGCATGCCTTTGAAAAGATTAATCTCACTGAGCCACTAAATTATATTTAGCGATGCTTGAGGAGCCTACTAGATACTACAATTGGAGCCTTGAGATACTGGGAACCACTGGAACAAAAGTGACTGCTGTAGCATTCTCATGTGAAAGCAAGCCAAAGTTCCCAGTGGAGTCACCACCATAGATCCTAGAACCTGTACAGAATCCAATACTCTTGTTCTTGGAGATTGAAGAAGGCAAACCTGAGACTGTAACCTGTCGCCCCAGTCTCTGGGACGAAACACATTCCTCTCCTACGTGAATAACATCCCCTGATATTCCAATAATTAGTACAGGAGAAAAGAGCTCTTTGGAAATTTGAAGATTCAATCCAAAGAATTAAAGAAAAGAAGTTCAAATAAAAGAAATCACCCGTTTGTGTCTGACAAATTGACCTGGCTGGAAGACATCTGAATCAAGCAGTTGTTTAAGAAAGAAAGTACCTGAATCTCCTGTTTGCGCCAAAATGCCATTACTGCCCTCATTTTCAAAAATGTTCAAGGTGCCGTGGCTAGGCCAAATGGCATCTGCCAAAACTGACAGCGCTGCTCGATGAGAGCTAAGCGAAGATAGTGCAAATTCGGTGTCCATAGAGAAATTGTAAATATTCTCACAGTTTTTCTCCGGAAATGTCTAACTCTGAGAAACTAATTTACCAGAATGAAATCCAGCCCCTGTCTGACCAGTTCCCCCATCTTAGGCACTATGAAGTAAATGGAATAACTTCCCTTAGTTCCAGAAGAACTAAAACTACTGCCCCAAGTACCAGTAACACTTAAAAGGGGTCTCGCATGAACGTAACTTTTGGAAGCTCAATACATGGTCACTGCCAGAGTATGAAAACAAGTGCGCGCCTACAACACGCGGGAAGGCACTAGTTCCATCAACGGAGCTCTATCCATACACCCGAAGCCCTTTACTGAATAAACTTCATACAAATGTAAATTTACTTGTCAGTCAACATTACCACAACTCTACAAAATATAGCGTTTGATAAAAAACATATTTCTTCTGTAGACTCATACCGAACCCGCAGCTCCACCACAACCAGAAACCAGAAAAGAAGTGCAAATAAAACATATACAGTGGAACCTTGGTTTACGAGCATAATTCGTTCCAGAAGCATGCTCGTAAACCAAATTGCTCGTATATCAAAGCAAGTTTCCCCATAGGAAGTAAGGGAAACTGCTTTGATTGGTTCCACCTCCTCCCCCCCCCCGAGGCTACCGGCGCTGCTCCATTCTCCCCCCCCCTTGAGGAATCCGACGCTGTTCCAACCCTCCCCACCCCCCAGCGATCCGGCATCCCCCCCGGCTCGCGTTGCCCCCCCCCTCCACCACGATCCTACTCCCCCCCCCCCAAGCAGTCAATGACACCCTTTACCCAACTTGGCACCAGTGCCGATGCCCGAAGATCCTCCCTCTTCTGGCGCGGCTGGGCGGTGCGTCGGAGATCCTCCTTCTTCTGGTCTGGGCTGGGCTGTACTGGCTTTGAGCATTTGTGCATGCTCAAAGCCTTCTGGTCTTGCTCTCAATCTCGGAGAGAGCGAGACCAGAAGGCTTTGAGCATGCACAAATGCTCAAAGCCAGTCCAGCCCAGCCCAGCCCAGAAGAAGGAGGATCTCCGACGCACCGCCCAGCCCAGGCCGCGCCAGAAGAGGGAGGATCTTCGGGCACTGGGGGGAGGGCGCTCGTACAGCGAGGCAAGCTCGGTTTATGAGGCACCAAGTTTGCGAATGTTTTGCTCGTCTTGCAAAACACTCGCAAACTGGTGCACTCGTAAACCGAGGTACCACTGTACTCACAACTTTGTTGATAGTGCCAGGACATGCCGGTTGCTCAGCACTATGAGGGCAGAATTGTTTAATAGTCACTGTGGTCTCTCTTTTTTTTTTTTTTAACAGTGAAGGGAAAGAAGAAAAATCGAGACCCAGTCAGACCCTCTATCATTGGAGGGAGGGTGAGGCAGGGACCTGGGGGGGGGGGGGGCCAGGTGTAACCCCTAAAGCCGTCACCGTTCAGCCGGATACCCCTGTCTCACTGAAGAGAAACCTCAACAGGAGAAATAAAATTGCCATCTCACTGAAGAGAAACCTCAACAGGAGAAAATAATTTTCCAGTCACAGCCAGAATTCAGGAGCTAGTTGAATAGCGAAGATCACCTGCTGGGAGATAGAGCATACTGAAGATGCAGGAGGTGTGCCAGCCAATAGGACCACCTGTTAATCAGTTTTTCTATCTCCACCTGCTGGTAGATGTGTGCTATCCCCATTGGTCTCTGGATTCATCTGCTGCTATTGCTAAGGAATGCCAATATATAAAACACAAACCAAGACAAATTAATAAACACAACTGAAATAGCAGCCAAAAAAAATATTTCTTTATTTTAAATATATAAAAGTGAAGTTATGATAAATGACTAGGACCTTCATAAATAAAGGAATATCAATAGACATTTTTTGTAATTCCATCATCAGATCTTAATAGTTGGTCCAAAATTTATGAGAGGAAAAGGTACATCATCACATCACTGATGAATTACAACAAAACATCATTTAAAAAGAGTCTGATCAGAGAAGAAAACTTCTCTCTTACGATAGTATAAAATTGTGGGAAAAACTCATCTGATCAGGTGTCTTGAAAACATTCTATCCATTCAATTATACAAACCCTGCCTTAGGGAGACTTTTCACACATAAACAGATTTTGGACCAACAATTAGATCTGGTGATGGAGTTACATTGGGTGACTGAAAATGTCTGTTGATATTCCTTTATCTATGAAAGTCCTCAGTCGTTCATCATAATTCCACTTTTATACAGTATATTTACGTGGAATAGCGAAATACTTTTTGGATTGCTTTTTCAGTTCTGTTTATTTTTGCCTTTATATGATAGGCATAAAATAGGGGCCATATTCTCGAAATTGGCGGCTACCTACAAAAGCGGCACTGGTTGTGTGTCAATCCCCAACGGCGATGTTTGGAGAATCACAACTATGTAAAAGGTAGGCACTGGAAATGTAGGCCAGGGTTTTAAAGGCCTACATTTCTGGTGCCTACTTTTCATAAGAATCACATCTATAGTGGGGTATAATGGTGTCTTAGGTCACTTCTGGTGTTAACCACGCCTAAAGTGGCCATAGGCACTGCAAAGCACCTCTTTAGTCGGGATAATAACACCAGTTTTGGAGGTGCCTCTATTTTTTAACAGCGTTTTAATTGGTTTTTAATCAGCAGTCAATTACTGTGCTGACTGAATTAATTAAAACAATTAGATGGTGGTAGGGCACTGACCGCTGTCTAACCTATGATGTTATTAGAACCAGGCCCTAGGGGGCAGATTCTATAAATGGTGCCTAAATTGGCTGGCACCTAGAAAAATGGTGCAGGTCGTGTGTTAATCACGCTTAGGCTCCGTTTACAGAATTGAGGTTACCGGCGTCTATGTAAAAACTTACCCCATCCCTTTTGCAACACCCTAGCACGGTTTTTAGTACCAGCCGTGGTGGTAACAGTTCTTATGTTCATAGGAATTCTATGAGAGTAGAGCCGTTACTGCTATGGCCGGCACTAAAAACTGTGCTACGGTTTTGTAAAAGTTGGGGTTAGGCACCTGAAATGTAGGCTAGGGTTTTAAAGGTCTACATTTCAGGTGCCTAAGTTTTTGAAAAATCATGCTTAATGGCACCTAAGTCACACTCCACCCATAGAAAGCCCACTTAGGCATTAGGGGCCTGATTCTCTAAAAGTGCGTCCCGATTTTAGGCAGCTGTAGGCATCCTACAGCTGTCTAATCAGCCAATCGGGATGCACGTTTTTTAAAAAAAAATGCTCCCCAGGCAGGCCGTCTATATTGAAGGCGAGGCCCGCAAGACACCTAGGCCCTGATTCTGAATAGGACGCCCGGGAGAGGCGTCCTATTCAGAATCGGCCTACACTAAACCCCGATTCTGTAACCGGCGTCCATGTTACAGACGCGGGTTAGAGAAACAGGTTAGATTTGACACGGCCCGCTACACTTATCGCGGCAAGGGATCTCTCTGCCGCTATAAGTATAGCGGGCCGCGGCCCCCTGACCAGGAGGGTGCCCAAACCCTCTGCCCGAAAACGCACCCCCCACACTACCGACCGCCCCCAATCAGGGGGCCAATCAGGCCTTAGATTAAGTGGGGATGGGCGAACCCGCTATGCCTAAGGCCTGATTGGTCCAGGCTTCTAGAGCCTGGGCCAATCAGGCCTTAGGCTTCGGCGGGATGGGCCGGGAAGGGGCGGGCCCGCTTCATTTCGACGAGGCGTGCCTGCCGGCTCAAGACGTGCAAGACCCATCTAAGAACAGGTTTGGTGGAGTGGAGGTTTGGGGGTTGTTAGCGCCGGGGAGGGGGGTGCGTCTTCGGGCAGGAGGGATTGGGCACCCTCCTGCCAGCTATCGATATTGTCGGGTGGGGGGGAGATCGGTAATGTCGGGGGGGGGGGCGGTCGGTAGTGTCGGGGGGGGGGGGGGCGTCTCCTCTACTAGGGAGACGCGTAGGGCCGCCTAGGTTCAGCCTAAGGCCCGCCTAAGGCCCTTAGACGAGCTTAGGCATCTTGCGGGTCTCCCTAGGCTCCCGGAGGCGCCTTCAGGCTTGCCTGGGGAGCATTTTTTTTTTTAAAACGTGCATCCCGAGTGGCTGATTAGACAGCTGTAGGACGCCTACAGCTGCCTAAAATCGGGATGCACTTTGGAGAATCAGGGCCTAGGTGCCTCTAAGCAACATATGATAGGCGACTAATTATTTTTATTATTTTTTACCAATTATTAAAGCTATTAAGAATATTTTGCCAATTAACCCCCTATTTTATGAAGCTGCATTAGCGTTTTTTATTGCTGGCCATGGCAGTAGAAGTTTTGACACTCATAGAATTCCTATGAGCATTGGAACTTTTACCACCGTGGCTAGTGATAAAAACTACTAATATGGCTTCATAGAAAGGGGTGTGTGTGTGTGGGGGGGGGGGGGTTAAATTAGGCACCGTTTATAGAATCAGCCCCTAGGTGCTTTTTTGAAATATTTGTAGGCATCCTGTTCTGAAATTGATCCTCCTGGGGTAACTGTATAATGTGGCTCACATACTCTGTGAGGGCTTCAGTGAACTTCTGTTACAAAAATCTGGCACTCTTACTCTTTGAAAATGACCCCAAGGAATGCGTGCACCTACATTTATACCTACCTGCTCTTCGGCACACACTAGTTTTCTGGAGTCTTTTTATGCACATAGAGACAAATGATCAAAAGTGTGGATGTAATGATGTAAATGCAAACTCCTTTCCATCCCTGCCCCTAAAAACACCTCTGCTCAGCCTGGGTAAGTGGATGTGTGTATCTACAGTGAAATATCAGACATAAAATTTTATTAACATCTACATCCACAAGTAAAGGGCTCACAGAAATGATTTAGAAAACTACACAGAAAATGATGGCAGATAAAGACCATATTGCTCATCGTCTGTTCATCCAGGTACCACAGTTAGATTGTGAGCCTGACGTGATAAGGAAAATAATTAGAATACCTGATTACACTTCCCCCTCCCTATTCACGGTTTCGATTATTTGTGTGTTTTTTTTCCCTCCCCAGCTCCCCTCCCCTGAGAATCGAAAAAACGGCCCCTGGACTTGGATCGGGGCAAGGAGGGAGGCGATCGTAAGAGATGGGGGGCGATCGGAGGAGGGAGGCAATCAGAGGAGAAGGGGGGTGATCGGAGGAGGAGGGGGGCGATTGGAGGAGAAGGGGGGCAATCGGAGAAGGAGGGAGGTGATCGGAGGCGAGCAGCCACCCCAGGAGCACGGACCTTATCTGGTGGTCTAGCGGTGATGCGGAGCAGGAGCGATCTTCCTACACTCCTGCCCCGTGCAGAGCCGTGCTGTGAATTCCTGCGGTCTCACGAGACTACAACAGAGAGTTCCTGTCCCCGCGTTACTGCTAGACCACCAGGTAAGGTCCAGGGGTGGGTCAGAGCTGGCCCAAAAGTTATTTGTGAATTTTCCCTATTCGCGGGCCAGCTCTGCCTCTAACCCCTGCGAATAGGGAGGGAGAAGTGTACTATTCAATGTATTGTAAACTGAATCTATCTCCTGTTACCTTCATCCTATGTTCTCTCATTCCCCTTCCTTTCAATTTGCCTCCTCTGCATTTATGCCACAGAGGTATTTTAAATGTCTATCAAATCTCCCCTCGCCTGCCTTTCTTCCAAAGTATACTATACAGATTCACATCTTTGAGTCTGTCTCCAAACCTTCGGTAACTGCCCATATCAGTTACCTGATGATCCAGCTGCTTTCTCTCCCATTGCCCCCCTACTCCAGCTCCCACATAGTTTCTTATTCGGCACCCTGCGTATGCATTTCTCCGTCACACGAAGTAATTGTCCCATTTGTTTAAACCAAAAGAAGTCACATCTCCGCTTAAGTCCCTCTTAAGGAAGAATGCATTTCCCGATCACAACTCCTGTTTACAGTGTGGCTTTGCAGTCCTGCTGCGACAAGTGGCACCGAGTTACCAATACCTGCCTCCATTCTGATCACTGAAATGGAGCTTCCACATGTCACTCCTGCCTCAGGCACTGGCACAGAGCTGTTGCTGTCTGCTCCTTTTCGGGTCTGCTTTTCCCGCTGCATCTCTTTGGCAGCCGCACATCCAGGGCAGGACCATCTCAAGAGAAGGACCCCCCACCCAGAACCTCCAGGGCCCCCCCCCCCTTGAATTCACTGTTCTGTACATTTTATTAAATTTCTTTTGATTACATTGCCCTGATTTTTGTTTTTTTTACAACATTTGGTTGTGAAAGTTCCTGTAAATGGAAACTTTGCTACTGGGCTTTAGTGAACCATCCAGTCAAATAAAAGTTTGTACATTGAGCAATTACAAATTTCTTCTAAAAAGAGCTATTAAACAAAGAAAACTGTGAGCCATTTTAACTTAGCATCACCGTACAAATAAACCTTTTCTGCCAGGACCACACAGGACACAAAAAAATGCGGGTGTGCTTAAGTTACTATATTTCCTGTTTATCTAACTCAAGTGCATTTCGTAGTTTGTTCAAAGGTTAAGGTTCCAATGGCCCACAAGTTCCCTAAAGTCTCCCCGTCGATCGATTGCCGCTAAGCCCCCAAATCTCTAGTCAGTGGTCTCAAACTCGCAGCCCAGGGGCCACATGCGGCCCACCAGGTACTATTTTGAGGCCCTCAGTATATTTATCATATGTCTCTTTAGCTATAAATTACACTATTATTATTATTATTATTAAGACTTAGCCAAAAGGAAAAATTTATAAACTATAGAGTTTTACCTCATGCAAAATTGTAATTTCTTTAATAAGACATTAACTATTTTTTATGAGGCCTTTCAAGTACATACAAATCCAAAATGTGGCCCCGCAAAGGGTTTGAGACCACTGCTCTAGATCTAACCACTTAGAAACATTAGGTTAGGGAAAAAAAACGATACTTACCGCGAAAGGCAAAGAGCAAATGACAAAAATGATGGTCATAAGGGACAAGAGAATCAGATGGTCAATTTCTTCCGACACCGACACCCGCTCCTTCCGGCTCCCCCTCAAAGGCGCAAGCCTGCGGGTCTTTTGCCTCCGGTGCATCCGGACCAGGTTGCTCATGACGACCGCGTTGCAAAACAAGACGGCCACGATGAGCGCCAGCAGCAAAGTGGCATAGAGCAGAGGGAAGGCCGCGGCTCGGTCCGCGTGCTTGATGTCGATGAAGCACCAGGTGCCCGGGCAGTACTGCACGTACTCGCCCACGCCCAGGACGGGGAAGAGGCAGAAGGCGAAGCAGAAGGCGTAGACGAACGGGAAGGCGAGCAGCCCTCGCCGGTGGCCGACGAAGCGCTCGTAGAAGTAGGGCCGGCCGATGGCCAGGCAGCGCTCCAGGGCCATGGCGAAGAGGAGCAGCAGGGTGGCCAGGCTGAAGAAGGTCATGCAGTAGGCGAAGTAGTGGCACAGGCCGCGGCCGCCGCCGCTCAGGGCCAGCAGGCTGCGGTTGCGGCCGTAGGACACCAGCACCACCGGGCTGACGAGGCAGGTGCCCAGCAGGTCGGTGACGACCAGGCCGGTGACCAGCACGTGGAAGAGGCTGAGCTGGCGCCGGCGGCGGCTCAGCAGCGCCAGCGCCAGCGCGTTGCCCAGCACCCCCGCCGAGAACATGACGGCGCTGATGGCCGGGCTCTCGCCGGGCTCCAGGCTGCTGCCGTCCGCGCACGTGTCGCCGTAGGTGCGGTTGGGCTGCGCGAGCGCGCGGATACCCATGCTGGCTGGGGGGGAGGGGGATGGAAGGTGGTGGCGCGAGACTGCTCTCCGCTCTTCCCTGGGAGAGTTCACTACTGTGCCCGGGGAGGAGGGCGTGAGCGCACGCCGAGAGAGGGGGATCGGGAGGGACTCATGGTCCGCTCCAGCCGCATCAGTCAATGGGACTGAGCGAGTGGCGGGTTGGCAGGGTGCCGAGAGGGAGCACCGACGGCCAACAACGAGGGCTCTGACATCAGCCGACACGCCCCCGTGAACGCGTGGAGTAAGGGGGGAAAAAAAAGGAAGTGCAAAGAGGCCGGGAACTCCCTTATTACGCGGAACCGAGAAATAAATAGATGGTGGAAGCGCTTCCAGTTCCAAGGAAGAGCATAAAGGCGCTGACACAGATGTGCACCAGCTACATAGGACTGAGAAGTGAACCACATGTGGGATTTCGCTCCGCCTACGTGTTGTGATGTGAAGGAAGATTTCACATCTTCGAGGGCCCTTAGCAAAAAGGTTAGGCGCAACCGCAAGTACCTTATTCATTCAATTCATGACCCCGGCACACAAGCACACTAGACAGCTGCCTTGCCTGGCTGCTCCATTTTCATTCATCTAATTATTCTGGTAACTGTAGCCTAAGTTAGTACTAACATCTGTGTAATTTCAAGGTGGAAAAGCAAGTGATGCTCTCTCTTACTTTGTTAAATCAAGCACTCAAGTATTCACAGAGTCAGCAAAAAGTCTTAATGTGCATATAATATAATATCTATATGAGGTCCTTAGGGGTATCAGACTGCCCAACAAACAGCATAGTTTGAAGGGATTAATTCTTCATTTGCCCCGTGGTACCTCCTCCTCCTCTAACTAACTAAACTAACCTTAAGTTTATATACCGCATCATCTCCACGGAAGTAGAGCTCGGCACGGTTTACAAGAACTTAAAAATGAGAAAGGGTAGGAAAAGGTTTACATAAGTTTATAAATCGAGGGGAAAAGTAAGGGAAAAGAAATTACATGTCAGAGAAGAGCCAGGTTTTTAGTTGCTTGCGGAATAAATGGAGGGAGCTCAGGTTCCGCAGCGGGATAATAAGGTCATTCCAGAGACCTGTGATTTTGAAAAGATGTGATTTTCCCAGTTTACCTGCGTGGAGAATACCATGTAGGGAGGGGAAGGATAGTTTTAATTTATGGGTGGTCCTGGTGGAGTCAGGGCACGAGGAGTTGAAAGAAAGTGGGATTAGGGAAGGAAGGATGCCGTTAATAATTTTTTTTCTTTTTCTTTTCTTTTCAATTCTAATTATTTGCCCTACTTATTTCTTTTGTAGTCTATAATTTTGCATATTATCATTATTTGAAAGTACTTAGCTTTCAGCCTTGCATTCATACCCCCGAACGCCTTCAGCCTTGCATTCATACCCCCGAACCACCGAATGCAAGGCTGAAAGCTAAGTACTTTCAAATAATGAAATATGCAAAATTATAGACTATAAAAGAAATAAGTAGGGCAAATAATTAGAATTGAAAAGAAAAAGAAAAAAAACGAGGAGGAGGTACCACGGGGCAAATGAAGAATTAATTCCTTCAAACTATGCTGTTTGTTGGGCAGTCTGATACCTCATATAGATATTATATTATATGCACATTAAGACTTTTTGCTGTGTATTAAGCTGACTCTGTGAATACTTGAGTGCTTGATTTAACATCATGTAACAATCAATAGGAAGATTGTTGTAAGATGGCTCTCTTACTTTGGCCACTTGCATAGGAATATAGGACATATTTTCATGGATTCAGCTCATATTTTTTCATTGGTAACTCAAGGCCAGTTACCATCAGGTGCAGCAGATATTTCTCTGTCCCTCAGGACTTACATCTAAGGGCTAGATTTACTAACATGCATTAAAATAAACCCTTTTATTCTTTACTAGGTTTTTAGCCGGTTACATTAACGGGTGCTAGAATAGATGTGTAGACTTAGGCATTTCTTTCTTTCTGTCTCTCTCCCCCTGTCTTCCCTTCTTCCTTCCTTTTACCTCCCCCCTGTCTACCAGCACCCCTTCCCTGCTCCCCTGTCTAGCAGTAGCCCTTCCCTGCACGCTGGCCTGCGGTGTACACATGCGTGGTAGCTTCAGCGGTGCCGTTTCCTGGCTCGGTATGTTTTATGAAGCAGCTCTGGCAGGGCCTTGTAGCGATAGGGAAAGCATCGAAAACCGCCACAGGCTAGCGATAGGGGAAGCGTTGCACACCGCCACAGGCTCAGCTGGAGGAAACTGCTGCACGCGCCAGACTCGCAAACCGCCACAGGCTTCTCCTACGTTGCTGGGGAAACCACTGCACGTTGCAAACCGCCGAAGGCTCCTACTGCGCATATGGTGACATCAGGGATCATGGCCGCATGGAGTTTCAACTGTGCATGCGCACTAAGGGTTTTATTATAGCAGATTTATTAAGCTCATAGCTCACATTAAGGTGTGATGAATGGTTAACGCACAGCTTCCCAAACTGCGGGTCAAAATCCCAAATTAAGTCACAAAACCTGCTCTCCATAGATGCATCAATATTCTGCATCTCTAGGGGGTCACGGACTTTTATTTGGCCACAATCATGGAGTCACAACCACAAAAAGATTGATAACCACTGGGTTTAATGCATATTATTAAGCCCATCCCGTGTCATTGTTTAGTGTCTGTCTCAATGTCAGTCCTTCTACACCTGTCTCAATCTTCTAAATACATAACGTTATAACCGGCCATGTTGAAACTTTGGAAAATATCTTTAAAAATACCGCAAACGAAACATGCATGTTGGCAGCGGGTCTAACTATATTACTGATTAATATCAGAGAATATATGTCAGCATATCACTAAGATAAGTGCAAATTTGAATTTTTGTAAAGATTTAAAGTTTAATAGTTGACATATCCTCCAGAGCCGATGAAGTGCTGGCGGCTGTGTTTACTCCTTAACAGTATGTGTTTGATACACAAAAGAGTGCCGCTTCTGATGGCTCTATGGGGTTAGAAAGAAAATAAAAAGAAAGAGAAAAAGTGGATGAAAATTAAATGAAGAGAAATAATTCCAGAGAATTATGTTTATAAAAGATAGAGAATGTATTTTTTTTGTTCAATATTTTTATTGTTTTATAGTAGTAAACAATAAGAAAAGTTATACAACAACTTTAACATAGGAATGATGAGTAACACAGGTATTTAGAAGATTGAGCCAGGCCTAAGAGATTGGTTTATGTATACTACAGAAAATATAGACCTGAAAAAACATACTTCTTACAACCAGTATAATTGACTGAGTCCTTCTACACCAGTATTCTTCAATGCAGGGCTTGAGGGTCAGAGGCTGTGCACATTCATACTTTGATTCTTCCCTCGGGGATGGTTTCCCACAGTAAGGGACAAATTCTGTGTGTCATTCAAAGAAGATTTGAGTCCTGGCTTCCCTGCTCCTTTGGCTGATCACTTCTACATTCACAGGTAGCCTCAAAATAAACAAATACTGAATGAATGCATCTAATTATGAGGGGCTCCTGTACAGATTTTCTATTGTTTTTGGGCAGGATATACTGAAGGGTATTTTTTTTGTAAAGGCCTAGCACATAGAATTAATACATATTGAATCTGAACCAGAAGAGAGCAAATTAGAAATCAAGGCAATTTTAAACAGCTGAGGTCTTTGTTTCTGAGTTATGATGACATTTATTTCACCCTGAAAATCAGACCTGGTTCCTGCACAATCATTGACCACAACTTAGGCTGACAAGAAACATTAGAGGAAGCACTCAAAAAGAGTTTCAGTTTCCGAAGTGTTCTAGTTTATCTATCTGAGGTATTTCCACAAGAGAATCTTTTTGAACTAATTTTTCAAAAGAACAAATGAGTCCAGTCTAATAGGCACATCCAAACAGGAAGTTTTAGAAGGTTTAGCAGCATTTGAAGATGTTGTATTGTGGTTTGAGGAGACCTTTCAAGTAAACAAGTACAGTATCTGTTCTACTAAGTTACTACAATACAGTCTTAGTTATTTGATATAAACGGGACCGACCCATTGTCAGATAAATAAAAAGTTGAATAATACAGAAAACAATGGTAATCCCTTAAAAATTCATGGAAAACAAACTTTATGCACAAAGAAAAGGCACAAGAAAATATTGCATAGAGCGCACTAATAACTATACAATTATTACATTAAACAGTCATTTACTCCCATCCTCATCTTAATTTTTATTAATTTAACATATCTTACAAGTAAATCTACTTGTTCCAGAAATCCAGAATCGTATCCAAACTTAAACAAGACTTAGAAAAGCAACATTAAACAATAAAAAGTGGAATTCAATTCTTCATTAGACCTCAAAAATTTGAGAGAGAGAAAAATAATGAAATATTAAAGGGAGAAAATTATAAGAATTAATTCAAGGAATAGGCAATAATACGGCTACATCCCCATTTTAATTATTAATACAAAGGAACATATGATGTGATTTCAATATTATAATTAAATAATTTAACTCCTCAAAGTACATTTCCCTCCCCCCATATATAAGGCTGTTTGATCGATTTATAATTTGAAGTTTTATTGTTTTAACTTTTTAACTCATTTTTATTCTTATTTTACATAGTAACATAGTAGATGACGGCAGATAAAGACCCGAATGGTCCATCCAGTCTGCCCAACCTGATTCAATTTAAAATTTTTTTTTTTTTTTTTTTCTTCTTAGCTATTTCTGGGCAAGAATCCAAAGCTTTACCCGGTACTGTGCTTGGGTTCCAACTGCTGAAATCTCTGTTAAGACTTACTCCAGCCCATCTACACCCTCCCAGCCAGTGAAGCCCTCCCCTGAGCATCCTCCACCAAACGGCCATACACAGACACAGACCATGCAAGTCTGCCCAGTAACTGGCCTAGTTCAATATTTAATATTATTTTCTGATTCTAAATCTTCTGTGTTCATCCCACGCTTCTTTGAACTCAGTCACAGTTTTACTCTTCACCACCTCTCTCGGGAGCGCATTCCAGGCATCCACTACCCTCTCCGTAAAGTAGAATTTCCTAACATTGCCCCTGAATCTACCACCCCTCAACCTCAAATTATGTCCTCTAGTTTTACCATTTTCCTTTCTCTGGAAAAGATTTTGTTCTAGTTAATACCCTTCAAGTATTTGAACGTCTGAATCATATCTTCCCTGTCTCTCCTTTCCTCTAGGGTATACATATTCAGGGCTTCCAGTCTCTGCTCATATGTCTTCTGGCGCAAGCCTCCTATCATTTTCGTCGCCCTCCTCTGGACCGCCTCAAGTCTTCTTACGTCTTTCGCCAGATACTGTCTCCAAAACTGAACACAATACTCCAAGTGGGGCCTCACCAATGACCTGTACAGGGGCGTCAACACCTTCTTCCTTCTACTGACTACGCCTCTCTTTATACAGCCCAGCATCCTTCTGGCAGCAGCCACTGCCTTGTCACACTGTTTTTTTCGCCTTTAGATCTTCGGACACTATAACCCCAAGGTCCCTCTCCCATCCGTGCATATCAGTTTCTCTCCTCCCAGCATATACGGTTCCTTCCTATTATTAATCCCCAAATGCATTACTCTGCATTTCTTTGCATTGAATTTTAGTTGCCAGGCATTAGACCATTCCTCTAACTTTTGCAGATCCTTTTTCATATTTTCCACTCCCTCTTCGGTGTCTACTCTGTTACAAATCTTGGTATCATCTGCAAAAAGGCACACTTTTCCTTCTAACCTTTCAGCAATGTCACTCACAAACATATTGAACAGGATTGGCCCCAGCACCGAACCCTGAGGGAGTCCACTAGTCACCTTTCCTTCCTTTGAGCGACTTACATTAACCACCACTCTCTGGCGTCTGTCCGACAGCCAGTTTCTGACCCAGTTCACCACTTTGGGTCCTAACTTCAGCCCTTCAAGTTTGTTCAACAGCCTCCTATGAGGAACTGTATCAAAGGCTTTGCTGAAATCCAAGTAAATTACATCTAGCATATGTCCTCGATCCAGCTCTCTGGTTACCCAATCAAAAAATTAAATCAGGTTCGTTTGGCACGATTTACCTTTTGTAAAGCCATGTTGCCTCGGATCCTGTAACCCATTAGATTCAAGGAATGGGTTACACTATCCTTTCTTTCAGCAACACTTCCATTATTTTTCCAACAACTGAAGTGAGGCTCACTGGCCTATAGTTTCCTGCTTCATCCCTTGACCACTTTTATGAATAGGGACCACATCCGCTCTCCTCCAATCCCCAGGAATCACTCCCGTCTCCAGAGATTTGTTGAACAAGTCTTTAATAGGACTCGCCAGAACCTCTCTGAGCTCCCTTAGTATCCTGGGATGGATCCCGTCTGGTCCCATCGCTTTGTCCACCTTCAGTTTTTCAAGTTGCTCATAAACTCCGTGAAGTTGCTCCGTGAAGTTGCTCCGTGAACGGCGCAACTCCATTTTCTCGTGTAACTTTGCCAGACAATCTCGGTCCTTCTCCAGGATTTTCTTCTGTGAACACAGAACAGAAGTATTTGTTTAGCACATTTGCTTTCTCCTCATCACTCTCCACATATTTGTTCCCAGCATCTTTTAGCCTAGCAATTCCATTTTTTATCTTCCTCCTTTCACTAATATATCTGAAAAAATTTTTATCTCCCTTTTTTACATTTTTAGCCATTTGTTCTTCCGCCTGTGCCTTCGCCAAACGTATCTCTCTCTTGGCTTCTTTCAGTTTCACCCTGTAGTCCTTTCTGCTCTCCTCTTCTTGGGTTTTTTTATATTTCATGAACGCCAACTCTTTCGCCTTTATTTTCTCAGCCACTAGGTTGGAGAACCATATCGGCTTCCTTTTTCTCTTGTTTTTATTGATTTTCTTCACATAAAGGTCCGTAGCCATTTTTATCGCTCCTTTCAGCTTAGACCACTGTCTTTCCACTTCTCTTATGTCCTCCCATCCTAACAGCTCTTTCTTCAGGTACTTTCCCATTGCATTAAAGTCCGTACGTTTGAAATCTAGGACTTTAAGTATCGTGCGGCCGCTCTCCACTTTAGCCGTTATATCAAACCAAACCGTTTGATGATCGCTACTACCCAGGTGAGCACCCACTCGAACATTAGAGATACTCTCTCCATTTGTGAGGACCAGATCCAATATCGCTTTTTCCCTTGTGGGTTCCGTCACCATTTGTCTGAGCAGAGCCTCTTGAAAGGCATCCACAATCTCCCTACTTCTTTCCGATTCCGCAGACAGAACATTCCAGTCCGCATCCGGCAGGTTGAAATCTCCCAACAGCAGAACCTCCTCTTTCCTTCCAAACTTTTGGATATCCACAATCAGATCCTTATCAATTTGCTGCGATTGAGTCGGAGGTCTGTAGACTACACCCACGTAGATAGAAGTTCCATCTTCTCTTTTCAGAGCAATCCATATCGCTTCTTCCTCTCCCCAGGTCCCTTGCATTTCGGTCGCTTGGATATTGATCTTTACATAGAGAGCTACTCCTCCACCTTTATGACCATCTCTGTCCTTCCTAAAAAGATTATATCCCGGTATGTTTGCATCCCATCCATGTGATTCACTGAACCATGTCTCTGTGATAGCAACAATATCTAGATCTGCCTCTAATATCAGGGCTTGCAGATCATGAACTTTGTTGCTTAGACTGCGAGCATTTGTGGTCATCGCTTTCCAGCTATTTTTCAGCGATAATCTCCTTTTTTGTATGGATTTTTGTGTCGTTTCACTTTCCGTTGCAATACTAAGAAATGAGTTGCTGATATTGCTTATGTTGTAGCCTTTACTACTATCACATCTTTTCTTTTGCCGGGGGTGGTCTCTATAATTGTCCTTCGTACATACACCACCCCCACCTTCTAGTTTAAATGCCTAGAAAAATATTGTCTAAATTTCTCTGCAAGGTTTCTTTTTCCTGCTGTAGTAATATGTAGCCCATCAGTGCAATATAGCTTCTTGTCCTTCCATGTATTTCCCCATCCTCCTATGTACCTGAAGCCTTCTTGATGACACCAGGCTCTGAGCCATCTATTTAGTATTGTATTTTGTATGATATGTATCTTTCTACTGCTTGTCCAGTATTTCTTGTTGTAAACCGCCTCAAACTATTATGGCATAGGCGGTATATGAGAATAAAATTATTATTACTACTGATTTATGTTACTGTAGCTTGTACCTTTCTCGGAAGTAGCGCAAGATGAGTTACATTCACGTACACTAGGTATTTCCTTGTCCCTGGAAGGCTTAAAATCTAAGGGGCTGATATTAAAAAAAAAAAAAGCTGACTGCCGGATTTTCTAATTGGCACTGTTGACAGCCGCCAATCTTGTGTCAATCACACAATAGCTAATAACAGATAATTGCATATGAACAAACTCACACAGATTAAATTTATATTATCAGACCTCAAACACCCAAGAAACTATTTTTTTTTTGTTTCGTGTCCTTACTGGGATGACGTGTTCATCATCGGTCTGATTTTGTTACTTTTAGCGCAGGTAAGACCCAAATTAACCAATGTGGTGCTGTAATTAAATTATTCAGAAGTGCACTTAGCTTACAGCCCGATGGCTACCCAGCCATTTCACTGGCAAATTTCATCAGGGGCTGATACTCTTCATGAATTTCATTATTATCCTGCATTAAAACAAACTACATTATGAATTTATACAAGGTGAAAAATCCCAATTAACTTAGAAACATAGGAACATAGAAAACATAGAAAGATGACGGCAGAAAAGGGCTACAGCCCATCAAGTCTGCCCACTCTACTGACCCACCCCATTCAATTTTTAATTTAATGATTTTCAATCACACGATAGCGCCATTTAGAGAATTGTGCCTCTGGCAAATATAGGTGCCAGAAACGTAGGCCAGGGTTTTCAAGGCTTATATTTCCAGCGCCTACCTTTGACGTGAATCAAGCCTCCGGAAGCACCTACCTGCGCTTAACGCTACTTCTGGCATTAACCACGCCTACAGTGGCTTGAGGTGCTGGTGGGTGCCATTTGTTTAGGCGCTTTCAACTTTTATATAAGTACCATTTGAAACAGCATTGTCCTCTTAATGTAGGCACTGGTAGGGCACCTAAGCCAGTGGTCTCAAACTCAAACCCTTTGCAGGGCCACATTTGGTACTTGGAGGGCCTCAGAAAAAAATAGTTAATGTCTTATTAAAGAAATGACAATTTTGCATGAGGTAAAACTCTTTATAGTTTATAAATCTTTCCTTTTGGCTAAGTCTTAATAATAATATTGTCATTTATAGCTAAAGAGAAAAATGATCAAGAAACTGTTTTATTTTACTTTCATGATTAAGATAAACATACCAAGGGCCTCAAAATAGGACCTGGTGGCCGCATGTGGCCCCTGGGCCGCAAGTTTGAGACCACTGACCTAAGTTAAGGCACTGTGTATAGAAATTCCCCTCGAGTGCCTTAATTTATGCCCCTAAGTTAGGCTCCAAAGGGGCCCTTTTAAAGTGCAGTAAAATCTGAGACTATCCGATGTACTAAGCCCACATTTAACAGGGCACTTATGGGGTGGGGGGGATTTTAAAAATGTTTTAATGCAGGTTGTGCTCTAATGCTATTAGCACACAGCAGCTGCTTACAGAGAATGCGGGAGCATATAGGCCTGATTGTATATAAAGTGTGCCTAAAATTTAGGCACCAACTAATAAGTGCAATTCTATAAAAGTTAGGTGTACTTTATAGAGTTGCACTTAGCACTGCCTATATGTGCTTAGTAAGGTGTTGCTAGTTATCCTAGCTTTACTTTTTATTTTTCCCTGCAGATCTCTGCTCCTTTCCTCCATTCTGGCTTTAGATACAAAGTCTGAATTCCAAGTTACATTTCAATGATGTTATCCAGCAATTATTCACAACTATCTAAAATGTTTTGGGTTTGTTTTTGGGTTTTTTTAAATGAAAATGTTGCTCAAGGCATATATCTGGTCCTAAATTAGGAGAGAGAATAATGAACACTATGAGACAAAAGAATGAATCATTGACGAGAGAAGAAGCAGAGAAGGGGTAGAAATAGCATAAGGGCAAAGGAGAAGATAGAAAAATAGTAACCATATAAGGACAGGCTCAAAAAGAGGACAGCAGTAAGAGACATGACATAGGGTAAGGATTAGGGAAAAGGAAAGCAAACTTGGAGAAGGGTGAAACAATGAAAGTCAACAGCTAGAGAGAAAATGCTGAAACCCAGAGCAGCATGAAGTTCCACCCAAAACTAATCCAGCTTCATTTCCAGGATATGTGTGAATTTATGGTCTACACATTGTTGATCTAAACCCCACCCCCAAAAAACCCACTAGTAAATATCAACAGATACCCACAGCATATCCTCCAAGGAGTCCAAACTTCATGTTAACCTTTTCCTATCATAATAAATTTTACGTTACGCTGGTTCCAATCGTAATTATTTTAGCAAAGCTTTGTATTATTCACCGTTATCATTTACGGCTATTGTAAACATAACGTAAATAAGTCATAAGTCTGCAAATTCAAATATTTTGTGTTCCTGGATCTTTATTAGTCCATACAGACTGTTTATTCACGATGGCAAATGACATTTTTGGAATGTCCCGTCATCCGGGACACACAATAGGAAAAGGTTAATACCAGTACATCAAATAGAAAAGTTGTTAGGGAAGCCCCCTCCCCTCTCCCACATCTAAACAACACACTTTCTTTTTCTTGAACACATTAAAAAAAAAAAAAGAAACCCAGAAACTGGTGGAAAATGAAAAAACCGAAGGGCTCCTTTTACTAAGGTGCGTTAGGGCCTTAATGCGCAGAATAGCACGCGCTAAATTGCCGCACGCGCTAGACCTTAATGACAGCATTGAGCTGGCATTATTCTAGCAGTGAAGTGCGCGGTAATATCATGCGTGCACTGAAAACGCTAGCGCACCTTAGTAAAAAGAGCTCTTAAATTACCAATACTGGCTACAATATTTTATTTTTATTTCCACTGAAATGGTAGTAAGGAGCTTAGAAGACTTGTGAAAAAAAAACATCTGTCATCTTATGCTTCATGCAGTATCATTTCCTTTCATTTGTTCCTGCTGTGCAATATATTTGCCAGTTATAGGGCTTTGGTTTTTCATATTGTGCTTGATTGATAAAATGACTGCAGCACATATGGGATTTAAAGTATTGATCAAGAATTGTATTTTCTATCTGGTATTCATATCTTGTTTAAAATATTATTTCTATTTCTTTTTCAATATTCTGTACAAGAGGTTTTCTTGGAAAAAATTTAAAAGCAATAAATTAAAAAAAAAAAAAAAAAATGACTGCAGCACATAAGTAATCCTATCGTTCCAGTAGGTCCTACGAGGCTCATAATCAAAAGAGAAAAACGTCCAAAAACCGGCCTAAATCGGCACTTGGACGAACGTTTCTCTAAAACGTCCAAGTGCCGATAATCAAACCGGGTTTTGGACGTATTTCTAAACGACTTAGGCCTTCATAGAGCCGCTCAATGTCCAAAGCTAAACAGGGCATTTCGGAAGGCGTGTCGAGGGCGGGAGTTGGGCGGGACGTGGGCCGGCTTAGACTTAGTCGTACAGCATGTATAACCGTAAGTTAAACAACAGAGCCTAGAGGAAAGTTGGACATTTTGACTTAGACCATCTAAAACATGGTCTAAGTCACTAAAACCCACCTAAACTCACCAGATAATCACTGAAAACACATAACACAGACCCCCACACACTACCCCAGTGATCACTAACACCCCCTACCCCAATAAAAATTTTAATCATAACTTGAAATTTCAGCCTCTAGACCATCATCACCTGGCTGCCTAGCATAGGAAAGCCTAGTCGTCCAGCCCAGAGGCAGCTTAAGTCATCTTGGGTTTGGGACCCATAGAGAGATTGACCCATGCCCATAAGCCCCTGTAATTACTGCATTGTTACTGAAACATGTGCACTCCCCTATACATCCCCAAAACCCTTTTGTACTGGCATATAAGTGGCTCCTGCATCAATAAGGGCTATAGGGGTGGTAGATAAGTGGGTCTAGGGGATTCTGAAGGTGGTTTGGGGGGCTCACCGTGACCTATAAGGGAGCTGTAGTGAGGAGAAGCCATGGTACCCTGTTTGTGAAGTTCACAGCAGTGCCCTGTAAGGTACCCCACTATTTAGGTGCCCTGTCTGGGAGTTCTGTCAATCACTTTGCAGACCCTTCCCATGTCCAACAGGGCTTGTTCTAGACGTTTTTGACTTGGACGGATGATTTTTGAAAGTCAGAAGAAGTTGTACGTCTCTTTCGAAAATGTCACTTAGGCACTTTTTGACTTTGGACGACTTGCGAAATGGACGTAAACGGACTTAGGCGTCCCTTTTGATTATGCCCCTCCACATGTTGTAAATGTATGTTACCCTATTTTACTATTTTTATTATGTACAAACTGCTTAGAAGACTGATAGGTGGTATATCAAATTTTTGTTAAACTTGAAACTTTTAAAAATAAATATTCGCTAGCAGCTCTGAATGTGGCATTCATAGATGTATTGCGACTGAGGGCCTCCATTTCAAAAGAGTATAGGAAGGGTCAATTTGCTGCAGCAGAGGATCAACCAAGAAGAATAGTCTCCCAGTCCTTCCAGCAAGCACATTCTGTAGGCTGGAGGACTCAGGAAGTTATCAGGGCTGTTTTGGTTAATATTTTTTTAAAAAAATCTTGTTCCTGACAATGCATAATAGTACATTTTAAGTGGCTAAAGAGTTCACAAAATGTGCTGTATGCCGAGGTCTCAGATCCCATTGCATCCCAAATCCACCAAAAAAACTCTGTGGAGTGACGATGTTCCTAAATGGACTTTATTTGAAAGTGTCAAAGTTCCAAAGGTACACTGAAATCATCCACATAAAATAATTTCATCCACATAAAAGCCTAAAGGACCTAGTCCGCTAGGGATACAGGACCCAACATGGTCCGCATTTCGACAAAAAGTCTTCTTCAGGATATTTTGGGGTCAATTCCTTTTTTTTTTTATCCCAAATCCACCAGCCATATTTTAGCTTCTAAGAAGCTCTTTGTTAAAATTCCAGGCCCAACCTGTCCCAGTTACCAGTAGGCCTAAAAAGTCCCATTTGAGTTGTAAAAGAAAATGCAAGCCAGTAGTTGGCAAAGGTTCCATACACGATTCATAGGATTCAATTTGCCAAAGCAAATCATAAAGAGAGAAGTTCAATGTGCCTATTGTTCTAGTTTTGTAAACCACTTAATGCTCATGTACTAGCAGTATATCAAATACAATATCCATTATAACATCCTTTGGCCAGATCTGATTCAGGTTACGGAGGAAGAGGTCTCTGAGTTGAAAGCTTTTGATGCTGGATTAGGTCCCGCCCCCTCCTCACTGAGCAGTTCAGCCTGCACAGGCTTCTTGGGCTGCGGAGTCCTGCACAAGGCATGAATGTATGTACAAAACCCAGACGTCCTGAAAATGATAAAAACCCAGGGGTCCACAACAGAGTTCAGGGACAGAAATCTTAGGGCTAAAAGGTCCGCTTCTTCATCATAGTCAGCAGCAAATGCTCCGATATATGTACGAACCTGGTTTAAAAGAAAGAGATCCAGTTACACCACAGAAAGGAGAGGCACTGATAAGTGATATCTTGGAACTGGGCTAACGTGAAGACATTTTTAACCCTTTCAGGACCAAGGGACATATTTGTCCCATAACTTTAAAATCCTATAAATTTTGATTGGGATAGTCTACAGTTCTAAATTTGATATGTACGGATTCCATATGATACTGCCTTTATGTAAACAATCTGGTTCCGACATTCATTCATTAGCGTCGTTGCTAGATTGATGAGAAGATTCACTTGCCACACTGTCCATAAGCCAGAAGTGTGATTTTTTTAAATAAAAATAATGATATTTCACAAAAAAAAATCAATTTTTTGGCATCTGCAAGCCCTTTTTACCATAAAAATGTCGTCAAAACCACAAAAATTGGCCTACGATCCTTATGGTCCTGAAAGGGTTAAACTGGAGTCTAAAAACATTTTGCCTACTCCAGGTCTGTGACAACAGTTAAAGCAACTAGAATTAAGATGCTATATCTTCCTGTATGTTTATAGATTTTTTTCTGACATCCAATTAATTATTAGGTAAACCAAGCTGGTTAGGAAGCTTTTTTCCTTCCTTGTACGCTGTCTGGTGAATTGACTTTTTTTTTTTTTTGCTACCATCTAAGATCACAAACATTCTCCATCTTCAGTTTGGACATACTGTAATTTGCCTCAGTAGGGCTCGAGGCAAATTACAGTATGTCCAGGTACAGAAGGTATTTTTCTGTCCCTGGAGGGCTCACAATCTGTTTGTACATGGGACAACGGAAGATTAAGTGACTTGCCCACGGTCACAAGGAGCTGAAGTGGGATTTCAATGGGGCTTCACTGATTCTCAGCTCACTGTAGAAGCGTACCAAGGGGTGGGGGTGGTTCACCCCATGTGAAGACCATAAGGGTGCTCCCAGGATCAGCATCATGATCCAGCAGCTTCACTGCTCTGCCGGCATCGGGCCTTCCTCTCTGATGGGTCCTGCCTTTGCGGAAGCAGGAGGAAGGCCCAACGCCAGCAGAGCAGCGAGTTAAGGCTGCTGACAATGAGAGAATGCTCTGAACAGACTTCTTACCGCCTGCCGGGGCCTTCCCTCTGCTGCATCACTGATGATATCACTGATGACATGGCAGAGAGAAGCCCTGCTGGAGCAGGCTGCAAAAAATCTCACAGTGGGTGCTGCACAGGGGGATAAGAGGGAGGGATGGAAAGCTGCTGCACACAGGGGAGAGAGGAGAGAGTTGTTGGACATGGGCTGGAGAAGAGGAAAGGAGATGCAACAAAGAGGTAGAAAGTGGTGAGAGGGAGAAATCATGCATATGGTGGAGGGGAGGGAGACATATATGGAGAAGAGAGGGAGAAATGTTGGACATGGGAGGAGGGCAGAGAGAGATGATACATGGGGAGAGAGAAAGCAATGTTGCACATGATAATGAAGAGGAGGAAGGGAGAGATGCTGCATGGAGGGGAATAGAGAGGTTTGAGCTAGGGCACAAGGCAGGGAGAGAGAGATGGTAGACAGTGGGAAAGAAACAGAAATGTTGGATATGGCAATGGAAGGGAAGGTACAGAGACGGAAGATGGATGATGAGCATGGAGAAAGAAGAAAACATCAAATGGGCAGGAGACCCTAGCGCAAGTTAACAGAAGACAAACAGAAACCAGAGCCTGGGACCAACATGATTTGAATTATAAAATGATTAGACAACAAAAGGTAGAAAAAATAATTTTATTTTCCATTTTGTGATTGCAATATGTCAGATTTGAAATGTGTATCCTGCCAGAGCTGGTGTTAGATTAGGTACCTAACAGAAAGAGAAAAAATCTTTTTTGTTATTTTGTTTACACAACAGTGCCGGCATGGGGGTTGGAAAGATTGTAACCCTAAGTAATGTTATATTGTAACATTGTGAATGTTAAATTGTAATCCATTCTGAGCTCTCTGGGGAGGACGGAAAATAAATAAAATTACTAAAAATATATATATATTTTTTATATGGTGGTGGTGGGGATGTTAAAAAAAAGATCAGCCCAGGTGTCACAAACCCTAGGTCCGCCACTGGCTCACTATTCTAACCATTGGATTATTCCTTCACTTTGGTACATGTTGCAACCTGTTGAGAACAACATATTGTTATTGGCTTTCTGACGTTTTGATTTAGTACAGTCCCCAAACCAGTGAATTTGAAATTTGTTCTTTTGTAAGTAGTGGAATGGGAACGCAACCAATTTTTGTCCCCACATGGTATCAGCAACTAGGGAGCTTAAGTGTGGGTGAGAGCAGTGGGAGATGGTCTGTTTGGTATTTCACAGTCTATTGGTCTTTTAGGATTTCTAACATGAATATTCATGGGATAAATTTGCACATATTAGGCTTCCTAATGTATGCAAGTACATCTCATACATATTTGCTGTGAATAGCCTGAAGACTTGACTGGTCAAGGGGACAATAATAGAATCAGGAAGGATTGTTCTAAACCATCGGCATCCAACATACAGCCCAGGAGCCAAATGTGGCTCTCAGGCTTTTGTTAGCAAAAATCTTTTTTTTACCTAATTACACAGAATACTTGGACTTGTTATTTGGAATTGTAATCTGTGAGTATTGTGTCAAAGTAATGATAAATGATATTGGTCATTAAAGAGTTTGAGAAAGCATAGTTATTCAGACTCGGCCTGGGCACGTGGACTAAACAGGTGGCAACCGGAGATCGCACTCCTTCCCACTGCTGAACTGCCCTGGGCTTCATGGAGCCACTGAAGAATTGCAGAGCTATTTGAAACAAAAGATAGTCACAGATTTTGAGGAATGTGAAATTATTGTTATGTTTCCACAGCGAAGCTTGGTGGGTGTATGTCTGAAGGATGAAGCGTCTGCCCTATCGGGATGGCTCAGTTTCAAGAGGAACCGACTAAGGCGAAAGCAATCTGTTCTCCAAAACCTCATCTCTTGAGTTTTGAAGAGAAGCATACCAAGGGCTCCTTTTACAAAGCCGTGCTAGGGCCTTAACGCGCGGAATAGCGCACGCTAACCACTTCTTTTTGAGCAGGTGGTAGATTTTCGGCTAGCGTACGCTAATCCGGTGCGAGCGCTAAAATCGCTAGCGCACCTTCGTAAAAGGAGCCCCCAAGTCTCGTGGGCCTCATCTGGGGCAGCCTCCTTGGAGCGGCTGGGGCACGGGCAGTGTGTCTGGGAGGGAATGCATGGATGGGAGAACATCGCAGGGGAGGAGACATAGGCATCCTGGGACTGTCTGCCAAGTCTCTTCCCTGAAGAAGCCCTTTCTGGAAACGTCAATCGCTCCTCCTAAACTTACTTGCTCCACTTCATCACTGACGCTGAAACCGTGGATTGAAGACAAAGTTTTATTTTATTTTTCTTTCCAGCTTATGATTTATCTTTAATCTTATCTATTGTTTTGCCTTTTGTCTTTGTTTTGTTCTATTTCTATCATTTAAATTTCTCCAGAATTCTACTGTTCAACGGCTCCCCCTTCTGCTTCTATTCCTTTCTCTCCTCTCTTCTACCTTCCAAAGTATTTAGATCAATGCTGTCTTGCTAAAATGTTTATTTTATTTTTATTTTTCCTCTAACTCTACTTTTCACTTCTCTATTACCCTCCAGGTACTTTAGTTAGATTGTGAGCCTTCGGGACAGTAAGGGAATTTTTCAAGTACCTTTCCTATTTCTAATCTTAATGTATATTTTCTGTAAACCGCTTAGAACCTAACGGATGTAGCGGTATATAAGAAATAAATTACATTACATTTCCAGTGTAATTGCATAACATGGAAGTGAGTATATTACAGGTTACAGTATAGTATAGTAACACAGTTCAGGTTACAGAAGATGGTTACATAGTGTTGATGGAAGTAGTTACAGATGGTGATAGCTTATAGGTTTCTTAAAATGTGATACATCGTTTTGGGAAGTAATTCTCTGGTTGCTGATGGAGTTTACTTATTTGGATTTCTTAATATAAGTTGGAGAAATAGTTTGAAGAGATGATTAGTTTGAGGTTTTGACTTGGGGTGGTATTTCTGAGGGTATAATCTTGAGATAATGATATGGGGGTTAGAATGGTTAGTGTGGTGGGAAGTATTTTTTGAATAGATGTGTTTTTATTTCTTTTCTGAACACTTTAAAGCCTGTTGTTTTGTTTAGTATTTTGGAGATGGAAGTATAAAAGTCACCTTTTCCTGATCATGACAGGAATAGCTGTTCAACTGATCACACATAATTGGAAGAACCACGACAGGATTAATTACACTTTTTGGTGGGTAAATGTGTGTACCACGTATAAGTATGAAAGAATGATGAAGGAATGTTTGGGGACTAGTAAGTCCTTTAATGATGTAAGGAGTCCATTGACTACTTTTGTTACATTACAGTAAGGGTCATGTTTCTTCCCTTTTCATTAGATTTCTTTACACATCCAGGGAGGGTGAGTGGGTGGGGGAAGGGAAATGTACGTTAAGGAGTTAAAATTATAATATTGAAATCACATCATATGTATTATTGTATTAATAATTAAGATGAGGGTGGGAGTAAATGATTGTTTAATGTAATAATTGTATAGTTATTAGTGCGTTTTATGAAGTATTTATGATTTGCAATTGTATTGCACTATCAAAGTTTGAAAATCAATAAAGATTTAAACAATAAAATAAAGCTTATCAGGTAAATAAAGAGAGGGGGTATCACCTTATAATATATCATTCATAACTAGCTGAATATATTTCTTGACTACTTTCCATAAGTTAACACCTCCTTCCTTAGGCCAGCTATTGCCTGGACCCTTCCTAGAGCAGATTCTCTGGTGAGAGAAGAATGAGCAAAAAGGTACAAGGGCAGTTTACCATAATTCTGTAGTAAGGGGAAAATTTTGCATCAGTTTATACGGTATCAGGTCAAAAGCGCGCCGGGACAAAGGCGCGCCCAGACAATTGAGCGCAGCGCGGGGGCGCGCGCCAGAGAAAATTACTGTTTTTAGGGCTCCGATGGGGGGGGGCGTGGAGGGGAACCCCCCCACTTTACTTAATAGAGATCGTGCCGCATTGTGGGGGCGTTGTAGAGGGTTTGGGGGGTTGTAACCCCCCACATTTTACTGAAAACTTCACTTTTTCCCTGTTTTTAGGGAAAAAGTTAAGTTTACAGTAAAATGTGGAGGGTTACAACCCCCCATAACGCCGGCGCGATCTCTATTAAGTAAACTGGGGGGGGGGGCTCCCCAAAAAAAAAACCCCATCGGATCCCCTAAAAACTAATTTTCTTCAGTGCGCGCCTCCGTCTTGCGCTCAGTTGTCGGCGCGCGCCTTTGTCTTTCGCGGGGTTGTCTATGAACCGTTTATACAGTATTAAAGGTGGGTTACAATTTAAAATGTTATTCAAAACTAATCATGGCATTAAAATGTTTACCCCCTCCCCCTTTTACAAAGCTGCATTAGGTTTTTTTTATCACCAGCCGCGGTGGTATTAGCTCTGACACACATAGAATTTCTATGGGCATCGGAGCTAATACCGTCGAGGCTGGCGATAAGAAAGCCTAATGCAACTTTGTAAAAGGTGGTGGTGGTGGGGTTAATCACATGATTAATCACAATTAATCATAGCATCCCAGAAAAACTTGTATGCATCCTGAATATTAGGTATAAAAACATAAGTGTAAATCCAGTGGAACACCCCATTTTCCTACTTATGAGGGGTGATGAAAAGATCTCAGCCGAACCAACTTGCCAAATTCTGAGCATTATTTTGCCACTGTAACTGAAAAGAGTGTTATTTCATTAAGTGCCAATTTACAGAAACAAAATTCTTATGTTTTGAAATTTTCAGGTCACTGATTGAACCATATCCATGCCATCCCCTCACAGAAAAAAAGGGGATGGATAACAAAACTGATATTAAACATTTTCTACCTCCTGGACTAGCATGTCCACTGTTTCCTGTGTGGAGGACAGGCCCACAGCAGAAATGAAATGGACCATCTGAAAAAGAGAGCCCAAAACTATCAAGATCATTGATTTTCCTTGTGACATCAGTAAGTCTGAAGTTGTCCATGGAGATCCATTCCCAGGATTATCAAGGCGTAGGCAGCAGCATTTAAAGATCCTGATGGTGTTTTCCTACAGACCCGTGAATATTGCATTATTACTGGGAACTGGATGCTCTGCAGACAAAATCTAGTGACTGAATTGTGCAGAAGGTTAAGGAAACAAAATTTGTCAGTTCACAAAGGCAGAGACTTCAACCAGCACTGCTAAATTGCCCCTTAATCTCTTGGGAACCTTAATGATGCATATTCCTATGTCATCGAGAAATGTTTTCTGAAAAAGCCTGTTGATACTGTGTCAGAATTTTAATGGAAGAAAATTCTATTGCGTCTGCTAAACGTTTCTATAGCTCAGGGTGCACAAGCTCACTCCTCAAGGGCTTTCAGGTTCCCAATGAATAGGCATGAAAGATATTTGTTATGGGCAGTGTTCCCTCTAAGCGGGCGGGTGTTGTGAGCAAACTTTTTTCACCGTGAGCCAAAAATATCGGGCGCCAGCAAGTTATGAGCCAACTCGCCCGATTCTCCTCTCGCCGCCCTGCCATCTGCCGTACGCCTCTTCCGATCGTGCGCTGTGACGAGAAACGTGTGCGCTGCGATGTAATATTTTGTGCGCCAGCGCACGCCAGCGCAGCTTAGCGGGAACACTGGTTCAAATGGTTTTATTTATTTCCCCAAATTTATTTTTGTTATACGCATTGAAAATATTTGATATTGCGTTTAAATCAAAATCTCAATAAACTTGAAACGAGTGCCCGTGAGATTGTGGGAGGGTTAAATACTCAAAACTTAGAAGTTTTTGCTACGCCAGCTTTCTGGTATCTTTACATACAGTGGCGTACCTAGCATATGTAACATCCGGGGCCCATCATTTTTTGGCACCCCCCCCCCATCTGTAAGAAAAACATGATTTTTAGTAACAAACCACACGTCACACATGAGTACCTAGGAAAAGGCAGCATCTTACATATTGCAGTGAGCAGTACATCAATACACCCATTGTAAAACTAAACAAGCCAGACCAGCACAGATCAATCCTACACCGTCAATCCTAACAGAAAACCATGTCTTTCGAACACACAGAACACAGAAAACACCTTCGCCTAGTAAGGAATATGTAATCACAAACTAACCCCTCCCTCTTTTACAAAACTGTAGTGTGGATTTTAGCTACGGAGGTAACAGCTCTGATGCTCATAAAATTCTGAGCATCAGAGCTGCTACCACCAAGGCTGGTGCTAAAAACGCTTCACAGTTTCTGTGGTTTCTCCTTTCCTCATCTTCTTGTAACTCTCTTCCTTCCATTCACTGTCTGCCGTCTCTCTTCCCCTATATGGCATCTTCTCTCCTTCTATGCCCCTTCCAGAAACTGTATGCCTCCCCCTTCCATCTCTCCTTTCACCCCATTGGTCTGGCATCTCTCTCCTCGCCTTCCCTCTCCCACACCTCTCCTCATAGTCTGGTATCTCCCCTTCCCTGATTCTCTGGCATCTCTCTCCTTTCCTTTTCTTCCATCTTTCGCTCCCCCTCCATGCTCTCACATCTCCCCCTTCCTTTTCCCTTAGACTGGCATACCTTCCTCCTATGCTCCAAGCCCTGGCATCTCCTTTAATTCCCTCCCTCATCTTCCTTCTCCCTCCAGCTGGGTACCGCAACACTCTTCCCTGCAGCTCTGCACTTCCCCACAATTGCCATGCTTCGGTTCCTCTTCTTCCTTCCTTCCTCCCCCCCCCCCCGCGGGACCCTGCGGCACCATCAACTCTTACTCCCTCTAATGTCGGCCCTGCAGCTCCAGACTTCCTCGCACCTTCTCCCCTCCCCCTTTGGATCGCTATTATTTTAAATGTTATAGCCGCGGAGCTGTATCCATCAGTGGAGATGTCTAACCTCGGCCTGCCCCGGAACTCTTACTGCAGCAGCCGCCCATCTAGGCAGGAACAGGAAGTCACTGTTGCAGTAAGAGTTCCGGGGCAGGCCGAGGTTAGACATCTCCACTGATGGATACAGCTCCGCGGCTATAACATTTAAAATAATAGCGATCCAAAGGGGGAGGGGAGAAGGTGCGAGGAAGTCTGGAGCTGCAGGGCCGACATTAGAGGGAGTAAGAGTTGATGGTGCCGCAGGGTCCCGCGGGGGGGGGGGGGGGGGAAGGAAGGAAGAAGAGGAACCGAAGCATGGCAATTGTGGGGAAGTGCAATCCCCCCAATGCGTCCCCTTACCTTACCTCCCCTTACCTTTGCGACGCGTGTGTGCGCTGTGAAGAGAAACTTTGCGCTGCGATGTAATATTTTGTGCGCGCGCGCAGGCCAACGCACCTTAGCGGGAACACTGGTTATGGGTACCGTCTTCATTGAATGCCATGGCCTTTGTCAATATTTTGGGATTATGATGGGTGGCACTGTGGGAGGAGAGTTGTTATTTGATGCAATTAGTAACTGGTTTTTGTTTTTTTTAATGTATTCCCCACTTTGTTCAGTCTTTTTAGCAGATAGTATGGACTACAAAAATATACATTAAATTTTGTGATTTGTAGTATAAAAGTCCTTAAATAAAATTAAAATCCCTTGCTTCTAGTCTATTATCTGGGTTTTGGCTACCAGCATAACAATAACTTTATAAAGTTCCTGAAATAAATTTCCAGTCTGTGCCTGTTTCCCTCTGAATACACTTTCCAGAATTAAATTAGGGAATCTTTTTACTGAGCAGCGATAAAAATTGGCCTTAGCAAGCCTTTATGTGGGTCTTTTCCATGCACCGAGGCAATTATTTCCAAAGCTGGAAAATGGCCTGTTTTCCTTTTTTTCTGATTTTGCCATTAGCACGCAACCATTAAATTTGTTTCTTTGGTTCTATGAGTGCCGGAGCTGTTACTGCCGCGGCCGGCGCTAAAAACCGTGTTCCAGTTTTGTAAAAGGGGGGGGAGGAGGGGAATAGTATGGTAAAAGATAGCGTGGTAAACTACAGTCAGACATAAATGGTAAAACATACCCCCTCTTTTACAAAACTGTGATAGTGGTTTTTAGGGTGTCAGGTCAAAAGCGCGCCGGGACAAAGGCACGAGCAGACAATTGAGCGCAGTACGGAGGCACGCGCCGAAGAAAATTACTGTTTTTAGGGCTCCGACGGGGGTGTGTGTGTGGGGGGGGAACCTCCCCACACTTTACTTAATACAAATCGCACCGCGTTGTGGGGGGCTTGGGGGGTTGTAACCCCCCAAATTTTACTGAATACTTTACTTTTTCCCTGTTTTTAGGGAAAAAGTTAAGTTTACAGTAAAATGTGGGGGTTACAACCCCCCAAACCCCCCACAACGCCGGCGCGATTTGTAGTAAGTAAACTGGGGGTACTCCCCAACAAAACCCCCCGTCGGAGCCCCTAAAAACAGTAATTTTCTTCGGCGCGCACCTCCGTCTTGCGCTCAGTTGTCGGCGCGCGCCTTTGTCTTCCACGTTGTTGTCTATGAACCGGTTTTTAGTGCAGGCTGGAGCACTGAATGCTCTGTGCTGCTCCCGACGCTCACAGGAACTCAATGTCTATTGCGGTTTTGTAAAAGGGGAGATAGTTAACAAAGCATGATAAGACATAATATGACAAAGCATGGTGGACAGCATGGTGAGACATGACATGGCAAAATAGTAAGGCGAGCATAGCATGAGAAAACATAGCACAGTACACATGGAACGGCAAACATTGTATGGCAAATAAACTGGCATATGAGCTCTTACCAACACCTATTTTGTAGGCAGATTCTATAAGTGACCACTAGGTACATATAAGAACATAAGAAGTGCCTTCTCCGGATCAGACCTTCGGTCCATCAAGTCCGGCGATCCGCACACGCGGAGGCCCAGCCAGGTGTACACCTGGCGTAATTTTTAGTCGGCGTGCACGGAACAGGAGCAGAGTTTTCAGCTATATTCCCTGACGAAGCCTCGTGGGAGGCGAAACAAGGACTTGTTGGAACAGTTTATGGACATGGTCCTTGGAACATCGATTGTGTGAGCGCCATTGTCATCTTGTCTGGCCAGACATTTTCATTAATGGCGTGTGGGAACCATGTATCCTAAGCTAAGTAAAACTTTTTGGGTTTTTCTTTTCCTGTGCACAGTGATGGTTTATTCACTCTTTGATAAATACATTTCAGTGGTGGTGGAGTTTTTTTGCCTGTGATAGTAAATGAAGCAGAATTGAACATTTATCATTTTTGACTGTTGGCTGCTGATATATGAATTTTGAGGCTTTTTCTCCACCTTTTGATGAAATATTTATCGAGAGTATGTAGCCCATCTCTGGTGGATAATATATATATTTGGGTATTTTTTGGGTAATTTTTAGTCACCTATATCCCTCTATGCCTCTCGTAAGGAGATGTGCATCTAGTTTGCTTTTAAATCCTAGGATGGTCGATTCCGCAATAACCTCCTCTGGGAGAACATTCCAGGTGTCAACCACTCATTGCGTGAAGCAGAACTTCCTGATATTTGTCCTGAACTTGTCCTCCCTTAGCTTCATTCCGTGTCCTCTTGTCCGTGTCCTCTTGGACAATGTAAATAATTTTTTCTGCTCTATTTTGTCGATTCCTTTCAGTATTTTGAATGTCTCGAGCATATCCCCTCGCAGTCTCCTTTTCTCAAGGGAGAACAATCCCAGTCTCTTAAGTCGATCCTCGTATTCCAGTTTCTCCATACCTTTTACTAGCTTCATTGCTCGTTTCTGCACCCTCTCTAGCAGTTTTATATTCTTCTTTAAGTTGGGAGACCAATGTTGGACACAGTATTCCAAATGGGGTCTAACCATTGCTCTATAAAGCGGCATTATGACCTTCTCCGATCTACTCGTGATTCCCTTCTTTATTATGCCCAACATTCTATTTGTTTTCTTTGCCGCCGCCACACATTGTGCTGACGGTTTCAGGGTCCTATCTATCTCTCCCCGCATCAATCATCTGATAGACACCATTTATAGAACGTGCCTAAATGTTCTTAGGCGCCAGAAGGAATTAAAAACTTAAGCACACTGCCATTTATGCTACAGCTTTCTTGGCCTGAGTGTGCCTAAGTGAAAATGTGCCCCAAATCTGTCCTGAATCCTCCCCTAGTAATGTCTATTTTCCGTTAGGCACCTGGGTGTAGATGCCTACCTGAAAATGGTAGGCACCTAATGACTAATTCAATTTTTAAAAAAATGTTTTTATTGGTTTTTAATAGCACTTTAAATTATCAGTGATGATTTTGCCAATTAAAAAAATTAACCCTCCCCCCACCTTTTACAAAACCGTAGTGTGGTTTTTAGTGCCGGCCGTGGCGGTAACAGCTCTGACGTTCATAGGAATTCTATGAGCGTCAGAGGTATTACCACAGCAGCTGGTGCTAAAAACTGTGCTATGGTTTTGTAAAAGGGGGTGTGTGGGGGGGGGTAATTTAGGTGCCTAGATAAGCTAGGTGCACCAATCTAGGCACCTAACTTTAGGTATCTTTTATAGAATCAGGGCTAAGATGTCTTAATAAAACATCTGCTGCCGCAGGACCAAACTCACAATAAGAGCTGTGGGACTGGTCCCACGGCAGCAGGAGATGACAATTTATTAAGGTATCTCCTGCAGCCACTGGAAGAAAAGATGACTGCTAATGTCATGGGCCACAAATCAGGGCGTGACAGGGGCGGTGCTGTGGGCGAAGTGGAGCAGGTTGGGAGCATGTCCTAAATCTCCTGCTGAAAAAAAGTTGATCCTCTTGGCAGCTCTGCAAACATGCTCCACTCAAGCTATGCGGACCAAGTAAGAAAGTACATGCCTTCTTGTAACTGCATGCAATTTTACACCTGTGGGGTAATTTTATAAGAGAACTTTTACTTGCTGCATGCATGAAAACCCTTTATAAATCTGCTACTACTCATCATTTCTATAGTGCTTGCTACTAGACCAGTGTCCCAGCAACTTTCTGGCCGGCGGCACACTAAATCCAGTGCCCCGGCCGGAAGGTACCCGGAAGTGCTCGGAAGTCCATCTGGCCGCGACCCGCTTCGTTGGAGGGATCCAGGAGGTGCGGGGAGAGGAAGAGAGACGCCGGCCAGGAGGAGAGTCATCTCGCCTGCTGACCTCCTAAAGGTCGTGCCTCTTGCCACAAGAGGCACATCCCGTAGGAGGCCAGCCGGCTTGGATGACTCTCCTCCTCGCCAGCGTGTCACGGCACACCTGAAATCTCAGGAAGGCGGCACACACTGTACCGTACAGTACTGCACTGCACTGTACAGTATGCGATACACTGTACTAGACATATGCAGCACACTCTATAAACATGTGAGATAGTCCCTGTTTGACAGACCCCCCTTAATATGCATTAATGTACCTAGTATAGTTATTTATTTAATTCATTTTCTAGCCAGTTGACCCCCAAAGGGCTCAGAATGGGTTAAAGGTTAAGATTCCAAAATCTGTTACAATATAGTTCAGAGTGCACTAAAATATCAGCATTATCCACTTTTCTTAAAACTTATAATCAAATTGGGGACATAGACACTAAAATGTGCTGAAGATAAGGCTGCAGTAGAATTAGCAATTATTACTAATACCATTAATTATTTCTATAGCACTACCAGATACAGTATAAGCAACGCTGTACAGAGTCTATTAACCAGCTGACAAATATAAACATTCAGGGGATCTAAAAGCACTTTTGTGAAATGCTATATAAGCAGAGGGAAGGGGAACCCTTCATTCAATGATTCCTTGAATTTCTTTACATAGCAGACACACTTTTCTGCATGTGTTGCCTACGCTGAAAACTTCACGATACTAAAATAGATCATTGGTGGCCTCTTTCTATATATGAGGCTAGTGCCCCCTTCTGGATCCACCAAGATATGTCCTATAGATGGCAGAGAGACTACAGAGATCATTTGGTATTTATTATCTGTCTTTTATTTTACAATTATGTGGGAACTGACAGTGGGTGTAGTAGCTCACATTTAGGGGTCCTTTTATTAAGGTGCGTTAACCGATTTAGCGTGCGCTAAAGATTAACGCGTGCTAAATGCTAAGGCATCCATTATATCCTGTGGACATCTTAGCATTTAGCGCTTGCTAAATCGGTTAGCCTTAATAAAAGGATGTGAAGAGAATGGAGTCGATTCAGCGAATGGCCACTAGGATGGTCTCAGGACTCAAAGATCTCCCATACGAAGAACAGCTGAACAGGCAACGCTTATATTCTCTCGAAGAGCGCAGAGAAAGT
The DNA here is from genome assembly GCF_902459505.1 of Geotrypetes seraphini. NCBI lineage: Eukaryota > Metazoa > Chordata > Amphibia > Gymnophiona > Dermophiidae > Geotrypetes > Geotrypetes seraphini. The sequence continues at coordinate 136,336,774 of NC_047090.1, read as the reverse complement.
AATGATAGAAACATTCAAATACATCACGGGCCGCATTGAAGTGGAAGAAGAAATCTTTTATCTTACGGGTCCCACGGCGACAAGAGGGCACCTGCTAAAACTCAGGGGGGGGAAGATTTCATGGGGACACCAGGAAATACTTCTTCACCGAAAGGGTAATTGATAAATGGAATGGTCTTCCACGCCAGGTAGTTGAGACCAGTACAACGCTCGACTTCAAGGGATGATGGGACCGTCAAGTGGGGTCGCTCCAGAGGAATGCTTAAAAGACGGTTTCTCGAGGAGGGAGGGTTCTTGAGTGGGCAGACTTGGTGGGCCCTCGGCCCGTTTCTGCCATCATACTCTATGTTTCTACCTTAATAATAAGATATCTCAGTGGATCACTTTGAAGATAGAAACATGTAAAGGGGTAATTTTATATATATGTAAATGCCTGTTAAAAGTTAGCCCACACATATGGCATGTGATAGCAAGAACATGTTTACTTGTAGGCAACTGGTGAAGGTGTGTTTGGGGGCAGATCTTGGGAGAACGGTATAGAAATTTGAATAAATAAATTGTGGGCAGAATGCAGGTAGAGTTGCAATTATGTGCATTGGTTATAAAATATATATGTGGTTGCCCATATTGAATTCATGTACTGAATATAGTTTATTTTTTTTCCCCAAGCTTATTTAGTATTTGATATACCACATTGGCAAATGCATTTATGTGGTTTACATTTAATATAAAGGTTAGAGTGAAATTTAAAGATCCAGTATAAAAATAAAAGTGAAGTTACATTATAGATAAAATGTAATAAAATTTAAATGTAATTTTAAAAGTGTGCTTCTAATTCCATACTGATGCTCACCGAGTCCTGCCTGAGATATACACATATGCCGATTGAATATAATCTATTAGTTAAATGCATCTGAAAGTAAAAAAGATTTTAAAAGAGATTTGAAATGTTCTTAATTGTTTTCGGACCTAACGTGATCAAGAAGGGCATTCCAGAGTTGTGGACTATTAATTGAAAAAAAAAACAATGCTCTCTAGTAGAAGCATATGTAACATATCTTATAGATCAATGGTCTCAAACTCAAACCCTTTGCAGGGCCACATTTTGGATTTGTAGGTACTTGGAGGGCCTCAGAAAAAAATAGTTAATGTCTTATTAAAGAAATAACAATTTTGCATGAGGTAAAACTCTTTATAGTTTATAAATCTTTCCTTTTGGCTAAGTCTTAATAATAATACTATTGTCATTTATAGCTAATGAGATATATGATCAAGAAACTATTTTATTTTACTTTTGTGATTATGATAAACATACCAAGGGCCTCAAAATAGTACCTCGCAGGCCGCAAGTTTGAGACCACTGGTATAGATGAAATAGCAAGGAGTTTTTGTTGAAATGAACGAAGTATTTGAGAAGGTATGTATGGTATCAGGTAATTATCAAGATAAGACAGAGATCATGCAAAACGTGTCTTGAAGACCAAAAGCACGATCGATGAACAGACTTTAAGAATGGAGTGACATGATCACATTTCTTTTTCCCAGTTATTAATTTTATAGAAGTATTTTTAACTTTATGTAATTGCATTGCTGCATGATTTATTCTCTACAGGTCAACTAAAGTTAAGTGTCAGGATGGTATGCGCTAAGCACCTGATTCTGGAAGCAGCACCAGAAGATAGGCAGCGATAGGCGCCCTACCGCCGCCTAACTTAATTGGTTTAATTGCCATTAAGCAACACGGTAATTGACAGTGTCATTTAAAAGCAATTAAAATTGCATTAACAAAAGATAGGCATTCGCTGGTGCCTATATTTCTGGTGCTGAAAACTCATCTACGGAAGTGCCTACTGGAGCCTAAGGTCAACGGAGGTGTGGTGAATAGTGGCTCGTGGACTGTAGGGGGCAATAGCTGTGGTACGTTAAAGGAATGGACAGTGCAGGACATGATGGTGCAGTATTTTGTGGAGTTTTTTCTACAAAAATGCCTGCTTTTCATATGGTTCTGGGTAACTCTAGTTAGAAACAAGCATATGTATTAGTTAAAGCCACGTCCAATAGAAGCGTACGAAAAGTTGGTGAATAAAAATCTGAATATGGATGTAGCCAAGGCCAGAAAGACTCACTATAGATTAATATTAAGGAAAAGCATAATATTCTTTTTATGTACTTCGCTATTAAGCCAGACCGTAGAGGAAATCAGGATATACATGATACATAGAAAGATATTAAGAACTCCATCTTGAGGTAGTGACTCCATTTCGTGTTAGTGATTTTCTCTCTGTCTGTCTTTTGTTCAGGGTTTTCCCACCTTGAGCCTCGTGGGTCTAATTGATAACAGATGTGTTTGAGCTGGGTATACTGGGCATAGAAGAAAAGCTTTCTTGCATTAAATATGAATGAAATATATTGTGTGGATTTGTGGATGAAATGATGTATGAATGATGCGTGAAGGTATACTAAACATGAGAGTGGGTTTTGAAAAACATATTTTATATATTTGAAACCTAAAGAAACTTAAAGGGAGCATGGGAGGCAACATCTGGGGTTTCTGTGTGTGTGTCAGTGAAACTTGAAACTGTCCTTTTTGCAAAGCTCAGAGCAAGGGGGGAATATCCCTCCTCCTTTCTATGGTGCTGACAGGGAGAAACAAAAACTTTTCAGCAGTTTTGGATTCAAAGTTTCTTTGGATATGTAATAATGCATATGGATATGTAAAAATGTATATTCAGAAATGAATGTAAACAAAAATATGATTTCTGAAACTTTTATTTCATGTTAAAAGGAAGTTCTTTGTCCAAATTTAAGGACAGCCTCTGTTAATGGATTGGTTAACAAGTAATGATGTCATGCCGGACAAAAGGTACATATTGGGGAGCAACAAATTAGTGGGTTGAGATCTTTGTCAGAAAGCCAGCGTTTGGCAGCTGTAAAGACTTCCTGGTGACGCAACCAATCTTTTGAGGATCATTATGGCAATTAATAAATGGAAATAACTATTTTAATAAAACTTGCATCATGTGTCATTTTCCATGTACTTTTTACACACCTAGAGCGAAAGCTAGCAGCTTAATTAGCACCCACACATTAGCACACTGCTGCTTAAAAGTGCATTTGTGTCTAATTACCCTGCTCAGTGGTTAAAACTGGAAATGACCTTAGACAAGATTCACATCAAACATAAGCAATGGAAATGTAGGCCTTCAAAATCCTGGCCTACATTTCCGGCATCTATGTTTGACCTGGTTTCAATTTTTCAAGTGGCACCGATGCTTAACTGAAATGTGACTGGCGCCAGTTTTGGAGGTGCTAGCTGATACCAGTGCCAGTTGCAGAATCTGGACCTAAGGGCTTGATTCTATAAATTGCACCCAGGATATCTCAGTGGATCACTTTGAAGATGGAAACATGTAAAGGGGTAATTTTATATACATGTAAAATGCCTGTTAAAAGTTAGCCCACACATAGAAGTGCATGTGATGGCAAGAACATGTCTACTTGTAGGCAACTGGTGAAGGTGTGTTTGGGGGCAGATCTTGGGAGAACGGTATAGAAAATTGAATAAATAAATTGTGGGCAGAATGCAGATAGAGTTGCAATTATGTGCATTGGTAATAAAATATATAACAAATGCACATAACAGCAGCTAGGTGCCTCTCGGCGCAGTTGTCAATCAACCACTAGGCGCCATTTGTAGAATCATGTCTAGTGGTGCCTAACTCAACTTAGGCATGGTATATTAGGCCAGGGTTTTCTTGGCCTAATTTATCAATGCCTAACATGAGCACATACCGGCACCTAAGGCAAACCAGGCCCAAACTCTGCCCAAACACACCTACATTTTGGGTAGGCACCAGTAGGTGCCTCAGTGTTGATCTACCGAGTTAGGCACCTACCTGAAAATTAATTTTTTAATTGTTTTTTCTAAATGGCACTGTTCAATTAACAGGAGGAAAGGCGGGAAAGGGGAGATAGGATAGAGGCGTTTAAATACCTATGTGATGTAAATGCGCATGAGTCGAGTCTCTTTAATTTGAAAGGAAACTCTGCAATGAGAGGGCATAGGATGAAGTTAAGAGGTGATAGGCTCAGGAGTAATTTAAGAAAATACATATTAAGCTAAGGAAATACTTTTTTACAGAAAGGGTGGTAGATGCGTGGAACAGTCTCCCAGAAGAGGTGTTGGAGACAGAGACTGTGTCTGAATTCAAGAGGGCCTGGAATAGGCACGTGGGATCTCTTGGCAAGAGAAATAGATAATAGTTACTGCGGATGGGCAGACTAGATGGGCCATTTGGCCTTTATCTGCAATCATGTTTCTATGTTTCTAACAATACCAACTGAACCAATTAATAAATTAAACTCCCCTTTTACGAAGCCACATTAGGCTTTTTTAATCACTGGCTGAGGCGACATTAGCTCCAACGCTCTTAGAATTCCTATGAACATTGGAGCTAATACCATCATGGCGGGAGATAAAAAAGCCTAACTGCTTTATAAAGGGGGTGGGATGGTAAGTTAGGCGCCTAGAATGGCTAGGCATGCTGATCTAGACGCTAGCAGTAGGCACACATAGTTTAATAGCAGAGGGTCAGCCTAGTGGTAAGTGCAGTGGACTTAATGGTTGGTGTTACTCAGGTGCATAACGATACTATTCTATAACCTACATGCATATGTGCTAGACACACCCCTGACCCCCTCAGGCCCACACCCCCTTGTAGTTGCAGGGCTGTAGATTTTGCACACTTACTTTGTAGAATGGCAACTATAGATTCACTAAGGACACTGATCGTGTCCCAACCACTTTGTGACCCGAGTCACTAACCTCATGGCTGATCATCCTCCAATCTGATTCGCACATGCAAATGAGGGGAAACGGCATGCAAAGTAGGCTGGCAGCAGTTCACTAACGAAACACTGGAACACCAACTGGACTGGCCGATCAAGAAACAAGTGACTGCTGGGGACCAGTCGCTCATGTCCTTTCCAACTGCATCTCCTGTTCTCTGCCCCAACTCTCCTGCTCTCTGCCCCGATCACCGCCCTGCTTCTGCCTCGACTCTCCTTGCCTTCCCTGCAGTGTGCATGTGTCGGGATCACTGGAGAGTGATCTGTGCGGTCGATTGGGGGCGTGATTCTGATCACCCTCATTTGCATGAGGGCACTTTGTGAATCAGCCCCCTGGCCACGGATCAGATTGGATCGTTCATGGATCGGATCAGTGGCCTTAGTGAATCTAGCCCTATATGGGCAGTTGTGTTTGCAACTGGAAATCAGTGCCTGTTAGCACAAATTAACACCAGTTATAGCCAATTATTCATTGCTGGTGACAATTAGCAGCTAATTTAACAATTAAGTTATGTGCATAATAGCATTATTCTATAACTTGTATGCATAATGTTGAATGCTAAGCATTAAATTATGCACATAAGTTTATCAAATTAGGGGTTTATGCTAGTATTTTATAAAGAAACATTGGTGCATATGGGTTTTTATTAAACAGGCTCAATTTACTTGGCCTCCCAAGTTTAGGCAAGCTGTCATGAAATTACTCTCCACATGATTAGTTTAGGATGTGAAAGCAAAATCTGCAGATTCTGCCTGGACTTATTTACTTTTAATAGATTCCTGCAATTGCCAGCATTTACTTTTTATGAGTATATTGGAACTGTGTTATGTTTTGTGTGTATAATTTATGATTATAATTGTATTTTGTAAGCCGCTTAGCAGTTAAGAAATTTTTTTTACATAAATAAATTTACGTAAGATCCTTAAAAGCATTCCCTCTGAGCACAGAGTAGTGGAAAACTTTCTTTTTCCCTCCCAAAGACTGATCCTAGTATTCTTCCCACTTTCTCCACCTCCATGAGGCTCCTCTTGCATCCTTTTCGATCCATCCCACTGTTCCCTCTCTATCACCATATCCAACATTTCTCCCTCTCATCTCTCTCTTCCCCATGCATCGCTACCTCACTCCTCTCCCACCATGTCCAATAATTCTCTCTCCCTCCCTATGCCCAATGATACTCTTCTTTCTTAATTTCTCCATGTGTACCACCTCAATTTCCCTCTCATTCAGACACCCATGCCCAATTCTCACTTTCTATTCCCTCCCCCCACCTCAGCATCTCTTTCCATCCCTCCCTCCATTCTTCCATCCTATGTCCCAAGTTTATGCTCCCCTCCCTCCTTCCATTCTGTGTCCCAAGTTCATGCCCCCTCTCTCCTTCCTTCCATTCTTTGTCTGGTTTGTGTTCCCTCCCTTCTTTCTGTGTCCCAATGCGTCTCCTCTTTCCCATGTCTCAAAGAGCCTCTTTTCCTCCCTCCCTCCATTCTGTGTCCCAAGTCTGTGCCTCTCTCCCATGAGTGTTTACCTGTTCTGGCCGGCTCCCTCCTCCTCCTTCCTTCCAGCCACACTTATTTCTTCGCACAAAGTCGTGGGCCTTGGTTCCTACCCGTGGCCAGTGGCTGACCCAGAAGCCTTCCTTCTGATTTCCTGAATACCAAGTCATAATGCAGCCCAAATTACAGCACAAAAATCTAAAACCAGCCCAAAAAACTGCAACCCGCAGCTACTGAAATTTCCTGCAATTTCCAAAGCAGCCCAACTGGGCAAGAAAACTGCAGATCTGGCAACTATGAGTACATTATGGATGTAAAAAACACAAGTTTTACCCACCCCATACATGCTCAGTTCTTGCACATGAACTGAGCATGCACAAACACTGAGCATGGTCAGGATGCTGGCATTGGTGGCTCTGGAATGCGGCTATCTAATTGGACGGGGGTACTTCTGGTGACCTTCGGATGTCTTCAGTTGGCAGGGCTTGGGAATCACCACCAGGTATTTCAAGGGTATATCACTGCTGGATGGGCCTAGACCAAAACTAGATGGGCCTAGACCAAATCTAGATGGGCCCAGCCCCCCCCCCCCCCACAATGTCCCAACTATGTCTATTTTCTGGGTTATAGGAGAGAATTTTTAGAAATTCTCAGGGTTATATACAGGGCCAGATTTAAGCATATGCTAGACAAGCTACAGCTCAGAGAATCACATCACAAGGTGCCTTACACTTCATTAACATGTAAAATTATTAAACTTAAAATTTACTTCCTACTTAATTGAGAGGGTGCCGCCTTCAGTGTTACAGGTTAGGGACCACAGTATATATAAATTTGACCCTGATTATATACTATGAAATTGTACACTATTTTAAAACATGCTTGAGAGATTATGTCATATATGTGATTGCTTCATTGAGTTAAAAATAGATTTTAAAAACTCTAATAACATTAGTGTCCAATGCAAAAGGTAGAAAAATATATCTGAACAAATAAGCACAGCCTTGCCATGTGAGTGACATAAGAAGATAAGAATAGCCTTACTGGGTCAGACTAATGACCCATCAAATCCAGTAGCCCATCCTCACGGTGGTCAATCCAGGTCACTAGAATCTGGTAAAAACCCCAAAAATAGCAACATTCCCCCAAGTTTGTCTCAATAACAGACTATGGACTTTCCTCCAGGAAATTTTCCAAACCTTTCTTAAAATCAGCTACGTTAACCGCTCTTATCACAACCTCTAGCAACACGTTCCAGAGCTCTGAGTGAAAAAATATTTCCTCCTATTGGTTTTAAAAGTATTTCCCTGTAACTTCATTGAGTGTCCCCTAGTCTTTGTAATTTTTAACGGACTAGGATTAAATACCTCATTAGTACCCTGGTTAGGGTTACCAGACGTCCAGGAAAACCCGGACATGTTCTCTTTATAGAGGACTGTCCAGGCTCCCGGATGGACTTTCCAAAGCCCGGCATTTGTCAGGGTTTTGGAAAGCCCCTACTAGTTCTGGCCGCATCTAGAGGACCTCTGAGCATGCGAGGATGACATCACACATATCTGCACATACTCCAGGCCCTCCAAACGCGGCTGAAGCTGGTTGTAGGAGAGGAAGCTTGCTGGGGGCGGGGCTGGGGGCAGAATAGGGAGGGGCTAGAGGCAGAATGGGGCAGGGCTATGTGTCTGGGGTTTTCTTTTTGAAATATGGTAGCCCTAACCCTGGTGGCCAAGGATGCTGGCCAGGCATCATTCACAGTTGATGGTTGGAGGGAATGCTGCCTATTACATTTCTCTGGTAAAAAAAATAGTACTTGTGAAAGGATGAGAGTCACTAGAGACAATACTCCATATATCAAAATAAATATCTATTATTCAAATTAATAAATGTATGTGTAGCCTCAGTGTGACTGTTAAGCTATTATGGCAACTGCCACAGCAGAAATCCCAGCTTGAATCAATCGGCAGGCTCTATTGCAAGCCACGCCCACACCATTATAGGCTTTCACGTGTGCAGTGCAAAAACACAAAAGGGCTTTAAGTGAATTTCATAAATAGAAATATATAAAAATCTCTCTAGTGAATCTCATCCAAAAATTCATTAAATTATTAAATGTCTCCTCTACGTTCAAAATTAATAGTACTTAGCTCAAAAATAGCATTCAAAATTCATCCATAATTCACTCACGCCTTGATTTTCTTAGCCCTTGGCTGGATAGTGATAAATGGAAGGCTCCTGAGGAAGGGATTTACTCGAAACTAGACTTAGTAGAGCCTGAAAAATACTTTTCCAGTGGGGACAATTTAAAATGAAAGAGTCATGGACTAAATAATTATGAATGAATTTTGAATGCCATTTTTGAGCTAAGTACTATTAATTTTGAATGTAGAGGAGACATTTAGTAATTTAATTAATTTTTGGATGAGATTCACTAGAGAGATTTTTATATATTTCTATTTCTATTTATGAAATTCACTTAAAGCCCTTTTGTGTTTTTGCACTGCACATGTGTAAGCCTATGATGGTGTGGGCGTGGCTTGCCGATTGATTCAAGCTGGGATTTCTGCTGTGGTCAACACTGAGGCTACACATACACTTATTAATCTGAATAATAGATATTTATTTTGATATATGGAGTATTGTCTCTAGTGACTCTCCTCCTTTCACAAGTACTATTTTTTATCAGATTATTGTGACGTACAGTGGTGCCTCGCATAACGAACGCCTCGCACAGCGAACGCTGCGCACAACGAACTTCTTGTCTTGATTCGTACAACGGACTTCGTTTCACACAACGAAGTCGCCCGAGCTGCATCCTTCCGCGCAGGCACTGCGCTTAACTGCCCTCTCTCACTTGTTTCCCCCGATTATCCAGCATCTAGCCCTCCCCCCCAAACACTTCCTGTTTCCAGCGAGGCGGCCCGCGTCAGAGGGGACGGGGTATCGAAGCGCGAGCGAGCTGCGGAAGTGGTGTTGGTGGTGGACGGCCTCAGGTATGAGTTAGGATGGTGGGGTGGGGAGGGGAGGCCTGAGAGCGAGCATGTGCGCACAGGGAGGAGACGGGGAGAGACGCGCTGGATTGGCAACGGTTGCTCTCTGTCGCCTCCCGGCTCCAGCGGCGTGACAGTTTTCAAACAGGCGCGTGGTTCTTTCTAAGCAGAACCACCAGCTTTAACGGCGCTGACTCCCGACTACAGCCTCCAACAGATGACTGCTTCCCATTGCATCCGGCCGCTGGCAGGTCTCGCGCGCAGCAGCCAATGGGTGCCAGCCACGAGTCGGCCAGCACCAGAGGGGGGAATCAGGAGAGACGAGCATCAGAGGGTGGAGGAGAGGCAAGGTAAAAGAAGAAAATCAGAGAGGAGGAGAGAAGCAGAGAGAGAGAGATTGGACAAAGAGGAGGGGATGGTGAAGGAGGAAGAGAACAGAAAAGGAAAGCATAGGAGGAGCATTAGAGAGGGAGAGGAGAAGACAGTTTGCCAGCCTGAGAAACTCCCTAACCCCTTATGCTGCTGCACAGGGAAATGGGGAAAAATGACAGACAGACAGCGGGAGGGAGGGAGACAGAAAGAAAGAAAGAAAGACACAGGGGCAGTGAGAGGGACAGAAAGACAGACAGAGATAAAAATAATAACAAAAAATTTATCTTTTTTTATGTCATCTTAGCATATTTTATGCTACAGAACGAATTATTTTTTTTTACATGTATTGTTATGGGAAAACGCGTTTCACATAACGAACTTTTCGCATAACAAACTTGCTCCTGGAACCAATTAAGTTCGTTGTGTGAGGCACCACTGTACTTGATTGGGTACTTGTACGCCTATTACATTACAGCAGCCTCATGAGTGAAACGGAAATGCAGCTGTGCAGATGGGTTGTGGTTTGTGAACCCTACCAAAGCTGTATTAAGGAAGGAAAAATCCCTGATGGCTGATGTATAAATTCATGTTTCACAATATCCTTCTAATTAGTAGTAAGGACTGGGGCAGGTTTCATCTGAGCTACAAGCTCAGGCATGGATAAAGCCAAAGGATAACATCTTTTTCTCTGAAATTGTTGATTTTTTTCCATTCAAATCGAGGGTTGTGGTTATTGCTCAGGGGTGGGGGAGGGGAGGGAACAGCACCTTTATGAACCTTGTATACTCTATTGGCATATTTGTATAGTATAATGAAACCAACTCATCACATACCAGTACTTTTTCAAATGAAAAGTAACTTTCACATGTCTGGACGTTCCATGACCATATGATACTTTGAATTTCAAAAGCTGTGTTATTTAGCAGAATAACACCATTCACAGGAACACAAAGAGGCTTAGTGCCCCACCTGAAGAAGCTATGCTTGAGTAAGATGAGATAAACGTCTAATTTTTCTGAATTTAGACAGGAAACACATTTTATTTAAAGTCCCCTCCCACTCCCCATTTAAAGGGAATTGACTTTTCATTTATCTGATTATTTCTGATATTGGATAAAGATCAGCCAATTTCTTCCCTCCCCCATAAAACAAATGCCCTGATCTTATCGGCCATAACTGATTTTCTCTCTCATGTCCATGTTACAGCTTTATCTTCATTCCTTTGCTCAGTTGTCCGTTTGCTGCAGTGCCTTCTTCTAAAAGGTAATGTTCTCTTGTGGATTAGAAACTAATTATTGGACAGAAAACAGAGGGTAGGTTTAAATGGCCAATTTTCTCAGTGGAGGAGGTTGACTAGTGTAGTGCCACAGGGATCTGTACTGGGACCAGTGCTATTTAACATATTTATAAATGATCTGGAAATTGGAATGACAAGTGAAGTGATTAAACTTGCTGTTGACATGAAACTATTCAAAGTTGTAAAAACACATGCAGACTGAAAAATTGCAGGAAGACCTTAGGAAACTGGAAGACTGGGCATCCAAATGGCAGATGAAATTTACCGCCTTTTTTTTTTTTTTTTCACAAAATTGCGCAAGAGGTTTTTAGCATCTGCCAGTGTGTTGAATGCTCTGTGAGTCATAGAGTTTCTGTACGGTGCTAATAACCTCTTGTGCAGTTTTGTAAAAGGGGGGGGAGGGGAGTTAATATGGACAAATGTAAAGTGATGCACATGGAGAAGGATAATCCAAATCATAATTACTAGATACTAGGGTCCACCTTAGGGGTTAGCACCCAAAATCTTGGTGTCATCATAAACATTACGCTGAAGTCTTCTGCCCAACGTGTGCGGTTGGCCAAAAAGGAATTATTAGGAAAGGGATAAGTAAGACCAAGAATATTATAATGCCTCTGTATCACTCCATGAGTATTGCGTTCGATTCTGGTTGCTGTAACTCAAAAAAGATATAGTGGAATTAGAAAAGGTGTAAAGAAGAGTGAACAAAATGACAAAGGGAATAGAACTCCTTTCACCTGAGGAAAGGCTAAAGAGGTTAGGGCTCTTTAGCTTGGAAAAGAAATGGCTGAAAGAAGATATGAATGAGGTCTACAAAATCACAAGTGGTGTAGAATGGGTAAAAGTGAATTGATTTTTTTTACTCTTTCAAAAATTACAAAGATTAGGGGATATTCAATGAAGTATCACAGAAATACCTTTAACATGTCTGGACTTTCCATGATCATTTGATACTTTGAATTTCAAAAGCTGTGTAATTTAGCAGAATAACACCATTCACAGGAACACAAAGAGGCTTAGTGCCCCACCTGAAGAAGGTATTCTTGAGTAAAATAAATAGGAGGAGATATTTTTTCACTTGGGGAAATTCTAGAAGCAGTGCCTAAATGTAGACGCTGGTAAGGTTAATTAACAAATGGCATTTAAAATGGGGGAAAAAACCCACGGGAAGAGCTTCAGGTATTGTCTCATGCCGCAGTGTAAGGAGCCCGTGCTTCCCTGTGTAACAAAGTGTAGACATTCTAAGAGAGTGCACACATGGAAATTCTGAGTGTGTGCAATTGAGCATGCTCATCAGTTTTGAAGAATCAATTAGAGATATAGACAGGATTTGAGGGAGAAAGGACCTGTTTTATTTGAGTGAAGTCAAAAGGGAGTTCTTTTGACTAATTTTGGGTTTTTAGAGTATGAATCTAATGAAAGTTGATAGATGTGAAGTGACAGAAGCAGGGCAGGATTAATTTGTCAAGGGCCTCTAGGCACACTGGGCCTCCCTGCCCCACCCCACCAAGCCCCGCCCCATGTATTTACCCATTTTCTTATTTACTTCTTTATTTCCACTTTATTTCTTTTACTTTAAAATTCAAAACAAACAACAAAGTTTACCATACTAGTGCCAGTGTACAGTTTTTCTTCTATGCAACCTCCAAACATCTCTGAACAAATCTCCCCTTCCTTCCTAGAGGAAGAGATCTTCAGCTGGCAGGGCTTTGGGAAGCCCACCAATTTATATTTTGCATATGGGTAGGAGGCTTGGGGCATGGCGGGAAGAAAATTTAGTGCCCATCATTTTATTGGACTAATAAACTAAACTAAACCTTAAGTTTGTATACCCGCATCATCTCCATAAAGATAAAGCTCGGTACATAGCTTTCAGAAGTTAAAACCTCTTTCTTTAGGTCAGTAAACTATACCGTTGTTACAGTATCTCTGTCCTGACATGAGGAAAGGAGTTATTGTCTCTGAATTAGTAAAAAAATGTATTAAAATTAGTCCAATAAACAGGATCACCTTATTTCCATTTTCTATTAATAAACTACAATAATACTTTATCCTAAAGCAAAAATAAATAAATAAATAAAACAAATAGAAATGTTTTTTCTACCTTTGTTGTCTGGTTTCTGCTTTCCTCATCTTCTTTTCCTTCCATCCATTGTCTGCCCTCTCTCTGCCTCTTCCATATTGCATCTGCTCTATTTCTATGCCTCTTCCAGAAATTGTCTGCCTCTCCCTTCCATCTCTCCCTCCCCCCCATTGGTGTGACATCCATCTTCTTTCCTTCCCTCCTCCAATGATCTGGCATCTCTCTCCTCTCCTTCCCTTCCCTCTTCCATACTCCCATGGTCTGGCATTTCACTCTCTCCTCTCCCTTCCCCTCACTTCCATCAGCAACTGCCCCTTTTCTTTCCCTTCAACCAAATTACATCCAGTATCCTTCCCCCTTATGTCTCTTTTCCCTGCACACCAATTCCATCATCATTTGCCCCCTTATGTCTCTCTCCCCTTTCCCTTCCCCCCACTTCCATCAGCATCTGTCCCCTTTCTTTTCCTCCAACCCAATTCCATCCAGTATCCTTCCACTTATGTCTCTCTCTCCTTTCCCTGCACACCAATTCTTTCAGCATCTGCCCCCATATGTCTCCCTCCACCACCCTTCCATACCACACTGCTCCCTTTCTCTCCCTCCTCTACCCTTCCATGCTCCTTTCTCTCTCCCTCCAAACAAATGCAGAACAGCTGGTGGCAATGGTATTGATGGCAACACCCCCCCAAACATCAACGACAATGTCTTATGGTGCATTTAGAAAAGTAATTAAGTCAGCGTTGTTTGATAAATTAATTTCTTAAATGTAGATATTACTTTTAACAAAATATTACATTGAACATATTTAAGAAACTTGTTGTATTTTAATTATTTGTATTGTATTTCACTGATTGTCCAGCCTTCTTTTGTGTAAACCGCCTAGAAATTGTTTGATTATGGCGGTATAGAAGAATAAAGTTATGTTATGTTATCAACGGCAATACAGCCCCCCCCTCATCATCTGCAACGCTGTCCCCCCTGACATCAACGGCAATGCTGTCCCGTCCCCCCCATCAACAGCAATGCGGCCGGCTGCTGCAGAAAGTTCCCGCAATGGCTGTGGCTCTGCTCCGGAAGAAGTTAGTGACGTCGGAGGGGCATGGACGGCAGAAGCAGTCATCGCGGGACCTTCCTGCAGCAGCGAGCTGCGTTGCCATTGATGCTGGGGGGCTACGTTGCCATTGATGTCGTTGATGTTGGGAGGGGTTCGTTGCCATCGATGCCAGGGGGGGCCAGCGTTGCCGTTTGAAAAAAAAAATTGGCAAGGTGTGTCGCTTGTCTGTTTGTCCTCCTTCAGCGGGCCCTCCTGATGATTTTGCACCCTAGGCACATGCCTACTGGGCCTACCCATTAATCTGGCCCTGGACAGAAAGTATTTTAGGTCAATTGAAGAGATTGTAAAGCAATTTATGAGTTTTAGGAAAACATTTTGGTGAAGAGTAATTTTTGAGAAAATTATAAAGAGGGAATAAGCATAGAGCTATCAGAATGACATTCCCTGGTTCCAGTGTTTCCTGACTGCTTGGTGGTTTCCAGAGTTAAATCTACAGTCCAGTGTCCAGTTTCCTGATGGAGTTCGTCCTCAACTAATGCTAGCCATTGCAAGAAAGCCTGCAAGCAGAAGAAAGGTTTTCTTTTAACTTTATTTTTCTGTGTGCACACAATGGATTAATTTGATTTTTTTAATACTTACCTGAGACTTTCTCAGTGGACACCTGCAAAGAAGAGAAATAGTTATTAAGATAGGCTAGAGGAATACACTAAGGAAAAGAGTGAAAACTAAGAAAAAGGGGTACTTACCTGCAATACTCCTGCAATACCTGTGAGAGAAAAAATAAAGTTTCAATGTTATAGAATTTAGAGATAAGTTAAATAAAGATGTATAAGAAATTTTATAAAAGAATATTTACCTAAATAATTTCTAGGTTAAATTTGATTTTATGCAATAAACTGTTAACTTATATCTGTTATTTAAAGTGTCGGTCTCTTTCCTTGCTGGTATTTTACTGGAGAATATACATACCCTGAAGTTCCTAAAACCTTGGTTGCAATTCAGTGGAAGTAAGCCTTGCCTTGGGGATTTCAACTCAGAATAAAAGGCCATTGTGACATATTTTCTAATTCTGTGTGATAAGACAGGGCTGCACTGAAACTAAGGGATTCTACACCTGCAACCTCACATTCCGGGGGCAGCGGTTTTACTGTAGCAACTTAATGGCTGTCTATTCCACTGGCAGGCTCTGCTTATTAAGCTTTCTATAATATATATGACTTTTCCTGGGTCAAATTAGCTGGGTCACGTTTCCTGGGATTAGCATGACCAGAATGCTAATCTACACAGGTTGCCAGCGTTCTTACATGTAGAGGTTGGAGAATGAATGTGAGAATGTTTGTTTATGGCCAATCAGGGACTTCCTTAGACTCCTCCCTGGGAGGAGCCCGAGGTGCCTCAGCCAATCAAGGCCTTAGGCCCCTCCCCATGCATCACATGATGCACCAGGGCATGGCCTAAGGCCCTATTGAGTAGCGGCCCAGGAAAGGAGCAGGAGGACTTTGCGCTTCCTCCTACTCCCGAAGACTTGATATCACGGAGGCCTAAGGAGCAGGAGGGACCGGGCACCCCTCCTGCTCCCAACTATTTTAAAGGTATGTGGAGGGGGGGAGGTGGGTGCAGGCAGGCCAACCGGCCCGACCAGGGGTGGGCTGGTTGCGGGTGGGCCGGGAGTGGGAAGCCTACAGAGCAGGAGGGACTGAGCACCCCTCCTGCTCCCAACTTTTTGGTGCTGAGGGTGGGCCTGCCGGGAGGGAGATGAGGGCAAGGGCCGTGCTGGTCATGGGGGGGTGCGGTGGGCCAGTCGGGAGTGGGACCCTCGCGTTTTTGGTTCAGGGAGGGAGAGGGGGAAGGGGCACTTGTCGGGAGAGGGGGGGGGTTAATTTTTTTAAAATCGGGCTGATATTTTGCGTGTGTAAAACACGTAAAATATCTGCCCGATTTAAAAAAAATTTTAAAAGCTGGCAGAGCCCTGATAGCAGTGACAGGAGGCTGCTTCTCTTGTCACTACTGTCAGGGCTCAATCCGATCTGTGCAGTCAGTTGGGGGTCGTGCCTCCGATCAACCCAGATGGTTGGCGAATCGGTTGGCCTGCCTCCAATCGCCCACGGATCGGCTACGGATACGGATCGGAGGGTTAGTGAATCTAGCTCTAAGTTCTTACCTTTGGTAATCTTTTTATTAATCCTCAACAAAGTCAACACAATAGGGTTATTTATCTGAACCAGCGAACCAGATCTTGCAGAATACCACACACTTTTCTCTCTCTGCTCCTCCCACATAGCTGAGGAATACAGAGCCCCCTGCAGTTACACTGAAAAGCAAACGAATATCTCTAGAACAAAGCACATAGACAAAGACAGGGGCACAAGGAACTTCCCCGCCACGTAACAGCTTTCTGTTCTGCTCTGCAATACATGAAAAAACAATAGATAGGCAACATGAAGAAAAAAACAGACAAGAACATGGCATCAATATGGAACCAACCTCTTGAATACAACATATATAACGTGACCATACGTCCCATTGTGAATGGGACCATCCTGTTTTTAGGTAGCCTGTCCCGTTGTCCCCAAGCAGAGCTTTGGGATGCAGAAATGTCCTGTTTTCATGGGCCCACTGAAGAAACAAGTACTGTACCGAATACAGCCAGCCCCTCCCCCCAGTACCTTTTTTAATCCCGGCGGTTGCCTCATGTCTTGATGTCTTCTGGCAGCAGCAGAGCAGCGCTCCTGCCTGGTCCCGTGCCACTCACTGAATGGCTGCCATCAGTTCTCGCGAGTCCTGCGAGAACTGACAGCAGCCATTCAGTGAGCGGCGCGGGACCAGGCTGGCACGCAAAAATCTCACATCTGCCTTGTGTGCCGCTCTGCCGCTGCCAGAAGACATCAAGACAGGAGGCAGCTGCCGGGATTTAAAAAAGGTACTGGGGGTGTCCAGGGGGTTTATCCGGGGTCCAGGGTCTGGCAGGGGGAGGGATCCTGTCCCGTTTTGAGGAAGAAAATAAATGGTCACGTTAAGTATATACCAACTGGAATAAATCCTGAGGAAAATATATGTGCTCACATGTACAGCATGATTCCCACAGGACCCGTCTGTTGGCTGGAAGATACTCAAGCCTAAAAGGAGAAACAGTCGAGGCAGAAAATTGCAGATAATACATAGAAAAACAGAGGGTGGGCCAAGTTAACTCCTTCAGGGATTAACAGAAAGAAGGTTACCAAAGCCAAGAACCTAATCTTTCATTCTGTTTCATTCCCTCCGGAGTCAACACGATAGGTGACTTACCAAATCAAAGGCAATGTCTAGGGTGGGAAAGAAGAGTTTCAAGTTTTTATTTAAAATTTGATTCTAATGCTTATCAATATTTCTAAGCGATGTACATGGGTAAAAGTGGGGGATACGATCATATACGTACAATAGACTCACATTAGACTAACTTAATATTGCCTTCCTCACAAAACCCCGGCCTTCACCGATAGGCTCTTAATTCCTTATGCCTCTACAAGAATTCTTAGGTCTAACGATCAGCATTTACTTTCAGTTCCCTCTCTTAAGGTTATCAATACGCGCCAACAATACATCTTCTCTGTAACAGCTCCACAACTGTGGAATTCTCTCCCCATTCACTTAAGGGAAGAACGATTCAAGAGTAAGTTGAAATGCGTTCTTTTTAAAGATGCCTTCAACTGCTAGTACTAATGTCTTGATTCATTCCGTAGGCTCTGCCGTGCGACTTTATTTATTGTCACCCTCCCTTTCGTCCATTCCCTTTTAGGAACACCCGTTGTATACAGGCGTCAAATAAACTGAGTGCCCTCAGTAGGGGCCCCACATTGACAGACTGGGTCAGGAACTGGTTGAGTGGAAGGCGATAGAGGGTAGTGGTCAATGCTCCGAGGAAAGGGATGTTACCAGTGGTGTGCCTGAAGATTTGGTTCTTGGGCCTGTTTTTTAATAACATTTTTGTAAGTGATATTGCTGAAGGGCTGTCTGGTAAGATTTGCCTCTATGCGGATGCAGCAGTGTGGGTGGGGATGAAGGAAAAAAAAACCCCGACCAACAGTCATGCACTTAGTGTAAATCAGTGTATATTTTTCTCAACTTTGTGTGGCTTCTGGCACACAGTGCACACAAACTGAAACAGAACTTCAGCAGTTCAATCTGCTATTGATAAAGCGGGTAAAAGTCCAATTAACTCAAGATACCAGGATGTTTAACCAGAAAGGAAACAGCATTCCAAGCACATCGCTAAGCAGAGCAGCCAAAAGTCCATATGAAAACAGAAACAGCACTTCAGGTACTTCAAAAGCAAGGGCAGCAGTCAGAAATTCACAAACATATGAAACAGTAGTTCACTGCTTCCATCTAGAGGCTTATCTCAGTCTCAGTCCTGGTCCGGCATCTGCTCCCCCTGTCCTCAAAAACCAGCGAGTCACAGGTCTTTCCCTCTGCTTGGTTCCAGCTTTTTGGATGCAAAAGTTTCTGTGCATGGGACCAAACAGAGAGAAGGACCAGCAGCCGAAACAGGAACATATCTTTAGCACTGCTTGTGACTCATTGATTTTTCAGGATGGGAGGATGTTGGACCAGCGATGGGGGAAGGGGGGAGAATTGCCGTATCGGCAGGAGGGACAGTTGCCAGACCATCAGGGCAGCTGGGAACCAATGCATGAGATTGGGCCCCTTAAGCATTTGAGCTGGAAAAGGGGCCCAAATGTGTGTGCCACTTGCCAAATGCATGTGACTTGGCAAATATGGATATTGATGCCTGTGCGTCTGTAGCAGGGGTGTCAAATGTCAGTCCTTGAGGGCCACAATCCAGTTGGGTTTTCAGGATTTCCCCAATGAATATGCATGAGATCTATTTGCATGCAATGCTTTCATTGTATGCTAATAGATCTCATGCATATTCATTGGTGAAATCCTGAAACCTGACTGGATTGTGGCCCTCGAGGTCCAACATTTGACACCCCTGATCTATAGGCTTATAACAGATACCTGTTTGGCCTCCTGACCTTTCACTTTTGAATCCAGTTTTACTGAGCATCAGTCCGACAGGAGCATTGCCGCCTGTTCATGAATTATAAGGATTTTATACAACATCCTGAAAGCGGGGCGGGCCCAGGCAGCAGTGCAGACAGCATGCTCCTGCTGGCCCAACAGGCTTAAGGGGCGCTTAAAAAGGTACTGTGAGGTGGGGGTTTAAAAGGAAGGGCTGGCAGGCGGGGGTGTTTTAAAAGGAAGGGCCAGTGGGCTGGCAGGGGTGGAAAAGTGCCTCTTATGGAACAAAAATACGGTACATTATGGTCACATTTTTTATAACCTTTGTCTATGAACACTAGCAAATTTTAAATCTGCCTCTGTACTTCTATGAAAAACATGTCTTGTAGAACCATATGTTTCCCATACCAGTGGTTTTTTAAAACTTTTTTTAAATATTTAGACAAATATATATCTGCTTCCTTATTAGAAAACTATCCATTCATTAAACATTTACATAGGGCAGGAATGTAAACCACAAGGGAGGTGACTCCGTGAATCACAAATTCACAAGAAGCTGAATTAATGAGAAAAGAAAACACAAGGAAGGAGTAAACTATACGTCTCAAATTAATAAACAAACATCTTCTTACATGCTTATTCCCCTATTTACCCTTCAAATATAGGAGGATCCTACAGAACCTTGAGACTTTAACTGTACAATTGAATAAGATTTTTTTTTAATGGTTGTATATGCTATAAAGTCCTGCATGGTTTATCTTGTGGTTCATTTTTTTATTCATTAATTCACAATACCCAAGACGTAATTCTAATTTGTTTGCTTTTCCATCGGTAAAGGGTCATTTATACAAGAGCTATTTTCAACGACTCCTATCTTTTCAGGCAGCTTCTTGTGATAAAAGAGTTTGTAAATCTGTTAGTTAGCTCTACCTCTTACAATCAGTTCAGGAAATTATTGAAAACCTACTTATTTAAGAAATTTTAGTAATTCTAGGTCATTTGTTTTCATTGTCACTGTTTCAATTTTTTTTTTTTTGTAAACCCCATAGAACTCATAAGGTACATAAATAAATGTTATGTTCTCTGTCTCAAATCACACATTTTTAAGGAAAACAAAGTTGAATAACACTTCTTGACTCATTGCCAAAAATGTTTTTCTATCTGGAAAGATTTGAAAATTCACTCCAGACATCTGAAAATACAAAATCATACACCACCATTTTGAAGTGTTTTTGAGAAAGAGAAGATCCTCCATTGTAGTGATGCCATCAGCTTGATTAAAAGAATTCCATGTGCTCTTTGTAAGTTACATGCTGTGGTGTAGTTGCCCTGCTTAGTTTTGGGGTGGGGGCAGGGAGTAGGTAGGTCATATTAGCAATGGGAGTGTGTAGGGGGGGAGAGCCAATTCATCATCAACATTTGAGGGCATCAAATCCCCTCAAATAATACCAGTATATATTACACCTAATTAACTCCAGGAGATTCTCTCTGGCACAATGTAAGTACTGTATTGGAGATGACCTGGGTGCCATTGCTCTCGTAATATATGATACAGGAGAAAGATTGGTTCCTCTTATGGAATGTGCAGAAGACATTACTACTTAAGAGCGTTCCTTGATTCTAGAGTATGCATAAATGCAGACGTTGCTCACAAATGATGTTGGAACACAGTCTAGTGTGCATGAGTTGTCAACTACTGTATTTATGTACAATGCTCTATATTAACAGCTGGGTTATTGACTGTAAATCATTTCTTCTTAAAAGGACAAAAACCCAAGAACATGGAGTCTCTGCATATTTAGAGGATCACTGACATATTTATCATCATTTTATCTTTTTCTTCTTTTACATTTGTACCTCTCTTCGAATACTCAACTTCAAAGGTTTAAAAAATATTAGGAATACTCAATTTGAAAAAAAAAAAATGGGGGGAAGAGGAGAGGAATTATTAATTCTGGTCAGTATATGGATGTTCTTGAACAGAAAAACAAGAGAAAAAAAAAGTACTAGAACAGAATGACTAATTACATTTTTCATGTTCAGAGCACTGTAAATCTTAGTGTTTCATTGGCTTAAACAGGGGTCATTTAATTTGGGATTTCCCTCGGCTGAAGACCGCTTTTCTGTACCTACCTGTTCAGATCTCCAACCCTAAAAGGATCTGCAGAGCTAGCAACTTTAGAGATAACATATTTCAGGGGAAAAAAAGGCTGATGCCCCCCCAAATAAGCCCAGCCACTCATCAATCCACTTTTTTTTTTTTTTTTTCCAGAAAGGAACCGACTTCAATGAAAAAAACTGTCTATGGAGAGTGATCAGTTATGTGTACAGAGCGCTCAGAGATATGAAACTCCGAAGGGAAGGCTAAGAAGCCACCCCGCAAAAGGAGTTCAACCTTCCAGTCATTGCAACCTCTTATATCGCTGATCACTCTCTGAGACTTGATGAAAAAGTTATATACAGTATATCTTACAAAAATACTGAGAGTAATATCTTCTCTTCACATTTCAAAGCATGATGTGCAACGATCACTGAGTTGATTTAATATAATAGACTGTTCACTTAACTTTGAATGTAGTTTAAGGGGTCAATCCAGGGCATGCTATTCAGTGCTATAATGATGATGCACATCACTGGGAAGCGGTAAAACACGGACCTGACGGACCTCGCGGGTCTAAAACCGCACGTCCTTAAAAATCTGAGGTCCCCGCCACTTATAGTTAGTCTCTGGCTCTGACAGACCTGGATGACAATTTAGCGCTGACGGATCCGTCTCAGCATAGGGAGGGAAAAGCATTAGGATCCATCAGCGCTAAAATGTCATCGAGGTCTGTCAGAGCCGCCGACCTCAGATTTTTAAATTTACTGGGGCTGCAGGAAACCGGTTTAAAGGATTCGTTTTAGAGCCGCTCCAGCACTAGTCTCTGGCTCTGACAGACCTGGATGACATTTTAGCGCTGACGGGTCCTAATACTTTTCCCTCCCTATGCTGAGACGGAGCCGTCAGCGCTAAATTGTCATCGAGGTCTGTCAGAGCCAGAAACTAACTACAAGTGGCAGGGACCTCCGATTTTTAAGGACGTGCGGTTTGAGATCCGCGTTTTACCCCTTCATTACACAAGGAAAACTTTCCTACGGTTTCAGACAAACAAAAACAGGGACTTACTGTGAGAGGCAAAGAGCAAATGGCGAATAAGGTGGTCATGAGCGCTAGTAGAATGAAATGGTCCATCGCTTCCGTTGTTTTGGCGTTGCCTATGCAGCACTTTCGATTCTGTTTCTGGTACATGTGCAGGAGATGTTTCATAACGCTCAAGTTACAGAGCACGACAGCCAGGACCAGCACCCCCATAAGAGTGCCGTAGAACAAGGAGAAGCCGAGGACCCCGGCGCTAGGCTGTTTCTCAGTCATTTTGACGAAGCACCAGGTGCCGGGGCAGTACTGCACGTAGGTGCCGAAACCCAGGAAGGGCATCGCGCAGAACAGACCGCTGAAGACGTAGACCGCAGGCGCCGTCAGCACGCCGTGCCGCCTGGTGACCAGCCTGGCGTAGAGGTAAGGGCGCCCCAGCGACAGCCAGCACTCCAGCGCCATGGCCAGCAGGATGAGCGTCGAGCTCAAGCCGAAGAACAGCATGGCGAAGGCGAAGAGGTCGCACAGCCGCCGCTTCTCGCCCAGCTCCAGCAGGGTCTGGTTCTTGGCGTAGGAGACCAGCACCATGGGGCTCACCAGGCACTTCCCCAGCAGGTCCGTGAGCGTCAGCGCCGTGACCAGCGCGTAGAAGACGGAGAGGCCCCTGCTCCTCGAGCGCAGTTTGTGCAGCCACAGGATGAAGAGGGCGATCAGGTTCCCCAGGAGGCCGGCGCCGAAGATCAGCACGCTGGGCAACGCCGTGTGGCCTGCCTGGGGCGCCTTGCTGCTCGCGCACTGCTCCATGAAGAAGACGCGCCGGCGCCCGCTCGGAAGGGGGAGGGGGAGGACGAGTTGGATTTCGAGGCCCCCTCGCGCGTGGAGGTTCACGCGGGGGTCGCCACGTACCCGGCAAATCTTTAAGGAAATTGTGAAGTACAAACAATAATAATAATAAGTGTTACAAGCTGGAAAACACCCTGCTCTGTATAAGGCGTTTCGCTAGAAAAGGTGCCAGGTCTGTGGTTTGGAAGCTGAAGCTCTGAGGGAACTTTGGACAGGGGTGGGGGCGGCTTTTATTCCCGCTCAGCACACACATAGGAGGTAGGCTGTAGCGAAAATGACCGAATACGAGGAGCAGAGCTGATTGGTTCGGTTCCTTCTCTGTGAAACTCTCTTGGTGGTGGGACTGGGTAGAGAATGGCACGGGGACAACTTTTTTCCACCACCCGATGAAATACATATAAAAGGGCATTTTTTGTTTTCTAAAGAGCATCGAATCTTACTGCAACAAATTAAAGCATTTTGCAGTGATTTCCTATTTTCTGCATGCTAACCTACATTATCTATATTTAAAAAAAAAAAAAAAAATTCTGAGGGAATGGAGAGTGGAAGCATTTTCTAATTTGCATGCATTAACTGGATTAAGACAAGAGCACTTTAAGGGATGGGGTCCTGGTGCCAGATATACTCTATTCCTGACCCTGAATGAAAATCAGTCACCAGACTGCAACCCTTCACAATAAAACCTTTTTTTTGTGTCCTTCCCCAAGACAAAATGACACACAGGAAAAATAACCTAACTGCAAGAAAAGAAGCTCAAATGGTAAAACTGGGGGGAAAAAGCAGGATAAGTTCAGGTATCACAGTTCCCATATCTTATTCTTTAGAAAACAGCTCTCCTTTTCCTCTGTTATAGCCAGGCAGTCAGTTAGGGTGGAAGTTTCTGACCAGTGTCATGGAATAGCTGTATTCAAGGTAAAAACCATAGATCCTGACAGCCATACAAATGGAAAGAACCCACATAATGTATTTACTACTATTACTATTTATTATTTCTAAAGGGGTAAGAAGTGCACACAGCGCTGTACAATAGACTATTGCAATATTATATACTTGGGATCTTTTAAGAAAACCATCAAATGACTGAGAATCGTTCAGAATTCTGCAGTCCATCTCATTTATGGTCTCAAGAAATCGGATCATGTAAGCCCATAATATGAGCCTCATATTACAAAAACTACACTGGCTACCTGTGGAAGCAAGGACCATCTTTAAGTTTGCTTGCCTTTGCTTCAAAACCATAACAGGTTCATCCCCAATCTGTTTGTCTCATCATTTTGAATTTCCAGGCACAACTTGTACACATAAGTGCTTACTTGTTCGCTTTTCCATCCTTGAAGGGCTGTCTGTACAAAAGATTCCTTGAAAGAACATTATCATTCCAAGCAGGCAAATGGAATAAATGTTTAACCAACTTTATTTCACACTCACTTTCTTATCAAACTTTTAGGAAATCAATCAAAACTTATCTCTTTGATAAATTTATCTGACCCCACTTCTGTCTTGATGTATTTTTAAAACACTTCCAGATAAATTTGATTAATCTTAACAGGCTAATGTAATTTTGAAAGTTTTCTGTAATATCGCTGTCTGTATACACTCTCTTCCTCTGTAAACCGCTCTGAACTGTTTGTGGTATTGCGGTATATAAAAATAAAGTTATTATTATTATTACACACGGAAGAGATGGTCCTTGTAAAGTCATTCTGTAGGGTCATGAAATAGTTAACTGTTGTTTAAAATATTGCTCTGGCCTACATAGCTGAAAACAGTGTATAATCTATTGACTGCATCTGCCTAAAATGTATGTCCCTACCTTACCACATTGTAAGCTGAATAGATAAGAGTTTGAGCCATGATGTACCCTGCCCTTCTGTACATTTAACTGTAAGAGTTAGATAGGTGTCCTGCTAGTGACCTGCTAGTGTGAGCTTAGAACCAATGAGTGTTAAGAAAAGTAACACGTGAAAAGCTTTTTCTAGAATTCAGTTGTATAGCCAGAAAAATGAATAAATATCTCTGTAACTTCCTGGTTTCGGCACTTCTGAGCCAGCTTGGAGCTCAGGGGTCCAGCATGCATGCTGTGAATAAAACTTGTATTTTCTTCACGCCTCTGACTTTGTGTGTCCAAGTGACCTTTCATTTGGCGCCCGAACAGGGACTTGAAGGTCTCTTGACCACTGGTTACTCGATTGGTCACTTGTTTCTGGTCCTACGGCTGATATGTCTGCTTAGCCGGCTGCCTTCCTTTTGGGGGGTTTGCAGACCTCAGGACGTTGGACCGCTTCAACTGACTTATCTAGTCTCAGTTTAAAGTACAAGAATCTGTATCTGTATCTGTACCTGGAGTGGCCACTATCTGGTAAGTGGGGATTGATCATCCCTATCCTGTCTCTCGTCTCCTGCCTAGTAAGCCACGTGATCTGTCGCTGAAAAGTTGTGGGAAAGGGATTCTAGGAACTGTTATTTTCTGGTTGAGTAACTGAACTGAAATCTGTTGTGTTTTGTGTGTTTGAGAGTGTCTGAGACGTCCTTGAGGACGAAGCGAGTGTGGACCTGTTAGTACTGCGTTTCCCTAGTCCGGAGACGGGCGGGGCCAGGAATTCAGGGAAGTGTTTTTGTCCTCCATTGCACAATGGGGGGATGTCTGTCTACCTGTGGGGATCCCTTGATATGTTAGCTAATTTTAAAAAAGGAATTTGTCTTTGATTATACTTAACAAATCAACCCTTATTTGTCTGTGCCAGTTAGAATGGCCGATATTTGGTGTGGGCTGGCCCCCTCTGGCTCCCTGGAAGAGGACATAACTCGTCAGGTTTTTATGCATTCGTTTGCTGTCAGTTCAAGTTTCAAGTTTCAAGTTTACCTTTATTTGATGAATCGCTTATCACAATACCTAAGCGATGTACAATTAAAAACCATCAGAGTGTGGCAATACATTTAGTTAATAAAAATCAATTAAGAGATAGACATACATTTAGTTGACAAAAAATCACTTAAGAAACTGACAAAGATTGACGAACATGAAGGGGTGGGAAGCAAGGGAAGAAGTTACAATTTTGTTATCTGTTAAAGTTTAACATCCAAGGGTAAAAGCACATTGGGTAAAGATGGGTTAAGGGGAAAAAGAAGGGTATGGAAACCTAAAAAAGACTATGTTTTATAGGTCAAATGCGTCCTGGAATAAATATGTTTTTAAAATTGTCTTAAACGCAACAAGGTCTTTTTCGTTTTTGATAAAATTTGGAAGGGAGTTCCACAGTGTGGGCGCTTTTACAGAAAATATATCATTGCGTCTTGTGCCACTGGACAAACCTCCTAAGTAACCTGGACCCGTCTACCCCAGGGCTTTAAAATTAGCCCCTCTCTATTCAGCACTGCCCTTGCTTCAGACCTTGCCAAATTCTTCCATTCATCTGATTCCCAAGTCCTGCAGTATCCCGGGTTCTTTATGACTTCTGTCTGTTCAAATGTATCAGTGAAGTTTAAACTGTCAGTTGTTCACAGCATGAGAGGAGAGTACTTTTCCTTTTGTGCTGATAAGGGCCATGAAATGTGTAGCACTTCCAATGTAGTTTCTCCTGAAACAGATAAGTGGTTTTGCATTTGAAGTTTTTGGCTATGTTATAAAATGTATATGCATATTCAGAAATGCATATAAACGAAAAATATGATTTCTGGAACTTATATTCCATGCTAAAAAGAAGTTCTTTGTCCAAATTTAGTAGTTATTTGTCTAAATTTAAAAGTTCTGAAAAGGACTACATCTGTAATTTGATCTATTTGATCTTTAAGCAACTCTCTCTCCTTTGTGAAATTCTGTAGGAAGGGGGAGTAAGTCTCTACTGAGACCCATGTTGATTGTAAAAAAAAATAAAAATGAACAATGTTTAAACTTGTGAGTACAGTAAAACTTTGGTTTGGGAGCATAATTTGTTCCAGAAGTATGCTTGTATTCCAGGGCACTAGTGTACAAAAATATACATACTTGTATTGCAAGCCCTTGCTCGTTTGGAACAGTCACTGCATTCCTGCAGCGTCATATAGAGAGGAACCATTGGCTCAGTTGTGAAAATGTGATGCTTCTATACTGTATGTACGTGTATTGCAAGACGTTGCTGGTATAGCAAGTTAAAATTTAATCATTGCTTGTCTTATAGAACACTTGCAAACCAAGTTATTTGCAATCCAAAGTTTTACTGTATATTCCAATCTTTGTTTTGTATTTCTGTATATAAAAAATGTAAGTTTAGGTATAACAATGTAATTTTTAGGAATGCTTTTGTATTGAAGTAAATATTTTTGCCAGTCAGCTGATAGTGAAGGGACTGCTGCTTTAGAGAGCGCTTGTGTCAGACTACCCTGCTTAGTGGGTGGATCCAGAACTGCATTTAGCTTAATTTTATAAGTCAGCTCTTTGGGGTAGGAACCTGATATAGAATAGGGATTGAGAACAATTCTTATGTGTTAGTACACATCTTAAGTTCAATTATTTTGTACCTTCTCTAATCTTTTGTAAACCACATAGCTCTTCACGGTATTGCGGTATATAAACTGTTATTATTATTATTTATCTGAGTCTTTCAGATAGTGGGTCTGCCTTTTAAATTTTCCTGTGGCCATATTTACATTGATTTCAAGTATGCCTTCCTCGTGTCACCTACCTTGGCTTTCAAATCTCCAAGGGTACCAGGTCCCTTCCTACACCGAGGTCCAGGCTGTCTGTAGTCTCCCTGTCCCTGATAACTGCAAGGCTCTGAGCACCTTTCTCAGTATTGCAGGATACTGTCCCATCTGGATCCCTGATTTCTCTACTATTGCTCGTCCTCTGTATGATTCCACCAAAGGCGCTGACTCGGCCCCTTTTGTCTGGACCCAACTTCAGGAGCGGTCTTTTCGCTGCCTCCAAAAACTTCTGACTCAGGCCCCTGCCTTCTGGCCCTTCTGCCCAAGAAGCTGAGCTTTATGCCCTCACTTTTGCCCTGCGCCACTCTGCCTCTCAGTCTTGCAATATATATACTGACTCCAAATATGCTTTCCTTAACTTGCATTCCCATAGGGCCATCTGGAAACATCGAGGTTTCATTATAGCCTCCGGCCGCCTGATCCATCATGCTCCCCTCATTCTTGACCTTCTTGAGGCCGTACAACTACCCTCACGTGTTTCTGTTATGCACTGCCATGCTTACAGACGCGTGATGGACCTTGTCTCTCGTGGCAATGCCCTTGCCGACCGCACAGCCCGAGCTGCCAGTCTCTGCCCCCTCTTTCGACTCCTCTGTATACAATCATTCCTTTTCTGGATTCCCTTACACCCCAGTACGCTTCTCAGGAACAGACTTGGGCATGCATTATTTTGGGCCAGTCTGTCCTGAAAGGGGGGTGGATACAAAATGCGCCAATTCAAGTGCCAATCCAGACCCACACACTGATACTTCAAACGCAAGCACAACACCCTCATAGTTATTCCTCAACATCTGGCCCTCACAATTGTCAAAAGATGCCATGATCTGGCACACTCTGGAGAACCCGCTATGAAAATTGACTCTCAAGAGACATTTCTTTATCAATCACCTTGATCAGCTAGTCCGGAATATGGTCCGACAGTGTGTTGTCGGTTCTAAAATAAAATTCCCAATCAGATGACTGCCACCTCTTGGATACCAACCTATTGGAACATATCCGATGCAGGTTCTGTCTGTAGATTTTACCCACATGCCCATTTCCCGTTCCCTCAGTCACTTCCTAGTCTTCACAGACACCCTGACTAGATGGATCAAAGCCTTCCTTACTTGCACTGAACGCGCCAGAGACGTAACCAAACACCTCCTGAATAATTCCGTGCCTTGATCTCCTTGTTTTTATAGGCAGTGACAATGGCCCTGCTTTCATTGCCGATGTTGTCCAACAAATTGCTCAGGCCCTCCAAATTGAATAGAAATTATATGCTGCTTACCATCCTGAGAGCTCTGGTCAGGTCGAAAGAATAAACAGAACTCTTAAGACCCTTCTCACAAAATGAATTGAAGAAACTAATCTGTCCTGGCCTGTCCTGCTGCCTTCTGTTCTTTTTTTTCAGATTAGATGCATCCCATCTAAGCCCCATTTGAGCTCATGTCCGGCCGGCCACCACCCATTGTGAACCCAGATCCTGGTTCCTTTGCTACTCTGGAATCAGATATCCTCCAGAGTCAGGTCCAGTCTTTAGCTAAAGCCCTTTAAGAACTCCACAAATGGGTCCTGGAAAGGGCCCCACTATCGATAGCTACATAAGTCCATGGGTATGTCCCTGTAAATACAGTATGGCTAAAACTTGGAAGTCAGACCCCCTGAAACTTAGGTGGATAGGTCCTTTTACTGTAATAATTTCTTCTCTTACAGTTGTCAAGGTGTCCGGACATGAAACTTGGTTCCACTACAACACGGATCTTCAGCTGAAGCTTTCTAAGACCTCAAAAGTTCTGAATATTTACCACTGTACTTAGCAGGTGTTCTGAATATAATTCTTTATAAGTGTTTGAGTTTAATTGACTGCCTGTGGTTCACACTGCCTTTAGCAAGTGTCTTGAGTATAACTGTTTGAAGTTTTCTAAGTTGTGCCTGAAAGAAAAATGAGCTTCCTATGTTAGTATATATAGATATGATATTTGTGTTGCCCTCACTTATGTTTCTTTCTTCTGTATTTTGTACTTAACAAGTGCAGCCCCTTTGCCTGATGTTTGTTTGCATGAAGGAGTTAAGTACAGAAAGTGTCAAACATTTGAGGGTATTTTCTGTTTCCAACCTACTGGTGATGAAGTTTAAAAGTGGGCGGAAATCTGCATTGATGATGTTGAGGGTCCACTTATCAACTAGACTCTTAGGCCTAAATTCTCTATTACTGCGTTTAACTTAGGCGTGCTTTGGACGTCCGCTGCAAGTGAATAATTACGGAGTTAAGGGTCTTAATTGATGTTAATTGGGTAATTAACGACACATAGACGTCCCTAGGTAGTACATAACGAACTAACGTCTATTGAACGCATAGTCCCGTCTGCAGCTCTGGACGTGGGCGTTCCGTGGGCGTTCCGTTGGGCGTGCCAAGTGGGGACGCTAGATAGGCGCTACTTGGGCGAACGCGTGCGTCTAAATCTCGTGAATTATGTAGACGTAAGAAACCCTGGTCTAGCTTGGATTTCAATGCCGTTTCAACTATCGTAATTGCGGCTCTTTGTTAGACGCGAGGCAGACGTCCGCTGTGTTTTTCATCAATAATTCCAATAGTGAATTTCAATAGGTATATTTCATCTTTTCTCTGTCCGAATAAATATAATGACACCATAACAATGGAACACATTATATTGCATGGATAACAAACCACATTTCATCCCAAACCATAATATAATTTTCACATGGCTTTTACAACCCCCTTTTTTGTCTCAACAAACAGCACTGCAATCGGCTCTCTTTTGAAAGCAAAGAAAAACCAGCACACATTATCAGCACTTAAAAAGAGAATAAACAGATACACACCTTAACAATCCAGCTTCCCTCATTGCAAAATGGAGGTGTTCAGTTGCACAAAACTGACCTCATTGTGACCTCATCAATCTGCATCTTCCAGTAATATGCCACAATTAAAAGACGTGGTGGGTGTTGAACCCACAACTTCTGGATGTTAGCAGCACAGGCTGGGCTCCTAACCGATAGAGCTACAGCTGCTTGACTGAACTGTCCGTGCTTCATTAGGTATCATATCAGGATGAACTCAAATAAGTTTAAGCAAAGGAATGCCTAAAGATTTGGAACGTTTTCAAGTAGAAAACAAATATGAAATATGTATTAAAGAATTGCAGCACAAATAACGCCTAAACGGAACCGATTATTTACAGTCCTATATGCATTAGTACAGTGCTTAGAATGAAGATTAGCGTGTGAGAAAAACGGAGCTCCACCTCACATGCATTCAAGCACACTTGGGAATATGGGTTTGGGGCTCAGTGAAAGCAGCCTACTATGACATTATAGCTAAACTCCTTTTCCCTTAGCACTTCACTAAGATATGATATGACAAGGGAACCAGAGGAATTGGAGCTGTGGGTCAGTGAGGAAAGGCACTCTCTACCAATTGTCCGGCCTTTGAGGGTTCAAATCCCAGCCTGTATTTTACTTGTGGCGTATCTGCCTTCCAGGTGCACTTTGATGATGCTTTCCACTTCTTATAGGAGTTGAATATAACATTTCTCCATTTAAACATGGCATACGTTGTTAGTTTTTATCGTGGTAAAGTATACATTTCTGAAATGGTGAAGAAATGGCAGAAAGCGGTATAAGCAAATCCAAACTGCTATAAGCACAAGAAAGCATTTGTAGCTCAACACGCTAATGCTCCTTTTCTGAGCTTTGCCATCTAAAACTCCCCAGTTCGACTCCCACCTTTGCTAATTTTAATAAGGTCCTAGTTTTTTGCTATTAGCTCTTATAACATTTCCCTTTGCAGGCAAACCTATTTTCAACTTACCATGGCTCGGACATCCTAAGCAGTGATGAGAGACACCTTTCCTCTGACAGCAAGATGACATTTGTGGATCGCCTGGTTAATGTGCTCTCATCACTGCTTAGGATGTCCCAGCCATTAGCTCTTATAACATTTCCCTTTGCAGGCAAACCTATTTTCAACTTACCATGGCTCGGACATCCTAAGCAGTGATGAGAGACACCTTTCCTCTGACAGCAAGATGACATTTGTGGATCGCCTGGTTAATGTGCTCTCATCACTGCTTAGGATGTCCCAGCCATGGTAAGTTGAAAATAGGTTTGCCTGCAAAGGGAAATGTTATAAGAGCTAATAGCAAAAAACTAGGACCTTATTAAAATTAGCAAAGGTGGGAGTCGAACTGGGGAGTTTTAGATGGCAAAGCTCAGAAAAGGAGCATTAGCGTGTTGAGCTACAAATGCTTTCTTGTGCTTATAGCAGTTTGGATTTGCTTATACCGCTTTCTGCCATTTCTTCACCATTTCAGAAATGTATACTTTACCACGATAAAAACTAACAACGTATGCCATGTTTAAATGGAGAAATGTTATATTCAACTCCTATAAGAAGTGGAAAGCATCATCAAAGTGCACCTGGAAGGCAGATACGCCACAAGTAAAATACAGGCTGGGATTTGAACCCTCAAAGGCCGGACAATTGGTAGAGAGTGCCTTTCCTCACTGACCCACAGCTCCAATTCCTCTGGTTCCCTTGTCATATCATATCTTAGTGAAGTGCTAAGGGAAAAGGAGTTTAGCTATAATGTCATAGTAGGCTGCTTTCACTGAGCCCCAAACCCATATTCCCAAGTGTGCTTGAATGCATGTGAGGTGGAGCTCCGTTTTTCTCACACGCTAATCTTCATTCTAAGCACTGTACTAATGCATATAGGACTGTAAATAATCGGTTCCGTTTAGGCGTTATTTGTGCTGCAATTCTTTAATACATATTTCATATTTGTTTTCTATGAGTTAAATCAAACTTCAGAGGGCTTGGACAGGTGTTGAAGAATGATCCAGTTAGGGGGGGATGTTTTTGGTGGGGGGAGGGTGTTCAGCATGAGAGAGAACAGGTTGCATTAACTATTAGACAATGGGCTGCACATAATAAAAGCTGAAGCAAAATATTGATATGTAAAGGCAAGGCTAAAGAGTTACCAGGTGTCCTGGCTGAGAAATGAATATAACCTATTTGCTAACCTTACTCAAGACTTGAACCCCCTGATGTATGGACGATGAAAAAAGCAATGCCTTAAGGCATAGAGCTATAGAGGTAACTTTGTTTAGAACATAGAGCTTAGAGATGTGAAGGAAATGACTACAACGTCACTACAGCTGTATATTGCAAAACCACATCCAATGCACATCCAATTAGATTTGAATCCTAACGGTTTCTATGACGTCCGCCGCTAATTAGGCGTGCTTAGTATATAGAAAGCTTTGGCACAGCCATTTTCCCTATGTAAGACCCCCTCATGTGAGTTGGTGTTTGTGGTGTTCCGTTTCCTCAATGATGAAACTTTGTGCTATGAAACTTGCCTGTTCTCCTTTATACTCCCTTCTGCCTTTGACACTCCTCCCCACCCCCATTATCTGTATTTCTTTCGTTTATGGATTTTTCTGGGTGTTGGTGTGAGGGATTGTTGAGGACTTAAATTTTGTGTTAAGTGTGGAGGGGAATCAATTGTTAGGGAAAAGAAGGGGCCAGGCCAGGTTACACACAGATGCCTACACCCACCACTCTCCCTGCTTTCAAAATGTCATGGTCTGCCCCACTTCCATTTTCCATATCTGCAACTCTCCATGCAAGAAATTCGATTTCCGTTTTGGAGCCATGTTGTAAGGTGAAGATATCTTTTCAGGCTACTTGTAGAACACGTTCAAACACACCCCCATAGAATAGCCAATGAGGTGTGATAGGCGTGGTTAGGAAGCGGGCCAAGGAACCGCACCCGAACGGTGCCCAATAGGCATTGAGAAACCTTTCCCGTCCTACTGACGTCAGACGTTAATTAGGCGTGCATGGGTATAAGAAGGTCCAGGTGAGCAGTGTTTCTTTTCTATTCTGTTCTATTCCTTATGCAGATGTTTGAGACTTTACTCTGTCTTAGTCTTTTACTTTTTTTTTTCCTATCTCTGCCTCCCATTTCTCTCTATTCCACAGAGCCATTAACAAGCTACATGTCATTCTAATATGTTGTTTTATCTTTTCTAGAAGTAGCTCAGATAGTAAGTCCAGGTGAGAATGATATTTTGTAAGCTACTTAGGTGTCCTTATGATAGAACTAAAGAAACCAACCAGCAAAAACTGACTTCTCTTTATGGGCTTTCATTGTGTGCTATTGTTTATAATAGTTATTTTATTTCTGATATCTCTTACTCTTCATTCCACAGGGCTGACAAAAATGACTGAGAAGACTGATAAAGACCATGCTGGTAGAAATTTTGCTGGTAGAAATATGGATATATAAGTAAAATGGATGTGTTCATACATCTGAGAGGGTTTACTCATAGAGCTAAAGTTAATTCTTTGTAGAATCAAATTACAGGCAAGTTAAAATCAGGTGAGGAATGGTTCTGTGTACTAACTCATTGATAAGAACAGGTTGGGTGTGTTGGGGGGGGGGAACACTGCCATTCAGTGGACATCCAATCAGTGTACATGGTTCAGGTGGAAAACTCCTAATGAGTGGCTAATGGCTGCCATTTTTAATAAGGAGTCTAAAGGTATGTTAGCACTTCTGTTACTTCTAGGTGTGTGTTCTGCCACAACTTCAGTGTTTCATTTTGGAGACATAGATCTTTGTTAACAGTTTCTCTATTCTTCATTTCAGGTTAACTCTGCTCATCAGCTCAGCACACCAGCTTGCACCTAGCCAAACAGTTGTAGGTGAGAATGATACTCTACTATTCTTCACTTGAGTCACTCTTCTGATGAGTGAAATAAATGTTTCACACTTCTATTGTTCTCTTCACACAGGTATCCTTGATGACTTTCAGGAACAATAGTAAATTGATAATGTTGGCCTCATAGAACACCATGGCACGCATTCCTGCTGTTATATGCACACAAACAGCAGCTCAACATAAATGAGGTTAACACATTGCTTCAGGGAAGGGAGGATAGATATGGACCTTGGGGGTTGAACCCCCTGTTTGTGAACCTTGTGTAAACCAGCTTCTCCTCTTTTCTGTTTTCAGGTGTCTTAAACAGGCAACTGCAGTATTGTCAGATGGAGTTTTGTATTACTGAGAGCAGTGCAGCTGTGAGCATCTTTGTGGTTTCCACACCTGCTTAACCAAAATAGTGCAGCTCAAGAACCAGGAGGATAGATTGAGGTATGTGGCCTTTACTTCCATCACCTTCCGTGAAAGGAAGAAAAACCCACATGTCTCATTTGGATTCTCCTGGTGTGGAGCCAACTCTTAGTAGCAGTAACCCTATTCCTTAACAACAAATCTACCACAGTGACTTATATTTTCTTCCTTATGTAGCCATTTACTTTGGAACAGGGACTGCCTTATTTTGCACATCATAGCTGAGATGTCGTTATCTACCTATAGTTGCATATACCCTTGCATTCACTTACTTTTTTCCTAGATTCTGCAATGATTTGACATCAGAGTGGCTAGCAGGTAATAGAATGAATGACAGACCCCAATAAAGATTGTCAAACTTTCTATATGTCACCTTCTTGTATATTGAAAAGGGCCCATTCAGCAGTCCCTCCTGAACCCCTATCTACCTTGGACTCTGTCCACTAAACTGCTGATGCTACATGGTTAAAACCACACAGGAAAGTTTAAACTATAACCAACTTTTTTATTAAAATATAAACTTTTTAAAACTTTTAAAAACTTAAAACTTTTTTTTAAATAACTATTTACATACACATAACACAGGGAAAGAGGGTAGGTGCCCCCCAAGAGCAGCTTGAGCTACCTCAGGCGAGGGGGGCGGAAGGAGGTGCAGTCAATGAGAGGGTGTATGGCTGCTGGCACCATGCCCTCTTTCGGCTACCAGCCGCAAGAGGGCATGTTCCATCCTCTCCACACACCCTCTCATTACCTGCACCTCCTCCAAGATGGCAGAGTAGGCCGCCATCTCCCTGGCTGCCCCCTCCTGAGGCTGGTCGGGCTGCTCCTGGGGGGGAACAGCAAGGAAAGGGGGTGGGATGGGAACAGGAAGGGCAGGAGAGTGAGGGGAAGGGCTGTGGGTGGGGGAAGGGGAAGGTCCAACAGGGGATGGTGGTGGTGGTCCAGGAGGTAGTGGTGGGGCAGGCGTGGGGGTCCAGGGGGCAGTGGTGGGGCAGGCAGTCCAGGGGGCAGTGGTGGGGGCAGTGGTGGAGGTCCAGGTGGCAGTGGTGGAGGTCCAGGGGGCAGTGGTGGTGTGGGCGGTCCTGAGGGCTGCCAGGCCTCCTCCTCCTCTTCCTCCTCCTCCATCTCCTCTTCCTCTGCTGAGGACCAGGGTGGGGCTCCCTCCATCACCTGCGGGGCCTCCTGAGGGGGTGCCTGCGGTGCTGCTTGACAAGAGAGAAATAGGATACAGTCAGATATGTCGACAACACTTTTGAACATGACATTATTTACTACGTTATTTTCTTCAAATGCTAATAACAGGATGCAAAGCACCTACTCCACTGTAAACATCAAAATGTAGCGTAAGTAAGTGAGGCAAGTAGAACACCATAAAGCCATTGTGACATGATATCACAATAGCAGCTTTACTGCAGATTTTATGATTAAGAATGGTTGACAGCTACTCAAGCATTTTCATCTATTTATTCTGGTAGGCTGATCACAAAGAAACACACGCTGGACTCATTACTCACCGGCTTCAGCGCGCAATTCCTCCCTCACCCCCTCAAGGAAGGCCCGCTCCTGGCGCCTCAGCAGCCGCCCCCTTTTCCTGAGATCCTCAACCTAGATAATAGAGAGAGAGAGAAAGAACAGAGAGGGAGGGATATGATGAGTGCCATCTAGCACTGTGGCATAACATGTTTACTTAAGTATTGACCTCTATAAGCACATAAAAATGGAGCACGCTGCCCTCCAAGAGCCGCTATCCGCTTTGCTGCCTGCCTCTACCCCCTTCTGCCACATGTTTTACATGAATGTATTCACGTACTCCAGCTCTTTCCCCTTTCTGTGCTGGAGGCATCGCTATCTCTCTACTGTACCTGGGACAGTGGGGGGGGGGGGGGGTTTGAGGTGACATGGCCAGCATCACAAGGAGGAGTGTGGGATTGAACTCACAACCCCAGGGTGCTGAGGCTGTAGCCTATCAGCACTGCCCCACATTACAGCATGTCCTGGTGAGCTTACAATCATACAGCAGGGGCAATAACATAGTTTGGTCAGAAGGAGCAGCGTGGCTTGAAACCCCTGACGTCAGGGTACTGACGCTGTCACTTTAAACGTCATGCCACTATCTCCCTAGACCAGCAGATTGATCCAGGAAAGGTGAAGGTATTTGAAATGACATAGCAGCAATTTGGCAAAGTTGATTTCAAGATGTTTCTATTACAAATGCGAAGCTTGTGACCCAAAAATTAGTTGTGTGCATGTTGTGAATGGAATAGATGCCTTCTAGGAGCTGAATTTGACATTTGAAATCCTACTACTGCTCCTTTGGGATGTGCTTTAATTTCAGTATTCAATGTAAAAGATTTATTATGCACAATTGTAGTTTTTAAAAGGAATCAAAATTTGCCCACAAAAACATGAACAATTTGATTGAGACAGGTTTCCATCATTACATTTTACATGATTATTTGTGAGGGCCTGACTTGGAATACTTACTTCCCTGGGACAGGAGGCTCTACGATTGAACCGCCGGGTCAGGCGGGTCCAGGAGTCCCTGAACTGCAGGTATGACCTGCGATGGCCTGCCACTCTAAAATAGTGGTGCTCATGCCCTAAAAAGAGCCTGGCCAGCAGCCTGGAGTCCTCTGTGGAGAAATTTGGCTGTCTCCTAGCTGCCATTTTAGAGGAAATAACTGCGTATGAAGAACAGCCGATTCTATGATGTCACAACGCAAAAAAACGCGATGACGTGTTTGTGCCGCTTGGGCGTGCTTGCGGTGGCAGTTCCGCACTACATCAACACTGTTAATTACATCCTAAACCACGCCGATATCGCTGTTATACAAAAAAGTACAGCAGAATGAACCACCTCCACCAAACACAATGACAAATTAAATAAGTGAAGATTGGGAAGTGAGGTTCACATGCATGTTTGGGTGGGTGGAAAAAAAAAATATTATGTCTTTGGTAACCTTAGTCAGGACTTGAACTCCTGACCTTTGGAAGATACAGGCAGTGCTTTTAAGCACTGAGCTATGGTGGGGACTTGGGAATGGGAGTCTCCAGAAATGGCTTTAGGTACAAGATTTGACAAGGGGTAATCATTGCATCACTAAGGTATGCTTTGACAGGGGAACCAGAGACACAAGTGTAGGTTAGTGAGTAAAAGCACTATATTGATCATCTGTAGGTTGTGAGTTCAAGTCCCGGCTTGTCTTTTACTTGTGGCATATCTACCTTCCAGGTGCACCTTGATGATGTCACAATGAGATCAGCATTGTGCTGCTTGCTATTTCCTCTTCCTGTGAACTGGAAGCCACATTCAGGTTTAATCTGTGTTTTGATTCTGTTTCTTGTTGTGAAGAATGAGCTGATTGTTGCAATGTTTTAAGACCAGGAGAGTGTTCTTTCGAGCAAGATATCACTTCTAAACTATCCTCTCTGAAATAATGTCTCTGTGAAATAGAGAGAAAGCTTATTGGATGATTTAGGGTGCCTTTCCTGCCAGTCTTTGTGGAAGTTAAACGAAGTTTATAAAAAAAGTCTATATGGTGTTCAAAGTCCTATCCTTTCCACTTCTAATAGGAGGTGAGTATGACATTCCTGTACAGCTTTCTGTGTAGCACACATCTACCGGTTCCCACCTTTCATACTGATAATGTAAGTTCAACACCCACTAGGTACATTTCATCTTCTAGTTCTCCTTTGAAACATAACATATTTTTTTTCCTTGTATTAATGGTAAACTGTACAATTCTGATATCCTAGAGGAAAAAGATACAACACAGAAGTGTTCTCTGCTAGATTAACTAATATTTAGTTTAGAAAATGGTATACTGTGTTTTAGTTATCTTTTTCATCATCCTATACTTACAATGCTGAATGTGTGATAATAAAGAGTATAAATAAAGTATAATTTAAAAAAAAAAAAAACAAAAAAACAAAACGTACCTACGTCTATCATGGGTCCATTGGAGACGTTCAAAAAACCTTACCCACGTCTATCATGGGTCCATTGGAAACGTCTTAATGACGTTTCAGAAACCTGCGTTTATTTTACGCGGCTAGATTGTCGGGACGTCTACCGTACGCCTAAGTACCGGTTAATTGGCCCTGCCGTTTCCGGACGTCTAAAGCACGCCTAACTTAGACGTACTAATAGAGAATTTACTCCTTATTGTAGACCCCACTCGCCCGGTGTCTTTGTATTGTGATACATGTGTGCTATTTGATGTTTCTCAAGGTCATGGTACTACCCCTAATTCAGTTTTGTGTGGCTCCCTAGATTGACAGCGTTATTATACCAAATGTGCTAAGTATATAGGTCTGTATAACCTGATGCCTTTAAGAACTGCCCCTATGAGGAAACCTTCACTAATGGTGGAGCCTGTCCTTTATGAGAAAGAATACCCCGTCTGCCTCCCTTACTATAGGTCCTAGCTCCGGCCCCTTGTGTACAACAGGCTACTGTAATCCCATGGTTTTCACTATCACTGACCCATATAACTGGAATGCCAATGTCCAAGTCCAGAAGGCCAGAGACTGCATGGCATTGTATATTGATGGTAAAAGGTGAGACCCAGGTACTGATGTATATGTCCGAATTGTATCCCACTCATGTGCTCCTGTCTATCACTCTGTGGTGTTTCCCCAGTTTTATGAAATTATGAAAGTAGATACTAATATCCTGTAATCACTAGAAATCTGTTTATATAGTTTGCTGAAACTATAGGTCAGACTCTTAATGTTAGCAATTATTTTGTATGAGGAGGGACTGGTATGGGAGAACAGTGGCTATGGGAGGCAATGCAGCTGGACATGTTAAACCTGACTTCACAGACCCTCACTTTTACGTCAGGTCCACGACCTTCACGATGGGCCTTGTCAACCTCCATTGTTGCTTCCCACTGTCTTCAGCCCTTCAGACACTGCTTAATGGAACTTCCTATGAATTATGGTCAGCTCCTGATAGTTGATATTGGCTCTGTGATCCGTTTGCCTACTCTTGGTTGCCTGCTTAATGGACTGGTACATGTGTGCTTTGCATGATCCGTCCCAGCTTCTTCCTGTTACCGCTGGCTGATGGTGAATACCTGGGAGCCCCTGTATTCAACACCAGAGGTCGCCAAAAGCGGTCTACTTCCACCAATTCCCTTAAAATAGGTGAATGGGGTGATGACTGGCCTGCAGAACGGATCATTGCTGCTTATGGACCTGCCACGTGGACCGAGGATGACACCTGGGGCTATCGGACCCCAATCTATATGCTGAACTGCATTATTTGTCTATAAGCTGTACTTGAACTGATAACCAATGAGACCTCCCGAGCTTTGAGTACCATTGGCAGAGCGAATGCTAAAATGCGCACTGCTATTTATCAGAATCGTCTAGCTTTGGACTATTTACTAGCTGCTGTGCCTGTGATAAATTCAACCTCTCCAACTGCTGCCTTGAACTTGAGTAAAGTGATTGAGAACGATGTGGATCGTATCACCAAACTGGCTCATGTTCCTGACCAGACCTGGCGTGACCTTACTGCAGACTGGATCTCTGGTACCTTCAGCTCCTGGTTGCCCTCTGGTTCAGCATTGAAGATCATCTTGCTGGTTGCTGCCCTGTCTTCTCTGCTCCTTTGCTGCCTGCCCTGTATGGTCCCCATAGCCATAAAGCTGCTCCACTGAACTATGGACTCTGTTGTCAAACGTTCCACTGCTGCATTGGCCCTCTCCCAGTATCGTCCCTTACCCACTGGGGACCCCGACTTTCCTGACCCCTAACTTTATTTTGTCAGGCTTGGCTCCTTAGGTACGCCAGCCTGAAAGGGGGGAATGTAGGGTCATGAAATAGTTAACTGTTGTTTAAAATATTGCTCTGGCCTACATAGCTGAAAACAGTGTATAATCTATTGACTGCATCTGCCTAAAATGTATGTCCCTACCTTACCACATTGTAAGCTGAATAGATAAGAGTTTGAGCCATGATGTACCCTGCCCTTCTGTACATTTAACTGTAAGAGTTAGATAGGTGTCCTGCTAGTGACCTGCTAGTGTGAGCTTAGAACCAATGAGTGTTAAGAAAAGTAACACGTGAAAAGCTTTTTCTAGAATTCAGTTGTATAGCCAGAAAAATGAATAAATATCTCTGTAACTTCCTGGTTTCGGCACTTCTGAGCCAGCTTGGAGCTCAGGGGTCCAGCATGCATGCTGTGAATAAAACTTGTATTTTCTTCACGCCTCTGACTTTGTGTGTCCAAGTGACCTTTCAATTCTTAAAATGGACTTGGAAAAATCCACTATTTTGTCTAGGAAACGCAGCATAAAATCTGTTTCATTTTTTTAATATATTGCCAAGTACTTGTGACTGAGATTGTGACTGAGAATACTGGGCTTGAAGGACCTCTGGTATGTCCCAGTATGGCAAGTCTTATATTCTTATGCAATTGCAATAATTTTGCAAGTTGGCTTTGATATCAAGTTTCAAGTTTATTCTGATGTGGTTTCGGATGTTTGTCATATTGTTTGCCAGTAAAGAGATGCCAAACTAAATCAAACACTGACTGCTATAGCTGAATATTGGCACCCAAGATTTTTTTTCTTTGTGGGGTTTTTTCCCCCTAGTTCCCTGTGAGATGATTAGACAGTTGCCTCTTCCTTGGATCCCTGGCACCTGTTTTGCTGGATTCTCTTCACAAACCTCCCTTTGTCTGTTATCCCCGTGCATCTGTTTCAGCTGGCTGTGGATCAAGTCTAGCTGGTCTATATACCTTCTCAGTGCTATGTTTTTTTATGTATTTATGAGAGGTGCTTGGGATTTAAAATTGGCTTTATTTCATTCAAATCAATAGTAACACAGATCAACGATCTTAATTAAGGTCAGATTAAGAAATATATAGAAACTTATAATCTCTGTGTCTCAGTAAGATATTATGTTTAATGTTTCTACCAGGGCTGTGGAGTCGGTAGATAAATGTTCCGACTCCAACTCCGACTCCTCAGTTTTTTGTACTTCAGACTCCGACTCCAGGTACCCGAAATTTCCTCCGACTCCTCGACTCCAACTCCACAGCACTGGTTAATTTTCAGATCGTTAAAATGGAATGTCAAGTTGAGAGAAATGAGCATTTTCGACACCACCTTCTTTTTGCTTTTAATCAAGGTTCTAAGGCCGCAGAAGCTGCTCGCAACATTTGTGCTGTGTATATAGTGGGTGCTATAGCTGAAAGAATCGCTCGTGATTGGTATGCCAAGTTCAAAAATGGAGTCGGTAGATAAATGTTCTGATTCCGACTCCTCAGTTTTTTGTACTTCTGACTCCGACTCCGACTCCAGGTACCCGAAATTTCCTCTGACTCCGACTCCACAGCCCTGGTTTCTACACAATCAATACTATGTATTTACTCTAGCCCACCCTTAGTTTAGTGAATGAATTTGAACTTTGCTAGTTGCTTTCAGACTAGTACTGCTCTAAAAAGAGTCTGACTTAAAACAGAATTTCACTGTAGCAGTATTTTTTTTCTCACCTCTGCTCAGGAAGAGATTGTTGTTCCCCCACTTCCTGGCAAAGCATCCTTCTCCATGGCATATCTTTCCAGTCCTGCATGGCTGGAAGCCACCAGTTCTCTTTCACAGTCCCATTCTCATCCTTCTTCTCCTTTTCCTAATGTCCAGGAAATCCATTTTTATATAGAATTTGTCTCCATAGCCATTAATGGTAAATCCTGTCATTGGCTGTTGACAGGCTAACATGGAAGTAATGGAGCTTGGCAGTTCATGATTGGTTCAACTTGATGAGGATTAAGTCATGGGAATTGGTTCTATGATGTAAAGACTAGGTCAGCTTAATCATACACAACCCATTCTCTGATAGGCTCATTAAAGTGGAGTCTCAGTAGACCTGCCCTCTGACCACCTTCATGGGTGTGTAGGATTGTCCCAGATCAGCATGACCTAAATGGCCTTCCACCATTCCATGATCTCATGTAGAATAAGCAATCCAGCTCCATATTGCAATGTTTTTCAGTATACCAGCTTGGATCAATAATGCTGACAACTTAATTCCCTTTTAAAAAATACAGTTCAGCAGGGTCTGGACAGCTATTCAACAAAGCCCAAGTTTAACCTAACTTCCCTATGGACAGGGCTGGCGAGATCCACGAGATGTCATTTCCAGCTGATCTGCGCAGGGCCGGAGAGATCATGGGGAGCCTCCGACAGTGGCTTTCTCCCCTCTCAGCAGCTCTCCTTATTTTACCAACACAGCGATTC
Organism: Geotrypetes seraphini; assembly: GCF_902459505.1. Lineage (NCBI taxonomy): Eukaryota > Metazoa > Chordata > Amphibia > Gymnophiona > Dermophiidae > Geotrypetes > Geotrypetes seraphini. The sequence continues at coordinate 136,293,584 of NC_047090.1, read as the reverse complement.
AGGAAGGCAGTCTTGGGGCTTTTGCTGAGTCACGTCCGCCTCTGATGATGCAACTTCCTCTTTTCTCAGGTGGCGTGACCCATCAAAGGACCCAAGGCTGCCTTAGTGAATCGCTGTGCTGGCAAGTAAGGAGAGCTGCTGGGAGGGGAGAAAGCCACTGTTGGAGGCTGGGAAGTTGCTGGGCAAGGGAAAAAAAGGACAGCTGCTACTGGACCTGGAGGGAAGGATAAGGAGAGATGCTGCTGGGAGGAGGGAAAGGAGTCTGGGAAGCTGCTGGACAAGGGAGAAAAGGGACAGCTGCTACTGGACCTGGAGAGAGGGAGAAGGAGAGATGCTGCTGGGAGGGGAGGAAGGGAAGGGAGAGAGTTACTGCTGGACAGGAGATGAGGGAAGGGAGAAGGAAAAAAGGAAGGAAACATCTGGCAGGGAGATTAGAGGAGGGGAAGGGGAGAGACAGGAATGAGAAAGTAGAGAGATTGATGATGAGAAGGGGTCAACAGAGAAATAAGCAGAGAGGAACAACAATGCTAGATCTAGTGTTGGAGAGATAACAATGAAGAGAGCAGTGAAGCTGGAATGAATAATGTAAAAAGGAGAGAGGGGGCACAGGCTGGATGGAAAGGGGAGAGGGGCATAGAAAGAAGACAGATACCATATGGAAGGGGCAGATGCTGGATTGAAGAGATAGAGGGCAGACGCTGGAAGGAAGAGAGTGAAAAGAAGATGAAAGCAGAAACCAGAGACGGTAGAAAAAAAATAATTTTATTTCTATTTTGTGATTAGAATATATCAGGTTTGAAATATATATCCTGCTAGAGCTGGTGTTAGACATAACTGGGGACTGCAAACTCCAGGCAGTGCTTCTTTAGCTTCCAGGGCTCTCTCTGACCAGGGGCAGTTGCCCTAGTTGCACTCCCCTAACACTATTCCTGCCATGTGTGACTGCAGTATTCTGTTAGCATGATATTTCTGTGTAGCATTCTGTAATAATTTTGGCTTATTCAGTTTTCTTGATAGTAGAGGGGATATATGTGAAGGGGAGGGGAGACAGGGGTTTTGTTGATCCTTGCTCTGTATTATTTGTATTTATAAAATGACAATTGTACATGAGACGGGATCCAAGATGGCGTCTGGCTGGACGCGCTGAGATGCCGCTCTGAAGATTTTTCTTCAAACAATTTTCAAACAAGTTTCAAGCGGTTCTTTTACTTACCCGATGCCTAAACGGAGGGGCCGTAGCACCGCTGGTGCCTCGCGGCCCACGGCCACCCCCGCGGCTGGTGACATCGGGGAACTCATCAGGCGGATGCAGGGTATTTTTTCGGCGTCGGAGGGAGGCCCGCAGAGGAGTAGCGGCGTCAGTGAGGCCGTGGAGATTCCTCCGGGATTGGAGACATCTTTGAGCCCCGACGTTAGGGCGCCGCCCCCGCAACCTCAGCTAAGCAGCTCTCCAAGGGGTAAGGTAACCCCGGAGGTCGGGGTCTTGTCTTCCCCTGAGGCAAGTAGTCCATCACAGAGCCTGCTGACAGGAGCTCCTATGGATAAGAGCTCCTTTGAAGAAGCTGAGGGGGAATCAACTGAGAGGCGAGTTAACCTTCAGGGACAGCGTCAAGTTATTCAACTGGACGGTGAGCACTATGATTTTTCTTTACCTGTAATTTCTCTGGAAAAACCCTCAGAAGTAACTCTGGACTCACTATGGGATCTTATGGCCGGACTAGTGAAGACCATAAGTCCCAAACTTCAGTTAATTGAGGGGAAATTATCTCAACATTCTACTGAACTTAAAGAACTGAGAAAAGATATGACTGCCTCTAATTCCTCTGTTCAAAAGCTTGAACAAGATATTAAATCATCCAAACAATTACAGGAATCTTTAATGAAAGACAATATCAATCTTAGAAGAAAAATGGAGAACTTAGAAAATAACTCCAGATACAATAACTTAAGAATCATTAATTTTCCTAAGCTTCCACTGACACCTCCTAGAGAAATGTTTAAAAGATATTTTCTTGAAGTTTTGGGGGCCTCAGAAGATTCATTACCTCCTTTATCACGAGTCTATTATTTACCTAATAAGACTAAATTACCAAAAAAGCCGTCGGATCAAGGACTATTGGATGTATCAGAGTTATTGGAAAAATCAGATAAAGAGGTTGTAGAATCGAGTACTTTGATTATAACAGTAGCTCTCTCTATTGATAAAGTATGGTTGTTAAAACTGTTCTTTAAAAATAGACAGAAAGAATTTATGGGTTGTAAAGTCCAGGTATTTCCTGATTTATCACGAGAGACGCAAAGGCGTCGTCGTGAATTTCTTTTGTTGAAGCCAGGTGTTATATCTTTGGGTGCTACTTTTTATTTGCGACACCCTTGTAAATGTATAGTGCATCACCGATCAGTTAAATATGTTTTCTTTGAGCCTAATCAGTTGACTTCTTTTTTAGCGCTCTCCCGATTGGAGGTAGAAAAATCATAAGCTCTATGACTATTGGTTAATCCCAGCAATCAGCCTTCCAGCTAACTTTATGAAAGAGTGTACATTAAGTTCAATTCTTTAATTTTGGCTTTATTTTATAAGAAATCTTGGATCCAAATTTGAGGACTTGAGCATTTTAGTTAATATATGATTTAATGTTATTGGAATGTTTCTTGCTTTATGTAGAATTGCTAATTTGCTTTCTGTACAAGGTATTCTTGATTATATGATTTGAAAATCAATAAATATATTTAAACATAAAAAAAAAAAAAATGACAATTGTACAGAATATTGTTTCTTTTTATACTTTAACTAGTCTTATAGCCCATTACATTAACGGGTGCTAGAATATATGTGTGTGTGTCTGTCTTTATTTCTTTCTCTCTCTCTCTCTCCTTAGCCGCTTTCTGTATTTCTGTCTTTCTTTTTCCTCGGCTGTCCACCCATGCTCCCCTTATCCAGCAGCAGCCCTTCTCCCTTTTTTTAATCTCCCCCCCTGTCCAGCAGCACCTCTTTCCTGTCCCCCTGTCCAGCAGTAGGCCTCCCTTCCTTTTTCTCCCTCCCCCCGTCTCTTTCCCTGTCCATCAGCACCTCTTTCCTGCTCCCCTGTCCAGCAGTAGGCCTCCCTTCCTTTTTCTTCCCCCCTAGCACCTCTTTCCTGCTCCCCCATCCAGCAGTAGGCCTCCCTTTTTCTCCCCCCGTCTCTTCCCCTGTCCAGCAGCACCCCTTACCTTGCGTGTGCCCTCCGCCGACAGCCGCTGCAGCCTGCAGACGCCAAGAGCCGCCGCGGTCGACAGCCTTCGCGCCACCTGAAGCCGATAAAACCCTAAGCCGCGCATGCGCACTCCTACCTGCGGGGACCTACAGCGCAAGGAAAACGGGAACACGCAGGTAAGAGTGCGCATGTGTGGCTTAGGGTTTTATTATATTAGATAAAATACATTCAATATAAAATCATAACTGAGGCTTGTGCGGATGGGATCAGATGATTTGTGGGGACCGAGCTCGCGGAGATGGGGCGGAAACGGGGTTTTTAAATTTCAGTCCTAGTAGTTTTCCGGTCCACAAAATAATTATTTTATTTCCGCCGGTCCATAGGTGTAAAAAGGTTGAAGAACACTGTGATAGACTGCTTCTTGAACTACAAGCACATCAAAGCAGTTTACAAATGGGCAAAAATGTAGCTTATATAAAGCACATAAAATAAATAAACATGATGGTCAATGATGATTTCACATATTCTTGTAACATTCCAATTCCCATGAGAATGTTAGCAAGGTTTGCAAGATTCCTGACATATATATAGTGGCAGTGAGTTCCAAAGAGTTGGTGCTAAGAATGATTAGGCTGTATGCCATAAACTCTCAAGACAAATTTGGAAGGGGGTAGTATAAAACAGTGTGGCATGAGAGGAACACACAGTTTTTCCAGGTACATAGAAGGGAAAGGGGACTTGTATATTGCATTCTTGTGGTTACACATTCAAAGCAGTTTATATACTACTAGTGTTTAAGCCCGTTAGATTAACGGGTGCTAGATGACCGCCTCTCCTGCTTTTGAACCTGGGCAGGGGCAGAGGCAGAGCCGGTGCGGGAGAGAGTGACGGTGGGAGAGCAATTTCAAAGCCTCGGCAGCGGCGGCTCCTTGACCAATCGGCGCTTACAACGTCCCCACACTCGTGGTCTGGCTGGCTCCCCCACCAAAGCCCTTCGCAGCGGCAGCCCCTCCCGCATCCGTCCCCGCGTCCCAAGCCTCTCCGAAGGCCGGCTCCCACGAAAATGGTACCCCTCTGTCCAAAGCCGCAGCGGCAGCCTCCCTCAAGACACATTTCAAATCTGACATATTGTAATCACAAAACAGAAAATAAAATTATTTTTCTTACCTTTTGTTGTCTGGTCATTATTTATACCATGTAGGGGTCCCAGGCTATGGTTGGCTTTTGATAACTCGCTTGCCAGGGCCCCTTCTTTCTTCTTCTCTCCCTCCATCCCTGCAGCTGAAGACAGGCACCTCCCCCCAGTGGTCTGAGACAGGAGGGAGCAGTTAGGAGAGGGTCTGAGGGCAAAGAGGGGCTCAACAGCACACAACCACCTTTCCTTCCCTCCCTCCATCAGGTGCAGTGAATCCACCAATGTTAAAAGGAGCCGCGTCGAAATCGGAGGCCTGCCACTGCCGTAGCACGTTCCCCTCTGCCTTGGTCCCGCCCCTTCTCTGACATATGGGATCGCGGCAGAGGGAACGTGTTATGATGGTGGCAGGGCTCCAATTTCAAAGCAGCTCCTTTTAACATAGGCGGAGCTGAACTGTACCTGATGGAGGAAGGGAAGGAACGGTGGGCCAAATTTCGGCAACGGCAGGAATTGTTTGGCGGGCCAAGCACCATGAAACTTTGTTTCTTTAGGCAGCCCCGGTTGTTTACTTGGATTCAATGTCAGCATTAGGGTTCACCAGCCGTGAGAGCCGGGTGAGGAAGGCCGCCGCAGCCTCGTGGCTAGGTAAGGGGACAACAATGGCGCTTATGCTCAAGCCCCCGCCGCAGCTCCTCTCTCGATCCTGGTGCGGTTCGAGAGATGAGTCGTGGTGGCGGCTTGAGCATAAGCGCGATTGTTGTCCCCCTACCTAGCCGCGAGGCTGCGGCGGCCTTCCTCACCCGGCTCTCACGGCTGGCGGCCGGCGAACCCTAATGCTGACATTGAATCCAAGTAAACAACCGGGGCTGCCTAAAGAAACATGGTAATCATATACTGTCCTGAAAGCCCCCGCTGCAGCTCCTCTGTCGATCCTGCTGCAGTTCGAGAGAGGAGCCGTGGCGACAGCTTGAGCATAGTGCACAGTGAGAGGCAGGGGCGCGCATGCGCACTCGTATTTCCGCGACGGATCAGGGAACACGATTTTTTTTAGTGCGCATGCGCGGCCTAGCATTTTATTATATTAGATATATATACAGTGGTACCTCGGTTTACGAGTCCACCGGTTTGCGAGTGTTTTGCAAGACGAGCAAAACATTCACAAAATCGGCGCCTCGGAAACCGAGCGTGGCTCGATTTACGAGCACCCCCCCGCAATCCGGCACCCTCCCCCTGCGATCCGGCACCCCCCACCACAACCTAAAGTCCCCCAGACCCACCCGAACCCGCTTCTTACTTTCAGCTTGGCCTCGGCACCGGCACTGGCATGTCCTGTGTGTTGGTGCCAGTGCCCGAAGATCGACCTCCTCTTCTCTGCTGGGCCTTGAGCATCTGCGCATGCTCAAGGCCTGCGAGTTCACATTCTCTCCGAGATCTCTGATAATCTCGGAGAGAACGTGAACTCACAGGCCTTGAGCATGCGCAGATGCTCAAGGCCCAGCACAGAAGAGGAGGCCGATTTTCGAGCACCGGCACCAATGCACAGGACATGCCGGTGCCATTGCCGAAGCTGAGCTGAAAGTAAGAAGTGGGTTCGGGTGGGTCTGGGGGACTTCAGCTCGCGGCGGGGGGTGTGTGTCAGATCGCGGGGGGGAGGGTGCTTGATTGCAGGGGGGAGGGTGCCGGATCGCGGAGGGGCCTTCAGGGGGAGCAGTGCCGGATCTCGTGGGGGGGAATAGAGCAGCGCCGTTGGCCTCGGGGGTGGGAACGTATCAAAGCGAGTTTCCATTATTTCCTATGGGGAAACTCGCTTTGATATACGAGTATTTTGGTTTATGAGCATGCTTCTGGAACGAATTATGCTCGTAAACCAAGGTACCACTGCTTATATGCACATACGTATATATACACATACAGGTACTTTTTTTTTGTACCTTGGGCAATGGAGGATTAAGGCCCCCTTTTATCAAGCTGCGTTAGGGTTAGCCACTGCGGTAAAAGCTCCAACACTCATAGGAATTCTATGAATGGCTTCCAATGCAAGCATGAATACTATTCAAATTTTACTGACTAATATTCAAAGCCCTGAATGGCGACGGCCCAACCGGCTTGGTTAGTGCATTGGGTGGTGACAACCTTCTCCCCAGCGGGCCCTCTATAGCTTGAGGGTCCCCTTCTGGACTTTTATCAACCTAGGCAACTGCCTAACAGTGCCAGTAAAGATAAGAGAGGCAGTCTTTCCAAAACAAACACATAGAATGGCTTTGAAACAAAAATAAAGGTTTTATTCAGGCCATCGGCCAGGTAAGTTTCAACCCTTTGGTTATAGTTCTTGTATACTTCACAAGCAAGATTCCTGAAATACATTCAATTCAATAACCCAGGGTTTCTGCCCTGGGAACAATCTTTGCATAAGCAAATATTTTTATAATTCCAACCTCCAGTTTGCTGCACTGGCATGGCCAAAAAAGATGGAAAAACAAAACAACAAAAAGAACTAAAAAATGAAGATTTCACTAACACAGATGAAACCTTGGTTATGCTTCCTAACAAGTTTTAAGGACTGTACTGACAAGTTAATTTTGTCCAGGTAGTTTCTCTTAACTTTTCTCATACAATCCTTTAGCAGACTTATATTGGAGATAAACAGAGTTAAGCAGTTCCTTAAGAGACAGTGAATCAAGTGAGTTTACCAACCTATATAACATAGCCTTGAAACATCCAGCTTGCAGCTCTAACTCTGCTTGCAGAAGCCGTGTGAACCTCACTAAGTTAATCTCAGCTGCACGCAACACACTAATCAGCCCCAACATGGGAAAGGGCTACAGAATGCAATGACAGACAAAAATTCAAAACGTTTTCTCTGCTCAGAAACACTCTTCAAAAAGGATTGTGCTATCACACACAGTAAACCAGAACCACATAGCAGCAAGCAGGAAAGTTAAGGGCAAATCTAAACTTACAGTTTTAGTTGATTTGCAAGGCTTCAGCTGATTCCTGAGACTCTAGTATGCCTGTACTAATTTCCATAGCTTCAGGCTGTGGGAGAGACTCTGATCCTGTACAGAAAGGAGAGTCTCCTGCCTCTTGCATGTCCCAGTCAGAAGGGAGATCTCTGGAAGGGGACTCAAGCTGAACTTCAGCTGAGCTCCTGGGCTGTCTGTGCTCAGACCAGTATCTCTTCCTTCCCCTCCATGGTCTGGTATCTCCTTTTCTTTCCCTCCCTCCCATGGACTTGGAATATCTTGTTCCTCTCCCTTTTCCTTCTCCCTCCTTCCCTCTGTCCCCAAATGGGTGCAGCAGCATCATTTCTCTCCCTCCTCCCCTGTGCAGCAGCAGCATTTCTTCCCCTTTCCCCGTGCAGCAGCATTTCTCCCCCCCCTGTGCAGCAGCAGCATTTCTCCCCCTTCAGCAGTATTTCTCCCCTTCCCTGTGCAGCAGCAGCATGTCTCCCCCTTCCCTGTGTAGCAGCAGCATTTCTTCCCACTCTCCCCTTCCCTGTGTAGGTGCAGCATTCCTCCCCCTTCCCTGTGCCGCCGCAGCAGCATTTATCCCCCTCCCCCCCTTCCCTATGTATCAGAGAGAAGGTTTCCGACACAGCAGCAGATCACACAAGGTACTAGTGACCTAGATTGGCTGCCTTGAGGACAGGCTACTGGGCTAGATGGATCATTGGTCTGATCCAGTAAGGCTATTCTGATCTGTATTTAATGCTCAATAAGAAAGAATGAGAATTTTATATGCAATACAATAGGATACTGGAAGTCAGTGCTGGTGTCCGGCTTCCCCCTGGCCTCCCGCGCACCATTTACCTAATATCAGCAGCCTGCAGAGAAGATCGCCGGTGCTAGCAATCTTTGCAAGCAGCCATAGGTCTTCGGAGCTGTTTCCTCTGCCACAGTTCCGCCCCTCCTCTGACATCAGAGGCAGGATCGCGACAGAGGAAACAGCTCTGAAGACCTATGGCAGCTTGCAAAAATTGCTAGCACCGGCGATCTTCTCTGCAGGCTGCTGATATTAGGTAAACGGTGTGCGGGAGGCAAGGGGGAACACGCAGGCCTTCCAGGTGAGAGGGGGGTTGCGCAGTCCTTCAGGGGGACAGGCCTTCAGGGGTGGTGGCACATGCCTTCAGGGATTGTGGCACAGGCCTTCAGGGGGGACAGGCAGACCGTCAGGGGTGAGGTGCAGGCCTTCGGAGAGGGGTGCAGGCCTTCTGAGGGTGGTACAAGCTTTCAGGGGGGACAGGCAAGCCTTCAGGGGTGGGATGCAGGGCTTCGGGGGGTGAAGGCCTTCAGCGGGGACAGACCTTCAGAGGAGGGGGGCCCTGGTGTAGAAGTACATGGAGGGAGGGAGAGAAGGGGGTTCAAAGAGACGTGCATATGCCAGACTTTGGGGGAGGGGGGAAAGAAATAATGGGTTTAAAAATAGGAGAGGGAGAGAAATGGTGGACAATGGGATTTAGGGAGGGAAGGAACAGAAAGGGAAATATGTTGGACACAAGCGATTGTGTGGAGGGGGGATAGAGATAATGGAAAGGAGGGTAGTTGGGAAAAGAAAGGGAGATATGGTGTACCCTGGGGTGGTGGGGAAGGAGGGAGAGATGCTGGATGAAAGGGTAGTTGAAAAAAGGTGGATCTGTGGATGGAGACAAAAAAAAGGAAAGATGCCAGACCGCCGGGGGAGGGAAGGGAAATGGAAGGGGATGACAGAGATAGAAGATGGATGGTTAGCACAGAGAAAGAAGAAAGGAGATCATGGCAAGCAAGTTATAAGGAGACAACCAGAGCCTGGGACCAACAAGATTTGAATAATGACCAGACAACAAAAGGTAGAGACAATAATTTTATTTTCTGTTTTGTGATTACAATATGTCAGATTTGAAATGTGAATCCTGCCAGAGCTGGTGTTAAACCGCAAACATGAGCTAGGATTTAACAGAGAGGAAAAGTCTTTTTTGTTCATTTATTTTGTTTACAGCACAGCGCCAGTGTGGTTAGGAGAAGGCAAAGGGGGTGAAGAGGCTATAAATTAAACCCACCAGGATGTTTGAAAAAACCCCAAAACAAAACACCCAATTGGGGAGGAAAATCGAATTGATTCAATAGGCTGAATCAAATGAAATCAAATTTTTTTTTCCTGAATCAGGCAGCAGTAGTATGACCACTCAACTTGCATATGGCCAAAATTTATGTATCTTTTTTTTATTATTGATATTTAATTGATATTTGTTACATATATAACAACAAATTAGGAAATAAAGTTGAAAAAAAACCCCTAAAACAAAGGAGAAATAAATGTAGAAGTTACACTTTTAGACTTTACAAAATTTCAAGTCCACATCATTAAGCCGGATATTACTAAAAACTCAAACAATAAGCCCTTATCCATTTATCACTAATTCTCTTCAACCACTAAATTGGTATCTAAAACTTTCAACACAGGTTTATCTTTAAAAAAAATTTCCAATTGTGATGGGTCAACAAAAACAAATTTGTCATTTACATGAGTATTGAGACACTTACATGGGAATTTAAGGAAGAAAGTTGCTCCCACTGCCAAAACTCTAGGCTTAAGTAGTAGGAACTGTTTCCTCCTAGATTGCGTCTGTCTGGACACATCAGGAAAAAATTAACTGTACAGAACAAAGCTTGTTTTTTCATAAAGTACAATTTAAGGATAAGTTGCTTTTCTATTTCCGATTTAAATGTAACCAACAAAATAGCCCTTTTTGCTATGAAATCTTTTGAAGATTCCAGAAACTGGGAAATATTTAAACTATCTGGAGGAACCAGTTTATCTATCTCTCCTTCTTCTCTAAGCTCTTTAGTTCTCCCTGGAATGTAATATAAGTTATCTGGTGTAAATGAATCCACCTGCGTGTACAGTACTCCCCCGGTCATTTGCAGTTGGCGATTCGCGGTCCCAGTCATTCACGGTATTTTCTGACCGCGAATGACCGGGCAGGAGAGGCAGGAGAGAGCAGCCGGAGCACAGCGGTATGCTCCGACCGCCTCTCATATACATTTTCAGGAGTTCTAATGGAGCACGCGCAGACCCTGACAGTAGTGACAGGAGAAGCAGCCTCCTGTCACTGCTGTCAGGGCTTCTGCTGGCTTTTTTTTCCATTTTTTTAAATAGGCCGCAAAATATCAGGCCTATTTAAAAAAATGGAGAAAAAAAAAGGCCTCCCCACAGGCACGGCCCGACACCACTGTACTTAAAAGTTGGTTGCAGGAGGGTGCTCAGTCCCTCATGCTCCATAGGCCTTCCTCCTGCACATGCTCCAGGATCGCTCTCTAGCAATCTGTGCCATGGGTGGGGGGCGTGTCAATGATCATCTCCATTTGCATGCAGACCTTTTGTAAATTCTTCGGCTTGCATGCAATCGGGAACGGATCGGAGACAGAATCAGGGGTTAGTGAATCTAGCCCTTTGTCCTTGGGAAGCAAATCTTTACTTGGCTCCATTATCATTTGGACAAGAGTCAAGGATTGCACTCCTATAGACACAGTGTCTTTGAATTGAGTCCATATTCACAAAAGATGCTTTAAACTGTATGGGAGGTGATACTGTCCCAACTTCAGGGACAGAGTCCACTTTCCTATTTAGATTCAAGGATGGTTGAAGAGGAGGTGAAAGTTCACCCGAGGACAAATAGACAGAAGATGGTAAATTTACCTTGTCTTCCGAAGCAGGTAGAGTTAGGGGCCGAAGATGACAATCCAATGGCCTCGAAGGCAGCGAAGATGAGACAATCTTCACATTCTAGGAAAACAATGATAATACCCTGCCCTCTGCTCATCAGGGGCTCAAAAGGGGCATGTCCTGCCCCTTCAGACTTGTGGCCCCAGGCTCGTGAACATGGGCCACATACTGCAGCTCAGTGATCTTTAAATAAGTCCATGTAGGACCTCTGACCCAGTAAGGCTGGTATCTGCGGGGGGTGCCTGCTCCGATATTACCTCGGCTGTCCCAGCTCCAAGTGGCTCTCCAAACAGTAGCTCATTGATCTTTAAATAAATCTCGGTAGGACCTCTGACCTGGTAAGGTAGGTAACTGCGAGGGATGCCTGCTCCGATGTTGTCTTGGCGGTACCAGCTTCAAGCAGTTCTCCAAACCGCTGCTGAGTGATCTTTAAATAAGTCTCGGTAGGACCTCTGACACGGTAAGGCAGGTAGCTGCGGGGGTGCCTGTTCCGATGTTGTCTCGACTGTCCCAGGTCCAAGCAGCTCTCCAAACCATGGCTCAGTGATCTTTAAATAAGTCCTGGTAGGACTTCTGACCTAGTATGGCAGGTGCCTGCTCTGATGTTGTCCCGGCTGACCCAGCTCCAAGCGGCTCCATAATTTATGTATCTTAAATGGGATGGATTTGAGGTAGGGTGGGAAGGGGGTAGTGGTGTGTGATGAGGGCTTTCAGTGAATCCCCAGCTCTATAGTCCTGTTTGTATTTTTTCTTGATGCAGTTTGATTTGTTGAGTAGGCAACCTGCTCAACCAATCAAACTGCATCAAATAAAATGTAAACAAACAAACAAAAAAGCAAGGCTTTTGGACTGGGGATTCTCTGAACTCCCTGAAGGCCCTGACAGTACTGATCCAAATTTGATTGAATGAGCAGCATCTGCCTGTTGCCTGCTCAACCAATCAAATTCAGAGCAGTGTCTTCCTCAGGGCCTTTAGGGGATGGGGTGAATCCCCTGAAGGCCTTGACCGCACGCCACTGGAGGTGAGGAGGGAGCAGAAACATGGAAAGTGGTGATATTTAGCTGCTATTTATGTGTGTTTATATATGTTATTGGCACAGCTTGATTAGGAGCCTCAATTGAATCCTATTTCCCAACTTTTTTGAAGCACACTGCTCTCTCCCCTCCTATTGTTTTTTCAATAGGAGGGGAGAGAGCAGTGTTTAATATGTTTTGTCAGGTTAGTTCTATTCGTTTGTTTTGTTTCCCCCAGAAATTTGTAATTTTATTGTTTGTACATCGCTTAGAATTTTGAATAAGCGATTAAACAAATTTATAATAAACTTGAAACTTGATAAGTGCTGATGCACAAATTGCAATGAAAAAAATCCCTAAAAAAGTTATGCATGGCACCTATATGGGTACCTCTGCTAACTATGTGTATATCATTATATATGGATATCTTATTTGTATAAAGTCATGCGTTAACTTTTGTGCTGAAAATGTACCACCTAGTGTTTCTCTCACTTGGACCTTTCATGTTTTCTTCCTCTTCTACTGCAGCTTTCATTAAGTATTGAAATTTAATCCTTGATGATCTTTATCTTCCTTTTGTTTTAACCTCTCTTGAGATTGTTAACCAATCCAGTCCTTCGTTTCCGGAAATGGAACACATTTAATATCTCTATTCGCAGCAAGCACATTAGAAACTGTAATTACTCTTGGTTTCATTTCCAAAGTATTCATACTTTCTCCAGGGACCTTTTAGAGAACTTTCTAAAGAACAATGTTTCATTTGAAAGGAATCTCTGCAATGAGAGGTCATAGGATGAAGTTAAGAGGTGATAGGCTCCGGCGAAATCTAAGGAAATACTTTTTTACAGAAAGGGTGGAAGATGCATGGAACAGTCTCCCAGAAGAGGTGGCGGAGACAGAGACTGTGCTTGAATTCAAGAGGGCCTGGGATAGGTGGGATCTCTCAGAGTGAGAAAGAGATAATGGTTACTGCAGATGGGCAGACTAGATGGGCCATTTGGCCTTTATCTGCCATCATGTTTCTAAGAAATAAATCCTCTGCTCTACTTCTCTCTCTTATTAGACGGAAGGAAATTTACATCTCATTCATTAGGCCTCTCAAATTGTCCTGTACCATTTTGTTTTGATTCTTTGGACCAGGAATAGCTCTAAGGCAGGGGTTCTCAATCCAGTACTCAGGATATACTCAGCCTGTCAGGTTTTTAGGATAACCACAATGAATATGGTGAGATTATTTACACACAATGGAGGCAGTACCTGCAAGCTTATCTCATGCATATTTATTGTGAATAACTTGAAAAACAGACTGTCTTGGTGTATCCTGAGGACTGGCCCTGGGTGAACATCATCATTCCTTGGTGTGTTAGTGGGGTGTAAAATTTATGAATGCAAGTTTTCTCTAATCCATCTCCATGAAATTAGAATGACAAAGCTGGGGGGAGGGGAAAAGCGATTACTTCTTCCCCTTGACTCACTTTCTCATAATGCTATCTCTTTTCCTCCTCAAGTATCAAGCTTATTTTAATCTTGATATACCACACATCAGATGTCTGAACGGCTTCCAACTAGACAATTAAAAAAAAAAAGAGTTAGAAACACTGAGACAATAAAATAACCTCTTGGAACCGCTTGGAAAGGACAGGAAAAGGTAAAGAACAAAAGGATAATGGAGCAGAAATACATTTTGATAGGAAAGAAAACAAAGGTAAAATAACAAAAGGATAGAGGGGAAGGTTAAAAAATAGGCTGGTATAAAAAAAATTGTAATCGCCTCTTATAGTATGTTATAAGCATCTTTAAATAGGAAAGCTTTAAGATTAGATTTAAATCTATCTATAGAGGTTTCGTGGCGAAGATAAGATAGGAGAGCCAGTGGCGTAGTAAGGGGTGGGGGGAGCGTGCAGAGCGGTCCACCCAGTACGCCGTCTTGGTGGGGGCACTGGCACCTGTCTTCACCCCCTGTTCCTTCCCCCCTCCCACTACCATGCACACATGCCCCTTCCCTTCCCCCGTACCTCTTTAACGTTCCCGGCGTGAGCAACAACCCCAATCTGCTGCTCGCGCCAGAGTTGGCTCTTCCTCTGATATCACTTCAAGGTCCCGCATCTGGGAAGTGACGTCAGAGGAAGAGCTGATGGTGCGAGCAACAGGTTGGGGGTTGCTGCTCACGCTGGGAACATTAAAGAGGTATGGGGGAAGGGACAGGGTGCATATTCGCGGCAGGAGGGAGTGGGGAAGGGGGCAGAGAAGAGGTTGAGGGAGGGGCGCCCTCCCCCAAGTGACTCTCACCCTTGCTATGCCACTAGGATGAGCACTCCTCCTATCTCAGCAACCATACATTCCTGAGTCTGAGGCTGAATCATAGCATTGATCCTGTGTTTCCAGTGGTGTCTCTAAAGAGAAGCATTTGGAGGGCAAGCTAGGTATGCAAGCCAAAGTAGCCTTTGCACACATCATGCCCTCCCCAGTATGATCCCTGACAATTCCTTTAAAATAGCTATAAAAGACATGATAGGAAATAGTCTCAAATAGATCGACTTTTTTTTACTGCATCAAGATTTACTAATACTAGAGGACACTCAATGATGTTACAGAGTAATATTTTTTAAAACCAATAGGAGGAAATATTTTTTCACTCAGAGAATAGGTATCTACAGCTTCGAGCCCTATCCATTCACCAGCAGCGTTGCCTGTTTCCATACATAGGCCGAAGTTTCCTCGATCCTCGAGACCTGCTTCCAAGCACTTCTCTCGTTGCCAATCAAGGCTTTCATCGAGACATCCATCGAAGCGCAGATCTTCTAAAGAACAGCCTTCTTCATCTGGTCCTCATTCCAGACCTTCCAATTCTTCGAGGCCCCAACTCCTCGCTCCAGGTCACCGCTTCCGGACCCTGAGGAGTCAGCTACTTTTATTACCTCCTCCAAGTCTCCATATTGTTTGGATTGTCATTTCTCCAGAGAGGCTTCACATTTGTTCTTCGCTCGAGGCACCTCAAGGTCATTGAGCTCCTCTCGAGGCAAGGCCTTGGCGGATCAGCTGATGATCTGGAAATTCAGTTTGATGCTGGTTCTAAATTCTCTAAGGAGTATTTCGAGGTCATGCATATCCCTCAACCTCCTGCAGAGTCACTTAAGCTTCCTCTTAACAAGCTTTTATCTCAAACTTTCAAACATTGTCTGGAGACTCCTTATGGTATACCTGCTCTTCCAGGCAAATTGGCCTCGAGGTACGGGTTTGAGAATTCACAATTCTCTCCCCAATCCCTCCTTCTGGAGTCCTTTTTTGTAAGGAACCCATCATTCCAAGGTCTATGCTACTGTTCCTTCTGGAAAGCAGGATAAGACTATGTACAAGTTTGGCCGCCATTTATATCAAGTTCCTTATTGATCTTCCAGGTTTTCTGAAGAACCTGGATTTACTTAGACATTTCAAGTTCTAAGACATCACTACTATTCTGTCACAACTCAGATTGCATCTTCTCCAGTCATCTTATGATGCCTTTGAATTGTCGGCTAGGGCCACTGTTTTTTCTGTAGCACTGCGCCGCTTGGCCTTACTTCGCACCATTGCCATGGATCCTTATCTTCAGGACCGTTTGGCTAACATTCCTTGTCAGGGCAATGGCCTCTTTGATGAATCCATAGAGGCTACAACTAAGAAGTTGTCAGATCATGAAATATCTTTTGTTTCCATTGTCAGACCAAAGCCAAAGTCAGCTCCTACAAAACCTTCACACCCTACTATGGTTTTCCATGCTCCAAAGCAGCTGCTTATACTCGAGCCCCTTACAGGGAACCGCAGCAACAGAAGCAACAGAAACCTCAGCCTTCTGCTGCACCTAAGGTTTTGCAGCTTTTTTGACTGTCTAACAGAGCATAACCTCCATTCCTCTGCCTCTGTCCTTCCATCCCACAATAATCAGGGATGGAAACTCTTCATTTCACTCAGGTTCCACCAGAGCTTTCTCCAAGAGAGTATTCTTCCTATCCATCCCAGACCGACCTTCTTCTTCATGAACCTCATACTCTGCTTCGTCTCCATGCCATCGAGGAAGTTCCCCTAGAACAGCAGAGCAGGGGTTTTTACTCCTGTTACTTTCTAGTTCCGAAGAAGACAGGCGATCTGAGACCCATTTTAAATATAGATCAGAACGATTGGTTATGTTCTCTATATCTCCAGGAGGTTTCTACTCGCATCCGACCTCCCATCAGTATCTCAGATTTTGGGTGGGATATCTGCATTATAACTACAGAGTGCTACCCTTTGGCTTGGATTCATCTCCCAGAGTATTCACCAGGTGCCTGGTGGTGGTAGCAGCAGCTCTAAGGAACCATAGTCTCCAGGTGTTTTCCTGCCTAGACAACTGGCTCATCAAAGATTCAACATCTCAGGGGGTTATTGTAGCAACCCAACGGACTACGTGGTTCCTAAAGAGTTTGGGATTCAAAATCAACTTTCCTAAATCCCAACTTCAGCCCTCTCAGAATCTACAGTTCATTGGAGCTGTTCTGGAAACTATTCAAATCAGAGCATTCCTTCTGCAACAACGTCTGGAAGCTCTCCTTCAACTCTGTCATGCAGTGTCTTCCCGCTCTTCAATCTCGGCGAGACACATGATGGTACTACTAGGTCACATGGCCTCCACAGTATACATAACTTCTTTTGCCAGCCTTCACCTCAGAATTCCTCAGTGGACCCTGGCATCTCAGAGGACGCAGGTTTGCAACCCACTTTCTCAACACATTGCAGTCACTCCTTCATTGAGACAGTCTCTCCACTGGTGGATGCTCTCTTCCAATCTCTCCAGAGGCTTGCTGTTTCAAACGCCCCCTTATCAGAAGGTCCTCACAACAGATTCCTCGACCAGTACGGATCGTCAGTGTCACATCAATCTGTTGGAACTCAGAGCGATTTTCAAGGTTTCTCAAAGCTTTTCAACATTTTCTTCAAGATCAGGTAGTCCTCATTCGGATGGACAACCAAGTCGCCATGTATTATGTCAACAAACAGGGAGGGACGGGATTATCTTCCCTTTGTTAAGAAGCTCTGAAGGTTTGGGACTGGGCAATCCGCCACACCACCTTCCTCAAAGCTGTCTACATCCAAGGGGCAAAAAATTGCTTGGCGGACTAATTGAGTCATCTTCTACAACCTCACAAATGGATACTCCATTCCTCGCCTCTAAATCACATTTTTTCATAGTGGGGAACGCCTCAGATAGATCTCTTTGCTGCTCCCCACAACCAAGAACTGCCTCAGTTCTGCTCCAGGATCTATACTCCTCATCGCCCGAGACAGATGCTTTTCTTCTGGAATGGACGAATCTCTTCCTGTATGCATTCTCAGAGTCGGCGAACCTCAGCGTGCTCTTCTTTTTGCCGGTGGTTGGTATGTGACGTTTGTTCTGCTTAAATGTAAGTAATGTGAAATTGAATAGATAAGGGGATTGCACTTAACAGCTCTGTCCCTAACATTGTTTTTGTGTGTGTTTGGTATTTCAGCTTCCCCATGTCGTCTTGATAAAGATTATCGAAACGCGTTGGCGTTTTGGGGATTGTTTGCTACGTTATGCAAAAAGCTAAGTAAAGTTCTTTCACATCAGATATGTATAATATATATAAAAAATTTCACTATTAAATAAGTAACAAAAAATTTTTTTTACAAAAGAACCAAAAAAATGAACAAAACAGGAGGTGGAGGCACCGTTGGGTAAATGAGGAGTTTTCCCTACAGACATAGTTTGTTTGTTGGGCGGTCTGATACCCGTTACAGGTCTTTCTACACTCTTGATTTTGCGACTCTGTATTTTGTGTTTTGGACATTGTTTGATATTATTAAGTGTTCTTTGAAGTGGATATGTCCTGGGATAAAGCACAGTTACTTACCGTAACAGGGGTTATCCAGGGACAGCAGGCAGCTATTCTCACAACCCACCCATCTCCCCTGGTTGGCTTCTCTGCTAGCTATCTAAACTGAGGAGATTCGCCCTGTGCTGGGTGGGAAGGCACTCGTGCATGCGCGGTGCGGCTGATTCGAAACTTCTAGTTTCTACAAGCAAGTCTGCTTGTGAGGCTTTCGCATTGGCGCTCCGTTGGTGACGTCACCCATATGTGAGAATAGCTGCCTGCTATCCCTGGATAACCCCTGTTACGATAAGTAACTGTGCCTTATGGCTGACCCCATGACACATTGGTAGAGCTCCTTTCTTGCTCTTATGCAAATGCTTGCTGTGTGTCACAATCCTATTTTTCCGTGAAGCTGCATTTGTTTGTGAGTATAGGAATGACTGTTTTGAGCAGCCTACAAAATTAAAACCAACACTGAAGAAGTCAACATCAAAGGAGAAATGGTGCCCCCACTGGATTATTAGAGATAAGTGAATTTTTTATTTCTGTTTTGATTGCTCACCTACCCTCCCCACCCCTTATCACACAGTCCAGCCCTGCTGTGGAGTGACTCAAAGGTACACTAAAATGGCTCTGGAGTTACTTCCCTTTGCATTTCAAGCCTGCTCTCAGGCTGGCAGCTGATTTAAAAACATAAGGGAGAAGAGGAACAAGGTGCCAAAACTTTCAGACTTGCGGGGTATCGGGTGGGGAAGTTACTGGCAGATTTTGGGAGAAGGGGACCATTACTGGCAGATACTGGAAAGCAGGTGGGAGAAGAGACTGATTGTGGCTGATGCTGGAAGACAAGAGATGATGCTACTGGCTAGAAAGGAAGAGAGGGTCAGTGCTAGCAGATGTTGGGGGAAGGGAGAAGAGGACAGATACTATGAGGGAGGAGGAGATGAAAGGATATGTGCAGGAGAAAGTGGAGACAGAGGGAGAGAGATGCTGGGGGAAGGAAAGGCAAGGTAAATGAAAACTGGAGAAGGATGTAGGTGGGTGGATACTGGAGAAGAGGATACAAAAGTGTGAGGAAAGATGCAGAAGGATAGATGCTAATAGGAGCGGAAAGGAAACAGGAGGTTATATAATGGAGACATGAGGATGGAGAAAATATGGGGACTTGGGGATTGGGTGAGAGATCAGAACACAGACTCAAAGACTGGCAGGGTATAGGAAGGTAGATGGAAACTTGAGGTGTGGAATGAGAATTAGGACTTAGGTAGGGGAATAGTGGGGACTAAGAAACTGAACAATGATTAGGAGGACTTCAGGAAGTATGCCATTGGACAAGGGTATGAGTTGCATGGTGAGAATGACTGCAGAAGGAAAGATTGAAGGACATGAAGGATTTGGGAGATTTGGGAGGCAGTGGAAACGGACAGAGGATTACAGAGAGAACAGATCTTTGAAAGCGATGAAAGACTGGAAATGAAGGAGATGCAAAGAAGAATGAGAGCCAGGATAGGGATAATAGAAACATGATGGCAGATAAAGACCAAATGACCCGTCCAGTCTGCCCATCCACAGTAACCATTATCTCTTCCTCTCTCTAAGAGATCCCACATGCCTATGCTAGGCTTTCTTGAAATCACACACAGTCTCTGTCTCCACCACCTCTAGTGGAAGACTGCTCCAAGCATCTACCACCCTTTCTGTAAAAATGTATTTCCTTAAATTACTCCTGAGCCTATCACCTCTTAACTTCATCCTATGCCCTCTCATTCCAGAGCTTCCTTTCAAATGAAAGAGATTCGACTTATGCAAATTTATACCACGTAGGTATTTACACGTCTCTATCATATCTCCCCTCTCCCGCCTTTCCTCCAAAGTATACAGATTGAGATCTTTAAGTCTGTCCCTATATGCCTTATGAAGAAGACCACACACCATTTTAGTAGCCTTCCTCTGGACCGACTCCATCCCTTTTATATCTTTTTTTGCGGTCTCCAGAATTGTACACTATATTCTAAACGAGATCTCACCAGAGTCTTATACAGGGGCATCAATACCTTTTTCCTACTGGCCATACCTCTCCCTATGCACCCTAGCATCCTTCTAGCTTTCGCCATCACCTTTTCAACCTGTTTGGCCACCTTAAGATCATCACATACTATCACACTCAAGTTCTGCTCTTCTGTTGTGCACATAAGTTCTTTACCCCCTAAACTGTACTGTTCCCTCAGGTTTTTGTAGCCCAAATGCATGACCTTGCATTTCTTAGCATTAAATTTTAGCTGCCAAATTTCAGAGCAGGGGGATAAGTGACAAGGAAGAAGCTGGATCTGGTGAAGGGATAAGACATAGATGAAGATAGATAAGACAGAGAGGGGATAATTACAGAAGGTGTGGAAATGCAGGACTAGAAAGTGTGTGAAAGAAGAGAGGAACAGGAGGCTGGGGAAGAAATGAAAGGAGGGAAAATGGGAGAATTAGAGTGGTGATTTCATATGACTTTGCCTTGGGCTACAGGAGATGTTGGGAAGCCCCATGCCAAGAATGTTAGAAGTAAATACAGTGTTGCCAGGCACTGCTTTCTTCTCCTAGCTTTAAGACTTTGTGAGCAAGGGGCACCTCAACAAAATTTTGTTTGGGAGTCATTCATATCACTGCTATTAAAAATAAAGAGAACAGCTCCCTTAAGAAGAAAGGCTGAACAGATTAGGGCTCAGCATGGAGAAGAGATGTCTGAGAAGCAATAAGATAGAGGTTTATAAGATCATGAGAGGTTTATAAGATCATGAGAGGGGTGGAATAGATTAATCATAAGGAACGGTTGTTTACTTCGTCAAATAGCGCTAGCACTAGGGGACACAAAAAATTAATACAGAGCACATTTAAAAACAACTTAGAAAAGTATTTTTTCACTTAACGAACAATCAAGTTGTGAAATTTGTTTCCACAGAATGTGGTCAAATTCCTAAAGGAATAGTCCATAACCAATTAATTTAATGTAATTTAATCTGTAATTTATAATCTGCACAATATCCACTGTATAGAAGTAGATGACATTACAAAACTAAAAACAAGAAGTATGCTAAAACATTAATTTAAAACAATATGGAACTCATAATTAAAAAAAAAAAAAATCTAAAAAATGGCCTAAATGGGTACTTGGACAATCAAAAAGCCTGATCGTCCCATAATCAAAGCTGGTTTTAGATATATCTAAAACCAGCTTAGGCCTTTCCCCTGCCTCTAAATGCATAGAGCGAAAAGAGGTGTAGGCATGCAGCAAGTATAACCAAAACTTTAGGCAGGTTGCCTAGTCGGCACTAATACGTTTTGACTTAGACCAAGTCAAAACAGGTATAAGTGCCGAAAAGGGGCCGCTGAGCTGATCGCGGCTGCTGAAATCAGCTCAGCGGCCTCAGCAACCTGCTAACCCCTACAGCAATGATCGCGGCAGGAGAGATGGCTCATCTCCCCTGCCACAATCCATCCTTCCACCCTTCCTCCCTCTTGCCCTGGTGATCCCCAACTCCCTCTCCCTCCCCCCCACTGATTACGATGGGGCCAGGAGGAAGCCCAAGCCCTTCTGGCCCAGCGAAACCCCTACCCCCAAAAAATATGGGCAGGAGGGATCCCAGGCCCTCTTGCCCTCAATGCACCCCCCACCCCGACCCCTCAATCCTCCCACCTTTAAATCGATGGCCGGACGGGTGCCAAGCTGATTGGCCCAGGCGGCTCAAAACCCACCCACAGGTGGGGCCTGAGGTGCCTGGGCCAACGGGAATAGGCCCAGTAGGCTTAGGCCCCTTCCTGTGGGCGGAGTCTTAGGCACATGGGCCTGGCTGTCGCCGGGGCAAGAGGACTTGTGCTCCCTCCTGCCCTGATCGTTATGGGGGGGGGGGGATTCTGTAACCGGTGTTCTTTTTGACAGACACCGGTTACAGAATCCAGCTTTTAGGTGAAGGATTGGCTCCTCCTTCGCCTAAAAGCCCTTGTTTTGGGTGTTTGGGAGTTAGGCTTTTTTTGGGTTCATTATATGTAGTAATTGTAGACGTAGTGGTGGTCTGGGCGTTTAAACAGCTGAATGTAGAGGCAGGCCATTATCAAAACAAACCTCCTTTTGGACGTGTTTTTTTATAATGGACATTTTCCCTGCTTCTACTTCAACGTTTAAGGCCTTAGGGCAAAAGGGGACTTATACGTTTTTTTTTATTATGCCTTTTTATTATGCCCCTCCACTTATATATATCCTTGCATAAAAATACAATTACTTTTAAATGCAATTCTATTCATTGACAATAGGTGATATTCTATATCTATTAGAGTAAAGCCCATCATTATCCTTAGGATTTTTCAGATTATTCACCCTATGTTTTTCCTAACTCCTGGCAATTATTAGTCAAGAAGATCTCTTAAAACTATTGCCTATCCCTGGGAGGGAGCTGCAAAAACGGTATTTGTTCTTTGGAATTTTCTGGGAATTTCTTAGTCAACCAGAAATGCTACTGTAAGAAACTCAATGATGGGCTTGATGGACCTTTGATCTAATGCATCACAGCTTATCTTAACATCCCTTAAGGTCATTCGATATCTGAAGGTGCTATTAAAGCTGAATTTCCCATTAGGCATATTAGGTATGTATGAGCCCCATGCAGGTGCTTTCAATGTAATCATCACCCTTCTCTTAGTGTATAGCAGGAGAAGCAGTGCTTCTTCAAGTTTCAAGTTTATTAGGATTTTATATACCGCCTATCAAGTTTATCTAAGCGGTTTTTACAATCAGGTACTCAAGCATTTCTTACCTATCTCTACCTCCTCCTTCTCTGCTAGCTTCAATCAGAACCACCTGAGGTAGTGAGGTTTCATGGATTGCACCTACCAGCATCATATCTTCACACTTCATAGAAACATGATGGCAGATAAAGGTCATATGGCCCATCTAGTCTGGCCAGATAAACTAGCTAAAGAGGAGGCAAGGGTAGGCAATGGGGCGCAAGCTATGTATGAAAGAGGGAAAACCAAAGTGAAATTCTGCACTTCAGGCCAGATTCTGTAAAGGATGTCTAAAACTTAGGTGTTATGTAGACGTCTAGCAACAGAATGTGCTTGGAATTGTGGATGCTAACGTTTTGTACATCGCTTAGATTTAAGCGATTCATAAATTTATAAAATCAATAAATAATGCATAGGCGCATTATAGAGAATTGCACTCAGCGGCGCGGCGCAAATCTAAGCATGTCTATATTGTTAGTTGTCTTTTGCAGGATCACCTTTTAGGCGTTGCATAGACATCCTAGTAACGTCTATAATGTTACACCTCTTAGCCGCTTCCGCCATGCACCCGCATCCCCCCTCCCCCGGTCCGACAAGCAGAAGGAGTGTTTCCTGCTTGCAGCACACAACTGTGCCGACAAACCTCCCTGCCCTTTACCTTCATGGCCAGCGATCTCTAAACTGCCTTCTTTTTATTATTTTTTATAAATCTTTATTGATTTTCAAAACTTAGACAATGCAATACAATTATCTGAACATAAATATTTCATAAAACACATTATTAAACATACAATTTATACTTATAACAATCATTTTCTTCCCCCCCTCTTCCCAGATTTAATAAAAGAAGTAATTACAATATTATAATCAAGTAATTTTAATGACCTTTATGGTAGCCACATGCAGCTTCAACGCTCCGGCTGCTGTAAGAAGGCAGTTTAGAAATCGCGAAGGTAAGGGGCAGGGAGGGAGTAGGGAGATGTTTAGACTCTGCGGCGGTGGCAGTAGGGAGGGCGGCAGTAAAGAGGGAGGGAGCGCGATAGGTGACTGCGCGCGTTCCCTCCCTTAACTGCGGGAACAAGGCCATTCACCGCTCTATGAGGCGGTGAATGGCCTTGTCCCCATAGCCACGGTGAACACAGTTTTTTCCCCACCGTTTTGGCGGGTTACCCGCTGCGTGCTGTGAGGAACTGCGTGTTGAGGTTGGTGAGTAATGAGTCCATCTCATAGAATCTCTCTACCTCACATGCACCTCTATGCCAGACACTATGCAGGGATAGTGTGGCACAATGATTAACGATACAGCCTCATCCCATGCTGAGGGTTCAAACCCATGCTGCTCCTTGAGACCCTGGGCAAGTCACTCAATCCTCCAGGTACATTAGATAGATTGTAAGCCCACCAGGATAGACTAGGAAAAATGCTTGAATAGCTGAATAAATTCATGTAAACCAATCTGAGCTTCCCTGAGAGAACAGTATAGAAAACTGAATAAATAGTGTATAAAGATTCAGCCTCTAATAACCAGAGCTGGTATTGTGACAGATTGTATTTCTTTCCTATTCTTTCCTTGTGTTTTATTATGTTTGTAAAGCTGGCTTTGATTATGTTACGTAGATTTAATCTTTTTGTTAGTTATGTTTGTTTCCCCTAACTTTGTAATTTTAATGATTTGTTCATCGCTTAGAATTTGGAATAGGCGATTAATCAAATTTTATTAATAAACTTGAAACTTGATCATAATGCCTCATTCCACTAATAAGAGCCAAACTCATCAGTGATGCCATAATGGCTTCATTGTCCTATACTTGGCTCACTTCTGCTACATTTTGATTTCTAGAGTGGCAAAGTGGTTAAAGCTACAGCCTCAGTACCCTGAGATTGTGGGTTCAAACCCATGCTGCTCCTTGTGACCCTGCCCAAGTCATTGAACCCACCCATAGCTCCAGTGACCTTAGATAAATTGTGAGCCCACCAGGACAGGCAGGAAAAAATCATGTAAACTGTTCTGAGCCCCCCTGGGGGGAACAGTATAGAAAATAGAATAAACAAATGTTAATAATGTACCTTGTAGGAGGTTTATGCTTTTTATTCATTCCCCTTAATGTGGCCTATAGTGGAGTCCTTGGTATGTGCCTACTTGTATTAGCATTTGATGAAAAGAGAGCAACAAAGAATATGTCATGTTCCCAGCGCTCTCTTCGATCCTCCAACCAAAATCTGCTTTTAATTCCCTCGTTAAGGCATATCTTCTCAGTCACGGCCCCCTTACTTTGGAATTCAGTCCCCTGCTACTTAAGAGAGATTAATTCCCTAGACAAATTTAAATCCAGTTTAAAAGCATTTATTTTCAAAGATGTTTTGAAGTTTGATTGTCCTTTTAAGGATGTTTTTGAATTTTATACTAGTTAGGCCATTCTGAGCTTTCTTTCCCCTTCTTTTTGTTTTCTCTTTTTTTTATTCTTTACTATCCAATCATTGTAGTTCTTCCCATTTCTCCCCCCCCCCCATTCCAGTATGCCATGTATACTTGTTTGTCTTTGTTTTAATGCCCCTGTTCTGTTTTCTTTTATATAATTTTAATTGTTGTAAAAACCGCTTTGAAATTTGACAAGGTGGTATATCAAAATTGTAATAAACTTGAAATTTGACACTACCCGACTGTATCCTATTTCCATGTTTCCTTCTTGTCTAGCTGAAGCAGCAGTGGAAGCACCCCCGGGAGAGGGCACTGGGGCTGGTCCTGAAGAGCCTGAAGAGGCCAAGGAGGAGGCAGGGGAGGAAGAGCCATCTGGAATGGAAGTAGAGCCAGGGGCAGAAGTGCCCTGGCTGTACTCGGAGGAGGAGGAAGATGAGGCTGCTTCTCCCATGCAACCCTTGTCATCTTCTGCCCCTCCTGTCTCTGCCCCTGCCCCATCCAACCCCTTTCCCCTCAGTCTGCTGCCCCTCCTGTCACTGCCCCTGCCTGACCCATTTCACCTTCTGCCCTTCCCCCCATCTAACAGGTTGGAGAATGTCCTAGGGAACCATTCTGTTGACCAAGGGCATGCTTCATCCCAAGGGCCTGACCCCTCCCAATGCCTGTAATCTGACCCCCTCCTGAGGCAGCTCTAGCTGCTCTTAAGGGCACCTTCCCCCTCCCAAGTTTGTTTTAATATATTTTAAATTGTTCCTAAAAGTTTTTAATTTAAAAAGTTCATATTTTTTTATTTTAAAAGTTTTAAATTGGTTTATAGGTGTTCTCTGTGGTTTTCTCTGGCTGCTCCTGGTTCCTCTGTGTGACATCTTCAGTTTAGTGGACGGGATAGGGAGTTAGTAGGTGCTGCTGAAGAATGTGTAACTATCACTGGTGTAAACCAGGCTCCAAAATTAACTACACTACTACAGTACATCTCAATAGGCCCTGTCCTTCCTTTTGCAAATAACCACAAGGTCACAGAGAAATGTTTAAGCTACCTAATTCCATTGCTTCCTAGCCACTATAGATTAAAATATAGAATATACCACCATAAATATAGAATAATCCCACAGTCCTGGAAAGTAAGATGCGAGAGTAACATTATGCAACTGCAGATAGATGAAATGGATCCCAGATGCACAGATAGGCAGTCAGGCACATGATATGCAGAAGAAGCCACTCCCGGGTCCAAACAAAGTGCCAGCCTACTTGAGGAAGGGGAGAATGTCAGTGTGATAGAATTGTACCGGTTTCATAAAGGGTCAGGGATAGATGAGGACACTGTCAGCTGGGAGGAGAAGTCAGTGTAGGGTTACCATATGGCTCTAGAAAAAGGAGGATGGATTGAGACATCTGGGGTTTTCTACCACTGAAAGCAATGGAAGTAAGGAGGTCAGACAGTAAAACCCAGATGTCTCTTCCATTGAAAGCAGTGGAAGTAAAACCTGGATGTCTCAATCCGTCTTCCTTTTTCTGGAGCCATAAGGTAACCACACACTCAACCCTAAACAAAGCAACCTACACACACTGGTTTGGTAAACCAGATGTATAACAGCAGGGCCGCCATCAGAAATTTCTGGGCCCCTTACTGAGCAATCCTATTGGGCCCCCCACGCACATCTTCCCCCCCCTGACCCCCTCCCTTCTTCCATGGGCCGAATACACACATACTTTTCTCTGTCGCCGCACTCTTTGACCAAAAGATTTGTAAGCCTGCAACCACGTCAAGGTGTACTCTTTCAGCAGCTCCCCTCCCTCCCCCTTACCTTTGTGGCCAAGTCAAAATGATCTACCAACAATAAAATTTTAAAAATACAAAGCACGCTGTACACAGAGAAAATGTTAATTATCATTTATATTCCGCGGGTTTTCAAAGAGGTCAAGGCAGATGACTTTATGCAATGTCACCTCAGTAACAACTATACAAAAATAGACAAATATTCACCCTCCCTTTTTACTAAACTGCAATAGCGGTTTTTAGCGCAGGGACCTGCGCTGAATGCCCCATGCTGCTCTTGAAGCTCATAGGCTCCCTGCGCTAAAAAACGCTATTGCAGTTTAGTAAAAGAGGGCCATAGTGCAAAATATAGACAGCATATATAAATTCTCAAAAGGGACACATTTTGATCACTAAATTGAAAATAAAATCATTTTCCTACCTTTGGTAATTTCATCAGTCTCTGGTTGCACTTCTTCCTGTATGCTTCCTCTCCTCCAGACCTCATTCCCTCCCCAAACTTTTTCTTTGTTTCACCCTGCCCCTTCTTTCTTTTTCTCTCTCTCCATACCCCCTTTCATTCTGTATGTCTGTCTTTCTCTCTCTCTCCGTGCCCCATTTTTCTTTGTTTCACCCAGCCCCCTTTCTTTTTTTTTTTTCTGGCTCCCTGTCCCCCCCTTTATTTCTTTCTCTTTGCCTTCCCCTATGCCATTGGGAAAATGCTGCCACCACCACTGGGGAATAGGCTGCCACTGCCACTATCGGGAACAGGCCTGCGCCGAGTTCGCCCTGCTTCTCTTCCCTGCGGGGTCGACAAACTCTCGCCACTCGACATCAATTCTAGCGTCGGAGAGGACGTTCTCGGCCAGCCAGGTAGCGATTGGCTGGCCCAGAACGTCCTCTCCGACGTCAGAATTGACGCGGGTGGCGAGAGTTGGTCGGCCCCACAGGGAAAAGCAGGGAGAACTTGGCACCGGCCTGTTCCCAATGGCGGCGGTGGCACTCAAGTGGCTAAAGAGACGCAGTTTGCCAGCCTAGGGAGAACACTGGAGGGTGGCCAGCTGTGCACCCCCTTGTGGTGTAAACCCGGGGCAGACCGCCCCCACCCCCACCTTGGTATGCCACTGTCTGTACCTCACTCCCTCCCTATGACCAAAAATTCTCCTTTCTTCTATTCCCCGTGTACACAACCATCTCTTTCCCTCCCTTCCTCTCTCCCAAGTCCTTGCCTTCTGTGTCCAAAAACACATTCCCTCCCCCACCTCAGCATCTCTTTCCCTCCCTTCCTCTCTTCCAAGTCCATGCCTTCTGTGTCCAAAAACCCATTCCCTCCCACACCTCAGCATCTCTTTCCCTCCCTTCCTCTCTCCCAAGTCCATGCCTTCTGTGTCCAAAAACCCATTCCATCCCCCACCTCAGCATCTCTTTCCCTCCCTTCCTCTTTCCCAAGTTCATGCCTTCTGTGTCCAAAAACGCATTCCCTCCCCCACCTCAGCATCTCTTTCCCTCCCTTCCTCTCTCCCAAGTTCATGCCTTGTGTCCAAAACGCACTCCCTCCCCCTTTTGTATTCCCCGTTTGCCTCCCAGCCCATCTTAGCAACTTTCTCAGCAAAATGTAGCTCGAGCCGCGTAGGCTTGTCTTCTATTTCCTGCCTGTCCCGCCGCGCACACATAGCCACCAGAAGTCTTCCCCGACTTCAGCGCTGACGTCGGAGGGCGGGCTTTGCTTAAGCCCTCCCTCCGACGTCAGCGCTGACGTCGGAGAAGATTTCCGATGGGCTGTGAGCTGCAGGGCAGTCGGAGTAGAAGACGAGCCTCGCGGCTCGAGTTATATTTAACCCCGCGGGTCCCCCATCGTCCCCGTTCAACTCTCTCTCCTGTGCACCCGGGGCACACCTCCCACCCTAGGTATGCTACTGGCCCGGGCCCCCTGTCAGCTCCGGGCCCCTGAATGCAGGACTGGTAGTACTGCCCTGATGGCGGCCCTGTATAACAGGGAGAGGTTATGAATCAAGAAGGTTATGGGAAGTGAGCAAATGGACATTAATGCAAAACACATCGATGGATACGGGTGACCAGGGTCTCCATCTGGGAGCACCTGGCTTGGCCTCTGCGTGTGCTGGTCACCGGAATAGATGGACCTAGGGCCTGATCCGGCGAAGGCGTTTCTTATGTTCTTATGGATGTATACCTCCTAATATAGCTGTGAAGGAAGTAATAAGGAGCAGCTGCAATATGTATCACCCAAAGAGATTGCAAAAAAAACAAACAAACCCAAAAACAACAAACCACCACATACATTGTTGGAGTGGGAAGCAGAACCTAAGCAAGAACAATATCAGTAATATGGAGCAAGATCTACCAATACTGCACCAAGAACTGCACGACGAGGATGCCCTTGCATAGCCACATAAAGATGATGGTCCAGAACACCTGAAAAGGGACAAGAGGGTGAAGCGTGTAAACACATTGGGGGATGTACCCAACTTATCACAAGGGCTAGGGTTACCATATTGCTTCATAAAAAGGACGATGGATTGAGAAACCCAAGTTTTATTTCTACTGAAAGCAAGGGAATTAAGGAGGACTTATAGCAGTGTATCGCAAACTATGCACCGTGGCACACTACTGTACCTCCTAAAATTTCAGGTGCGCCATGAAATGCTGGGGAGGAGAGGCGCCGGTTGACTGCCTATAGGATGTGCCTTTCACATCAGGCATCAGGGCTCAGGGCCCGTCTGGGGGGCCTTCACGCATGTGTGATGACATCATGTCAATGTCGCGCACATCCGGTTTGCCTCGAGCCATGGCCACTACGTTTAATGTGCCGTGGGTTGACAAAGTTTGCGGGACACTGACTTATAGAGACATTGAAAGCAAAGGAAGTTAAACCCAGATATCTCA
Organism: Geotrypetes seraphini; assembly: GCF_902459505.1. Classification (NCBI taxonomy): domain Eukaryota; kingdom Metazoa; phylum Chordata; class Amphibia; order Gymnophiona; family Dermophiidae; genus Geotrypetes; species Geotrypetes seraphini. The sequence goes on along the minus strand of NC_047090.1, from coordinate 136,263,844 downwards.
ATCTGTCCTCTTTTTCTTGAAGCCATATGTTAACCTGCTTAGCTTATATGAATAGCATGGGGTGGCACAATGTGAATCTCAGTATGGTACAGTAGTTAAAGAAACAGCCTTAGCACCCTGAAGCTGTGGGTTCAAACCTCACACTATCCCTTGTGACCCTGGCCAAGTCACTTAATGCTCCCAGGTACATTAGATAAATTGTGAGCTTGCCAGAACAGATAATGAAAATGTTTGAGTACCTGATTTATAACCCATTTTGAGCTCCTTTGAGAGGATGAGCTACAAGAAACAAAAATGACAGTGCAGGTAAGAGGAGGACAGCAAGTAGAAGCAGCAGTTAGGTATATGGAATGGTGTCATATGAACACAAAACTATCACCTATATACTGCACTCTCACCTATTTATGATTTGGAGCATGAGAACCAGCACGAGGCCATCAAGAACCGCACAGTGATGCCCTTGTATAGTGACAATGAAGATCTGTGACATCTGAGCTGGGACAAGAGTGTGAAACATGTTAGCAATTTGGAAATGTATTTAATTAATCACAAAGGCTGCTCAGGAAAGAGAGTTATAAGAACATAAGAGTTGCTGCTGCTGGGTCAGACCAGTGGTCTATCGTGCCCAGCAGTCCGCTCATGTGGCGGCCCCCAGGTCAAAGACCAGTGCTCTAAATGAGTCCAGCCTCACCTGCATACGTTCCAGTTTAGCAGGAACTTGTCCAACTTTGTCTTGAATCCCTGGAGGGTGTTTTCCCCTATAACATACTCCGGATGAGCGTTCCAGTTTTCTACCACTCTCTGGGTGAAGAAGAACTTCCTTACATTTGTACGGAATCTATCCCCTTTCAACTTTAGAGAGTGCCCTCTCGTTCTCCCTACCTTGGAGAGGGTGAACAATCTGTCTTTATCTGCTAAGTCTATTCCCTTCAGTAGAGGGAAGTAATGACAGTGCAGGTAGTATCAGCAAGAGGGGAGTATGCAGGAGCAACATGAACAGTCAAGGAAAGGATATATGGAGTAAGCATGCAGCAAAGGTTGCAAAATATCATCAAAATGGTGCATTCTCACCTATTCCTGATTTGGTACTTGAACTGCTACCAAGAACTCCAGGACATCTGAGCAGGGAGAAGAGAGATAGCTTCTGAGTAATTAGTGATTATACAACAGTGAGCACAAGTGCTGCTTAGGGAAAAAAGCATGATCACATTCAGTCACAGAGATGATAGAAGGATTGGGGGTGAGACAGAGGGAAGAATAGTTGTGGGGAATCACAGTTAAGTGCACATCAAGACAAATTTTCACCATTAGCCCAAAAAATGGGTGCATATGAGGTTGTCCCTGACCATCTGCCCTCTTCAACACTCTTACTCTGGTATCAGCCTCTGTCTAGGTTGGATGTCCTCTCTCTCATCATCACTGTCTGCCACTTGTTCAGGAGGGTCTGGCATCTGTCGTCTAACTGGGAGGTTGCGCAGCATACATCATGTGGCAAATATCCGGCAGACTTTCTGTGGCCTGTACAGGAGTTTCCCTCCTGAGTGGTTAAGGCACCTAAAACGAACTTCAGTAGTCCAAATGTGTGTTCTATTGTAACCCCTCACTCCTCTCTGGGGTAAAAGGTATCCCTTACTAGATAAAAATTATTGTAGTTGAGTATGCCGAGGGTTAAAATATATCTTTCCCCAGGAGAAGGAGTGGTTAAATTTTTTTTATTTTTTTTAAAGAAAGGATTTCAGAATAACTCAATAAGTAAACTACTTTAAATAGGTAAGTAAATAAATGAAATATTTATTAACTTTGAAACAGATTTGGAAACTTCAACAATTCTCTCTATAAATCAGACACCAAGATCTAATAACTTCAAACACAGTAAATACAATTAAATCAATCATGAGAACATTTTTACACCACTTGAAATATCTTTTCTTTCAGGAAGTCTCCTCATGAGAAAAATTTACTCATGAATCAAATCACATAAATAACTTCAGTCTGTAGAATAACAATTTAATATTTCACACTCTGAATATTTCTCTGGATACAAAATTGATTGTCTGGATTTTCTCTTTTCAGAAAACAGTTCTAATTTATTGAAGAATGGTAATCATACTTGGATTCTGTATTCTCAACATCTGACTGTTCCACTCTTAGATTTATTCTTTCGGTGGGTACCTTTCTTTTAAGTGCATGCTTGATTGAAGTTCCTGGCAACCTACTCCCTATACGCAAATGGAGGAAAACCTTATATCTCACCAAAAAAAAAAAAAAAAAATTCCCTTACTGATCTATTATAAAAGAAAAGATAATTCGGTTTCCCTATTCTAATCCCTCCCTCTTGACTGTAACCACCAAAGACACTGACATAAAAAAAATTTCACAGAACAGCTTTAATCAGAGTTCTGTCAGGGAAAATAAATCAAACTTAGGGATCCTTTTACTAAGGCATGCTAACTGATTTAGCATGTGCTTACGGGTCCATAGAATATAATCGATTAGCGCATGCTAGATCCGCCTGCGCACCTTAGTAAAAGAGGGGGTTAATCTCTCTTTCTCTGCAGAATAACAGTTTAATCAAAACATAAGTTACAGCGTCAGAGATGAATTGTGACTAAATATAATTCCAGTATCGAACTTCTTTACTAAAGTTTGTTTTTATCATACAGGAGTACCAAGAATTTCTTTAAGTGTTCAAGTCCTGTAACCAAGGTCAAAACAGCAAATCTCAAAATTTACAGGAGACCTAGAATTAAGATACCAAAACTTTCAGACCTATTTCAGAATTTAAGGAAAAAAATTTCTTAACAAACTTTTGTTCCCTTAAAAAAAAAAAAAAAAATCTCTACAGCCACAAGTCCTCCTTTCTGACCCAGCGAAAGAAGATTTTCCACAAAAAATCAGATTTTACCAATATGTTAATCTACCAATAAGGCTATGAATAATATCACCACAATTACTTTAATTCTCACAAATTCTTTTACATTAGGGATAAACCCTGCTGACAGAGAAAAAAATTCCGTTCTAAAGAAAAATAAAGTTTTCATATCCAAAATAGATGATGTTCGCCAATGGGTCTGCGGGTCTGGCTCAAGTGGGGTTTTTGCATTCCTTGTGGGAGTGATTATTATTATTATTTTTTTCACCATAATTATCAAGATTGAAACTTTTCATTGCTTTAAGTTTTGGCACTAAATTGCACACATTGAGCTGCCCTATGATGGTGTATTGCTGGCCCCTATTGTGGTGCCGGATCTGTGGTAACTAGTAGTGCTGCCTGATTCACGATTCGAATCAATTTACTGATTCACTTTGGGTGAATTGATTCAAATTGATCTGTTTTGGAAGAAAATCGGACTTACCGATTAGTCGGCCCCCTTGGTAGAGATCTGTTCGGGCTTTCCCTCTGCCACCGGAAGTTACATCGAAGCAAGGACTCCGGTGGCAGAGGGAAAGCCCAACTGGGTCTTTGCGTGCAGATCAGTGGCAGCAAGGCTCTCTCCTTCCTGGGCGTTAGCTCCTCCCTGGCCATGCAAAAGCGGTGGTAGCAAATGCAATTCACTATCCTACCGCTACTCCGGGCGTCTTCTCTCCATTTGGCCGCCCAAATGGAAACAGGAAGTTTTCACTGAGGGCAGGCCACAGTGGAGAGAAGACGCAAGGAGTGGTGGCAGGAGTAGATCGCTAAATAACTACCACCACCAGCAACACATTGTAATGTCAAAATAAAGGTAGATGGAGGGAGAGGGGAGATGGACTTGGAGAGTTGGTGGACTGGAGGAAAGATGGGGAGAAGATGGATGGGAGAAATGAACTTGGTGGAGGGGGGAGATGGACTTGTGGGAGTTGGTGGACTGGAGAGGGAGAGATGGGGAGAAGATGGATGGGAGAAATGAACTTGGTGGAGAGGGGAAGATGGATGGTTGAGGGGGGAGGAGGAGTTGGACTTGGGGCAGATCATGGAGAGGGGAGATGGGGGGGGGAGAAATAATGGATCTAAAACCAGGAGAAGGAGAGAGATGGTGGACAATGGGATTTAGGGAGGGATGGAACAGAAAGGGAGAGAAGTTGGACACAAGGAATGGTGTAGGGGGGATAGAGATATTGGAAAGGAAAGTAGTTAGAAAGAGAAAGGGAGAGCTGGAGGGGAAGGAGGGAGAGATGCTGGATGAAAGGATAGTTGAGAAAAGGAGAGATGGTGGATCTGGGTATGGTCGGGTCCATCGCTACAGCTATGGGAATAGAGGCAGAAAAAAGGAAAGATGACAGACCTCCAGGGGAGGGAAGGGACATGGAAGGGGAGGACAGAAATGGAAGATGGATGGTTACCATGGAGAAAGAAGAAAATGACAAATGGGCAAGAGACCCTGGCAAGCAAGTTATCAGAAGATGTTTGTTGCAGAGCCTGGGACCAACATGATTTGAAAAATGACCAGACAACAAAAAGTAAAAAAAAAAATTTATTTTCTGTTTTGTGATTACAATGTGTCAGATTTGAAATTTGTATCCTGCCAGAGCTGGTATTAGACTGCGAATGTGAGCTAGGATTTAACAGAGAGGAAAAGTTTTTTTTTTGTTTGTTTCTTTTGTTTACACCACAGCGCTAGTGTGGGTAGGAGAGGGCAAAATGGGTGAAGAGACTATAAAATAAACTCACCAGGATGTTTGGAAAAAAACACCCAATTGTGCAGGAAAATCGAACTGAATTGAATCAAAAAAATCGAGTCAATAGGCTGAATCGAATTGAAATATTCTTTCCTGAATCGGGCAGCACTAGTAACTAGAGCATTAGACCGGCTCTTTGAAGCTTGTTTTCAGAGCTCACATCCTCACAATGAGGGCGCTCTTTCACTGTTTAAAATTAATTTATTATATTTAGTGTGAATTGTGATCCCACAAGGTCTACAATCCCTAGGCAAGCCCTATCCTTTTTGTATTACACAAATACGCAAGGCATGTCATATAGCTATATATCATCATTAGCTTTCTCTGGCTGACATAACCATCTACATATTAAAAGTATTTCCATGGTCAAACTATTTGACCATTCTCATGCTGCAAAATATAAAACTTTATCAGCCAAAATATCTCTGGAATAAAATCGTATTCACCTGCTTTCTAAACTGAACCAGACTGTTAACATTTCACACATCAATTGGAAGAGCATTCCATAATATCACTGCTAACATCGACTGACAAGAGCTTACTAACCTCACATTTTTTACAGATGGCACCTCCAGGCACAGAGTGTTTTCAGAACATAAAGATCTAACCGGTTGATGTATTTGATCTAACCATCATCCCTTATGGAACTTTCCCTCTCCTCCATTAAACCTTGGGCAGAAGGTTCTTGGACTAATTACTAAAGAATCTCCATAGTTAAAACAGTGGTAACACTAGTAGTTAATTTTATTCTTTCTTAACACTTAAGCTATAACAAATAAGAACATAAGAATAGCCTTACTTGGTCAGACCAATAGTCCATCAAGCTCAGTAGCCCGTTCTCGCAGTGGCCAATCCAGGTCACTAGTACCTGGCCAAAACTCAAGATGTAGAAATATTCTATGCTACTGATACAGGGCAAGCAGTGGCTTCCCCCATGTCTTTCTCAATAGCAGACTATGGACTTTTCCTCCAGGAACTTGTCCAAACCAGCTATGCTAACCGCTCTTACCACATCCTCTGTCAACGTGTTCCAGAGCTTAACTATTCTCTGAGTGAAAATTTTTTTTCTCCATTTAAAGCTTATGTTGCTATCTTTTAACATATTACTTTCAATTTAGTGCTATTATTTTACGTTGCTTCCCTTTTATTAATGTTTTTTGCTGTGTTTTGTACATAATTGATATTTGAAAAGTAAAGTAAAAAATAACTTTTAAAAAATATTTGTAATAGTAAATATCAGCTGATATTTGTAATAGCAATTACTGATATTTGTAATAGCAATGTCAGAGGTCCTAGGCAGGAATCCTGTAATCAACAGTCCTGATTCCAGCCATTAGATGTCACCCTTAACCAATCATCATGCTATCATTCCCTGTACAAGCTGATCAGGGAAGTACCACACTGCCTTTAAACCATCAAGTTTAACCCACAATTTCAGTGTTTGTTTATACTGTATATCTATTTAATCAAATTTCTATACCATTCTCCCAAAGGAGCTCAGAACGGTTTACATGAATTTATTCAGATACTCAGCATTTTTCCCTGCCCTAAACTCAGTTGACTACTGGATCTGGGGGAGCTGATATAGGAATGTGATATCTGACAGTGATCATACAGTGATATCTGACATTGAAGACCTTAAACAGTCCATAGAAACATAGAAATAGACGGCAGATAAGGGCCACGGCCCATCAAGTCTGCCCACTCCAGTGACCCTCCCTATATATTTTTGCGGATAGATCCCACATGTCTATCCCATCTGGCCTTAAAATCTGGCACACTGCTGGCCTCAATAACCTGAAGTGGAAGACTATTCCAGCGATCAACCACCCTTTCAGTGAAGAAGAACTTCCTAGTGTCACTGGGCAGTTTCCCGAACCCTGATTTTCCACGAATGCCCCCTTGTTGCCGCGGGACCCTTGAAGAAGAAGATGTCTTCTTCCACCTCGATGCGGCCCATGAGATACTTGAATGTCTTGATCATATCTCCCCTCTCTCAACGTTCCTCGAGTGAGTAGAGCTGCAATTTCCCTAACCGCTCCTCGTACGGGAGTTCCTTGAGTCCCGAGACCATCCTGGTGGCCATTCTCTGTGGCCATAGATCAGTGGTGGTCAAGGCTGAAGGTGTGCCTTCATGTAAAGGGAGTGCACTTTGAACATCTGCTTAATTGAAACATTACTTTTTGATTTTACATTTTTCTGTACGATATGCCATAAAAAACTTTGATGTGTTTTTATTCAGTTCACAATTCATTTTCACAAGGTAGTGTGGTGCGGTGGAAATATTTATAACATTTTACATCAATTTCATTCAGGACACGCCACACTAAATTTCATAAGAATTGGATGAGTTCTGTGGAAGATACGACAAAAAAAACATTTTGGTGTGGGTTTTTTTTCGGTTCACAGTGTAGTTGCTCTTGGGATACTATTCCATCAGGCCAGTGCTGTCACTGAGAACACCCCCATTTGCCACCACTTCCCCTGAGCTTCCTGAAGTGTTGGAACTTTTAAAAAAAAATTTTGACAGCAATGTTCACCAACAAGGTATCTGATGTGAAATCTTGTTTTTCAAAAATTTAAGATTCCTGGGTTCAGGTAGAAGAAAGTCCCATTGGGAATATTGAGCAGCCCAAGTTTCCTTCTCTGGCGCTTCGGAAGCTTGAGGCATTTGATCACTTTACCCACCCTTCCTTTTCCCAGATTATTTATGAATACCGTATGTTGAATGGCAGAAGTGAATTTTGGAATGTTTTCTACTGAAGGAATGTAGGACTCTGTATTCAAATTAATTTAATTGGGCAGAGAAGGCACCTGCCCACTTATACTTTATTGAGTTGGCCTGGTGCTGAAATTTGGCAGTACTTAACTGGCATACACAGTGCTGTACATTTTGATATTTAATAGATAGTCCCTGCTCGGAAGAGTTTATAGTCTAATTTGGACAGATAGACATGACATATAGGGTTGGGGGTGCAGAACCCAAGGTGAGAGGAGTTAGGAGTTCAAAGCAGTCTTGAAGAGGTGGGTTTTTAACTTGGACTTGAACACTGCCAGAAACTGAGCCCGCCATAGGGATTTGGGCAGTTTGTTTCAGGCATATAGTGCAGGAAGACTGATAGGACAGAGTCTGGAGTTGGCAATAGAAGAGAAGGGCAAAGATAGGAGGGACCTACTGGCTGAGTGGAGCTCATGGTGGTGATGGGGAGGGAAACATAGGGGGAGATAAATGAAGAAAGATACTGAGGGGCTGCCAAGTGAATTCATTTGTAGGTCAGAAAGAGGAGTTTGAACTGTATTTGGAAACGGATACTTGGATATTTCATGCTGGGAGCTGTGCATATCTGGCACTGAATATCTGGGATTAGTTCAGCCCATAGCTGGGCATGACATACAACCACTTACTACTGCAGGCTGAATATTAACCTCTGTAGTTACTAAAGATTGACCTCATTAATGTCCTTATACTTTTCTCAGCTGTTTCCTGCTCTTTGCCTAATTTCTATTTTGCCGGTAAAAATCCAGGTGTAGCCTATTTTTGAGTTGCATGACAGTGAGAGAGATCCCGTGGGCCTAACCACTATGCTTTAACTGTTCCCATCCTAAGAAACTCAGACCCTTCATTTAAAATTTAGGGGGTGGGGGGCAATTCTATAATTCGGTGCCAAGAAGTAGGCACCACGATAGGGTAGGCTTAGCACCAATTCTACAACCTCACTTGGGCATGCCTATGTTTTTATAGAATACTGGTGCAAACTCGCTTTGGTGTGCCAAAGGTTAGGCACGATCACTTACACCACAGAATGGCTGGTGTAACTGGGTGAACCACATAACATGCCCAACCAATAGTATTCTATAAGTTGTACATGTGTTTTGGTGACACACCTGTAGCCCTTCCATACGCTGCTCATGTGTATGCCCCTTCTTGCAGATACATGCTACAGCACTTAAGTGCTACCTCATAGAATAGCACCTAGTGCATATACGTGCATCACTACTGGCACCAATGACGTGCACAAGTTGTGAACCTGTTTGTAAAATTGCCCCTTTACTGTATATAAGTACATAAGAATAGCCATACTGGGTCAGACCAATGGTCCACCTAGCCCAGTATCCAGTTTCCACAGTCGCCAATCCAAGTCAGAAACCCAAATAGTAGCAACATTCCATTCTACCGATCTAGGGCAAGCAGTGGCTTCCCCCATGTCTGTTCCAATAAAAGACTATGGACTTTTCCTCCAGGAACTTGTCCAAATATTTTTTTAAACCCAGCAACATTAACTACTGTTACCAAATTCTCTGGCAACGCGTTCCAGAGCATAACTATTCTCTGAGTGAAAAAATATTTCCTCCTATTGGTTTTAAAAGTATTTCCCTGTTACTTTGTCGAGTGTCCCCAGTGGCGTAGCGATGGCAAGAGGTGCATGGGGCAGTGGTGCCCCTCTCCTGCCCTCATCTCTGCCCCTCTGCTCCTTCCCCGATCACCCCTGCTGCACAGCGTCCCTTCCCTTCCTCCATACCTCTAGTTGTTCGCTGCTGTGAACAACAAGAACTTCAACGTGGTCATTGTCACTTCCATTGTCTGATGTCACTTCCTATGTGCGGCACCCAGAAGTGACATTGCTGCCCTTTATCCCCTTTGTTGTTTATTTTAACTTTGGATCTGTTAATTAGAGATATTATTTCAAATGATGATAGTAAAGGGGTAGATATAGGGAATTTACTTTTAAAATAGCTGCATTTGCAGATGATATTTTAGTTCATTTAACTAATCTTCGTATATCTTTGCAAACATTATTAGAAAGTTTTACAGAATTTGGAGATTTTTCTGGTTTTAAATTAAATATGGACAAATCTGAGGCATTAGCTACCAATGACAGGTTAATTAGAGAATGGGGTTCAGATTTTCCATTAAAGTGGACAGAGAATTATTTTAAATATCTAGGTGTTTTTTTTTAGCCGGGGATCCTAAAAGGTTATATGAGGTAAATATCCCAAGTTTGCTTAGTTATACAAAAATTATATTACAACAATGGCAGAATTTACCATTATCTTGGGGGGGAAGGGTAGCTTTATTTAAAATGATAATTTTTCCAAAATGGTTATATGTTTTCCAGATGATTCCTTTGGAATTAAATAATGGTGATTGGCGGAATTTATGAACTTTACTTATAAAATTTTGTTGGGCGGGTAAAAAGCCAAAATTGGCTTTTGATCTTTTATTGGGTTCGGGAATAACAGGGGGTTTAGGTCTTCCAGATATTCTTATTTATAGCTGGGTCTGTTTATTAAGACATGTAAGGGATTAGGTTTTTGAGGATGATTTGTTTTCCCCTTTGCATATGAAAAGGCATTTTTTCATCCATATCATTTATTGTTTTTAATTCAAGTGCCGTGTTCAAGATTACCTGATTATCTAAAAGGTAATTCTATTTTGATTCCATTAAGATCAGTATGGAATAAAGTATTGAAATTATGGGATTATCATCAGGTTGTTATGGATTTTTTGCCTGTTCAGGGGAATGGAGATTTTACCCCGGGTATGATTAATGTCATTTTTAAATCCCGGGCAAATGAAGGGGTACGGTTTATTGATTATATTTTGGATGAGTCTGGGAGGCTGAGGAGATTTCCAGAATTATCTTTAACTGTTGGAACTGGGCCAGGATATTTGTATGGATATATGCAATTACAACATTATGTGAATCAAATAAGAAGAGATGATATTTCGTGAAAGGTTTATAAATTTTTTTTAATCAATGTAATGAGTCTCCTATCTCTGTATCTTTGTTGCATAAGTTGTGGTGGTGCTTGATTCCAAATAGAACATATGAAAGTATAATACAAAAATGGTGTGATGAATTGGGAATTCAATTATCTCTTCAAGATTTTAGTCAAGCTATACATCGTTTGTCTACAATTATTATGGGATATGTTTGGAGAGAATGTACATATAAAGTTTTGCATAGGGCATATTTTTCACAGGTACAAGCATTTCATGTAGGTTTAGTAAATTCTCCTATTTGTATCAAATGTGAGAAAGATCCAAATACTTTATCTCATGCATTGTGGAAATGTCATCTTATTAAACCTTTCTGGTCTGCCATCTTATTATTTTTAGGTTCATTATGGAATTGTCAATTGGTATTTGGTAAAGCTGCGGCTTGTGGGGTTTTTGGTCAGGGAATAAGTATTCTTTTTCAAAAGGCATGTATGATTGGTCATAAATATATTTTGCAGTATTGGTTACAGAAAGATTCGCCCAGTTATGGGCATTGGAGGAATCAATTTCATCGTTTAATTTTATTTGAGGTGTGGGAGGTTCGTAAATTTCCTAGAACACATTTATTTAAAAAAATTTGGGATCCTTACATACAAAATTTATCTTCTAGAGCAAGAAGTATGATTCTTAATATATTACATTGAAGATTTGGTATAGTACAATGTATTTTAATACTTGGTATTTGATGTCACCTTTCATTCTAGGGTAGGGGTAGGAATTGGAGGGTTTATAGTTATAAATGTGGAATTACTTGAATTGTATTTTAATTCATTTATTACAATGTTATAATTAAAATTAAAATAATGGGGGGAGGGGGAAGGGAAGGGTGGAAAGTAATAGAGGAAGTGTATTGATAGTTGTAATAAGTACTGTAATTTGGAAATTTATTTTGAAGAAATGAAAAGCATGTGATGGAAATTTAATATGGTAAATTTAATATGTAATGATTATTTTATTGTATTATTTTATTTTATTGTATATTTATTGGATTTCTTCAATAAAATGTTATAATATGAAATTGATTAAATTTATAAAATAATGTGGTGAGGGGAATAAAGCTTGGAGTGGAAGTGAAGTTATTTGGGGATGTGCAGGCTGAATATGGTAAAGGTTAAGAACCATGGAATGAAAACCAGGGGCATAGCCACGGGAGGGCCTAGACGGTCTGGTTTGAGCTCAGGCTTGTTTATCCAGCAGGCACAGACCACTGGTAGTGGATCCTACATATTGCCAATGGCTGACCCAGAAGCCTTCCATCTGACGCGTTTGCATTTTGTATCAGAGAAAAAGGCTTTGGGGTCAGCCACCGGCAGCATGTAGAAACCAATGCTGGGCTGACAGCTTGAAAATAGAAATGCTGGGCTCTTGGTGGTGGATCCTGCTTGGGATATGCTAGACCAAAGCTCAGATATGTGCGCCCTCTTCTTGCAGTTCAATGAGCACTTCTTCCAGGGAAGACTCGACAGTGTGGAGGTGAAGTGGATCCTCAGGATGAAACTGTAAATACACTTCTTGCACTGCTAGTCTGTGGTGTTTTACTGTTGCTGACTGGCTCCAGATCAGCCTGTCGAGGTAACCCTGTTGGGCAAAGCTGGAGCCATTGGACAGACCTAGTGACATCTCTATAAACTTGATTACAGCTACCTTTGGGCTAGACTGGGGGAGGGGGGGGAGGAATGGAGGGAAAGAGAGAGGCTGCACAGGTTTGGAAATGGGAAGGGAGGGAAAGAGAGCAGTTGCTGCACAGGCTGGGGGGGATGGAGGGAGGGAAAGAGAGAGAGAGAGAGAGAGAGAGAGAGAGAGAGATGCCTGTCCTCTTTGGCATCAGGCCTGCCCAAAATTGACTGCCTATGCCACTGATTAAAACTATCACAACACAACAGGAAGTGTGTCCTTCCCCACCTCTTCCTTTTGGAACTGATGAAAACAAAATGACTGCTCTGTGTGAAATCAATAGAAGTTAAAAAAAAAATTTCCCAAAGCATTTAAGCAATGGTTATATTATAAGAATTTTAGAAAGGGTGATTAATTTGGGTTCTCAACTCTAGTGCAGTAGTATTTTAACGTTGATGAGACATTCTTCCCAGGGTCTGCACATACAAGTATAAAAAAGCAGGATAAGTTACACTGAGCCAGACCAAAGTCTGTTGAACTCAGTATCCCATCTTTGACAATGGCGATTATAGAGAATTACTTGGAGTGCTCATTTTAATATTAAATGACCTAGTTGTACTACATTTGCATGGCAGTATCGGAGACTGCTAGAAAACTCGGAAAAGACCACGGTAAGCCATTTTAATAATCCGCCGCTACAATACATTCACGTTAAACCGGCTGGCATCAGTTTAGTGAGCATGTTAAAGGCAGATTTTAGTTTTGAAAATCTGCCCCTTAGTGAGGATTTCTTTTGGTTTTGTTTAGGCGGGTTTCTATTTGTACTAGCATTTCAGGAAGACTAGTCTACATCAGAGGACTAGCAATACAAAAAGCACTTGTGTGTGTTGTAGAATAATGTATCAGCCTCAAATCTTAAACCATAACTCTCCTCTCATCATTTACTCTTAGCTGTCGATTAGATGTATACAATAAAATTATATTTTTTTAAATACATGGAGGCAGTGCAAAACAAAACTCTGAAACATCAAAACCAAGATCTTATGTAATCATTTTAAAATTGGCATAATATGTTTAAATCTTCCTACTCCATAAATCATGTGATCAGCAGCATTTTGGACTACTTGTAAGGCTTTTAGCTTGGATTGAGCCATTCCCAAATAAAGGGCATCACAAAAATCGGGCCTCATCATAACCATATCCTTCAAAGCCATCTGAAAATCACATAACGAAGTTCTTCTTCACCCAGAGAGTGGTAGAAATCTGGAACGCTCTTCCGGAGGCTGTTATAGGGGAAAGCACCCTCCAGGGATTCAAGAAAAGGTTGGATAAGTTCCTACTGGAACAGAACATACGCAAGTAAGGCTAGACTCAAATAGGGCACTGGTCTTTGACCTAAGGGCCGCCGCGTGAGTGGACTGCTGGGCACGATGGACCACTGGTCTGACCCAGCAGCGGCAAATCTTATGTTCTTCAGTCTCAAAATCATTTGCCGTTGAAAACCCCACACGCCTAAACAACTTTATTAACTTTTTCTTTAAAAGAAAGGCATGAATCTAACATCACACCAAGATTCCACTGGACAGTGATACTCCCTTTCCACATGAGGGGTTTCAACTATTTTGCTCTTCCATGTGTGAAGAGTCTACCAGTACCAGCACTTCTGATAGTGATCCCTCCTTCTGCCAAAACCCCTCTAATTTTGCCTCCAGGATATTCACTATCAGGATGACAAGATCCTCTTTAGCATCCTTGAAGGACTTCAGGACTTCTGTGACCTAAGTCAACATTTGTCCAGTCTTGATGCCTCAGGAGGCTTTCAGTACGGATCCCACTATCCAGTAACATCTGATGGAGAGCTACCTGTGGCGTCACTAACCTCTCCATGATCAGAAAAGTGGAATTCCAACTAGTGCCAGCATCCCGCATGATCTAATGTACAGATGACCCTGTTGCTTCCTACTTCTGATGCAGCTTATGAACATCCTTCATATTTCACTATTTGTTCATCAGTGCTTTCAGGACAAGACTGCCACTTACCTGACTCTCAGGTCTAGGGAGCATCTTACTACCAGATAAAGGGAATGTGTAATCTATTGGATGCCATAAAAGCCCACCCCACACCCACCTTCACAATGTTCTACCCGACATCTGTTACCAACTAGCCATAAAGAAAAGTTATCTCTCTTGGGTCTGTCACCCCTCAACATTGCCCTTATTTCTGTTACGATATGAGCCATAGTATGGTTATCACCCATCATCATGAGGTGCAGACTACTTGTACACTACTGCTGGTGTGCCTCACTATACCTACAGCTTTCCCCTGCCTCATCCAGCTGCTATCAGTGTATGTCCGTGAGAGGTACGCTTGTGTAGCATTCTGGCTTTTCCATATGTTGCTGATGAAATGCATTCTACAACCCTGGAGGAGTGGCCCGGGCAAGTCACTTAATCCTTCATTGGCCCAGATGCAAAATAAGTACATGCATGAATGTAAATTGCTTTGTGTGTGGTTGTGTAACTACAAAAAGGTGGTATACAAGTCCCGATCCCTTTCTTACATTCTACCTTGGCCATTTGTGCCTGCAGCCAGGCACAACACCGATTATAATGGCTGGAGACCGTCTGCCTACTACAAGTTGACTTGAATTTTTCTTAACATTTTCAACCACTTGTATTCAGGGCAACCATTTTGCCGATGCATCACATCATCTCCTTCAGTGATGCCTGCTGCTTGACCTGAGACAGTGATGGATAGTGCAGTGGCCTGAGAACCAGGAGAACTGGAATTGATTCCCACTACATCTCCTTGTAATTCTGGGCAAGTTACTTAGGGCTCCTTTTATCAAGCCGCGCTAGCGGTTTAACGCGCATAATAGCGCGCGTTAAACCACCGGCCGCGCTAGCCGCTACTGCCTCCTCTTGAACAGGTGGTAGTTTTTGGCCAGCGCGGGGTTTAGCGTATGATGAAACGTTGTGCGCGTTAACCCTGCTAGCGCGGCTTGATAAAAGGAGCCATAAGAACATAAGCAGTGCCTCTGTCGGGTCAGACCACAGGTCTATCCTGCCCAGCAGTCCGCTCCCGCGGTGGCCCAAAAACAGGTCAAGACCTGTCTGAATCATCCGAAGGGGCTCCCCTGCCACCTTGGTTTCCCATTTAAGTCCTGCCTTCCTATCGAAGTCCTAGCCCTCCGGTCTACACATGCACGACCAGGTTGGTTTACTCATTTCCTGGTTAACTTCCTACACCCGTGTTACATACCAGTTCCTCCCTCAGTATCCCATGATCCCTCTATCCCTCAGGAATCCATCCAATCCCTGTTTGAATCCTTGTACCGTACTCTGCCTGATCACTTCCTCCGGTAGCGCATTCCAAGTGTCCACGACCCTTTGGGTGAAAAAAAACTTCCTTGCATTTGTTTTGAACCTGTCTCCCTTCAGTTTCTCAGAATGCCCCCTCGTATTTGCTGTCCCCTTCAGTCTGAAGAATCTGTCCCTATCCACCCTCTCTATGCCCCTCATGATCTTGAAGGTCTCTATCATATCTCCCCTGAGTCTCCTTTTCTCCAGAGAGAAGAGCCCCAGCCTATCCAACCTCTCAGCGTATGGGCAGTGTTCCAGCCCTTTTACCATTTTCGTTGCTCTCCTTTGGACTCTCTCAAGTACCGCCATGTCCTTCTTGAGGTGCGGCGACCAATACTGAACGCAGTATTCCAGATGTGGACGCACCATCGCTCGATACAATGGCATGATGACTTCCCGTGTTCTGGTTGCTATGCCCCTCTTTATGATGCCCAGCATCCTGTTGGCTTTTTTTGAGGCTGCTGCGCACTGTGCAGATGGCTTCAGTGATGCATCCACCAGCACACCCAAGTCTCTCTCGAGTCTGCTGTCTCCCAACAATACCCCCCCTAATTTGTAGCTGAACAACGGGTTCTTTTTCCCTATATGCATGACCTTGCATTTGTCCACGTTGAATCGCATTTGCCATTTGTTTGCCCAGTCTTCCAGCTTGTCCAGGTCCCTTTGTAGGTCCTCGCACTCCTCCCTGGTCCTAACTCTGCCGCACAGTTTGGTATCGTCTGCGAATTTTATAACCTCACACTTTGCCTCCTTTTCCAGGTCATTGATGAATATGTTAAAGAGTAAGGGCCCCAGCACCGATCCCTGTGGCACACCGCTCGTGACTCCCCGCCAGTCAGAATATTGACCCTTTACTCCAACCCTCTGCAGTCTACCCGACAACCAGTGCTTGATCCATCTGTGCACATCCCCTCCCACCCCGTGGTTCCACAGTTTCTTAAGTAGCCTTTCATGTGGTACCTTGTCGAAAGCCTTTTGAAAATCGAGGTAAATGATGTCTATGGGCTCCCCATTGTCCATCCGACTGCTTATTCCCTCAAAGAAGTACAGAAGATTCGTTAGGCACGACCTTCCCTTGCAGAATCCGTGCTGGCTTGTTCTCAGTAGGCCATTTCTCTCGATGTGCTCGCTAATGCCTTCCTTGATCATAGTTTCCACCATCTTCCCTATTATTGAAGTCAGGCTCACCGGCCTGTAGTTCCCGGGGTCACCCCTCGATCCCTTCTTGAATATCGGTGTGACATTTGCCAATTTCCAGTCCTCTGGCACCTCACCAGTTTTCAAGGATAGGTTGCAAACATGTTGGATTGTGCCCGCTATTTCCTGTCTTAGTTCTTTCAGAACCCTTGGGTGGATCCCGTCCGGGCCCGGTGATTTGCCGCATTTTAACCTGTCTATCTGTTTGAGGACATCCTCCCTACTTACCTCTATGTGCTCTAGTTTTTCAGCCTGTTCCCCACTCGTGAGATCCTCTGAGTCTGGTATATTAGATGTGTCTTCGCTCGTGAAGACCGACGAGAAGAACGTGTTCAACCTCTCAGCTACTTCTTTATCGTCCTTAATCACTCCCTTCTTGTCCCCATCGTCCAACGGCCCTACCTCCTCTCTCGCTGGTCGCTTCCCCTTAACGTAACTGAAGAATGCCTTGAAGTTTTTCGCCTCCTTGGCCAGCCCCTCTTCGTATTTCTCTTTTGCTTTTCTAACCTCCCGGTGGCATTCCTTTTGGCAATTTCTGTGCGCCTGGTGATTTTCCTCTGTTGGGTCCTTTTTCCATCTCCGGAAAGATACTTTTTTGTCGTTTATTGCCCTCTTTACTTCTGATGACATCCAAACCGGGTCCTTTGATCGCTTGTTCTTGCAGCCTTTCCTGAAATTGGGGACGTACATTCTCTGTGCTTCCTGCAGGGTGTCCCTGAGTAGGGTCCAGGCGCTTCCCACAGTCTCCTTCATAAAGATGTTTCTGAGCTTCCTCCCTACCATTTCCCTCATAGCAACGTAGTTCCCTTTCTTGAAGTTCAGCGCAGTTGTTGCGGTCCTCCTAACTATGGGTGTCCCCCTTTCTAATGTGAATCTGATCGTGTTGTGATCACTGTTGCCTAGTGGTCCTCCCACTTCTACCCCTCTTGCAGGCCCCCCTAATCCGTTTAGGATGAGATCAAGAGTAGTACCCCCTCGCGTCGGTTCTTTGACTAGTTGCTCCATGAAGCAGTCCTTCACAGCTTCTACAAATCCTGTCTCCCTAGTGCAGTTGGAGCCCTTAACCTTCTATTGCCTCAGATACAAATTAAATTCCTGTGTATGATATGTATACCACTTTGAAACCACAAGATAATATGTAGAAATAAAACAATGTAGTTTATGATTAGTTAGTCCAACAAATCAGAGAAACGACCGGAGAAAATATTTCTTCACACAACATGTAATTAAACGCTGGAATTTGTTGCCGGAGAATGTGGTGAAATCAGTTAGCTTAGCGGGGTTTAAAAAAGGTTTGGCTAATTTCCTAAAAGAGAAGTCCATAAGCCATTATTGAGATAGCTTGGGGAAATCCATTGCTTATTCCTAGGATAAGCAACATAAAATCTGTTTGGTTACTTGAGATCTAGGTAGGTACTTGAGACCTGGGTGGGCCACTGTTGGAAACAGGATACTGGGCTTGATGAACCTTTGGTCTGTCCCAGAATGGCAGTTCTTATGTAATAAAAAGGTATTATTTTTTCCTTTATGTTTTTGTTATATTTTGTTTTATTTCTACATATTACCTCGAAGAGTGGACTAACATGGCCAACACACCATTTCCTCTCTCCCTTTCCCCTTCCTCCCTTCCTCCTTTCTCCCCTCTTTTTCTCTCCTCTTCCTCTCCCTCCTACCTATCCACCTCCCCTCTCTCCCCTCTTACCTCTCTTTACAGTCGCTTTGAGTCTGTATAGGTATGAGCAATGCGCAAATAGAAGATTAGATTAGATTTCACTCATTGAAACCACAGAAAGACCTTTCCCTTCCCTAAAGCTAAACTCTGCAAAAAACCTGAAAACTAGATCCAAAGTAGCTCTCAAGCTTGCTGATTCCACGACAGCTGCTGCTCAAAGGACATCATTTCACAGCGTCTACAAACTAGCTTCCTATTGTGTCCAGATGCGACATTTACCCAACCGATATGGGGGGTAATCAAAATCTCCCAATGCTATTCTTATGGTCCAGAGTTAGGAATAGGTAACTGCAGATTTTGAAGGCATCAAATCCCTGGGCTAAATGGGAGCCTGTTTCAGGATCTCTGATAGAGAAACTTCCCCTCCTCACCTCTCTCAGGTCCTGCATATGACAGTCAGCATCTTAAATCCAGCTCTGGGAGTTGCCAATTTTATTAACCTTCTTAATTCTGCGAGTATTCTACACTCTGTTTCCTCATTCCCTCATCTTACCAATACAGTGTGCACTTTTTATAGTCATATATTCCGACTGACAATAGCAAGACTTCCATGCAGGAAAAAGAAACAATCTTGACCGGTTTCCTCAGAGCAGCAACAGAGAGCATAAACACACAATCACTGCTCTGCTGTTAACACACCTCGGGCTTGCATTCCCAAGTGTCTCTAAGGTACAGATGGACATAAATCGGCAGGAAAACTCTGCCCCTTGCAGCTCAAGAGAACAAAGGAAAATATAGGTTGATATTTTTCCAAAATTAGAACGATGCAGATGTGCTTTGCCATCCCAGGAAGGAAAGCTGAATAATACTCATCCTGAATTACATAGTGGTGACCAAAAGCCACATCCCAACTGAGCTTACCCAGCAACTTCAGCTTGTGCTGTTAACACAAAGAAGATACCTGTGAAGTTATTTATAGTGGTACAGCTCAGACTCCATCAGTGCCATTTGTTTTTAGCAGTGTTCGACTAAAGGGGGAGCAAGGTGAGGTTGCACCATGGAGCGATAAAGAAGCATTATAGCATTCTTACTCCTGTTAACCATCCCTTTTTAAAATAATTCCTAGCATCTTGTTTGCTTTTTTGGCCACTGCCACACATTGGGCGGTTCATCGTATTGTCTACAATGACACCCAGATCTTTTTCTTGGGTGCTAACCCCCAAGGTGTACCCTAGCACCTGGCAACTGTGATTTGGATTATTCTTCGCAATGTACATCACTTTGTATTTGTCCACATTAAATTTCATTTGCCGTTTTGACACCCAATCTTCCAATTTCCTAAGGTCTGCCTGCAATTTTTCACAACCTGTATGCGTTTTAACAACTTTGAACACTATAGTGCCATCTGCAAATTTAATCACCTCATTTGTCATTCCAATTTCCAGATCATTTATAAAAAAGTTTCAGTACATATCCCTGTGGAACTCCACTATTTACCCTCCTCCATTGAGAAAAATGGCTATTTAACCCTACCCTCTGTTTTCTATCCGATAACCAGTTCCTAATCCACAACTTTTGCCTCCTATCCCATGGCTCTTTAATTTTCTCAGAAGCCTCTCATGAGGAACTTTGTCAAAAGCTTTCTTAAAATTTAGACACACTACATCAACCAACTTTAGCCACATGTTTATTCACACCTTCAAAGAAGTCAAGCAAATTGGTGAGGCAAGATCTCCCTTGGATGAACCCATGCTGACTTTGTCCCATTAAATCATGTTTGTCTATGTGTTCCACAATTTTATTTTGTACAATTGTTTCCACTATTTTGCCTTGCACTGAAGTCAGGCTTACTGGTCTGTAATTTCCAGGATCTCCACTGGAACCCTTTTTAAAAAACGGCATTTAACATTGGTCACTCTCTAATCTTCAGGTACTACACACAATTTTGGTGATAGGTTACAGATTACTAACAACTGGTCAGCAATTTCATGTTTGAGTTCTTTCATGTATACCATCTGGTCCAGGTGATTTATCTCTTTTTAACTTGTAAATTTGGCTTAGTATATCTTCCAGATTCACAGAGATTTCATTCAGCTCCTCCACATAATCACCCTTGAAAACCATTAACACAGTGGTTCCCAAACCTGTCCTGGAGGACCCCCAGGCCAGTCGGGTTTTCAAGATAGCCCTAATGAATATGCATGACAGAGATTTGCATATAATGGAGATGCCAGGAATGCAGATCTGCTCCATGCATATTCATTAGGGCTATCTTGAAAACCCGACTGGCCTGGGGGTCCTCCAGGACAGGTTTGGGAACCACTGCATTAACAGTTCAGGTAGGTCTCTTATATCTTCTTCTGTAAAGACCAAGGCAAAGAATTCATTCAGTCTCTCCACTATGGCGTTATCCTCCCTGAGCATCTCTTTTGCTCCTTGATCATCTATCAGTCCCACGGATTCTCTCACAGGATTTCTGCTTCTGATGTACCTAAAAATTGTTACTATGAATAGCTTTTAGCATGACTTAAAATCTGCTTAGCATTTTTCAGTCACTTTGACCACAAAGTGATTCTTGAATGTTATAATTGAAACTTTTGATATTGTAGCTCAGCCCAGGTCTCTGGGTCTGAAATTCCCCCCCAATTTGGGTCAATGGGAAGAAGCTTTGTGAATATCAGGATATTTGTTCAAAGTTAACTTCAGTGGTTGGTTAACATGAAAATAAAAAACATTTTGTAGGGAACACATCAGATGATTGCATACTAAACCACATCAAGAACAGATTTCAAATTATATGCAGATGTGAGTAAGCAACACCACAGCTTTATTACCAAATGTAAGTTCACTACTAAAAATGCCTGCAAACTTGTGTGGGACAAAGTAATGTCCCTTCAGATCAGAGTCTGTAAAACTGTTGAACACTGGGGTCTATCTGAATATTTCCTCTTACTGAAAAAGTGAATCATTTTATCAAATGTTTGTCAGCTACAGCATCTTGAACCATGATTTATCTTAAAATAGCAATGGCATTTAATTATAGCTATATTCAATGTGCAAGTCTAGCAGGAATGAGGGAAGAGGGCACTCTTAATCTTTTCATTTCATTGCTAGTTTTTATTTAAAAACATTTGTATTTGAATAAGATCTCTTTCAATTAAGATAAACTCTTCATCAAAAATTGGATAGAATATGACATGGGATTCGTTGAACTCCACTGGAACTGAGCTTTCACCTATCACAGTGCAAGTCCCGAATAATCATAAAACATTATTTAAAGTAACAAAACTGATGGTTTGGTTTGTACTGTCTTGAAATGTTAACAGACAATTCTGTTGGCCATTATCTTTTGAAGTAATTTTATGGCAGAAACTCACCCTTACATGCTGATAGTTGAACCCAGGGTGTGGTGGTGCAGGAGAGTTAAGTGAGTCTCATTTTCAACTAGGCTGAGGGAGCTGTACCCTTCTCCTCTATGGCCAACTCCAGACTCCACCCCTTCTACTTTGCAGCTCTGTATGCCTGGAACAAAATGCCTGACTTAGGGCTAGATTCACTAAGGAAACCAAGCATGTACTGATCGGTTCGCAACCCCTTTACGATCAAATTTCCCTCCGGCCCCATTCACTAACCTCTCCAGCGATCCACTTTGAATCCGTGCATGCAAATGAGGAGAAACGCATGCAAAGTAGGCAGGGACGCAATTCACAACACACATTTCCCGATCCGACTGGGCTGGCCGATCAACTGCAGAAGCAACTGCTGGGGACCAGTTGCAGACCTTCTTTTCCCACTCTCCAGTGCCACCCTGCTCTCTGCTGCCCCGATCTCACTGCCTGTTTCAGGGGCTGCAGAAGCCCTGGAGCCGGGGATGCAACTAAATTCCTCTCACCACCCAGAATGATCTCTGCTGCCTTCCCTGCATTGTGAGCCCGCGGCGTGTAGCCCCGCTTTAAACCTGCGGGCTCGCACTGCAGGAAAGGCAGCTTCGTTTCCCACTCTCCAGCGCCGCCCTGTTCTCTGCCCTGCTCTCTGCTGCCCCGATCTTGCTGCCTGCATCAGGGGCTGCAGAAGCCCTGGGGCAGGGGGGAGAGCAGTGCCTTTTGGCTCCCAGACTGATCTCTGCTGCACTGCATCTTCCCTGCAGTGTGAGCCTGCGGGTTTAAAGCAGGGCTGTATGCCGCAGTGCTGCCCCGCTTTAAACCAGTGGGCTGGCACTGCAGGGAAGGAGGGAAGAGGCTGCCACTGCTGGAGATAGGAGCAGGAGAGTCGGGCTCGGAAAAAACCCTCAGTTAAAAAAAAAGCACACAAAACGCATGCGCAGACCATCTGCAGAGAAAACAGATGGGCTGCGCATGCACGGGGATCGCACACCAGCAATCTGGGCAGACAGATGGGGGCGTTCCTCTGATCGCCCCCATCTGTATATTTTTCTTTAGTGAATTCGTCGGACCTGCAAATTGGGCCCGATCAGGCAGGTTAGTGAATCTGGCCTAATGTATATCAAGCTCCATCCCTGGCAGTATTCAAATCCAGACTCAAAGACCACTTCTTTGAAGCTGTTTTCAATTCTAAACTCCAACCCACCTGCTCAGCACCCGTACCTGTCTTATTCTCTTTGTAATACCCCCACCTGAGCCTGTGTATAGATGCACCTTTTTGTCCAGTTTGTCTGCCTCAACTAGATTGTAAGCTCTTTCGAGCAGGGACTATCTCTTCCATGGTTTGGTGTACAGCGCTGGGTGTGGCTGAAACACATTTTTAGGAAATGATCTCTTTCAGCTGTTTAGATTTGCAAAAAGTACAGTAATGGTAAACATGGTGTAGTTCTTTTTTTTTTTACTCGTATCTATTTGCTTATTCTCAAGATTTAGATGTGCAAAAAATGGTTTGAGATCTGTCGGGAAATCTCTCAATTACAAATCAGTAGCAAGGAGGGGAGGAGGGCTGTGTGTGTGAGGGAACTGTATAAGGAGTATATGTGTGTGAGTGTGTGTGTGTGTGTGTGGGGGGGGGTTGTATCAGGGGAATAGGGATAGAAACATAGAAACATGATGGCAGATAAAGGCCAAATGGCCCATCTAGTCTGCCCATCCGCAGTAACCACTATCTCTTTTCTGGCACTGTCCTCATGTTCCAAATTACTGGCATTTCTGTTGAAGCCCTTGCCAGTCCATTCTAAACCAAATTGCCATATACAGGACACAGACCATACGAGTCTGCACAGAATAACCACATACACTCAGAATGGGAATCAAACCCACAACCACTTGCATTCAGTCACCTCAGCCCTAAACCCTATGCCAAACACACATCTGACACACAAGGGGCCAATGTCATAGGCTGCACAACCAGGGAGACTTGGAAAAGCAATCTCTTATTCCCAACAATAAGCAATAAGAAATTAATTTACATTATGGGATCTACTGGGTATTGTTGCCCTGGACTGGCCCTTATGCCTTCCAGATGTACTTGATGGCCCTTAGTCTGATCCAGAGATACTAGAGACCACAAAACGCAGTGCAAGGTCTAATGAACTCACAGAGCGACCCGTTCTGCCTAAAGCACCAAAACTAATCCAAAGACAAATATAATATAATTGTAATAACAAGTGAAGGAGAGGGTCCTCAGTGTGAAGGATAAGCGAAAGGAGAATATCTCCAGCGCTTTATACACATTAGTGAAGGTATAATAACCTCCACCTGCACACCATCACTGGACCCCTCCAGTGTGCCCAAAATAATCATAAATGTGAACAACCAATTTAGGTGACAAAATAATCACAGCAAAAAATGGTGCTTGAAAAGACAAAGCAGGACGCTCTGGGAGCTCCCCAGTCGACTCCTAAATAAAACAAGGCAACTTAGCTTGCAGGCATGGTCCAAAGTAGTAAACGGGCAGAAAAAGCTGCCGCCAAAATAAATTCTACCAAGCCCAGTTTCGGTGACACTAGGTCCCTTCCTCAGGAATCTGTTGAACAGGACGGACAGAGTTGATCGGCCATGAGCGGCCCCAGCACAAGTCAGCCAGGAGAGAAGGAGGAGCTAAAAGAGCAGAACGTAAAACGTGCTTAAAAACTGAGCAGGTGAATACGTCATCATCACAGTTCTTTCCTCTTTTTCCTCTCGTTCCAATTTGTCTCATGTTTATGGTCTGTCTATGTCTTATGTTTTTATGTCCGTTGAGTCGGTTCATTCTCCTTTTTAAATTTTTATATTTTGCTGTAAACATGCTATTTTATTTTTTTGTAAAACCGCTTTGAATTTGGATAAGGCGGGATATCAAATTTTAATAAACCTTGAAGCTGTGCTTGATGCAGGCTTTTATTCAGTCAACATTAAAAACATAGAAACAATCCACATGTGTATTAGGAACATAAGAATAGCTTTACTGGGCCAGACCAATGGTCCATCAACCCCCCCTAAACCTTTTGTTGATTCAATGAAGAGGACCCAACACGGTTCGTGTTTTGACAATCACGCCTTCCTCAGGGGTCCTAGGTTGTGCTATAAGATCAAAAGAGCAAATGTGGATGCTGAGAAATTATGTTAAAATTGAGAACTTATACTATGCTGCACAGAGCGCCGGTATTACAGCACAGTACAAGTGTTGGGTCCGTTTCATCTAATACACATGTGGACTGTTTCTATGTTTTTAAAATTGACTGAATAGAAGCCTGCATCAAGAACATCTTCTTCACGGTTTATTTTGTTTTTCTGCTGTATTACAATGGCGTTAAACAGCTGTGCTAAGCATTTCACCATAGCTGACTTAAAGCAACCACTTTTCTATCCCGTTCTCTCCAAAGATCTCAGAACGGGTTACAGGTTAACATACATCATATGATTCTCTGTGTGATCCAAGATGGCATTTTGCTGAGGAGCTTGTGCAGTTTGCTCTTCTGAAGTCCTGAAGTTTGAGCTTATCGGTACCCCTTGCCGTAGAATGGCTCGAGTCCTGGCGGCCAGCCAGATATCACCGATGAAGCAAACTACTTTGGAGGATTTTAGATCTTTGACTGGACCCATGGCATTTGTCTCTTCCACTCAAGCGCTGCACGTGCAAGTGAGCAGTGGCAGTGGGAATGTGATCTCGTTGAGTCCTGAGAACCGTAGGGCACCTCTACAACCCAGAAGGAATCTACTGGAAGGAGAGCAGCAACGAGGAGAAATTCAGACTTCTCTAATGCCATCTGGGAATCTCTCTCCAATAGAATTCCCCCCCCCCCCCCTACAAGGTATGTCATTGAAGGTGTCCACTCTGCAAGATTTTCATCCATCTAAAACTGTGAGTGAGTCATGTTTGTCTACATGTTCCACCATGAGAATGGGCTACTGGGCTTGATGGACCTTTGGTTGACCCAGTACAGCTATTCTATGTTCTTAGGTACATACTCCAAGAAGCAGCTTCTCACTTTTCATATGATTCCTCAAAAGGGGAGAATTAGTCACTGACCTTGTTCAGAGTGCTTCAGTATTGCAATTCTGTGAGACAGAACTGATTCTGATATCAGCCTAATCTGGAAGAAACTGCGAATGAAAAAATCAGAAATAATGCACCCTGTCCCTGAGTAACATAAAGAATTAGGGACAATAATAACAAAAAAAAAAGGACTCTTCACTTGAAAAAGAAAAACAAGCAGCTGTAAGTGATTTACTTGAAAGCCAGAGCATTAGTTTTGTGGTTCCTCTTTAGTCTTATGGTTTGGGAGACCCTTAAGTGCTGCAATCTCTTTAATCTCTTATCTACTCTCCTGCTGGATGGAATTTGGTTAGCATTAATTTGAAGGGTTTTGTTTTGTTTACTGTACTTCCCAAAAAAAAGAAGCTATGAAAGCCTTGGAGGGAAAGGGGGGTGTAGAGGAGGAAATGGAGAGAGAGCATGCTGACTGTATTTTCTACATGTGAAGCGTAAATTTTGATTTCTGCAAACCTCCCACCGAGGACAAAGGTCAACAAGCAAGTTGTAAGTGATTTTTTTTTTATCTTTTGCATGAAAAGTTTAATATATTTGTGACCTGCTTTCAACAGTAATGAGGTTCTTACCGATTCCTTATGCTTGCTATCTCACACTGAGGATCGTCCTTCACTGTTATTATGTTGATGTTGATTTTGATTATTGATGGGGGTATTTGGTATGCTATGTGAAACTTATGATCTGATCAACTGGCACCGCTGCTTTTTTCAGAGAGAGAGGAAAAAAGCAAGACTGAAAAGCTCTCCTATGGCACCAAATACCCTCACAACTAGCACACCAACCATACTGTTTAATATACACAAAAATCAGAAAATGTCAAAACGTCATAAAACAAAAATTCCTCAACTTTCTATAGTACTTAGATACTTAGCTTGGACCACCTCCAGTTTTTTTTGTTTTTACTTAAAATCAACAGACTTGCTCTGTAAGCCAGTGAACACATATCTCTCTATATAAGAATTGAGGTCTGAGGTTATGTCACGGGGTGACAGCTGTTTGAATCCTCTTGGAATGTACAGTCTCTGGCCAACATTCCTTGTCTTTTCCATTCTCAGATGACACTGCATAGAATTATGGGAACAGATAAAGAATATTCAGAGAGTAAAAATGTTTAGATTGCAGCTTTTGAATGCTATGAGCAGCTATTAGTGTTTGCAGAGTAAGAAATAATCCAACCACTTTAGGCATATAAATTTTACCCCACAATATATCCAATAAATTGTCAACTTGATTCTCACAGGGTACAGTTGAATGTTCTTCAAAGATTTCAGCAATGGTTTCAGTGATATTTAAAGTTTCAACAATGCTAAAGGCTTCAGCGGTGACACTTAGGGGAGCATTCTGTATAGGATGCCTAAGTGGCTGCTGAGAATCGCACACCAGAGTCCTATATAGAATCATGCCTGTCTTAACGGAGAGACGCCCAATCATCCCGATTCTCTTACTGGTGTCCATTGGCCAGATCCCTTAGGCCACCCCGGGCAGCACAGAAAGTGCCAATTTTATAGTGGCCTGGGGGCATTCTGATTTCATTATAGAACACTATCAAAAAATCCAATTGGTTTGCCAAAAAGAAGATGCACATCCTTATGCCAAGTCATTGGCAGTCATAAGTGGTCAAACCTAGATGCACCAATCAACATGCACAACATATAGCATTCTATAAGCTGTGTGCTTGGATGGTTGATACACCTATGTGAAAGAATAGCCCAATAGTTAAATCAGCCAGCTAAGAACCTATGCAAAAAAACAGAGGTTCAGTTCCTATAGTAGCTGTTTGTAATTTCCTTTAAAAAATGGTGAGCCTTTCAGGGAGAGAAGAAATTCCTACTGTGACTTCCCTGACTCCATCCAGTGAAGAACTGCTCAATCAGAACACCTTTCTCCATCCTGGACATTTAAAGTTTCAGCTCTAAATACGGGCCTCCATCTTTGTGGACATGGACATCCCTGCCCCTTCCACAATTGGAGTTAGACATCCACCCTAGTCCCACTCAAAACACGCCCCTTTGCCATATGGACATATTGCAGTGTTAGATGTCCTTATCCTGGCTTTATAAAATTGGGATTATGGACATCCGTTCAGTGTTGATGTCTCTGTGCAAATTTTTGGATGTCCAAGGAATGAGTGGAGCTTCGAAAATAATCACCAAACGGTCCACATACTTTATAATGAATATTATTTTATTGGCTAAAGGTATGTGCTCTTACACCATCTATAATCTAGATTCTAGATCAAGCATAAAGCATATATGTACACAGTTTTCTCCCCAAGCAAGTTAATCTCATGAAATGGCCTCTTTTTTTTTATAGCTGAAAGAATGCATGTGTTGTGGTACTCATATTACGAGTTGAATGAAAATCAACATAGGGGAATTCAGCCATTCTACCTAATAAAAACTGTTTTCACTTGCATAGTTTCCAAGTCTTGAAAATTTATTCGACAATGAAACAGGCCACTTTTCTTCTGTAAGTATTACATCTTCAGTGTGTGGTTTAAAAAAAAAAAAACTTTCCCCCTCTTTAACGAATGCGTAGTGCGGCTTTTAGCACTGGCAGCGGTGGTAACTGCTATGACACATATAGGAATCCTATGAGCGTCGTAGCAGTTACCGCCACTGCCGGCGCTAAAACCCACACTACGCATTCATAAAAAAGAGTTAATTTATAAAATAATTTTAAGATATACGTAAAGACAACAATTTTGAATAGCAATTTTTCAAATACACGAATAGTTTCCAAAGAAAATATAAATAGCCATCAGATTCATAAGAAAAATGAAAATTAAACAGAAAAATACAGAGATCAAACTTGAAGCAACAAGTATAACAGAGAAAACATTACTGACTTGTCTAAACTAACTCTCCAAAACTCACACACTAATAGTAGAAGCCCATATGTCTGGTTTTTTGCTCTGAACAAAGGTTCACAATTGTAAATGTTCATAGACCTCATATGAAGCCTCTCACTTTACAACTGTATCTAGCATTTTTAAGGAAATATATTGCTCTGAGGTTGACAGCTTCATGCTTCATAGCAATAAACTGTTTCCTACATACATCAGCTGAAGGTTTAACCAAAGGAGGAACAGTAAACAATGATGAAGGAGACACAATTCCTCCTTCTGCTTCCTGTGTAGGGAGTTCTTCTATTCTTCCTACTCCGTTGGGCTCCTGAACTCCTGCAAGGTTGACTAATTGCTTCTCCTTGAACAGGGCCCATCATTCCAGGCCAATCCTGCTTCCGATTCTTAGTTGGAACCCAAAGCACCAGCAGCAGGGGTGGAGAAACTGGACTCAGTGAAGTATCACTACCCAACAGTACAGCAGTCTCTGCCCCACTCACCGCAGCAGGAACATCCAATTTGGGCTGAGACACTGGAGCATAATGTTCCACAGAACTTTGTTTGAGAGCCAAAGGAGTCAGAGCCAAGTTAGAAGGGGGAATTCTCACTCTATCTCTTAGGCATTGTAGAGGGGAGAATAAATTTGGCAAGGAAATAAATTCAGGGAAAAGCTACAGCACATCAGTGATGGCTGTCATCTTGGAACCCATGTTTTAAAAAATATATATTTGAGAAAGTCATCTAATACACACACAGGAAGATATGACTGACAAAATATATGTGTTTATCAGTGGCTTGTACTTTGGGATGCCACACCTATCTATTTGATGTTTGTGCTACAATAAATAGCTTGACGGGTTGCAGCTGCAACACTATAAAACATTTCACAGCCATGTGGTAAAAACTGCAGTGGGAAAACATGTTTGCAGTGTTTGTAAGGTAAGCACAATAATATCATGTTCTGTCATACTCTGTTCTGTTTTGCTGCAAGGACGTCCACTGGAAAAAAAAAAAAAGATAAGATAAGAACATATAAGAATAGTCATACTGGGTCAGACTAATTATCCACTAGCTCAGTATCCTGTTTCCACAGTGGCCAATCTAGGTCCCAAGTACCTGGCAGACACCCATTCCAGAGCTGAAATTGTGATGTCATAATGCCTCATTCTACCAACACCTAAGAGCCAACCTCATCAGTGATGTCACAATGGCTTGATTTTCCTATACTTGGCTCACATAAGAATAACCATACTGAGTCAGACCATCTAGCCCAGTTTCCTGTTTCCAACAGAGACAATCCAGGTCACAAGTACCTGGCAGAAACCGAAATAGTAACAACATTCCATGCTACTACTCCCAGGGCAAGCATTGGCTTTCCCTATATGTGTAAATCTGTTAACCGTAGTTCCCTCTTATGTTGCAGCTCATTGACTTCGATCCATTCTACTTCTTATATCCACCTCTTATGTTGTAGCTCACTGACTTTTGTTAGCTCTACCTCTTTTGTAAACCACACAGAACCACAAGGCTTATGTGATGTATAAATAAAAACTTATGTTATGTTAACAGCAGACTATGGATTTATCCTCCAGGAACTTGTCCAAACCTTTTTATACCCAGCTACATTAACCATTCTTATCACATGCTCTGGCAACACGTTCCAGAGCTTAACTATTCTCCGAGTGAAAAATATTTCCCTCTATTGTTTTTAAAAGTATTTCCCTATAACTTAATCAAGGACTTCTTTTACAAAGTCGCGTTAGGGCCTTAACGCGTGGAATAGCGCGCGCTAAAATGCTGCATGTGCTAAAATGCCGCACGCGCTAGCTGCTACCGCCTCCTCTTGAGCAGGCGGCAGTTTTTCAGGTAGCGCACACTATAGCGCACGCTAATACGGTGCATGAGTTTAAAACGCTAGCGCACCTTTGTAAAAGGAGCCCCAAGTGTCCCCTAATCTTTATAATAAAAATAAATTGCCATTGACTTCTGTGCTGATCGACTCGCATGGCCTTTGCAATCTACTGGTCAATCGTGATCGACCTTTTGGGCACCCCTGCTCTAGTAATGTTAGGAAATTCTTTTTTATGGAGAGAGTAATTCATGCCTGGAATGCACTCCCGAGGGAGGTGGTGGAGAGGAAAATGGTGCCAGAGTACTTCTATTTTTCCAATAGGATGGTATCACTGAAATTATATTAGAAAAAATCTCTTGCGTTGATTGATCTGCTGAGATGATTTTAGGTAGAACATTTTGAATACGAGTAACCAAGGTTTTTGCATATATTTTGGCATCCACATTAATTAAGGATAATGGTCTGTAGTTCCGAACTTCCTGTGGATTTTTTCCAGGTTTAGGAATAACAATTGTTGTTGCTTCAGTAAATGAACCAGAGGCTATTCCTGATTGAGATAAGAAATGAAAATATTTTTGCCTATGTAGAATTAGAGTGTTTAGGAAAGCTTTGTAAAATTCAACTGTAAAGCTGTCTGGGCCAGGTGATTTGTTTAAAGCCATGTTTGTAATAGTTTGAATGATTTCTTCAGATGTTATTTGTCTGTTTCAAAATTTGTTATCATCATCAGTTAGTGTAGGATGAGATAGATCTTTTACCCCCCTCCTTTACAAAGCTGCGCTAGCGTTTTTAGCATCAACCACGGCAGTAAGACCTCCGGCGCTCATAGAAATCTTATGAGCGTCTGAGTTCTTACTGCCCGTGGCTGGCACTAAAAATGCTAACACAGCTTTGTAAAGGAGGGGGTTAATATGTCATATGGCATCTCATCATTAGATATTTCAGCAGTATATAAAAGTTGGGGGAAAAAAAGACTTAAATCTAGTAGAATATCTTCAGTTCTAGTTAAGATGGTACCATCTTGTGTTTTTGACCCTCTTTTACAAAGGTGCACTAAGCGTTTTAGCGCAGATTTAGCGCATGCTAAATCAACGCATGCGCTAACCGCTAACGCGTCCATAGGATAACATGCACACATTAGCATTTAGCGCACCTTTGTAAAAGAGGGAGTTTATGTTTGCAACAGTAGTTTTGTCGGATTTTTTTTCATGTAATTCACCAGGAGGTACTCACTCTTGTTACTTTCTGCATAGTAATTAGAAGCTTGAATAAATACCTGTACATCATGAGCTGCAGATTTGCTTAATAAGGAATTGTAATTAAATCTTAGTTTCTGAAGTTCTTTTAAGATTGGTATATTTGATTAATCTTTTTGATGAATTTCTTCCTTAAGTTTACTAAGAACATAAGAATTGCAGCTGCTGGGTCAGACCACTGGTCCATCGTGCACAGCAGTCTGCTCACGCGGTGGCCCTTAGGTCAAAGATCAGTGCCCTAACTGAGACTAGCCTTACCTGCGTACATTCTGGTTCAGCAGGAACTTGTCTAACTTTGTCTTGAATCCCTGGAGGGTGTTTTCCCTCTGGAAGAGCGTTCCAGTTTTCTACCACTCTCTGGGTGAAAAATAACTTCCTTATGTTTGTACGGAATCTATCCCCTTTTAACTTTAGAGAGTGCCCTCTCGTTCTCTCTACCTTGGAGAGGGTGAACAACCTGTGTTTATCTACTAAGTCTATTCCCTTCTTTATCTTGATTGTTTTGATCATGTCCTCTCCAAGTACTGCACTGGACATCCTGTATTCATGTATAAGATTTTTGTTACTGACATGCATCACCTTGCACTTATCCATGTTAAACTTCATTTGCCATGTCGCGGCCCATTTCTCGAGCGTGTTTATGTCACGTTGCAGGTCTTCGCAATCCTCCTGCGTCTTCACTACTCTGAATAATTTCGTATCGTTTGAAAATTTAATCACCTCACTTGTCATACCAATTTCTAGGTTGTTTATAAATATGTTGAAAATAATGGGTCCAAGCACCGAACTCTGCGGCACTCCACTTGTGAAGCTTTTCCAGTCAGAGTATTGTCCATTTACCCCCACTCTCTGTTTTCTATCCGCCAGCCAGTTTTTAATCCATGTGAATATTTCATCCTCGATTCCATGGCTCGCAATTTTTTTGAAGTAGTCGTTCATGTGGAACCTTGTCAAACACCTTCTGAAAATCCAGATATACGATATCGATCGGGTCACCCTTGTCTATTTGCCTGTTTACTCCCTCGAAGAAGTGCAGCAAGTTCATCAAACAAGATCTTTCTTTGCTGAAGCTGTGCTGGCTGGTCCTCATCAGATTGTGTCCGTCAAGGTGATCAATGATTCAATCCTTTATCAGTGCCTCTACCATCTTTCCTGGTACCGAGGTCAGACTCACTGGTCTGTAGTTTCCTGGATCTCCCCTTGAACCTTTCTTGAAGATCGGCATAACATTTGCTACTTTCCAGTCTTCCGGAATCCTTCCTGATTTGATCGACAGATTGGCTATTAGTTAAAGCAGTTCAGCTATAACCCCTTTCAGTTCCTTGATTACCCTCGGATGGATGCCATCCGGTCCCGGGGATTTATTCCGCAAACAACTGAAAACCTGGCTTTTCAGCAAATTGTAGCTCTATCCTTCCCCCCTTTCTCTCCCCCCTTCTACACATAAGTTCATGTAATCCTTTTTCTTCTTCTCTACCCACTATTTTAAGTTCTTGTAAACCGTGTCGAGCTCCATTCTCATGGAGATGATGCGGTATATAAACTTAAGGTTTAGATTAGATTAGATTAGATTATCAATCTGCCTGCATCCTCTTCTAGACTGACCATCAACCCTGTCAGTTTCCATTTCTGGATTGTTGATGTCTTTTTTCCTTTTGCTATGTATATTTGCAGCATAAGCAATTATGTTGTCTCTAATACAGGCTTTAGAGATGTCTCAAGTATTTAGCCAATTAGTATCTTCTGGTATGTTGAAAGTAAAGAAGTCTTGGATGGAATTATTAATGTAATCAACAAAGCCAGATTCATTCATCAGTGCCGAGTTACATCTCCATTGTCTATTTTTGACTGAATTAATTTCATTCAATGATAGGATGATTAAAGCATGACCTGGATATTTCTTTTATTGCAGAAGAGTGTATGTTTTTGCATGGTGTTTTACTCATTAGAAAGAGATCTATTCTGGCATATGATAGGTGAGGAGTTGAGAAAAAAGTGAATTGCTTTTCCAATGGATGAGTTACTCTCCATGTGTCCATTAAGTTTAATTGAGAGATAATGTCTGACAAAGCATACAAAGCTTTTGATTTTCTGGAAGGCACTTTAGAACATCTGTCTAATTCAGGATTAATTATAAGGTTAAAGGCTCCTCCAATAATACAGTGTGCATTCTGGTCTAACAATAGCTGAATCAGTGAAAAATTGAGGAGAATCCTGATTAGGAGCATGTATATTCATTATAGCTAGAGTTTGATGATTAATATTAATGGCTACTTTAATCCATCTTACCATGAATATCCATCTACCATGTCTTTTCTTAATAAGTGTCATTATTCCATTCTTTTTCTCTACTGTATAGGAATAAAAGGGAGCAAGGCAGCAATATATTTTCAGTTTAGCTGAGTCATGTTTAAGTAGGTTTCCTGTAGTAATATTATGTCAGATGTTAGATTATTTAAATAAGTTAGGACCTCTTTATGTTTTATTGGGTTACTGATACCCTTAACATTTAGAGAAACCAAATTTATTGCCAAATGAGATGTGTGTTTCTTGAAATCATACATAATTCTCTCAGTTGTTTGTGTTTGTTATTGCAATGTTCACTATTTGTCTGAAGAATACACTAAAGAAGAATTTTGCAAGGCTTGGAAGTAGCTTTATCTGTGTAGGTATAATAATCATATGGTATGTAGGCCGTATGAGAATACATTAAGAGCCTATGAGGACAACAAAATGACAGTGTACATCACTTCCACAACTTATCAATACTGTTTAATACATTTTGTCATACTAGTGAATATATAAAATTTAGAAAACATGGAGATGATTATTTACAGTATTATTATTATTATTATTCTTTATTCTTATATACCGCCATACCCAGTGAGTTCTAGGCGGTTTACATCAATTAGCAAATGATCTGCATTGACAAGCAGATTTACAACAAAATTAGAAGCAGATTTACAACAAATTACAAGCAGATTTACGATTAATTACAATGATTTACAGTAGTCAGCAGTGAAATTACAGCGATTTACAACTGTCTGCAATGAGGGGAAGATTTACATCAGTATAACAGAAATTGCAGGTTTGGTCGAACTAGATAAGGGAAGTAGAGAGTGTGGAAGGGAGGGTCTGGTGAAGGAGGAAGGGGGCAGGGGTGGGGTAAGTGTTATGTGGGGTGAACGGAATATTAAGGGTTGTGTTTGCTGAATAGGTAAGTTTTTAGTAGTTTTCTGAAGGCAAGGTAAGTGGGGGCCTCGAGTATCATCTGGGCTAGCCATGGGTTCGACATGGCTGCTTGGAAGGCGAAAGTTCTATCGAGGAATCTTTTGAGAGGACAGTGTTTTGGCGAAGGGAAGGTGAACAGTTGAATTCTGCGTGATGTCCTGTTATTGCAATAAAGGTTAAAGTGGGTATTTATGTAACTTGGAGAAGAGCCGTTAATCGATTTGTAGCAGAAGCATGCGAATTTAAAAAGAACTCTAGATTCAAATGGTAGCCAGTGTAGTTGGTGATAGAAAGGGGTGACATGTTCCCATTTCTTTAGGCCAAAGATGAGGCGCACTGAGGTATTTTGGATTATTTTTAGTCTCCTGGTAGTTTTCTTTGTGGCGTTGAGGAAGATGATATTGCAGTAGTCGAGAATGCTGAGGATGGAGGATTGTACAAGTAGACGGAATGCAGTGTCATTGAAGTATTTTTTTATGGTGCGAAGTTTCCAAAGTATCGAGAAGCTTTTCCTAACGATGAGGTCGGTATGGTTATTTAGGGATAGGTTTTTGTCCAGCGTGACTCCCAGAATTTTTATGGTCGGATCGAGGGGGAAGGTCACTCCTTTTAGTTGAATTGTGGTTTCCTTGATTTTATCTTTGGGGGAGGCTAGGAAAAATTTTGATTTGTCGGGTTTAATTTCAGTCTGAATGATAGCATCCAGAGTTCTATCTGGTTGAGAATGTTTGTGATGTGGTCGAGTAGTTCTTGTGAGAAGTTGGTTAGTGGGATGGCTATTGTGATATGAATTGTACATTATGAAATTGTACATTATGAATATTGTACATTATGAATATAAGTACATTATGAATAAACTAGTCTTATAGCCCGTTACATTAACGGGTGCTAGAATATATGTGTGTGTCTGTCTTTATTTCTTTCTCTCTCTCTTTCTCCTTAGCCGCTTTCTGTATTTCTTTCTTTCTTTTTCCTTGGCTGTCCACCACCATGCCTTGCCTGCTCCCCCTGTCCATTCTGCCTTCCTTTTACCTCCCCTGTGTCCACCACCACCTCTTCACTGCTCCCCTTATCCAGCAGCAGCCCTTCTCCCTTTGTTTTATCTCCCCCCTGCTAGAATATATATCTGTCTGTCTTTCTTTCTGTCTCTCTCTCCCACTGTCTTTCTTTCTGTCTGTGCCTCTTCCTGCCCCTGTCTTTCTTCTTTTCTTTCTGTCTCCCTCCCTCCCACTATCTGCCTTTCTTTCTATCTGTCTCTCTCCCTGCCCCCTATGCAGCAGCATTTCTCTCCCCCTCCACTTCCTTGTGCAGTAGCCACATCAGCATTCCCTCCCCCTCCATTTCCCTGTGCAGTTGTGTCAGATCTGTGAGGAGGAGTGAAATGGCTTGGAATTGAGTGTGCTGAATCCTAGGAAAGGTGGCAGTCAGGTGAGTAAGTGTGCCAGATTGGGGGTGGAATGGGAGCAGGGCAGTTGGGGAGATACAGTAAAAAAAAAAAAGGATGCTTATGGTTGAGGGTAGAATTTTGAAAGTGGTCACTGAGGGAGAAGTTGGGAAACAAATGAATTGGATGGGAGGAGGAAGATAGTTTTGGTGTCTGTCAGAGCAGTGGAAGGAAAGAGCATTTGAGTGAATGTCACAGCAGTAATAAATGTGTAGTGGGATGAGGGGAGGAGTCTGGATCGGAAGCATACTGGATGAGTGTGAAGGGAGGTATTTGGGTAGTGAATGAGCCCTGTCAATTTGAGGAGAAGGTGAGGTTGGTGTTTATGCTGCATCAGCCAAGTCCAGTAGGTTAAATCTACTGAACTGAATGAGTCGCACTGTGTTTTCCCTCGGAAGATGTTCTGCGGGGGAGGGAAGCACAGGGGGAGTGTCACATGTCTTTCGCTGGCCTCACACTCCAAGAGCTCCCCTCTCTTCACACGCATTCGGAGACCGGTCTCTCCTCTTCCGCTTCTCCAACCCCCTGCCAGTCCAGCGCGTCTCTCTCCGTCTCCTCGCTGTGCGTGCACGCTCACTCTCAGACCTTCCCACCTGACCCTCCCACCGCTGACAAACCTGGGGGCTCCAGCCACGTAGGCAGCACTTTAAACACGCTGCTTTGCGGCCTTCTACTGGCGATTTCCTCTGCCGTGTCTGTCATCAGAGACGCGGCAGAGGAAATCGGCAGAGAAGGGCGCGAAGCAGCGTGTTTATACTGCTGCCTACGCCGCTGGAGCCGGGAGGCGACGGAGAGGGCAGGGGGTGCTAGTGGCCGGCAGCCGCCGCTCCGCAGGTGGAGAGCAGGGAAGGTCGCACATGGTGAGGCCAGACCGTAAGCCGCGCAAGCGCACTTCCTAGCTACAGCTCACGGAAAATGGACACACGCATAGAAAGTGCGCATGCGCGGCTTACCATTTTATTATATTAGATATTTATGGCTTGAAACTACAAAAACCAGACCAGCTCTCTATTCTCCAGACACCTGAAGGGTTTAAGGCTAGCTGAACCCCTTATGCCAAGTGTTTGTTTGGGTGTTACCAAGAGAGTGTTACATCAGTAAGTGGGAACTCGTGTGAAAAGGTTTTCTCCAAGTTCACCAGGGTTCAACACCGCCAAAATGCACAAACGTGCTTGGCAGACATTACCCACTCACATCATTTTAAAACACTCTGTAGGCTAATCTAAAAATCTATAATTCATTTAAACTACTTTTTTACTTTAAGCTATAAATTAATGCAAGAATTATTATCAATCGCCCAAAACCCTGGTGTTTATATAGTGTGAAGAATTGAATTTAAATAGGATTCAAATAAATAAATCAACAATTCAACAATGCTTTTAAATGACATTGGTGAAAAGCTCCTGAGAAATATAAAGCCTGGTGAATTTTAAACCCTTAATAAAATGGCTGAAAAACAGGAACTTATCTGCAAACCGCAGTTTTGTTTTTTCATGTGGAGTGCCAGTTGATTGCCCTACAGAGCCCCGTTTCGTATCCTTCATCAGGGGCATCTCCCAAAGCATTACGGATCAAAAGCTGGTTCTCCGCAGTGCAGTTACACTGCAAATAAAACAAGAGTATTTAAACCTTATGCAACACTCCCCAGCCCCCTCACTCCCTGCACTCTACTGATCTCCTTTTCTAAAAAGACCGCATTAGTGGCCACCATATAGTAATGGCAACAAGGCCCAACATTTTACAATGGGTCTTGGTGCATTCACACATGAATGGTAAATTAGCTTTGCTACTCATTTATTTTTCTATTTAAATTTACCTTGTTTAAACAATATCTGATAACAATTGTTGGACATTCTTTCGCCCTCAATTGTTATTCGCCCTCAATTGTTATTGGGGATTTTTTAGTTGCAACAAATATTTAAATGTTTAACCTCTATGTTGGTGTGAATTGAAGGGGAAACCTATTGAAACATTTGCCCGTGATTATAACATCTCATACATTTAATTGTACTGTAATAATTAAATTGTAATGTAATTGCATCACATCACCATTAGGGGTTTTGTTATTCAATAAATTCCACAGTTATTACAAAATCTAAAAAATAAAAAAAGAAAGAAAGAAAATGTTCAAATCTACTATAATAAAATGCTAAGCGCGCATGCGCACACCTACCTGCATGATCCATAGGTCCGTGGCCGGCAGGAGTGTGCATGCACGTTTAGCTGTGCCAGTGGCCGACAGAGAAATTGAAAAGCGCTGGCTTCTCTGCTCTCCACCTCCTCAAGCCATCGAAGCTTGAGTCCTCCATCCAGGAAATACGGCCCTACTGGCTGAAGTTTATTTTTAAGTTAAAAGCCGTGGCCGCGGCTCCTCTTACGAGCTGCACCTGCGTCATAGAAGGCTTCCGATGCAGGTGGGGATAGTGAGAGGAGCCACTGCAGCACCTTTAACCTTAAAAATAAACTCCGGCAAGGGACTATGGGAGCCGACCAGACCGCGAGAAGGGAAGGGGGGGGGGGAAGTAGGGGGAAATGCTGCTGCTGATGCACAGGGGGGAAGGGGTAAAACGCGGACCTCACGGATCTAAACCCGTACAGCCTTAAAAATCTGAGGTCCGTGTCGGTCCGTGTCCGTGGCGCTTGTAGTTTCTGTCGCTGACAGACCTTGATGAGATTTTTGCACTGACGGATCCGTCTCAGCATAGGGAGGGAAAAGTGTTAGGATCCGTCAGCGCTAAAATTTCTTCGAGGTCTGTCAATAGCCAGAGACTAGTGCTGGAGCAGCAGAGCAGAAGCCAAGAGAGCGGGGACAAAGGTTTTGGACGTGCGTTATGGAAAAGAAATCTCCAAACTCCAGCACTAGTCTCTGGCTCTGACAGATCTCGAAGAGATTTTTAGCGCTGACGGATCCTAACACTTTTCCCTCCCTATGCTGAGACGGATCCGTCAGCGCTAAAATCTCATCAAGGTCTGTCAGCGACAGAAACTACAAGCGCCACGGACACGGACCGACACGGACCTCAGATTTTTAAGGCCGTACGGGTTTAGATCCGCGAGGTCCATCAGGTCCATGAGGTCCGCGTTTTACCCCTTCCCTGCACAGGGACCTGGAGGGGGAGGGAAATATCGCTGCTGCACAGAGAAGTGGAGGGGGAGGGAATGCTTCTGCTGCACAGGAAAGTGGGGTGTGGGGAGGGAAATGCTGCTGCACAGGGAAATGGAGGGGGAGGGAATGCTGCTGCAGTTGCTGCACAGTGAAGTGGGGGGGGGGAGGGAAATGCTGCTGCTGCACAGGGAAGTGGAGGGGGAGGGAATGCTGCACAGGGCTGCTGCACAGGGAAGGGGGGGGAGAAATGCTGCTGCTGCATAGGGGGCAGGGAGAGACAGATAGAAAGAAAAACAGACAGACAGCGGGAGGGAGGGAGAAAGAAGGGAAAAAAGACACAGGGGCAGGGAGAGAGACAGACAGACAGACATATATTCTAGCACCCGTTAATGTAACGGGCTTAAACACTAGTGAAATTATAAAAGCAATTCTTCAGTCGGATTCCAAAGCCCCAAGGAATAGTCGCTTGAGGAGGAGGACCCT
This sequence comes from Geotrypetes seraphini, assembly GCF_902459505.1. NCBI lineage: Eukaryota > Metazoa > Chordata > Amphibia > Gymnophiona > Dermophiidae > Geotrypetes > Geotrypetes seraphini. The sequence continues at coordinate 136,223,864 of NC_047090.1, read as the reverse complement.
ACAGTTTCTTGCTAGAGGCATTTCCTAATTAGAGCATGACATGAAAAACTAAGAAGGCCATACGTCTGCTACCACATGCAAAAGCTTTGCACAATATCAAATGTTCAGGCGCTGTGAGACACGCTGGGTTTTCTTTTTTTTTTTAAAAGGTCTGTAGAATGTGTCAAGAGATAGGAAGAAATGACAGCCTTGAACTATAAAATAAAAGTTTTGAAAAGAGCTACACGGGCTTCTATTAGTGGCCCACAAACTAATACCGCAGCTTTCCTGAAGGATACAAACTTCAGCAGCTGCGCACCACTTCTACGCGCCGGGACCAGGACGGACCCACCGGAGCAGCCCAGGGATGAGCTGCTAGTGCTAACTCGAGCCAGATGCTCGGTCCCGTAGGGACTCTCCGCTCTCCCTATTGGTTATTCGAAGGGTCAATCAGCCAATACCAGGCCTGAGAATGGGGTAGACCCGCCTTCTGTAACAGGAGGGCGGGGCGGGGGGTCAGGTCCATCCTGGACTCTCAAGCAGCCTGTGGGAATCGAGGCTTCGGCGGCAGGACCGGCGACTGTCCCCAAAGCCATGCGGCAAAGACCAGTGTCTGCGGCGGTCCTGTTGCCCTGGCTGCTGGGTTTAGCTGCCGCCCTCAGCCGGCAAGAGCTGCTCCCCTATGGAGAGCACCGAGGGGATCTGCTTCTGCAGGAAGGCGACGACGAGACCTCGGCAGTGAAGTTGAGGCAGCCTCTCTATTTCTATGAAGCCCGCTTTAGTGACCTCTATGTAAGTGATTTCTCCTTCGAGCCTTAAGCTCCCAAACCGCGCCTTTTCTCTTCTGCCCTGTCCCGGCTGTGAGGTGCGGGGCACCTTTGGGGGGGGGGGGGGTCTCTTATTAAATTTAAAAAAAAGTATCTAAAAGCGAGGCGCTGTGCTCAGGAAGTGGCAGTGCAAAGGCGAGTTTGCCTGTAAAAATGTAGTCGGATTGGGATGTTGAATTTTTCACATATACTGTTAGGATTTTTTTTTTTTTTTTTTTTTTCTTTTAAATTGCCACAGACAACCTTTTTCTAACACACAGTCGAGATGATAATTTAACATTTATCGTGGCTTAGTTCTTGGAAGCCTTCGTTTTTACTCTCTGTTTCCTGTAAAGGAGATAAATGGCATCCTGTGTGTGGCAGGAAAGGGCTTTTCCGTGTGATTTGGGTTCTCTTGTGAGATCCTCTCGGGCTTCACTGCCGTTGCTCTTCAGCCTGACTCCTCAGGAGCTGCTCACACTGCCTCTGAACAAGGGCTGCTGGGCTCTTTTGCATTCCGTTGATTTATCTGAGAGAAAGCTCCATACAAGGCTCCTGCAATCGCAGGGGGGAGCGAAGCTCGAGCTATCAGCTGCAGACTTCTAGTTCAAAAGCTGAAGCTCTCTTGTCTCTCACCTCTAACAACTTCTGTGTTGTGGAAGGAATCAGACAAGAAAAGTGGTGGCCTGATATTATAAATACCCATCAAAAATGATGGGAAAATTCATTTAAACAGCATAACTAAATGAATGAATTTGAATGTTTTACAAAAAAAAAAGGCCCATCACCTTCATCATACTGTGGGTTGCAGCAGAAACCTTAAGCTTTATTTATTTATTTTTATTTGATTCATTTTCTATCCCGTTGATTCCTCCCCCAAGAGCTCAGAAGGGGTTACAGGTTAAACATACATCATTTCAGTACAAGTTTACGAAACAAAGTTTTCAGCTGAAGACCTCCTCAGACTGAAAGAGTCCAAGCAGGGCAGCCAAGCAACTTGGTCTGTACCCGTCCCCCACATGCTCAGTTTTCACACTTGCGCCCAAACTGAGCGGGTGATTCAGGGACATTGCCACTGGCTTCCCAGCTTGGAAATGTTCTGGCTGCTGGAGGAGGATGTCTTCAGTTGGCAGGGTTTGGGGTCCCTGCCAGCTCGGGTATTTATATTTTGGGTTGGGGGGGACACCAGGGCAGAAACCGCACTAGCTGCTTATTACAGCTTAGTAAATGGTGGGGCTTGCTGGAGGAAGAGAGGGAGACTGACTGACCGGTGAGGACTGACTGGAAGGACGAGAAATAGAGACTGATTGGGGTGCAAGAGAGAGAGAAAAAGTGGTGGGGACACTCAGGAGAGAGAGAGAAAGAGACTAGTTGGGGGACAGAAACGAAGGCCTAGATTCACTAAACTCACCGGTCTGGATCGTTGTTGGGGCGATTTGTGGCCGAGTTCTGCCGGGCGATCGATTCACGACAGAGTCCTCCGTGCAAATTATCCCATGGATCGCTGCAGAGTGATCGCGACGCATGCATAGATCATCCTGGTTGGCTACAGATGCGATCTGCGCATGTGCTTGCTCTCTGCACAAGGGAGTTTAAAAACGAAGGGGGGTGTGTGTGTGGCTGCAGTTTACCCGAGTGGAAATTTCAATTTAATGGAACAAAACACGCTTTTAACCTGCGGGTTAAAACCACGGGCTCGCAGGGCACTGTGCTTTTTGCAGAATATACGGAGAGTAATGTTTATTTTTTATTTTGAGGGTTGTTTTGTAACCTCGATACTGGGATTTCAGGGCGGCAGAGAGCAGGAGAGTCGGCTAGGACAGTATGCGACTAGTCCTCAGCAGTCGCTTCATTTTAGATTGGCAAACCCAGTCGGTGTTTCCTGTTCTGTTTAGTGAATCAATGACTTCCTGCTTAGCATGCCATTTGCCCTCATTTGCATGATCGGATCGGGTGGGAGAATGATTAGGCACAAGGTTAGTGAATCGGGTTGGGGTCGGGGAACGATCACAAACTGGTCAGGACACGATCGGTGCGTTTAGTGAATCTGGCCGAAAGACTGGTGGAAGGTGAAAAAAGTAAAAGAATGAGACTGGTGGAGACGGTGTCAGGTCAAAAGCGCGCCGGGACAAAGGTGCGCCCAGACAATTGAGCGCAGCGCGCGCTGCTCTAAATTACTGTTTTTAGTGCTCCGACGGGGGGTGTGTGTGTGTGGGAACCCCCCCCACTTTACTTAATAGACATCGCACTGCGTTGTGGGGGCATTGTGGGGGGGTGTGGGGGGTTGTAACCCCCCACATTTTACTGAAAAGTTCACTTTTTCCCTGTTTTTAGGGAAAAAGTTCAGTTTACAGTAAAATGTGGAGGGTTACAATCCCCCAAACCCCCCATAACGCCGGCGCAATGTCTATTAAGTAAACTGGGGGGTTCCCCAACAAAACCCCACGTCGGAGCACCTAAAAACTGTAATTTAGAGCGGTGCGGCGGCGCGCGCTGCGCTCAATTTTCGGCACGCTCTTTTGTCTTTCGCGCCGTTGTCTATGAACCGGTGGAGACAGGCAAAGAATTAAAGGAAAATAATGGGGAAGGCTTGGCACTAAGGGGAGGGGAACTGGAAAGCGTGGTGGTGATGAATTTTTGACAGTTAATCAGTCCACACCGGCAAAAAGGCTGGGAATACCTGAGAGATCTTCGGAAAATCTGTTCGTTTCCTCCCTCTGTTGCAATCAACGCATCGCATGACTTTCTGCTATTTGGCATCAGGTACCCTAACCCTAATTCATTACTAGTTGGTTCTTGAGTTTGAAGGTTCTTATCCTGAGTATGAAATCATGGCTATTTTTCACAGGCATTTCAATGAAGCGTAGAAATAACTGAAATTCTGCTTTTTCACCATTAAAACTTTTTCATCATTAAGGGCTCCTTTTACTAAGCTGCGCTAGCGGATATAGCGCGTGCTAAATTGTCGCGTGCGTTAGACGCTAACGCCTCCATCGAGCTGGCGTTAGTTTCTCCGCATAGCGCGGGGGTTAGCGCGCGCTAAAAACGCTACCGCAGTTTAGTAAAAGGAGCCCTAAAACTTGAAGAATTGGACATTTATCTGTCCCAAATGAAATGATGGGAACTCTGGAAGGATAGAAACTCAATTGTATAGTTCTTCTGTTTTGGGCCAGTAAAAGTTGTATCTCTTATATTTCTCCCCTTTTGTCCAGTTTTTCTCTTTTTTCCTCCTTTTCTTTTGATTTGATTTTTTTTTAATTGCAATTTTTTGGTAAATTTCTTCATTTTCCTCCCTTTTTGAGAGGTGACATATCAAACAAACTAAACAAATGTCATCCATTTCATATGTTCTCCATCCTTTAGGTTGGGACCAATGGAATTATCTCCACCCAGGACTTTCCCCGAGAGACTCAGTATGTGGATGATGGCTTCCCAACAGACTTTCCAGTTATAGCTCCTTTCCTGTCGGACATAGACACTAGAAATGGGAAGGGGAAAATCTACTATCGTCAGGACAACTCTGATGATGTTCTTGCCAGAGCTGCCATAGAGATTAAGAGAGGTTTCCCACAAACTTCTTTTCATCCCACCAATGTGTTCCTGGTCACCTGGGATAATGTGGGGGCCTACGAGGAAGTGACGCGTCTGTCGGGACCATCCAATCGGGTAAGGTTGAGTTAAAGAGATAATGCCAGTTCTGTGCAGGGTTGTTCTCTTCTGAACTTGAGGCAGGCACTGCATCACACATGGGATGTTTAGTGTTTTGTTTTTGTCTGTGTTCTGTTTCTTTGGTGAATTGTACCGAGACATACTCTTGGATTAGAGCACTGTTTCCGAAGTGGTGTGCCACGGTACACTGGTGGGTTTTCAGAGCTGATCAGGGGCGCCATGGAAAAAGTCATCCTTCCCTGATGTTCAGTTCTTGGCCAGCACATGGGTTCATCTCTAAGCACCTTCCAGCAACATGAGATACCAGCGGTGGCTCTTAATCATGCAAGCACTGCTTTCTAAGTTCATTTGTAGTTACCAGGGCTGTGGAGTCGGTAGATAAATGTTCCGACTCCTCAGTTTTTTGTACTTCAGACTCCGACTCCGACTCAATCACTAAATTGAAAATAAAATCATTTTCCTACCTTTGTTTGGTAATTTCATCAGTCTCTGTTTGCACTTTATTCTTCTGACTATGCATCCAATACTTCTTCCCTTCTTTCAGCCTCCTGTATGCTTCCTCTCCTCCAGACCTCATTCCCTTCCCCAACTTTTTCTTTCTTTCTCTGTCTGTCTTTCTCTGATTCCGTGCCCTATTTTTTGCTTTGTTTCTGGTTCCCTGTCCCCCCTCCTTCTTTCTTCCTTCCTCCGTGCCCCATTTTTTGCTTTTTTTATTCTGGCTCCCTGTCCCCACCCCTTCTTTCTTTCTTCCTTCCTGCCATCCCCCATGCCACCGCCGCTGCGGAATAGGCTGCTGCTGCTGCCGCTATCGGGAACAGGCCATCTCCCTGCTTCTCTTCTGCACGGGGCCGACCAACTCTCGCTGCCAGATGTCAATTCTAACGTCGGAAAGGAGGTTCTGGGCAGCCAGGCAGCGATTGGCTAGCCAGAACGTCCTCTCGACGTCAGAATTGACGTCGGGATGCCAGAGTTGGTCGGCCCGGCAGGGAAGAGAACAGTGGACCGCCCCCCCCTTGGTACGCCACTGGAGCAGCAGCGTGTCTGGCCGGCTCGTTCGTTCAAAGCCGCGGGTGGCAGCTCCTTGCGAGATCCGATGCAGGAGTGGATAGCGCAAGGAGCCGCCAACCCGCAGCTTTGAGCGAACAAGCCGGCTGCTGCTCCAAAAGGAAGAGAATGATGGCCTCCAGACTGCGGGCCGCAAATAAAACCTGGAGAGCCACATGCGGCCTGCGGGCTGCGTGTTTGAGACCGCTGCCCTAGACCTACCTTACAAGTTCTGGAGGTCTTGTGGCCTAGTTGGGGCAGGACTGAGCCCAAGTCACTCCAGCCCATCTGGCTTTTAAAAGGCTACTGTGTCTCCCCCATTCCAATAGTGACTACGCTGGACAGGAGGGCAACAAGAATAACAAGATAAGTACAGTCCTAAACATGTTTTTGATAGCATTTTAAAACAACTATATAGGCAATTGGAACATTAGCAATTTTTTTGAGTAACATTCAAGCCATTGCACACTGTACTTTATGGAAGGCAGGGAACAATAAAGTGCAATGATGATTCCAAAACTATCATCGTCTGAACTGCATTAGCAATGACCTGGTGGTGGCATTGAGCACTTTATGATTATTCATTTACATTTATGTATATTTGAAGTAGTTATTTGGTCATGAAATGAATATTTAATATAAGAAAATTTTATTTTGAATGAAAGTGGCACTATTGTTAGTTGAAATATTGAAATTAGAATGCCTGTAAGTATAAATAGTGGTTCCCATAGGTGGTTTGTTTAGAAGAATAAATACATGTAATAAAAGAGCAAGGTTCAAGCATTATTTTCACTTTTTATCCATTACAATATCTTCATGTAAACAAATATTATGGAGGTAGAGGCGTGGAGGGGCATAATAATAATTAAAAAAAAAAAGTCTAAGTCCCCTTTTGGCCTAGGCCCTAAACGCTGAAAGTAGAAGCAGGGAAAATGTCCATTCTCAAAAAAAAAAAAAAAGGTCCAAAAGGAGTTAAAAAAAAATAATGGTCTGCCTCTTCGTTCAGCTGTTTAAATGCCCAGACCACCACTATGTCTCTACACTAACAACATATAATCAACCAAAAAAAGCCTAAGTCCCAAACGCCAAACACAAGAGCTTTTAGGCGAAGGAGGGGCCAGTCCTTCGCCTAAAAACTGGATTCTGTAACCTGTGTCTGTCAAAAAGAACACCGGTTACAGAATCCACACACCCCCCCCCCCAGAAACGATCGCGACAGGAGAGATAGCCAATCTCTCCTGCAGCGATCCACCCCCCCACCGATCGGATTGGGGCAGGAGGGAGCCCAACTCCTCCTGCCCTGGCGACCCAAGACCCCCTGACACAATCGAGGCAGGAGGGATCACAACCCCTCCTGCTCCGCCAAAACCCCTAATGCCCACCCCCAATAAGATACAAGCAGAAGGGATCGCAGGCCCTCCTGCCCTTGACACCCCCCCCCATGATCGACCCCTCCCCCCCACCTGGCAACCCCCCCACCCCCTACACCCCCCTGCACCTTAACAATGTTGGCCGGATGGACGGGTCCCAAGCCCATCTGTCTTGCAGGCCTGCCATCCTCAGAATGGCGGGCCTTAGGACCTGATTGGCCCAGGCGCCTCAAACCCCGCCCACAGGTGGGACCTTAGGCGCTCTGGGCTGGGTCGGGCCCATATGCCTAAGGCCCCGCCCACAGAAGGGGCCTAAGGCAACTGGGCCAATTTCGGTTGACCCAGGCTCCTAAGGCCCCCACCTGGCTCCATCTACCCTCTGAAGGTTATATACAATCATGTGAAAAATTAGGATGCCCCATGAAATATTCAGTTCTATCTTAAGAAATGTTCACGTTATCGATGTCAAATCTTTTTTTTATTTATCTCTGGAAAAGAAAGTGATGTAATTGCAGGTAAACAATAAAAATTTTCCTTGATTCTAACTGAGGAATAAATTAGGAAACCCTACACCCTAATAACTAGTGTTATCCAGGACAAGCAGGCATTCTCACACATGGGTAACGTCATCGACGGAGCCCCGCAGCGGACAGCCTCGAAAGCAAACTTGCTTGAAGATCTTGAGCTTTCGAGTGCTGCACCGCGCATGTGCGCGTGCCTTCCCGCCCGAACTAGGGGGCACATCTGTGAGGATCCTCAGTTAATCATTTTCCGCGGAGCTGAGAAGACTTGTTCTCCTGGCTCTGCAGCATTTACCTTCTCATCACCGCGGCTGAAGTTTGTTTTTGGTCACTGTGCTCGATGTTTATTCCCTTTTTTCTTTCTTTGCGTAAAAAAAAAACAACACAATTTGATTTTCATTTTTCTTCGACTGAGTACGAGGGCTTAGGCCTAGGCCCTCTCCTCTTTTTTCCGGTACGGATTTTGTGTTTTCTATGTCCCGGCCTGTGACTGGGTTTAAACGTTGCTACCAGTGCGTTAGGACAATCTCTATCACCGACCCTCATAGTCGGTGTATGATCTGTTTGGGTGACAGTCATCATCCCGAGGATTGTGTTCGCTGTCTAACCCTTCAGCCTCGTGCTTTTCGCCGCCGCTGTGACAGGTTTCTTCAGCTTTTCACCGGTATGGAATCTGACAAGCCTTCGGCCTCGGCAGTCTCGATGCCTTCAGCTTCCAAGACCTCAACGTCGGGGGTGTCCTCGGGAGTCAAGACATCGCCCTCGACGCCCGTCCCGGCCTCGGCCTCGAAGTGCCCCACAGTTTAACATGTTCCTGCCTCTCTCCAGCCTTCCTCCCGGCATCCCAGCCTTACCCGGTGGTCTAGCTGGCTTTTGGGACAGGAGCGATCTTCCTATGCTCCTGCCCCGTGCAGATCGCCAATAGGAAATGACTGCCATGAGCTCCCGTCATAGTCTCGAGAGACTACGGGAACTCACAGCAGTCATTTCCTATTGGTGATCTGCATGGGGCAGGAGCGTAGGAAGATCGCTCCTGCCCGAAAGCCCGCTAGACCACCAGGTAAGGCCGGGATGCCGGGGGGAAGGTGGGAGGGAGGCGGGGGTGGGTCAGAGCCGGACGAGAAGATATTCGCGGTTTTTCTCCATTCATGGTCCGGCTCTGCCCCTATCCCCTGCAAATACCGAGGGAGAAGTGTAGTTTGAAGAAGATTAAAAGGGATCATGTTATCAAGTTCAGTCTCCTAGCTATTTAACTAATTTTAAAGAGGCATATAAACTTGAAGAATGACCATACTTTTGCTTAGGGCTCCTTTTACTAAGCTGTGCTACTAAGCGGTTTTAGCGCATGCTTAGTGCGCGTTACAGAGCCGCGCGCACTAGACGCTAATGCCTCCATAGAGCTCGCGTTAGTTTTTCCGTGTAGCGCGGGGGTTAGCGTGCGCTAAAAACGCTACCGCGGCTTAGTAAAAGGAGCCCTTAGTGTTTTTGCGTCTTTAATGTGTATTTCATGTTCTTTTTCCTATACAGTACAACACTTTTCAGGCGGTGTTAGCCTCTGACGACTCAAATACGTATGCCATTTTGCTTTATCCGGAAGATGGGCTTCAGTTCTTTGGAACTCGTCCAAAAGAATCCTACAATGTCCATCTGGAGCTCCCAGCTCGAGTCGGTTTCAGCAGAGGTGAAACGAAGTATCTGAAGAGAGAAGGACCTTACTATAGTGTAACCAGCAATGAGCAGTCTGTGAAAAATCTCTACCAGTGAGTATTTCCTTTGCTAGGTAATGTGCCCAGTGGTGGTCTGCCAGTAACTCCAATAGTTTTGTTGCTTTGGATGCAATTTTTTTTTTTTTTTTCCTTAATTGGAAACACATCATACACGTGTTTGTTGTGGTCTTTTTTTTCACCTCTTCCGACCCCAGCACATCTTGAGCCTTACAGCACAGTTTATTGAGAGAATGGTTCCGGGAGGTTACGGAAGAGAACTTATTGCTTTCTGACTAGATGCTGAGGAAGAAATCAAAAGAGTAACTGTACTAGCACTCTATTAGCATTGCGGTTGTTTCTGAAAAGAAAGCTACTTTCAAAGAAAATCATTCATGCTTTATAAAAGGTGCATCTACAACTCTATTACGGATGTAAGGATTTTTAGGTGATGATCCATACATTATCTAGACCAAAGTTTCTGAAAAGGGCTTTGGTGTATCCCCAGTTCTGGATTAGAGAGTTGCGCGGGGACAGAAATCCCACCCATCCCCGCCCATCCCTGCCAGGATCCTCTCCGTCCCCACCCATCCCCGCAAGGAATTACCTCCATCCCCGCCCGTCCCCATAAAAAGCAGCAATTACTTCTGAGAGTATCATCAATTCCACAGTTTCTTTTGTGTTTGTGCTGCTGTTTTCCTTGTGGAATCTCTTTGGTGGAAGCCTTTTATTGTTTTCTGTTCAGGTAATTAACTTATAAACCCCCTCTTTTACTAAGGCTGACGTGTCCATTATATTATATGGATGAACCCTGCTTCCAAAGCCTTCCATCCCCGTGGGAGTCCCGTTGGCTAGAAGGGGGTCCCCGTTGGAGTCCTGTGGGCCAGAGGGGGGTCCCCGTGGGAGTCCTGTGGGTTAGGGGGATTCCCGCGAGGCCCGCGGGATTCCCGCAATCCCTGTTCCCGTGCAGACCTCTATTCTGGATCACTTTTCATAATGACCTACCTCCCTCCCCGTTGTGTTATTGTTGGGTAGTTAGCAGAAAGTTCCTACTGTGCCTGTAGCTTTCAGTCATCTTGACTTATCTAGGGAACCTAAAAATGTAGAGGTCCTTTTACTAAAACTTAGCATTCACTAGCAACATTAGTATGCACAAAGGGCCAGATTCTGTAATTGGCACCTGGAAAAGAGTCGATCACACTTAGGCTCCCATTACAGAATGGCGCCTAACGTAGGCCAGGTTTTTAAAGACCTACATTATAGGGTGGCAAGTCATATTCTCACAAGGCAAATGCGCGCAGTCATTTTAGCGCAGGACAATGTGTCCGTGCGCATATGTCTTGCGAGATATAGACTGCACGCATTTGTCTTGCACGCAGTTGACTATGAATCACATTATAGGCACCTAAGTCCTTTAGAGAATTGTGCTTAGCAGCGCCTGACTCTTTCTCAATCCCTAAACATTCCTACTATGGTGTTAAGCACCGATAGACATCCGTCTTTTGTAGAATCGCGCCTAAGAAGATAGGTGCCTATCTCCCAATTAAAATTTTTTTTTCAGTTAGGAGCTTTTTAAAGCTCATTATTGAAACCAATTTACTAATTAACTTAGGTGCTTAACTTTAAGTGTTAATTTACTAATTAACTTTGGCCAGGTTTCACTAAGCAAACCGATCGTGTACCGATCGGTTTGCAAGCCTTTTGCGACCAAATTTTCCCTCCTGCACTATTCACCCATGACACGGAACAGCCCGACCACATTAAAGTTGGGAGCAGAAGGGGTGCTCAGTCCCTCCTGCTCCTAGGCCTCCCATCCCCGACCCATCCCTGGTTGGCCCAGGCGATTGGGCCCAGCCCACCCACTCCAGTACCTTGAAAATAGTTGGGAGCAAGAGGGGTGCCCGGTCCCTCCTGCTCCTGGGAGGAGCCTGAGGTGCCTCAGCCAATCAGTGCCTTAGGCCCACCCCCGTGCATCAGATGATGCGCCGGGGTGGGGCCTAAGGCCGCTATTGTGTAGTGGCAGCCCGGGGAGCAGGAGGACTTTACTCCTGCTCCCGAAGATTGTCGTAGGAGCAGGAGGGTCCGGTCACCCCTCCAGCTCCCGAAGATGGGAGGATTGTCTAAGGAGCAGGAGGGAACGGGCACCCCTCCTGCTCCCAACTATTTTCAAGGTACTGGGGTGGGTGGGCCGACCAGGGGCACCCCTCCTGCTCCCAACTTTAACATGGTCGGGCCGTTCCGTGTCGTGGATGTGCCATGCCTGGTGGGGGGGGAGTTAGTTGGTAGCAGGAGGGAGTTGGCATCCCTCCTGCTATATGTGGGTCACTGGGGGGGGCACTCGCATTTGTCGGGGGGGGGGGCCCTCGGTCTTGTCACTAATGATGACCTACTTGAATTTGTAACTCTGTATTTGTAACTGTGACCTAACTTTATTAGTAACTGTACTCATCTATCTCTACTATTGTAATTTCCTGGGTAACTGATCCAACCTCTTGTAATGTTATCCAACCTTGAACTGAATAGGTAAAGGCAGAATAGAAAACCTGATTAACATAACACAACAGAACATTCTCATAGCATCATCTCTTGTTCTAGAGTTTCCTTTGCTTCTTGTGTATTTACATCTTTTGAGGTATTTTGCGTGTTTCTCTCTCTTTATTTCTAACAATTGTTCTGCCAAGTCTTTGATATTAATCAATTTACATTTTCTTTTTTTTAAATTTAGGACTAGCAACACCGGGGTTTCTGGAGTGTGGGTTTTTCATATTGGTAGTACATCCAGATTGGGCAATGTAGTTCCAGCTGAAGTGAGTGTGAAGCTCTCTGAGGGGCAATCGTTTTTGACTCCAGAACACACCCTTAGCAAGTCAGTACATCACAAAGATCCTGAACCTCAATATATTGATGAGAACATTGATTATCAGGATCCATTTTATGATGAGAATGAAGAAGATATTGATTACTCACCAGAGCCGGAATCTGAGCTTCATGCTGCACCTGATCTGTCTTTGCCATCACATACTGGACCTCTTGCTCGTTCAGATTACAGTGAACCAAGACAGCCTGATGCTGTTTATGAATCTGTACGCCCACATGGGCCAGACATTAATCATCCATCTCATTCTAAATTAGGGACAGTAGAATTAGATAAAGAGGTATCTGTATCAGAAGACAAAGTGGACCTTCACCAGCAAACCAATGTTAGAATACTTTCATCAACTAAGAGAAGGAAAGGTCCATTGCTTTTATCAACTGATGATCTTTCATCCTACAGTGAAAATGAAAATATTCCACCCTTCCCAGATGGTGGTGCTATTCCATATGAAACAGATATTTTTCCAGTTTTCCCAGAAGGGGAAGAAGTTCAGAGTTTCCCACTGCCAGAAAATACCCCACCATCTGAAAATGCAAAGCGTATTAGCGTGGAAGGTGATGTTGGTTTTGACACTAACGGTAATTGTTTTTATATTCAAGATTTCAAAGCACACAATGACATGTGTTCTTCATTCTTCTCCTCAAACAGCCACATAATCACTGCAGAATAGGAGTGATGGGTTTAAATCTTTGCCTTGACTATATCTGTCATAACTTTGCTAATCGTAACTTGTGTAATCAGTGACCTTAATATATTATGTATAATCCTAGGTAGTCAAATTATATCTTTTTTTTTTTTTACTGCCAATGTAATCTCAATCATAAATAAATACAGCAGTATATACAAACTCAATCACATTTGTAAGTAATATTTAATGCAGATTATTCAGAATTGCCACCAACCAGCCCATTATTATTTCACGGCTGTATAAAGAACATTCTTGTGGCATATAAATCATAATTGGATCAGCTTTTTGTTGTTGTTGTTGTTTTTTTTTTTTTGATTAGTATGAAAAGTGCGTGGAGGGGCATAATCAAAAGAAACGTCTAAGTCCGTTTTGGCCTAAGTCGTCCAAAGTCAGACACAAGAAAAGGTCCATTTTTGAAAAATAAGTTCAGTATATTTTTTTTGAAAATCGTCCAACAATACGTCCAACCGTCTGATCGTCCAGACCGCTAAGTCGTCCATCTTTATACTCCCATTTTCGACCAAAAATTTGTCCAACTCAAAAACGCCTAGAAAAAACCTTTGTGTGTGGGAGGGGCCAGAAAAGTAAGGGACTGGACACCCAGACATGGCACCAGAGTAGTGAAGTACCTTACAGGGCACTGCTGTGAACTTCACAAAAAGGGTGCCACATAAACATCTCACTATAGCTCCCTTATAGGTCATGGTGAGCCCCCCAAAACACCCTCAGAATCTACTAGACCCACCTGTCTACCACCCCAATAGCCCTTATGGCTGCAGGAGCCACTTATATGGCAGTACAAAAGGGTTTTGGGTTTTTTTTTGGGGGGTGCACATGTTTCTCCATGAATGTAGTGAATAGAGTGGCTTATGGGCCTGGGTCCTCCTTTCCATGGTTCACTAATCCACCCCCCAGACCACTTAAGCCACCTCTGTGCAGCTCTACTAGGCTTTCCTATGCCAGGTTGCCAGATGCTGATGTAAAATTGTTATGTTTTTTTATGGGGGGGGTCATTGATCACTGGGGCAGTGTGTGGGGGTCTGTACTTTGTGTCTGCAGTGCTTATCTGGTTACTTTGGATACCTTTTGTTGACTTAGAGACCTGGTTTTAGATGGCCTAAGTCACAATGTCCAAGTTGTTGCGAAACCTTCGGTTATACATGCAGTATGACTAAGTGTAGGATGGCCCAAATCCCACCCTCGACACTGCTCCTGAAATGCCCCTTTTAGCTCTGGTCGTTCAGCAGCACTGTGAAGGCCTAGGTTATTTTTAAATACATCTAAAACCCGGTTCGATTATCAGCACTTGGTCGCCTTGTCTTTTAGATCGTCCAAGTAACGATTTAGGCGGGTTTTTAGACGTTTTTCCGTTTTCGATTATGAGCTTCTTAGTGTTCAAAGTGCTCGTAGAACAAAATTTTGTCAAAGTTATAAACTACTTAGCTTGTCTCTGTTTCACTATTGGCATATTTCTTTGTTGTTCAGCTTGATAATCTGCGTCGGGAAGGGACCCATTCAACATGTATCGCCATTTAGCATTGTCAAGAACAATCCCCCCCCCCTTCATTCCTGTCATGTAGCATCCCAACAATGTTTTTTGTCTAAAGATCATAGTCAGGATGGTACGTGACAGGAATGAAGGGGAAACTGTTCTTAACAAAGCTAAATGGCGAGACCTATTGAATGGGTCCCTTCCCGACCCAGATTATCAAGCTGAACAACAAAGAAATATGCCAGTAGTGAAATGGTGATAAGCTAAGTAGTTTATAACGTTGACAAAATTTTGTTCTATGAGCACTTTGAACACTAAACACTTTTCATACTAACTTTAAAAAAAAATAACAAAAAAAGCAGATCTGATGATGATTTATATGCCACAAGAATGTTCTTTATATAGCTGTGAAATAATAATGGGCTGGCTGGTGGCAATTCTGAAGAATCTGCATTAAATATTACTTAGAAATGTGATTGAGTTTGTACATACAGTACTGCTGTATTTATTTATGAACATATCCATTGGGTCGAAACACCTATCAAAAGCATTTGTCAAGAGAGCAGCAGCCATGATCTGGATTTGTACTCTTTCTATGAATTTTCAGCAACACTATAGGTGCCAGAATTTCAAAATGATTAGGGATTCAGAAAACAATACAAATAAATCTTCCATGGACACAAATGAAAGCGTTTGCTCAATATTGGGGGTGCTCAGCATCCTCAAAGCTGGCTGTTATGAGTGGCAGTATCTGAACAATGCTGCTGATAATTCTTAACGACTGCCCTAGATAGTGCCAGGGCATGGGCATTCTAAATTAATCTGCATAGCAGCTGAATATCGCCACTATCCATTTAGCTAGCACTGGTTTATTTGATATACAGCAGATCATATTTACAGTCTAATCAGTTTACAGTTGTTAAAATCTATAAAATAAACCAGCAAACAAATCATGTGATACACAGGGAGGGGCCAAGGACCCTGATTGTTTCAGTCACCTAAGGCCCCTCCCAAAGGGAGGGGCCTTAGGTGTCTGAGTCAATCAGGACTTAGGCACTTCCCTCTGTATCCAGGATACTGAGGAAAGAGCCTAAAACCTTGATTGGTCAAGCCCGGGGAGGGGAAGGCCCATCATTTAGGGCTTGCGGATGTGATGCAGGAGCCTCAGAGCTTCCAACTTTTAAAAAAATACAGGGGAGGTTCGGGAAAGGTTTGTGAGTGGGGCGTTTGGTGGCAGGAGGGAGTGGGCATCCCTTCTGCCATTTTGGGGGTACAGTGGTTCGAGGGTGCCTGGCATCGGGGGGGGGGGTCCATGGTGCGGGGGTGTTCTGCATGGTAGGAGGGAGTGGACATCCCTCCTGCCAATTTTCTCTCATCCCGCGTTTGTCGGGGGTCATCGGGGAGGGCCATCATCGGTGCTGGGGGACTTTTTTTTTTTCAATGGCACAGATATTTTGCCTGTGTAACATGCAAAATATCTGTACCACTGAAAAAAAAAAAAAAGAGAAAAAAACCAAACCAGACGACCTGTTGGTAACCACAGTTTCCATCAGGTCTAGACCAGTCAGTTTTTCCAATCACTAAACCCCCCCCCCCCTTTTTTTTTTAAATAGCCGAGCAATGTTAGTGCATCAATCGCTTGTCTACTTTGCATGGGGTTTTAGCTAATTTGCATGGCCAGATCGGATAATGGGCTATCGAGGGAAAAACATGTGGTGTGCCAGTTTGTGAATTGGGTCAGTAAAAGCAATCTTCGCTAAAGCTGTATATTCAGTACTGCTCTTTCCGCAAGTAGTGGTGCTAAATATACATGGATATTTTAAATATTGTGTCCAGTATTTAAAACAGATGCTGACGGTGGTGATTGTTGACCCAAACATTTGTATATATGCTTTACAAAATAACAGCCGATATAGAATGAACAGCACTCAGATAAGTGCCTTAAAATTATGTTGACAGTTAAAAATGAATTGAAGAACTGGTTGAATATATTATGACGATGTTAAGGGGAAACTCATGAAGTATATAGTGATAAAAGTTGGTTGATAAGGAGTGCAGAGCATTGATTTAGAACATTAGCTCATGGCCATTAATACAAAAAAATACAAAAAGGCACAAAAACCCATATAAGGACACACTAAGCGCTCCTTTTACTAAGGTGCGCTAGCGTTTTTAGCACACGCAGGATATTACTGCGCGCTACACTGCATGCTACGCGGCTAGAACTAACGCCAGCTCAGTGCTGGCGTTAGCATCTAGCTCACGCGGCAATGTAGCATGCGCTATTCCGCTCGTTAATGCCCTAACGCAGATTCTTAAAAGGAGCCCTAAGTCCAACTTGTGCTGCAGCTTAGTTAAAGGACCGCTTAGATCGGTGTATCACAAACTATGTGCCATGGCACACCAGTGTGCCGTGAGATGCCGGCAAGGAGGAGAGGTGCCGGCACTGGCTTGATGCTTAAAGAAAGTGCCTCTCATGGCGAGAGGCACATCCTGTAGGCAGTCAGCCACGCCGATGACTCTCCTCCTCGCCAGTGTCTCTCCTCCTCTCCCCGTACCTCCCCCTCCTCCAGGATCCCCTACCGGCAAAGTGACAGGTTCAGGGTTGCAGCCGGAGGGCCTCCGCACCTGCGTGGACATTGACTTGATGATGTCACGCATGCACATGACATCATCACATCGACATCTGCGTACTTCCGGATGCCTTCTGTCCACGGCACCGGGTTTAGTGTCCGCGGCACCGAATGGTTTGCAGGACACTTGCCTTAGATAATCCCACTGTTGATATGTCCTTCTTTCATGATATTGAACTGAAGCATAGCACCCAAATGTAGGGCCCCTTTAACAAGCCGCTTTAGGGGTTTTTTTATCGCCATAGAATTCCTATGAGGTTTGCACCAAAAGATGTACGAGCTTGTACAGCTGGAGCTTGTACAGCAGCGGCTGGCAATAAAAAACCCTAATGCGGCTTGATAAAAGGGGGCCTTATTTTGTTTTATGATGAAGGAAGAAGTCTTATTTTGTTTTAGGGACAAAATAAAGGTTAAGTAATGAGATCAAATAAAATCAATCTGACTAAAATATTTTAAAATATTCTATAAGGTGTTGATGCTTTGATTTTTTTTAATTTTTCTTTCACTGTGTTAACTCTGCTTTGGGTGTACTGTACACAGGTAATCCTGCTAGTAAGGGCACCTGTGAGAAAAACTATGGCCACTGCTCTCTGCATGCCTTTTGCACAGATTATTCCACTGGATTCTGCTGTCACTGTCTGACAGAGTATTACGGAAATGGTAGACATTGCCTACCAAAAGGTAACTATGAAAGATGCATGTTGTGGAGTTTTAGCATGTCAGTGGTGCCTGGGAGAATAATTGTCTTGTTCTGCTGTGTTGTTTTCTCAGGATCCCCACACCGTGTCAACGGCAAAGTGAGTGGAAAGATCTCAGTTGGACGATCGCCAGTACATTTTAACAACGTTGACCTACATGCATATATTGTTTTAAATGACGGGAGAGCTTATACTGCTATCAGTCATATCCCCGAGCAAGCTTCCTGGGCTTTATTGCCACTAACTCCTATTGGAGGGCTTTTTGGTTGGCTTTTTGCCTTAGAAAATACAGGGTACAAGAATGGCTTTAGCATAACTGGTAAGTGAAATGCAGCACGATCATATTAACATTAGCATACAGTATTAGATGACAGCAGATAAAAGACCCGTATGGTTCATCCAGTCAGCCCGACAAGATAAACTCATAATGTGCGATGTGATACTACATATGCATACTTGATTTATTCTTGCCATTTTCAGGGCACAAACCGTAGAATTCTGCCCAGCACTGGCTTTGCTTTTCAATTACTAGTGTTGTCATCTCATTACTGCTAAGTTTGTTTGTTTCCATGCCTTCCATTCAGGATTCCCTTTTGTTTATCCCATGCCAATCCAATCCTTAGGTTTATATACCGAATTATCCCCAAGTACTGGGGCTCGACTCGGTTTACATTATTGGTGTAAAGAGGGAAAACAATAAAACATAAAAGAGATCCAAATTACTTGTCCACCACGATACTAAATAGAATTAATTTTTGTATTCATCTAGAGCAGGGGTGTCAAAGTCCCTCCTCGAGGGCCGCAATCCAGTTGGGTTTTCAGGATTTCCCCAATGAATATGCATGAGATCTATTAGCATATAATGAAAGCAGTGCATGCAAATAGATCTCATGCATATGCTTTGGGGAAATCCTGAAAACCCAACTGGATTGCGGCCCTCAAGGAGGGACTTTGACTCCGCTGATCTAGAGCCTGTTGGAAAGCTAGGTTTTCAGGGATTTCCTAAATAGATGAAGAGAGATTAGCGATCGAATCTCGTAAGGAAATTCATTCCAAATAGTCTCAAAGATGTATGCAAAATATTGAGAGAGATATCCCATAGCAACCTGGAGAGAGACCTGGGAGTGATGGTAGATGCAACACTGAAGGCATCAGCACAATGCGCCACGGCCTCAAGGAAAGCAAACAGAATGTTGGGTATCATTAAGAAGGGTATTACAACCAGGACGAAAGAAGTCATCATGCCGCTATATCGTGCAATGGTGCGGCCGCACCTGGAGTACTGCGTCCAGTACTGGTCGCCGTACCTCAAGAAAGACATGGCGGTACTTGAGGGAGTACAAAGAAGAGCAACTAGACTGGTAAAGGGAATGGAAAAACTTCCATATACCGAAAGATTGAAGCAGTTGGGACTTTTCTCCCTGGAGAAGCGAAGACTTAGAGGAGACATGATAGAAACCTTCAAGATCCTGAAGGGCATAGAAAAAGTAGACAGGGACAGATTTTTCAAATTAAGGGGTGCCACAAGTACAAGGGGGCACTCGGAGAAATTGAAAGGGGGACAGGTTTAGAACAAACGCTAGGAAGTTCTTTTTCACTCAGAGGGTGGTGGATACGTGGAACGCGCTTCCAGAGGCTGTTGTAGACAAGAAAACATTAAATGGTTTCAAAGAAGGTTTGGATAGATTCCTAGAAGAAAAAGGGATTGAGGGGTATAGATAGGTATAGACCATTGCTCAGGAAATGGGCCTGATGGGCCGCCGCGGGAGCGGACCGCTGAGCAGGATGGATCTAGGGTCTGCCTCAGCGGAGGCAACTTCTTATGTTCTTATGTTCTTAACACTCTTAACAGAAGGGAATGAGAGTTTAAATGTTTGAGACAATCTTGATTCTGTAGGTCGTAAGGAATTAAATGAGATAGCTACTAACAATGTAAAGATACCATGTATAATTTTAAAAATTATACTAGCGCAATTGAATTTAATTCTAAGATGAATTGGCAACCAGTGAAGTGCTTTCAACAAAGGGGAGATGTGTTCAAACTTCATTTTTCCGAAAATCAATTTGGCCGGCGTATTTTGGACTAATTGCAGCCTTTTTAAATTACCGTTGCTCAAACAGATGTATAATGAGTTGCAATAGTCCAACTGAGCTAATATAATTGCCTGCACTAATGTTGCAAAGTGATGCTGATAGAAGAAATGCCAAACCCTTCTCAACATATGAAGATTGAAAAAACATTTTCTAAGTTATTAACCTGAAATTATAAAGAACTTGAAGAGTCAAGCATAAAGCCTAATATCGTGGAGGAAAATTCAATCGCCAAATGGTCTCCAGACAATAATTTAGTCTTTGAATTCCACTACTGTTTTCATCTTCACCTCCTCCCAAAGGAGGGCATTTCAGGTGTCTTCCAGCCCTCTGTGAAAAAGTATTTCCTGGCATTATTTAAGAGTTGGGCCTCCTGCAACCTAAATTCATGTCCTCTAGTTCTACCACCTTTCCTGCTCCTGGAAAAGGTTGGTTTGTGTATTAATACCACTCAAATATTTGAATGTATCATATCATATCCGTTTCTCCTTTCCTCCGGGGTGTACATCTTCATATCATCAAATCGCTCCTCGTACATCTTTTGGTGCAAACCCCATATCAATTTTGTCATTTTTCCCTGTGTCTACAGTGCAGGCATAGACATTTACATGAGCCCTACATCTGGTGTAAATACCTGTGCCTAGATTTCTAAAGAACTATTATAAAAAGTGTATACTGGATAAGAATCTTAACCTTGCAGACTCATAAGTGGATAAATGAATAAGCCTCAGCCCCACCACTCCACCGCTGTAATATCTTGTTACTGCGGGAAGAAATTACGTGGTGCAATCAACACTGGCTATTTCATTAATTTATAAGTGCTTTTTGTTTAAATAGTATGTTTAAATAAATAATTTATTAGGTAATAGTAAGAAATACTGAGGTTCAGTGTACTTATCTTATGCCAGCTACAAGCTTATCTTATGCTCTTTTACAAACATAGACAGAGTCGGATGACATAGGCAACCCGGGGGACCCTTGATACAGCACAGACGGTGCGAAACATGTCGGGTCATGTTCCCAGGGTTTAGCTGGCATAAGATAAGTACACTGAACCTCAGTATTTCTTACTTTTACCTAATAAATTATTTATTTAAATATACTATTTAAACAAAAAGCACTTATAAATGAATGAAATAGCCAGTGATGATTGCACCACGTAATTTCTTCCCGCAGTAACAAGATATTACAGCGGTGGAGTGATGGGGCTGAGGCTTTTTCATTTATCCACTCATGAGTCTGCAAGGTTAAGATTCTTATCCAGCATACACTTTTTATAATAGTTCTGGACTTATACTGGAATAAGGACTACTGAAACTCGTGCCATAGTTCTAGTGAGCTTTAAGGGGTAGATTTCTAAAGAAGGCAGAAGAATTCAAAGGGCCTGATATTTAAAAAGCTCCTGCCCAGTTAAAGGGAGAAAGGGGAAAGGGACTGAGACTTGTATACCGACATTTTGTAGCTATACAATCACAATGAAAGTGGTTTACATCTATACAGGTTCTTATTTTGTACCCTACTGAGTGAGCCGACACACAATATTCAGCAACACTCAATCAGTTATTGCCGCTGAATATGTCTGCTAATCAGCCATGCCCAAACCGGATGGGTTAGGGAAGGGATGGGGTTGGAATTAGGGCAGAGCATCAACTTAGCTGGTTGGTGGCGATTTTCAGTCCATTATCCAACTAAGTAACC